>NC_091051.1:21178698-21792029 GCF_963966145.1 Tenebrio molitor | reverse complement strand
AAAATGAGGAATTTTACATGGGAGATGAATTCTATCGGCAGTATTCTACACTGGTGAAATGCTGGAAATGTGTGATGTGTCTGGAAGGTGATCGAGTTGGAACCATGCGGTTTTGTTTCAGAATTTAAGTCACAATTTAATTAAGACACAATTTCATGTCTAAACAAATGATTTATTTTCTTTCATTAAATTTGAAATCACAATGAATCTCAAGCAGTTTTATTGGGTGATTCAAAATGATTGTGAATAAGTATTGCAACTATGTACGAAAATTTATGTGGCAACTGTGTGAATGGGATAGAGTTGACATTTGTATGACGTTTCATAAGCGTGCATTTGATTTTTTTAATTCCATTACACATTGATTTGACAACTTTCAAAATTGCGCGACTATGAACTGTCAAAGAAATGTCAACTCTATCCTACCCACACAGTTGCCATATAAATTTTCGTACATAGTTGCCAGATTTATCCACAATTATTTTGAATCACCCAATATTTACACTTCGATTGCAAGATCGATGTTCAAGTAAACAATCCGATTAGTTTGATTCGCAATTTCACAATCAGCTGTCAAATGACATTTGTGCATGTAGGCAAATAAATTGGAATAGAAATAAAACAACTACTACATTTGTTGGACAGATCGCGAAACAACACAAAAGTAAAAGCAAATCTTCCAGATTTCCAGGAAATATGTAGCTCCTATTGTCAGTTATGATCCAGAGAAAAATTATAATTTTTGAAATTTGTCCGAATTTTCCGACTTTCCTTTGTAATTGTCCCGATTTTTTTTTCCGAAAACTTACCCAAAACCCTAACAAACAAAACCAAAAAAGAATTACGCATAGCCATCGTTCGAATCCTGAGTTATGGTCTTGAGTTCATACAAAAAAGCACTTTCAGTTTTCCCCGAATTATTTTAAATTAGTTTTTCCAGAGTTTTCTCCAAATCTTCCAGTTTTTTTTTTCTATTGAAAACATTCAATTGAGTTATTTCCATCCCGGAGCATATCGAACAAAAAAAAAAGAATCAATCAAATATGTCGTTCTTATCGTCAGTTATGATCGAGAATGCATAAAAAAATTATAATTTTTGCAGTTTGCCCGAATTTTTCGACTTTCCTTTGTAATTGTCCCGATTTTTTTTTTCTGAAAACTTTTTCATGACTATAACGAACAAAACAAAAAAAAATAATAATGAATATCCATCACAACAAAGCACTTTCAGTTTTTCCCCAATTTTCCAATTTTCCAGGTAACTTTTCCAGTTTTTCTTTACATAAAAACCTCACACGGATTATTACGAACATTAAAAAAAAAATTAGCCAAATCGTTCCAGCCGTTCCCACAGAAAAAAGCACTATCAGTTTTTCCCGAATTTTCCAATTTTCCGAGCAACTTTTCCGATATTTTTTTCTTTTTAAACCACTCCTGAATCAAGGCGAACAAAAGAAAAAAATAAATATTCAAATCGGTCAAGCCGTTTTTGAGTTTTAGCGAGACTAACAAACGGCGATTCATTTTTATATACAGTGTGGAAATTACTTATGGAATAAATTCAGTAATTTCAAAACTAATGACATTTTTCGAAAATTCTGAAACAGGTCAATTTTTGTTTTTAATAATGCTTTTTTAAGTTACTTCACTTTTTCATGACGTCATCCATTTTTGAGCTATGACGTCATCACCAATTTTTTTAAATAACAGATAGACCTTCCTACTAGCTAAACGATGAATGAAAAAAATTGGTACCTTACATAACAATTTTTTTGAGAAAATAACAAATTTTATTTCAAAAATTTAATTTAATTTTTAATGTATTTATTTTTTCTTCTATGTGGTTATTTAAAATCGAGAGTTTACTTTAACAGACCAAACAATTTAGAAGATTTATGACAGAGAATTCGCGCTGAAATGGAACAAATCAGCCCTGACATTATTGAGCGCGGTGTACAGTGCCAAAAGTTGGCGGGGGGTGATTTCAACATTTGCGTTACATTTTATTGTTAACCTTAGATGTTTGTTTGTTTCTGTTTAAGGTCAATTAAAATTTTTACATTAAAAATTAAATTACATTTTTGAAGTAAAATTTGTCATTTTCTCAAAAAAATTGTTATCTAAGGTACCACTTTTCTTCGTTAATCGTTTAGGTAGTAGTAAGGTCTATCAGAAAAAGAAGCAAAAAGTCAGCGTTGTCATTTAAAAAAAATAGTGATGACGTCATAGCTCAAAAATGGATGACGTCATGAACACGTGAAGCAACTTAGAATAAGCATCATGAGAAATAAAAATCGACCTGTTTCAGCGTTTTTGACAAATGTCTCATTAGTTTTGAAATTACTGAATTTATTCCATAAGTGGTTTCCACACTGTACATATATAGATTATTTGTTGTTGTTGATTGTTATTGTAAGTCAACATGTACTTGAACTGGTTTTTCACGATTTGCTTACTCAAGAGAAAATAAATAAAAGTTAATTATCTTGATAGTTTGACCTAACCATATTATCTTATCCTGAAGATAAATTTAATTGTCGCAAACAGCCTCCTGAACCCTAGGTTTCGATCTGTTGTCTTCTTGTTTTTTTATTTATCTTTTTTTAATATTTCACTAATTAAACTTATTTATGAAGTTATTCCTCAGGTGTAAATATTTTTTGATGGGTCGGAATGCGTCTGGGTTACACATTAAGTCCAGCCACATTTCCATTATGTCCTTGTAGATAAGATAAGATAAGAGTAGAGTAAATGTGTAACAATTATACCGTGCGATCAACAATTACGTAGATAACGGAACTCAGCTAATAAACATCAAACAACTGTCACTACATTTTAATGCAAAAATGGTTTATACTTCAGAACATAAAAGATTCATCATTGAATCTCACCTTCGTAATGGTGTTTTCAATGTTTGGCCCAGTTTCTGCAAAAATTTCCAAATTTAAATTGAAACTGGTAAATATATGCAACTAAAAATATATGCCGTTCACGATTATTTTAAACACGCAGTAGGCCAAGATATGTTTTTGTAAGATTGGCATCAGGTCCTGTCAGATGACGTTTCGTTTTCAAATAACTATTCGCCTTGTTGCCAAATCCGTCCTTAAGTTAATTAATAATTTTATCCTTAAACTTCTAATTATCCAAAATGCCGAAAGTAATTTCTGACGATAAGAAAGCATGTATCAAAAGATCTTTTGGTGAATACAAGAAAGACAGACCAGACTTTACTAATGAACAGATTTTTGAAAGATTGTCACGTATTTTTGAGGTAATTTCTTTTTTAATATGAAAATGATGTAGTAATATTTTATTGCAGGTCGTTAGAAATTCAATAATTGATATATTGAAACAAGATTTTGAGCACCTAGAATCCTCCTTTTGTGGTACAAGACCTAAAACTGATAAATTTCTAAATCATGTGTTTCGGAAAGACCTTCAATCTCTCACTTGGCAATTTAATTCACAAAATCAATATTTTACTTTGGATACACTATTAACAGACGCAAGAGAAAAGTTGGAATTTGAAGGAGGCCGAACTACTTTGCACAAAATTTTAAAGTCAATGGGCTACAAATATCGTTTAGTTAATGGTCGAAAAATTATATGCGAACAAAAACACGTTGTCGCATGGAAAATAGTTTTTTTAAGGAAATTCATCAAATTGTTCAAAAACCAATTGCAGTATTCTAAGCGCCTCTCAGAATCATCCGGTTGAAGTTCTTGAAGTATTGTGATTTTGTGTGAATAGAAGTTCAGGTTTTTCTAACGGTACATCAGCCTGAAGTGATAACTTCCTGAGGGATTTTTTTGAGCTTTGTTCCATTCGTTGGAATAAATCTTCAACAATTTCTTCATTCACTGGCGCTTTTTCTACACTTTTACCTTTTTCAACAGTTGCCACAAATCTATCCACAATCCTTCTAATGTGTGGAATTAATTTGCTTCCACGAACTTGTCATTTGGAAATTTTGCGAAAAATTGTTCCTTGCAAGCGTCTATAGAATAAACCCACTCCCCATTCTGCAGGGTACCATTTCGGTAATACGACATCACAATGAAGGTGTTTTGCTCTAGCGATAAAACCATTGCGGTTTACTAAAAAGATTGATTATTACTTACTGTAAACATATGAAAATATGTTTCGCTATTTCCTAACTCGTTTTTGGTATTCACAGTTCACACTTATGCGGAAAAACGTTTTACTCTTGATAAAGACTGTTGAAGAAAATCACAAGCAAAACAACTAAGACGCCGAACTCGCAAACTGACGCTAAGATTTAATTATTAATAATTTGACATTTGTCATTTGACATCTAATTTGTCAGCTTCAACGGCTCGACGTAATTCGGCCAAAAAAAATATAGAGCCGCACAATTCCACAGGACTCTTGATATATGTTCTTTTATAGACACTTTGTACTTCAGTAGACTTGGACGTCCAAAATCTTAAAGGCTTCTTTGATCTAAATAATTGTTGATCACACGGTAATAGACAGTAATTTAATATGAATTTATTGCAATTGCTGTCATAAAGTTATCTTCGTGTTGCAGTAGCAGAAGAACAAAATCTGGTTTATCGGGTATTGTACCCAGAATCTTCGCTATAAAAATTCTTTACAATTCCATATCACAATGAAAGCTGCAATCATGGGATACTTGTATGTATTGTGTTATCCTGGGCGGGCATGAAACTCCATAACTCTGTCGTTTGCGCACTTTCCAAAATTCCACAATTTCAAATTTGTTTGGACTCTCCAAAAATTTTAATTGAAGAGAGTGTTGCAGGTTTGCTTTGGAGAAGAAGAGTGAAGAAAGGGCTTCCAAGATTTCAATGTTAAAGGATGTCTTAGGTACAAATGCGTTTCTTGCAGTACGCCAAGTCAAAAATTTTGCTTTTGGAAAATTTGCAAATTTCAAATTCAAATGGGTATGAAGAAGTTAAGAAAAGTGCGAAAATCTCAATCAGGTTTCTCAGAAGCAATTTGGATGTGAATTCAAATTTGTTCAATGGAGACAATACTCTGGGTGACAATGTCAACAAAGTGATGATCGACAACGGAAGAGAAGTGTTCGATGAGTGGGAAGGACGACCATACTGAAACCGGCTACCGAATTCTTCTCAGTCTGCTGAATGGATTCTTCTCCTAAGTATCCATAGAGGAAGCTTTCGATGAAATTTTGAAAAATGGGAACAATTTCGTTAAAAAACGTGCTGTTACTGTTCTCATTAATTATTATTATTTAATCTATTACACTATTCAGTGTTGCTTCGTATTTTATGTTTAATTTTCCACTTTCACATATGTATTTTTTTATAACTGTTTTTTATTATTTCGCATTTAAATGTAAAAAACAGTTTATTGTATTAAAGTATGTAAGTGACCTTCTCGGCATTTCTCATCTATTGATTTTGAACCAGTTGCACCAGTCTTTTTGCTAAAAAAAATTGCTATTTACATTCTAACGTCACCTTTAGTTGGATCAGTAGACTGCAGCGATGAGATCCGTTGCAATCCTTGCCTTGGTGCTCTGCGTCCAAAGCGTAAAACTTCGTAATCGCCAAAAGCCCCAACTAGCACTTTTTGACTCTACCTCTTTCAGCTCCAAACTTCCAAAAGAGCAATCCTGGGCTCAAACAGTGCGTCTTGAGGGCCGCCCAAGACGGTATTCCCCAACTGACCCGGCCCTTCGACGAGGTGAACCTCCCCAATTTACACCATTTCTTTGTGTCGGAGCTCAGCATTGGAGCGGGGACGGGGCCGGTGGCGGTCGACCAAAAATTCCGCAACTGCTCAGTGTACGGTTACCACAGGATGAAAGTTGACAAATTCGACTAAGTTGAAGTTGAGTGAGAAGAGATGTGCATTTTGAGTTGTTGCAGATTTGACTTTGAAGGGAAGACCCTCGTGGGCGCTGGGTCTTTTCCCGAAATCAAGTTAAAATGTCAGTATGAGCTTGATCGAAAGGTGTTGTTGTTGCCCATTCAGGGGACGAGACCCGGCACAGTAGTCATGAGTAAGTATCGATCTGCGTTCAGAGTTCGATTTTAGTTCGGCTTTGCAGAAAATGTGACTCTGTCAGCATTTATTAAATACGGAGAAAGAAAGAGTATGGGAAAGAGCTTCATTAAAACACTTGCGACTAACGTGACTATTGATCCGGAGATGGTTTGGGTGAATTTTGAAAATCTCTTCAATGGTAACAAACAATTGGGCGACAACATCAATAGAGTCCTCAACGACAATTGGAAAGAGTTGCTTGAACCATCTACTTAACAATCTCTTTTCGAAAGTTTCTCTGGAGGAAGCTTTCGATTAACCAATCAGTGACTACTTTTGCAATTATTGCAACTAATTTTAGGCGTGTTTCCTAACTGGTTCTAGTGCTAAGTAAACAGAACGAGGTAATACAAATACATATGTATAGAAGAATAAAATTAAGGAGAAAATAAAGAAGTTTATAAAATGTTATAAGTTATTTTCACGACAATTGAGAAACTAATAAATAAATTTAAAAATATTATTGTTGAGGTAAACGAAGGTGTAATGATAAGAAAAAGAGATGAAACGTAGTTTTATGAAAATGGAAAATTAGATTTATTTACTTCAACTATCCCACCTCCACCCGGCGGCACGGCAATTTTGCCGGAGTACATACACTATTACGGATATTACTATCAAGTAATAATGCAGTGCTTATCAACATAATTACCGGCGTCTCGCCTCCGCATTATGACTTTGTTGTGTATTATGTTCTGTGTCAATGTTAAGGAACTTCCTCACGATGTGACATGAGTATAATAATATACCTTTTTGAATTTCAACTACCAATGTGTTATCTAAATCCAGAATTTTTAAATTTTTAAAAAGAGATTGCGGTACTATTCCCGTTGCTGAAATTACAAGTGGTAAAATCGAATTTTTTTCTAAACACCAAAGATTTCTCATAGCAACGGACAGCTCTAAATATTTATTAATTTGATGATTGATTTATTATTCATGTTATTATAATTTATTTTTTCTACGATCATGCAAAGGGTGAGTGTTCATTGCATTGTTTTTAGTGGAAAAAGTGCCTCTTAATTGCACTAGTGCAATAAAATCTTTATTGCAATAAAGGCAATAAAATCTTTATTGCACGCATCTGTCAACAGTCTGTCTACGATTGTGCAAGAAGTAAGTGTTCATTGCATTTTTACACATGATGCACAGGACTGAACTGTTGTTTATCGTTGTTTTTTTCTCGTTGCTATAGTTGTGGCTCTCCTTCAGTGTAATAGTGAAAAAAATAGTGGGCCTGTTTACAACGCGAGTGAAACGAGCGTTTCAAAGGCCCACGAGTGCCAAAAAAAGCCCAATTTATACAGGAACGAATTGAATACAACGTTTTTTTGTTCGATCGTAGAAAAAATGTTGTAGGTATGCAACAGGTGCAAAAAGCGTGATTGCACTTGACGTGTTGTCGATGTTGACAATTTTCCGTCGCGTGCAATAATCATTCACTTTTTGCACTTGTTGCATAAATAACTATAAATATCTACCGTTCGTGCGCTGAAAATTGTTTATTAATAGAAAAATAGAGAGAAAAGAATTATGTTTATATTTTGCAACAAATGAATGGAAACAACAGTTCATCAAAATGGGAAACTACGGGAAAGTGCTCTCAGTTGTCCCTGATAAAAATGCAAGAAAACATGTCCGACGTGAAAATCTTAGGAAAGAACCAAAACAAAACAACCAGGTATTTCACGACTCCGCTACGTGATCTATTAACAAAAATTAAAAAAAAAAACCTAAAATGTCCGCCATCTGCACAACAACTCTGATGCTCGTAAAGGCAGACATTTTGATACCACGGTTAGTCCACACGATGCAGACCCCGACTCTTGTCTTCTTGTGGTTCCTCACACTCACCGTCGCTGTAAAACTATGTAATTAATCCAATTCGTCAATTTGTTGTGTCAGTATTCGTGTTTCACCGTCAAATTTTCCAAAGTGCAACCGAAAATAACCAGACTTGAAGGAGTGCGTGTTGAAAGCCGCCCAAAATGGCATTACGACGAGGTCAACATCCACAATGTGCAAGCGCGGGGCGGGGTCGGTGGCGGTCCAGCAAAAATTCAAATAGTCCAAACTCGACGATTTCCACGAGATGAAAGTTGACAAGTTGGAGTGAGTCAGCGCAAATGAAAAAAAAATCTTGTGTTGATGGATTGTTACAGATTTGATTTTGAAAGGAAGACTCTTTCTGTCTCTGGGTATTTTCCGGAGATCAGGAAAGAGTGTCAGTATGAGGTTGACTGGAAGGTTTCTTTGCTGCACGTCAATGTCATTTCAAAATTTGGTTAGATTGTCACAAATTAAAATTTTTTCCCTGCATGATTATGACCACGTCAACAAAGTGTCAAAAAATTAAATAATTAATGTCAATTAATGTCATACAACATGATAGGTTATGATTTTACGATCGTTTTACAATGGAGCATTTTCCATTGCGTCAAAACATGATTTTGACGACCAGTTTTTTTTTGCTCGCGACAGTAAAAGGTGTTTTTTTAAATTTGGCGTCGAAGTAGGCGTTGGAGAGTCGATTGAGATCGCACCACTCGTGTAAAAGCGTAAGATTTAAACAGCTGATCCGTGATCCGTATCCTGTATAGTGCGTTCACAATCGACAGTTCAAGGCTTACTTCGACGCCAAATTTTAAAAAACACCCGTTACTTCAGGTATATTTTCCAGAAAATCTGAACGTTTCTGCATTATTTAATTACAAAGAGAAAATGAAGAAAGGCAAAACTTTTATCAAGATTATTTCAAGTAAGGTCAATTTAGATCCGGAATTGATTTCGTACAATTTTGAAAATATCTTCAATGGTGACAAACAGTTGGGGGACAACATCAATTGGGTGATCAAGGACAACTGGAAAGAAGTCTTCGATGACGTCAAAGATGGCTACGTTGAGGTCATCAACAGAATTTTTTTGGAACTGTTCAACAATTTCTTTTCCACAGTGTCCTTGGAGAACGCTTTCGACTAAAAAGAAAAATCTACTTTTGTATAATTAAATAAATATTGTTAAGATATTTTCAAGAAAATGATTAAAATGTCTTACATCTAAAACTGTTATTCTGTGTCCTTGTCTTGTCTTCGATAAAAATGAATAATAAAATACTGATAAAAAAGAGATGAAATTATACCGTTAGTGTTTTGCAACACTAATGAATGGAAAGAAGTGAAGAAGAATTCATCAGGATGGAAAATTACAAACAAGTGCTCTCAGTTGTCTTTAATAAAGATGCATGAAAACTTATCGGACGTTAAAATCGTAGGAAAGAACCCAAACAAAAGAAGCAGGTACTTTGGCATCTCACTACGTGATCTCTAAACAAAAATAAAAAATTCCAAAACTGTCTACCATCTACACAACAACTCTGATGCTATAAACTGGTACATACAAAGATACAAATTAATAAAAAATAGTACTTGGCAGATACAGCAAACAAGATGAATAAAAAATGTCTGATTGAATCAGGAGTGGGTCAAGGTTGTTTACAATATTGTTGACACGTCACACTTTACTGTTCTAATAGTTCGCACAGCTTTATTTAATAACTAAATAAGAAAGCTAAATAACAATTGCAATAAGTTTGGAGGTTAGTCAAAATATTTCTCCATATGCACATTTAAGAAGAAATTATTAAATAATAGAGGCAGAATTTTCTAAACAAATTTTCATAATTTTTTGACAACTTCAAAGATTTCTATGCAGTTCTCGTTGAGCACCTGATTTAGATTATTGCCCATTTGCTTATCACCCTTAAAGAGGTTGGTATACAAGTAACGAAAGTTTTTCCCTCTTCCTTTGCCGAACTTCCTTGGGACGTACCCTAAAACTGTAAACAAGGACGCTCGACTTTGCCGATCGACTCCCATCGGCATAGTGTGGACCTGCCTTAAACCTGCTAGTGAAACAACATGCGAGCTAGCTGGCCCGGACTACCCTCAACTTTTTCGTGACAGAACAGGATGGAGGTTACTAAAGTCTATTTTTTCCTGGTAGGCGCGTGCGTGCGCATCTCCGAAAGGTAGAATCACATAGCTAAAATTTTTAGCAGGATGCAGGAATTATTAGTATTTTTGGTTGCATATTATCTAGGGAGATCAGTATTTGTGGTTGCACATTAAAACTCATGTTTATGATTTAATTTTTGTATAATTTGTAAAATGTAAACAAAAAAGTTTATGTATAAACTCGTGGAAAAATTGATAACAAATATTATATGTACAACATTTTTTATTTTTATTTTATACATACAGGAGTTTAATCGGGTACAAAACAACTCGATACTTATGGATTCAATCGCTAATTTAAAAAAAAATAAAATAAAAGAAAATAATCATCAGCGCACTTTTCACTTATAATTACACGAGCTTTTTTTTGACGAAGTAAACTTGACATTTCAATGAGAATTTTGTTGCCTGGCAATTCAACGAAAAAAACTCCCTCTGAAAAAATTACGAGTCCGTAGGACGAGTAATTTTTTCTGGCAGTTTTTTGAGTTTAATTGCAGGCAACAAAACTCGAATTATAAATGTCAAGTTTACTTCGACCCAAAAAACAAAAACTTGAGTGTAATTCGGTAAGACAATTTAATGAATACGGAAAAGTATGATGATGCAGACCTGCTAGAATCAAACGCTTTCAAAAGTTAGGTTCCGTTTTGTCGCTGGAAAAGTTAGGGCAAACTTTTTTCGCTGTCATAGTGACAAAAACACCGCTGCTTATGGGATTTTTAGTGTATGAATTAAATTGTCACATAAAAAAAATTACAGTGACATCGACAAAAATTGACAGTTCACATGAAAGCGGCAAAAATTTCATAACATGGACTGCTTCGACTACAATCATTTATAATAACCATGTATAGTCCAATTTTTACCCTTTTGCGATCACGTCATTATCTAGTAACTTTACGTATGTTTGAGCTAGGATCAGAAACAAATTTGAATTGATCATAAATAACTATAAATATGTCACATTTGTTGACAATTGCTTCGAAAGGTTATGTTTGTAATCAATGTAATAAGTGAAAGAAATTAAAAATTGTCAAATTGACAGGACCATAAAATAACCTCAAAGTGACCATCAATAAATAAACGTGCCCTTTTCTTTTGTTTTTTTCTGTTTCTGTCGTTTCAATAAAGAGAAAGCGAGGAAGGAAATCGTGACGTCACCTCAAAAGGGTAAAAATTGGACTTTATCTTGCAAGAGAAAAGGAGATATTTTTGATGTTCATCCAATTGAATCATACATTTCCTATCAGGTTTCTTCGGTGCCTGTAATTGCCCACACTTCTTTTCTTCCGCCAAGTATCGTTGAATGGTTCTAAATCCACAACCTTCAACACGTAATTAAGCTGTGATAAAACAAAATAAAATCTGAAATCAATACCAGTATAATCTGCAGTTTTTTCCATTCGAGCCGTCTTGGTTAACTCGGCAAAATCCTTGAAGATCCCACGAAATACTTAAACGATCTTTCTTCTCGATCTTCTCGGCTTGTGAGAAATTTGCTATAAATATGAATTTATGCATTAATAAAAAACTGTTACTTGCTGTTAGCATAAATCCAACTTACGCCGTTTATTTGGTGATCGAAATTGAGACATCTTGTTGACATATAAAAACTTCTTAACCTCTAAGAACTAAGAACTGTTTTTTTAATAAATAAACGGACACAACAGAAAACAGACACGAAACAGAAACAAAACAGACACAAAACACGAACGGAAAAGTAAGACACGATGAAACAAAAATGGCAGCTTGGACCTGATTGACAGTACAGAACACTGCAGTATTGCACATTTCTCTAGTGTAAGTAGAAAAATAAAGTAACCAATAGGAAAGTCGCATTTCGTTGCAGGATTTTGTAAATGCGCACACACGCGCCTACCAGGAAAAAATAGACTATAGCAGCTGTCAGAATAGTACAGGTCGACCAGAACAGCTTGGCCAGTGACGCAGTGGACTGAAATCCCTCCCACTAGCGGAGCGCACTTGTCTGTTGGGTCTGGAAGTGTTTAGATCGTGTACAAACGGGCGAAAATCAGTGCTTCAAGATTCAAGTGAACAGCATGTCCGGGCTGTTTTGAGCAGATTTGCTTCGTTGAGTGTACCGTACCTACAACCATAGCCATATCCTTGTCTTACAGAGACTCGCTCGTTTCCTCTTGTACGCATCTCACTCGCCAAGCTATTCTGGTCAAGCTGTAAGTCTAAACAAGTAGGTAAACTCTGTCCACTCATGTTACTAAAAGTGTTCGCTCTACCCTACAACAATAGATTCGGTGCAAAATTTTAAAAAATGGAAAGAGCAGGTTTACACGTGATGTTTTATTATTATTCTGCATGTTTGCATTTAGGAAAGACGAAAGAAAACTTCAGTATAGTAGGAGTAATATATTGGGTTTTATTAATACAGGGTATTTCACGAGTGATAATGTGCCCGACGCAATTAAAAATGTAACGCTTAATACATTTTCTAATTTCCGAAAAAAGCTGGCTATTAAAATTAAAATATCCAGCTTTTTTCGGAAATGGCTAAACACAAACAAAAGATTATTATTTAATGCATGAACAAAAATTACCTCTGAATCATTTTCGATGTTTGTAATGTCACTTAAAGTGTTCATTATGCTAAAGTCCATTCACGTTGGATTTTCTCTGCCAAATTGTCGTCACGTTGCAAGCCTGCGCCTCCTTTCCTAGTAATTTTTACATTATCGTGTTTTATTCGTGATAGAGCGATTGAGAGCGATTTGACGTCTTTAATTTTGAATGTTAGTTTGACGTGTGAAATAAAGTCACAGATTTTTTAATAAAATTCTATTCCTGGGTGATTTTACCATGGCGAAAAGACAAAAGGTTAATTTTAAAATTGCGTTAACCTTCCACAACTGACGTAATGTGACGAAACCCGCAAGCTAATACGGACTCAAGAAAAAATAGCTTCAGTTCGAAAATTAATTAGTTAGAATCCTTTAATATTTAATGTATTGCATGTATTAACATGATTATAATCTATTTACGACCTTTATTGAGCAGTTTTAACAATACAACGTTATTTTAAAGGTAATACGTACACCAAAAAAACTTAAATTAGAAAAAAATCATTAAGAATCAAAATACACCTTTCTTTTGTGGTATGCAATTGTAACAATACATTCTTGAAACGTCACAACCACAATCAAAACGTGGAAGTGTCTCTGAATAACTGAAATTTTATTGCCAAATTTGTTCCATCATTTAGATGCATTCCTTACTTCCATCGCTTCCAATGAAAGAAACTTCACACAATTTCCTATTGGGTTCATTTTCTATAACTTATTCTTGCTCCTCATCACTCATCATGTTAGTCGCAGAAGGTTAAGTAGGTAACTGTAGTCATTAAGGGTTTTTTCACTTAATCAACAACGCAAGCAAAAAAATACAACACCAGTAGGTAGAAAATAGGTATTTTTTTTATACCTATTGTATGTTCCTAATCCTATCATACCGATTAACAACTGACACTATTTTTAGTGCAAATGATAACAAAATGGATGTATTATTACCTATTGTTATCCTCTAAAAATGTTAATAACAATATTTGAAAAATGACTGTTTCTTTGCTGACAGCGAATAACATAACCTCTACAGTCTACGAATGACTTGGTTACTTTATTAGCCCGTATTGGTGACATACACAGCTAAAGCATTTTTGAACTAAAAATCACACAGCCACAATATTGAATTATTTGACCTTGACTAGGAAAATCCAACGTGAATGGACTTTATATTATAATTCAGAATAAGTGGCATGGCGGTAGGCGTTGGAAATTCAAATTTACGTTGGCAGCAAGACCTTTGCTAATAATACCCTAGTTTCGATGCTGTTGGTAACCTTCGCTTTTAATTTGGCCTTGATATTATCATTGGAATCGTTTTGTGTTTATTTTCTTGTTATAATTATTTGGAATTTCCTTGTTTAATTTATGAACAGTGTATTATTTGTCTGGGGGTTATCTCTGCTGTGGGTGAAAACCATGTCAAAATTATGTAACGCATAACCTCAGAATAAAGTAATGACGGTTTCACATGTTTACTAAATTTTTTGACATAACATAAAGCTCACTTTAGAGAATCAACGCCTACCGCGATGCCACTTATTCTGAATTATACTATAGATTCTTGAGGCACGCACTCACTTCACAAATCCAAAAAAATCAACACAAATCGCAACGGAACAGATCAAAACAGCAGCACGATCAAAACTAATAAGTAATAACTTTTAAAACCAGAGGAACGCAAAACATAGCAACACTATTTATACAGGCTGATTCACGTAGCCCGTTCATTAGAAACTTTCTGATTTCCCCAAATTATATTAATATGAAAATTGGTAGTTGACTATAATCGACTACTCCAAGTTCAAATGAAATATTTTCAAAATGGTGGCACTTCCGGAAATACCGGAAATCGACGCTATTTTTATTTTTTTAAATGGAAAAGCCTCATTTTGACTTCACATTTCGATTCTACGTTAAATTTTGAGTTTGGAGCATCTTTTTGTCAACACTTATCTGTCATCGTTCTTGACCTATGTCATTTTTTTTGCAAAAAAGCGAGGTTGCAGGACTTCATTAACAAATTTATAACTCTTGAACCATTGGAAATAAATAATTGTTTTTTTTGTTTAGTTGAATTCCTAAAGACGGTCTTTTCCGCCATTAGTGAAAATTTTTTTATGATTCATACGCCTACTGAAATTTTTCAAAATTGCTAATCAAAAAATGTCAAAAACTTCATTTTTTTAAATGGCAACCACCATTTGTGACACTACATATAAATGTAAAATTTAATTCTAAGCCTACTTTTATTGACATTGTGTATGCCTATTCCCAGCCATTTTGGCGTAATTTCGATTTTTTCAGTAAAATATTCTTTTTTTTATCAAACAATTGTTTTATTTGAATTTTTATTCAAAAATCGCATGCAATAAACAGTAGATAACAACGAAATATTAAAAAAAAAACAAATTAACAAAAAAATATTTTCAATGAAATCATTTACATTAAAAAAAAATTAAATATCTATATTAATAACATAATTACATAAACATTTTTCTTTTATAATACAAAAATTTCCGATAATATTGCGGAATCTGGAAAAGTGCCCCGAATGCATGCAGCGTTTCCACGTTGAATGGCAAGGGAAATCCTCTCGAAAAGGAATTTCTTTGATTTTGAATCGCCTGATTCCGCGATAAGTCGGTTTCCGATGACATTAATGAAATCGATGGCTTCTTTGCACCAAGGGCCTAAGGTTTCAAATGCTAAACCTTTAAACACGTAGTTTGACGAACTGATTGAACGATATTTGCTATGTTTGCGTTTGCAAGCCATTTCAGCGGCAAAACGTGAGACTTCAGATGATTTCAATACGTAACTGTCTGCAAGTGTATCTACAACAGTAACGTCCCAAACCAAAGGTTGACCTTTAATCCACGGTACTAAAGTCATCCCATCTGGGCGTTTTCCGTCATCCCGAGACAGTCCGTTTGGTTCTAAAGTTGAATTTACATGAATAGAAGTTAAAGACCGGTTGATAATGGAATTAATTTCCGTGTGTCTTAAAAATCTACTACTGCTTTTGAAACAACTTAGACCGTGGGTGCCAATTTCGTCAACTTTCGCATTGCATTTGCAAATATGAGGTGTACCTACAAAGATTACAACCCAATCTTAAACCAATACAAACTTGGAAGGAAGTGTTATCTAAAAGAGTACCAATATTATGAGAAGGTATTGCATGTATCCAAGATCCTGATTCTCTGCATTGCAAAGCCTTAAAACGAGCCAAGTCTCTAGGTGAATTAAAGATTAAGTCATTGGCAATTATTCCTTTGATATTAATATTATCCCAATTCTTCAGAAATTGTGGGATTGTTGGTATTTCGTTCTCATTTGCTACACCCCAGACTGCTAAAGCTTCATCATAATGGTGAATATTAAGCTCATTATCCTTTGAGTTTAGTAATAAAGAAACAAGCTTTTTAACCCCATTAATTGAAGATAGGAAAGCAGGGAGGCAAATATCGGAAATGCGACGAATTCCCAGACCACCAAATCTAATCGGTAAAGTGGACTGACGCCATTGTAAATCACTTAAACGTAAATTAAGTATTCTCTCTAAACAAGACTTTAAAGAAGAATCAATTGAATTAACATAGTTAGAAAATTTCCAAAATGGAGTTGTTCTTAATAAAAATTAAATTTTGGTATAAAAAGACAGTTTTTGATTAAAGTATAAGCCACGTGTCTGTTAAGGAGTTCAGCTTTGTTTAAAAGATTTTCAACTGTAATTATAGTTTTTTCGACAGTGTTTTTGAAACCTTGGTCAAAGATTGGATAACCTAAAAGAGATAAACTTTCTCGGTCACAGATTTTAATGCCTGGTGCTAAATTTTGAAATTCCTTTATGACTTTTAAATCTGTGTCTCCAGAACAGCAAAAGATCTCGCATTTGTTAAAGTTTAATTCAAAGCCAATGTCCTGAGATAAATTGATAACTTTCTTAAAGTCTGATAAAACTACTTCTGGGTAATCAGCTAAGGTTCCATCATCTAAATACCATATATTCATTTGAGAATCCAAAGATAAAATAATTGGTTGAATGGCAAGACTAAAAATCATTGGACCGCAGGGATCTCCTTGCTGGGCTCCAACAGAAGAAGAAATTAAATGATTCCGAAAAATAAAGTTGAAGGATTTCTATAGCATTGATAAAGATAAGGGTACAGAAGTGGGGTATGACATTGGGCTTCTTTCAGAATACAATCCCGTTCGACTGAGTTAAAGGCGTTTATGAAATCTAATTTAAGAAGAACTTTGCCACGGTTTTGATCGTTATTAACAAAGGTTCGTGTGGAATGAATTGCTGCTTCGCATCCTAGTTTAGTTGCAACTCCACGTTGGTGTGGAGATAAATACGAATTTACAATATTACGACTTTGAAAACAGGCTAGCTTTGAGGTCAATCTTCGCAAACAGTTTCCGATAGCGATCGGTCTAAGTCCTCCATCTTTCTTGTTAAGGGCACATAAAGACGCACCAAACAATAAATGGCAGATTTCTGAAGGAAGTTGCCCAGATAATAAAAAATTGCACAGTTTGGTTAAAGCTCTTAGTGCCTTCTGACCTGCTTCACCCGCTGACAAAGATATGATATCTTTCAAGTATTGTGGTCTCATGCCATCTAAACCTGGTGAAGAACCGGCAGGAAATGAATTGATAGTTCTCGAACGTTTTGCTCATTGACTATTAAACTAATGTCTCCTGGTTTGGAAGGGTCTGTTCTTCGGCAACATCTTCGTTGAATGAAGCTAATGAGTCATCCGAGGACAATAATTTAACATTAAAAAATGTTTTTGTTAATTTGCTTATTTTTTATTGTTTTGTTGTTATCTAATATTTATTGCCACGACCTTCTAAATAGTCGAGACGCTTGACTCTCTCCGGCCTGTTCATTTGCCAGTTTTCGGCGTTCGCCGTTTGGCGCTACTTTGCCGGCGCCGAAATTGGCGCGAAACGTTAAATGTCAAAAAGATGACATGTAAAATGCTATTTGGAGACGTGTAAGGATTATAAAAAGACAAAAACATTTAATGAATTGGCTTCAGAAAGTTTAAATATTTGCCCAGGTAGGGATTTCAAAAATCTTTTAATCAGTAATGGACTTGCAATAATTTAAAATGTATTTGAAAAATATTCTTCACTAACATAATGTTGTAGGCAAACCTTTCCAATAGTGCTGCTAATGTACCGATCCCGACTGAAACATTCTCAGTCACCGCAAACACTCCTTTGCCTGCTTAAATCTTCATATTCTTTTCCTTCATCTACTTCCAATGTTGTGGGTATTATAGCAAGTACTGAATTCCGTGAAATAATTAAATTCATACTCACATCTCCATAAATTTCGTTGTATTTAAGAATATGTATATTAGGAACGATTATCTATGCAATTAATATGCTTAACTAACCGAAAATTTCGATTAAAATGCCTTTATCCGACAAAGTGACAACACAATGACAGAAAGCCAAGTTTCAAATCGCGTGGTTCCGAACTCAAATCCCCCGTTCACTAGCGTCAAACGGCTTACAAGTGCATAATGGTATTTTGCTCAAATGAACAGGCCGGAGAGAGTGTTTGCGTCTCGACTATTTAGAAGGTCGTGTTTATTGCAATGCTATTTTTGAATAAAAATTCAAATAAAACAATTGCTTATAAAAAAGAATATTTTATTCAAAAAATTGAAATTACGCCTAAACGGTTGCAAATACGTATACATAATGTTAATAAAAGTGGCCTTAAAATTTAATTTTACATTTATATCTAGTATCAGAAACGGTAGTTGCTATTTAAAAAAAAGAAGTTTTCGACATTTTTTTATTATCAAGTTTAAAAAATTGCAGTAGGCGTATGAAACATAAAAAAAAATGTCGTTGATAGCGCAAAAAGCGGCCAAATCTTTGGCAAGTCAGTAAAGTAAAAATAAATTATTTATCGAAACAAATTTGATTGTTGCAAAGACATAATAATTGAATATTATGTCATAATAAATTATTTCTGACAATTACAAAAGTCATTATAAACGCTTAATGTTTACTTCTTCAGAATATTTTGATATGCTTGTCTTATATGGACAGTGTGATAAGAGTACCACAGTTGCTGCTGAGGAGTACGCAGTTTGTTTTCCCAATAGGGAACATCCTAGCAGAGGTACTATAACCTGAAAAATACTACGGGGTCATCATAAATGTTTGTCACAACTAGTGGGCGTAGCGGCGCACCTAAAGCGTAGCGCACAGCCACCTACGATGGGACAATCATTTATAACCCTGTATAACCTAAAAGCAATGCGGATACCCAACAATGCATATGCATCATTTGAAATGCATCCATAGTGAGAAATAAAACAGGAAAACTAATTTATAGGTAACTTAACATCAACAACAGAATTGGTCAGTTTAAATTGCTTCTTTCCTAATCACTATTTAAGATAGATTTTTTTTGAACATTTTTCCTATTATTCCCAGAAGATGATGAATTCACCGTATTATTTTGGTCCGCCAGTTCTGATAGACCCTGTATTTCAAGGAGTGGTGAAATAAATGTTATAAAATAAAACTAGCATTATTGCATTTTTTAATCTTTTTAATGAGTCAAAATCAACTCGTTGAATTGGATGAGTAGAACTTTTTTCACTTATAATTAGACGAGAGCTTTTTTTTGTCGAAGTAAACTTGACATTTCAATGAGAATTTTGTTGCCTGGCAATTTAACGAAAAAAACTGCCTCTAAAAAAATTACGAGTCCGTAGGACGAGTAATTTTTTCTGGCAGTTTTTTGAGTTTAATTGCCAGACAACAAAACTCGAATTATAAATGTCAAGTTTACTTCGACCCAAAAAAAAGCTTGAGTGTAATTCGGTAAGACAATGAATACGTAAATCACTAAATTAAGAAATAAGGTGTAAATTAGCTTATTTAATTTAACGGAAAAGTACAATTGTTAAAAACACAATTCTTATAAACAACTTGATTTTCAGGACTTCCG
The DNA here is from genome assembly GCF_963966145.1 of Tenebrio molitor. NCBI lineage: Eukaryota > Metazoa > Arthropoda > Insecta > Coleoptera > Tenebrionidae > Tenebrio > Tenebrio molitor. Next base: position 21,772,364 of record NC_091051.1, on the reverse strand, counting down.
TATCTTTTGTTAATAGTTTGCTGCATGCTGGTATTTTGACCCGTGGTAGTAACTGTTTCTTGGATGGTAGTACGAATGGAACCAATGATTTCTCTATGATGTTCTTGATCTAACTGAAGGTATAGTCCAATTTTTACCCTTTTGAGATGACGTCACGATTTCCTTCCTCGCTTTCTCTTTATTGAAACGACAGAAACAGAAAAAAACAATAAAAAAGGCACGTTTATTTATTGATGGTCACTTTGAGGTTATTTTATGCTCCTGTCAATTTGACAATTTTTAATTTCTTTCACTTATTACATTGATTACAAACATAACCTTTCGAAGCAATTGTCAACAAATTTGACACATTTATAGTTATTTATGATCAATTCAAATTTGTTTCTGATCCTAGCATAAACATACGTAAAGTTACTAGATAATGACGTCATCGCAAAAGGGTAAAAATTGGACTTTACGGTTTTAATGACGATGGATTGCTATGTCCCGTAATTTTCACAAGTTTTTGTTCACCTACACCACTCCTGGACAATTCAGTTACGGCGGCAGCTCGATTAGAATGATTCGTAATTTTCACCCGCTTAACATCAAGTCCAATATTTTTCGCCGAAGATTTGGTCCATTTAGAGATTTCATTTGTCCCAATAGGAGAATTATTATACCATCCTTTCGAATTCGTTTTTTGCCAGAAAGGATTTGGAGTTAAAAAAATTTTTTCACATATGATATGGTTTCCCTGTCTTCCCATAATTTGTTTAAACAGTCTTACTGGACATACTGGGTGCCCCAAAATTCGCGAAACAACTTAGCAGTACGTTGTTAAGTAGCCATTAAAATATCAGGTAAAAATGTTTAAAAAAATCAATCTTCGTTTTTGTTGAAGATATGGACCTATTCGTTACACTAAATGTGGCAACATTTAAAACCATTCTACCGGGACATTTTTTTTTCTCTGAACATAGTCCATACTTATTCCCTATGTTCAATTTTAAAAAACACAGATCAATGACGGATCAATGCATTGTGAGTTGCTATGCAACCAACTATACCGAACACCAGAGATTTTGAAATTATGTTAAAAATTGTTCCGAATAATGGAATTGGTCTCTCATGTATTGTATTGGAAATGTCACGCACATTTCTAATGCTCTGATTGGCATAGAATAACTGCATTATGTGTATTTCTTTTTCAAACAACTTGACCATTTTGTTAAACTGTCAAGTACTATTCCGGACACGGAATCTTGGCCACAACTGACATTTAACTGACAAATATGTGTGAACTGGTCATTATTAAATATAACCCAACTTTTGACTCGGTAATGCCATTTCCATGCCTTTTTGATGTCACAAGAAAAACTTCAAAGTGACTTTTAATAATTGTCATTTATTAATGACATTAATCATTTTTTTTAGAAATGTCTAAAAAATGTTGGCCAAGATTCCGTGTCCGAAATAGTACCTACTTATTTTCGTTACCTTGGTTACGTGATTAGGTACATACATGCATTGACCTGTGTTTTTTAAAACTGAACATAGGGAATAAGTATGAGCCATGTATGGGCTACGTTCAATGTTAAAAAAATGTCCCGGTATGTATCCCAATAGTATGCAAATATTTCATTTTTGTTGTATCCATGGAAATGGGGGAGAAAAATCAAAGCCATGTTGCCTTAAGTTATTTCAGGTAAAACGCACATAAAATTATTATTTGGAAATGCTGGAAGTAATGAAGAAAATAATTGCAAACCTGATCACAATCGTTCAGAATTATTATGCCAATGGCTAGGAAAAGACAAATAATGAAAATCTTTTTTAATATTTAAAATAAATGAGATCAAAGCTGCACCTTTGAGCCCCCATATCTTCAAATTTAAGAGGTATAGAATTTTTTTATTATTTTGCTCATTGTTTTCTAACATGAGTTGTTCCGCGAATTTTGGGGCACCCAGTATACTTTCTTCTTCGGTGTTTGCGACCAACCATTTACTGTCGGCCAACTTCTGATTTCCCCCTTGTGCTGTCTTTGAAAACACTGGGTTATATTCAACTCTTCTGGTCTCTTGTCCGCTGTTGTCTGTCTCGATTTTAAAATAGAATACCTTACAATTTGCTGCTTCTCCACCTCTCCAAGCTAATTCATAGGCAGCAATGTGATAAAATTTTCTTTGGAGCCCTACAGGTTCTTCTTCACTCCAGGACAGTGCCATTTCAAAAATTTCTTGTTTTTTGAGAGCTTTCGAACTCACCTTCCTTTTTTCTGGGATTGCTTGTAAAATTTTGCGTTTTGCGTCGCGGGCGTTTCTCGCTTTCTTAAACTGTATGTCGGTGAACGGATTAAAAACCCGTTTATAATCTTTAAAGTACTTCTCTTGTAACATTTTTGCTGAAGTGTTCCAAATCGTCTTGACTGCACTCTCTTTATAATCTTCTCCATTGTTCTTCTTCATGTTAAATGCCCAGTCACATAAAATAGAGGCTAACTCTTCAGTGGACGTTTCTTCAACGAGTTCATATTTTTTTTCCACACAAAACAGCTTTTTCAATTTCTCCGCTCGAAGACTCTCCAAATCGCGACATTTTCATCGATTAGATACTTGTCTGACAACGCAAGTTTGAGAAAAATTTGTTTACAATTTTGGTTGTCATGTCAGGGTTGCTAGAGACCGATGATGCAGACCTACTAGAATCAGACGCTTTCAAACGTTAGGTTCCGTTTTGTCGCTGGAAAAGTTAGGGCAAACTTTTTTCGCTGTCATAATGACAAAAACACCGCTGCTTATGGGATTTTTAGTGTATGAATTAAATTGTCAATGTAATTTTCTTTTTAACAAGTAACTGTTACCTTACAATAATCTGTCTCGAAAAACTACCAATTGGCAAGATCGCAAGACCTTTATTGTATGACAGTTTTTGTAGTCAAATTTCTAGTCAACAAGCTCTCATTGGAAACAGAAAATTATCGAAGGTAAAATTACAAGACCTAATTTTTTTGTCGGATAAATTTTTCAATTTTACGAAAACTTTTTGCTTTGGACAATTTTACGAGTTGAATTTGAACATTTAATTCTGGTTAGGCCCGAGAGCTTTAGCTCGAGGGCTTGACCTTTGAATAAAAATGCCCAAATATCAACAAGTAAAATTGTCTAAAGCGAAAATGTTAAGTGAAAATTGGAAAATTTATCAGATATAAAAAGTTAGGTCGTGTTATTTTTGGCAAGATTAATTACAGAATACAAACTTTAACGTTAATTTGTAAGCGAGTCCTATCCATTGATTTGAACCCGTATGTTTTTTGCGATTCATATGCCTTTGTGGAATCTAAAGTTACATCATTTTAAAGACTTTTTAAAATTGATTTGGTTTTCAAAAATTTTGATAATGTGATTTTTAAATAGATCCGAAAAAACGGTAGCCTCCACATCTAATTTTGTTGTTAATTTCAATTTTTCCTCAGATCCGAATTCTGCGTATACAATTAAATTCGTTCTAACTTTAACCACCGTTGCAATAATATACCTGAAATGTCAACTGTCAAGGCCTAACCTGTGTTTCACGCTGTGTTTATTGGAGCGTGGAGTTCAAGCAACGACATACGATTCCGGATTCATGGATGACTCGATTACAAATTAATTTGATCGCTCGATTCGTTAACAACTTTTTACCACAAGCAAAATTTATTCTTAATTTCGTTTTCCCGACACGTGGTTCAACGCAATCGACACGGTGCGGCGAATAATGCCAAGAATTTTAACATAAATCAGGGACGATTCTCATCCTTACCCAAAAGTCTACCCCGAGAATTAACTCGTGAGGTAGGGTTGGAACACAAGCGACTTTCAGTACAATTACCCTATCCTGCAATTTCAAAGGAACGGCTACCGTACTTTTGTGGTTGCGACCGTCCGCGACGCGGCATTCATCTCTACCACCTAAATTGTTATTCCGAATGCGATTTAAGGATTCCGGCGGCACCGAAAATTGTGCAGCTAGCCCCAGAGTCTAATAATCCCGAAAATCGTAGACCATAACAGCTAACTTCCAGATGAGGACGATTATCACCCTGCGAGGATTGAAGAACGTAATATAGGATCACATGAGTACGCGTTTTGTCAAAATCTAAGGTCGGATCAAGGAAAGGGGGTTTCCACAGCCGACCATCTATTGGGTCCCCCGAGGGTTTTCCGGTTTGTTACCACGAGCATGCCCTTCCGCGCTCGTCGGACAAGTGCGAAGTGTCACGTTCGGAGCCTTGCACCTGTAACACATTACTCTGGATTTTGAACAGCAATCAGCGGCGCGGTGACGTATCTTGTCACATTTCCAACAGGCGAACGAAGGTTTTGAACTGCTCGATTTTTCATCGCGATTTCGGCCAGAAGTGGTAGCAACAGCGATTGGTTCGACAGCCATTTGAGACTTGGTTTTCCGATAACTCAAGTCCCGTTCCATGGAGTTCCGGGTGGAAGGTGGTCTGTAGGACTCCGCACTAAGTTTGCTGCGCTCCAACGTCCTGCACATTTCAACTAAATGGTTCATCGACGTGATCTGAGTGAGAGATAGATGCATTTGGTAAAACAGAGCGAGATTTTTGCGAACCGTGTTAATCACCAGCGACTCTGGAACGGAAACACTAAGTCGAGATAGCAAATTGCGATGGTCTCATCGGAACCTTGAGTGCGAGCCCGAATCTCGTCCTAAAGCTTATCATCATAATCGCGAGGACGAAAAACCTCTTTCAATTTGGCGCATAGCTGTTCTCACTTATCATTTATCAAAGGTATGCTTGTTAGCTGTGTACCAGACTAATGCTTTCCCATCGAAAAGAAAAAGGGCTTTCGGCAACAAAGACGATTTTTCTACTTGATAGGCTAAACATAAATCATCAACATATTCACCGTCTTGCGTGCGACGTGCACCTCTCCGTTAGTTGAATTAATTTTTCGGAGTTTTGTCTGCAATAAATGGTCATTTTATTATTTCATTGGTGTAATTGTGCGTTTTGTGCCAGTGGTTCGATTTCCAACCGCTGATTTGGTGAGTTTGTTCCAATAGTTAAGCTATTTCAATCGATTTCTCAAACAGACATTCCTATCTTATCGTTGTTTTTTGACTGCCTAGTGCATATGTACTTGAAGTCTTCCAAGTGTCGGTGAGCGTCACTTACTCGGATGAGTGGAGCGACATTGTCAGAGCACTCTGTACCCGGTGACGTCTCTTTAATTCGATATAATGGTCAAGTGTAAAATTTGTGAGCAACCAATTAATTTCCGAAAGCAGTTTATTACTTGTAATGGACCTTGCGAAACATCCTTTCACATTGCCTGTGCTGGTGTTGATCCTGATTTACCTGCCGTAATTGAAAAAAATTCCGGGTTGTCATGGCGTATCGATTGTAGAGCAAGTTCAGTTTTCTTTAATCAAGCAAGAATAGATGATCTGCTGTCAGATCTTAATTTAAAATTTGAGTCATTTAAAACTGAATTTTTGAAGCTCGCTGAAGAAAATCTCTCTAATGCTGCCAAAATGTTGCATAATTTGCATCAATATAATAGAGTGCCTAACAACTTCGATAGACATCTTGATCTTGTTTTGTGTAATAAGGAATGCGCCGTTTTTAAGGCAGTCGATGTTCTTTTATCAGAAGATTTACATCATCGTTCTCTTTTAATGAATTTAAGTCTTAACGTGTCAACAGTTAAATCCTTCAGCAATAAAAACTTTAAGAGATGGAATTTCAGGAAAGCTGATTTTCACATGTTATATAAGAAAATTGCATCCACAGATTGGTCTTTTTTGGAAGACTGCACCAATGTTGACATAGCCTGCTCTCTATTTTACAACAAATTTAACAACTTATTAGATACGTGTGTCCCAAAAACTTGCAGCGGTTACAATGGTTGCTATCCGCCCTGGTTCAACTCATCGATTATTAAAAATATTAAACTGAAATGGCAAATTTGGCGTCAATACAAAATTAATAACAATCCCGTAACATGCCAGATATTCAAAACGATTCGCTCGCAAATTAAACACCACATCAATCAGGCGTATAAAGTTTATATTGACAGTATTGAAGGTAGCATTAGAACTGACCCAAAAAAAATTTGGTCTCACGTTAATAGCATCAAAAACTCTAAGGGTGTTCCAGGTCGCATGTCATATTTAAATAATCAATTTCAAGATCCAAACGACATCGTCAATGCTTTTGCAGATTTCTTCCAACAGTGCTACACTGCTTCGGGAGTTTTCACTGGTCGAGACGTTATTCATTCTGACACTAATAATGTAAACACTCCTTTCATATCTGAATCAGACGTAACATCAGCCCTAAAGAAACTTAAACCCAAATTAACGGCTGGTCCCGATAATATTCTTGCGTTTCTCTTAAAAGACTGTGCCTCAGTCCTAGCGTATCCCTTGCAGTTGGTGTTTAATCTTGCTCTCAAAACCTGCAAATTCCCTGAAATATGGAAATTATCAAGTATCTCGCCAATCTTCAAAAAAGGCAACAGAACTCAAGTAGAAAATTATCGACCAATATCTCTTATTTGCAGCTTCTCTAAGGTGTTTGAATCCATCCTGTATAACACTTTGTTTGCAAGCGTTCGCAACACGATCTCCGAATTTTAACACGGCTTCGTTAGTGGTCGTTCTACAGTAACTAACTTGTGCTCCTTTACGCAATTTGTTGCTGAATGTTTTGATGCCAGGTTACAGGTTGATGTGGTCTCTACCGACTTCTCTAAAGCTTTCGACCGGTTGGATCACCGCATTCTGTTATGCAAACTTCGGGAATTTGGTCTCTCAGAATCATTGTTGCAATTCTTCGAATCTTACCTTGGGAGCAGAAAGCAATTTGTAATGTGTAACGGATTTAGATCTAAAGAAATCACTGTATCATCTGGAGTTCCGCAGGGCTCTGTTCTTGGGCCTCTGTTTTTTATCATGTTTATTAACGACAGAAAAATATCTAACACACATGACTGTGAAATGCTGCAGCGAGATATTATTAGGATTCAAAAGTGGTGCAAACGTAATAATCTGTTTTTAAATGTTCAAAAATGTCATGCTATGTCCTACACGAATAAATCCACAACAATCCTCTTTGATTACCACATAGATCACTGTTTGCTTACTAGAGACAACATGATCTGCGACCTGGGAATTACTTTTGATACAAGATTAACATTTTCAAATCATATAAATGTTATAGTCTCCGGGGCACTGCGATCTCTGGGATTCATTATAAGATGCACTAAAAATTTCAGTGATATCAGATCATTGAAAATGTTATATTTTGCCTTTGTTCGTTCTCGTCTCGAATATGGAAGTATTATCTGGTCTTCAAATTGCCAGACACACATTCAAAATCTGGAAAAAGTCCAGCGTCGTTTTCTTAAGTTCTTGGCCCATAGAATTGATGGTACTTATCCCGAAAGGGGTCGCTCGCAATCTGAACTCCTTGAGCGTTTCGAATGTCAGGATCTTAAGACTAGACGCGTGAACGCTTCAATGAGCTTTCTTCGTAATCTGATACATTACCGTATAGATTGTAGTAATCTCTTGAGCAAGCTCTACTTTCTGGTTCCCCGCCTGACCTCCCGAAACCATGTATGCTTTTACCTACCTACTCCGCGTATTGATGTTCAGAAACATTCTCCTTTATATACCCTGTGCGAAAATTATAACGTACATCAACATGCGTTTGACATCTTTCGGTAATGTTTTCTGTATGTATTTCTTTTCTCTTGCTATTCTCCTATCACTTAATTGGACTTGTTCTGTGGGATAGACGTATTCTAATAATAATAATAATAATAATAATCAACGCGCTCTAGGAATGCAGCAACACTCAACTCGTTTCCACCGGTAAATTTCAGATTCCATGCAATTATGTCCTTGGGTCGGACAATGTTTGGATGACGACTAGATGGCGTAGAACTATGACTTCGATCTCGTTCATCCTCCGACGCGGTATCTGCCGACTCATTGTGGTCTTCCGATGTTGAGCTGTGCCCAGCTCCACGGCTATTGTTCAAACTAATCGAAAAGTTTAACCCAGTGTTTGGATTTGGTCTAGCATCTAGTTTGGACTCGAGCGACGCTTTTAGATCTAGCACGGTTTTCAGAAAATCCGACCGACGTTTCCGTTTGTCCGCATTCTCCCCAATAGCAAATCTGTTGGTACGCCCGAAAATATGAGCAATAGTCCAGTCAATAGAGACATAAAAATGGCTCCACCTTGCAAAAGGTCCAGAAAAGTTTATACTTGGCAGGTATCTTCTATTAGGCATATTATTAATATTGCCGAGTTTGCGACCTTGGGGGGTTGGCGCTCCCCGCCATACTGGAGAATAGGGGTGGAAAATCACATTTCTGCGATTATTTCATTATCCGTGCAAGATACGTCCATCTAAGTTATAGAAAATGTAGAGCGTACAATTCTATACATTTTTTGTTCTTTATATTTTTTTGTCAGATCAATAGTTTCGTAGTTACAGCGTGTAGAAATCGAGAATTTCTATTATTTTTGTACTATTTATTCTTTTCCACACCACCACAGAGGTAGAGCAATAGGGTGCGTTTTTTTTTGACGTGCTGTCCCCAGTGGGCATAGTCCACAATGCAGTAGAAGTTTACGGTTTTACTCTTTTTGATCTCTTTGTAACGTAGACGGATGCAAATGATCTGGATCGATCGGTTTAGATGAGCTGAATTCATCAGAGTTTATGAATTTGGGAATTCCTCTTGAGAATTTTCCTCTTGTTCCTCAGGGTCATCATCATCATCATCGGGATCATTTGGCTTTTACCTGTTTCATTAGTATACACGTTGGAGTCAGATATGCCCGTAGACGGACAAACAATAAATGCTAGATTTCTACAGGCTGTAACTACGAAACTATTGATCTGACAAAAAAAAACGTAAAGAACAAAAATTGTAGAGAATTGTGTGTTCTACATTTTTTGTAATTAGTTAAATATACGTATCTCGCACGGATAATGAAGTAATCACAGACGTTCCAGAATCTGAAGATCAAGACGAACAAATACCTGAAATCAATGAATTTCTATTTTGGCAGACGCCAGATGATCTTGATGATGATGATGATGACCCTGAGGAACAAGAGGAAACTTCTCAAGAGGAATTCCCGAATTCATAAACTCTGATGAATTCAGCTCATCTATACCGTTCGATCCAGATCATTCGGGTCCGTCTACGTTACAAAGAGATCAAAAAGAGTAAAACAGTAAACTTCTACTGCATCGTGGACTATACCCACTGGGGACACCACGTCAAAAAAAAACGCACCCTATTGCTCTACCTCTGTGGTGGTGTGGAAAAAAATAAAAAGTACAAAAATAAAAGAAATTCTCGATTTCTACACGCTGTAACTACGAAACTATTGATCTGACAAAAAAACATAAAGAACAAAAAATGTATAGAATTGTACGCTCTACATTTTCTATAATAACTTAGATAGACGTATCTCGCACGGATAATGAAATAATCGCAAAAATGTGATTTTGCACCCCTATTCTCCAATATGGGGGGGGCGGCAACCCCCCAAGGTCGCAAACTCAACAATATTAATAATATGCCTGATAGAAGATACCTGCCAAGTTTAAACTTTTCTGTACCTTTTGCAAGGTAAAACTCCCTATTGATTGGACTACAAGCTGAGCCCGAAATTTTGGAACTGCACTATCAGACTTAGTACCCTAAAAAGCCTCTATTCCTAACGTTAAATCATTCAATTTGCCTTCGATGGCAGTGACTTCATCGTCATAAGAACCTGAACTGCATGCTTTAACCGATCCACCAGCTCTCTCCAAACGTTAAAAATTCCGCAAAAATGTCCTCATGCTCTCTACCCCTGTTGCGTCTGATATCCCGCGAACTTTAAGTTCAAAGATGAGTTCGTCTTGAGTCAAGTAGTTCACAAGGCTACCAGTCAATTGTAGCGTCATCGTGACCAAAAATAATGTGAAATCTAAATTTGTGAATGTAACTGAAAAGAAGTAAGATCAATAATAACAACAGCAAACGAATCAACCAAGTTGAGTGCACTAAACACGGGCCCCACACGTTGGGTGCCACAAAAACTGTTACGAAACAATAGGTGCGTTTTGTTGGGTCATCCAGACTGAACGGAATGCATCCCACCAACAAAACGGCTTAAAATTTTTGACAGTTTTGTCATAAAATCCCCACTTTCTAACATTCAAACCGACCATTCTATGTAGTTTAACGGAATGAAAAGTTTCGTCGGAGTCGGTTTTGTGCACCAATAAAACGGTCGTTCCACCATAAACCGATTCCGGTTATGTCCCAACAAAACGTACCTAATTTCTCTTTTCGACCGCCCCGGCCGGCTGCAGTGGAGACGGAGAGGTTCCTCTCGGTTGATCCGTTTAGTGAGGGCGCCACCAGTTTTAGAAAGTCGGGAAACAAAACAAAACTGAAAATTCCCTTTATATTGAATCAAGCAGATTAAATGTATGCACAAATAATTTTAAAAATGTAGAATTCAGTGTACGAACGTATGAGCAATTTTCAATTTGAAAGAAATTTACAAGTGAAAGTTAACTTCAGTAGTAACTACGACTTCCGTTTTACAATTTGGTTAACAAAAATTTGATGAATTTGAGGAAAGTAATGAGTTTTTGAGTAGGTAAGAGTTATGATATGAGTGAAATACTCAAGGTAAGTTGATACACAAAAAAAATTAAGTACTGTGTTTTCAATTTGGTTGTAGGTCGTAAAATTTTATGGTACTTTAAGTTAAAGATCTTGCGGGGCTTATAAATCCTAGTTTACCACTAGCAGGTAATATTTTAAGCAGGGTTGTATTGTACATACATTTTGTATATTTGCATTGTACGGCAAACGGCAGGCGCCGCTTCCCAATCTTTTCAAACCCAACCATTGTGCCCGTTAATCGCTCATAATATGCAATAAAATTTTACGACCTACAACCAAATTAAGAATACAATATTCAAGGTCATGAAGAGTTAATAGGTCCGAAACGAGCGAGTCGAAGACGATAAGCCGATTTTGAGCGTAAGTGACGGTCGGGCGCTAGTTTTGGGACTTATCTAACGAGATGGCTCCGGTGTCGAGGTTCCGGGAGGTGAGCTCCAGTCCGGTATCACAGCGACGCGACGTTCTAGGACAGCTTGCGTGCGATGGAGCGGAGAAACTCCGGGTTGCGAAGGCGAACACGAGGATTTTGGTTCGATCGCCCGAAATGTTACCTCTCAGGATTTAGTCCTCCAAAGTCTAGCCCTCCAAAGGCACCCTAATGTACACGTACGATCGTAAATTAGTACCAAGCTAAATGAATGAGGAATTCAGATAGGTTTTTACCTTCGATAGGGTGACTAGGTGCAAGATGTTTCAATGGATTCGCCACGCGTCGACGATGAACTCGTAATGGTGATGTTTGATCCCCGAAGGAAATTTTGCCTCGATATCGAAACAGAAGGGTCGATTCCAGCCGAAGAGGACAAAATTAATTCAAATCGTGAGCGATGGATCCCCGGTGATCAGGTATTTTTCGAAAACGAGCAGTCGCCACTATTTTCACCACCAACAACAGGTTGCACACGAATCGCCGACGGAAGTAACTTCTTTTTCGAACCACCCAAGGAAGGGGTGGTTATCAGCCAAAATGGAAGGACTCGTTCGTAATTGCTCTAATTGGAATTTCGCGCGCGAGGAAGAGATACGTCAAGGTCGGTACTACCGGTTCTGTCATTTAAGTGTCACTCAGGTGTTTTGGTTTGTTTACTTTTGACCAGATGATGGTAAGATTGAAGTAATTCGAGTGAACGACACTCCTGATGGACTGAGATGGGCTTCGGCCCATCATGTTTACGGTAGGAGAGCGATTTCCGGCGAAATCGATACCGGCTTGATATCTTCAGGCGATTTCGGAGATAACCTCCAAATTGAACTGAAGGTACTGCGTCTCCCAAAGAAAAGAAAGTTGAAAGTTGGACGAATGGGCACTAAAAGCCTAGCGATGGGATCAGAATTACTAAAAAAAAATATGTAATCCCATTTGAAAAAAAAAAATGTTGACAGTTTACCCTTGAAGCCCATGGGGGTGAATGTGTATCTTGGGCCTTGGCCCGACTTGCCTGCCTAAAAGCTAAAAGTCCTGGAAGATTGCTACCTACCGGTTAGCGTATACACGTTGCCACTAAGAGTCCGTTCCCGTGGGAGGGCACCGGCTAGGCCGATGGGCTTCGCTCCCCCCTTAGTCCCACACATAAATTGCGAACCGCGACGCCCGTTGCCCATGGAGCGGTGGGATTGGGTAGTCTGCCGGAACGCTTTATGGGTAAACAGATTGTGGTCTGCCATTTACCCGTACCACGCCTGGAGGCAAAGACCGCAGTCTCCCCCGTCCTCTTCTTGCCCGAAGGCAAGAAAGATCTTACACCGCGCATCGGTCCCCGAGAAGGGGACCCTTGCAGTGCTTTCCGCGCATCGGTCCCCCGAAGGGGACCCTCACGTCATCCACTCATAAACCATTTCAAAAACCAGTCACAGCATGTTCGTCAACTTCGGGGAGCTATCTGCTCCCCTAATCTCGGCGGGCCGAAGACCGGCTCCCCGCCCACCTTTCGGGGACGGCTCATATTGGTCCGAAGGCCCCACTCTCGGTCCCTGCCACAGGCCATCATATAATCCTCTCACAATCCATCTCTTATCCTCATCTTTGCCTGGTCGCTACTTCGGGGAGCTTTCTGCTGTCCTAGTTCAAAAGCAGGTGACCCGAGGGCCACTCACCCCTGTCCACTTTTCGGGGACATCATCCGATGAGCGAAGCAGATAAACCTCCTTTTGAACCGCCCGATTTGCCCAAGTCTGCTACGACCGACCGTAGACGAGGTGGCACCACGGGGAGGTCTGGGCAGGGTGTCCACTCACGATTTCGGCAAACCTCCTGCCGCGGCGTCATCTCGGGTGGTGAGTGAACACCTTCTACCACCAGCCCATGGGGCTATACTTGCATTTCTTAGGCCATTTTGTAGCCTATTAACAACCATTTAATTTGGTGTAAGGATAATTAAAATTTTCCGATAAATAACGGAGTTATGGACTCGTCTTCTTTTTTGGGGACACCTGTATTTTACTGTTGTCAAAATCATTTTAAATCTGTCAGTGTCATACGGGTGGGGTAAATCCCAGCTGCGGAGACAGGGTTCAAAAGCAAAAGATCAACATGGTCGCGGTTTTGCCCCATAGACAACCCTTCAGAAGCAAGTAAGACGATTCTATATTTATCAAAAATTAAATTAAAATAAGTACAGTTGCGGAATTAAACTTTCGGGCAGTATTGTCAATGTCATGATATAAACTCTAAAACAACCTTTTTCGGCCTCCGTCTAGAAACACTGATGTTTCATGCGTCTAAATCGTCTGGAAACTAGCATTTCCCTGCCTAGGCAAGAAAATCGAAACAGGAATTTTTAATGAAAGATTTTAGGTTGGCAGCACAAAATGTCAATGTCATGTGGAATTTTTGTACAATTTTTTAAATGTAAAATATTGATGTCGGGCAAATTTGTATCATTTATCGCAATCTATACATTGTGTATAGCAGTAGAGGCCGAGGGGATACCAAGCGGCGTCTTAATAATAACAGAGAGGACGACGACGGTTTTGAATATTTGAGGAATTGACTGCTTTGGTCGTGACTGTCGCCTCTTGGATCCTTTATGTTGCCAATGAAAGAAAAATAAATTCCCCATTCGGTAATTTTTTAACAAAAATTATTATATTTTGCTTTAAATAAATTGTCGGCCGAAAAAATTTTGTGTATTACACGGCTAGAAAATGTTTTGCAAGTGCTCGCACTAGTGCCGCCTCGGCTGCCGCCTCTGCTCCACAAACCGTGCTTGCACTTGCAAAATAGCATTTTCTAGCCCTGTGATACAAATAACTATTAAGTTAATAACCTTATTTTTTACTCTTGTCATGTTTTTGTCTTTTTGGCATTCAAAAATTGTCATTTGTGGCATAATAACGGGTAGGCAACATATAAAAGCGATGATTTAATTACACTCAGTGCAACTAACTGAAATCTCAAAATTCAAAATTGATTGGGTGACTGACACAGAAAAGTTTAATTTTTGAATGTCAGTCATGATGACAGTAGAAGGTGCTTTACAAAGATTTTGTTGAAGTGACAGAAAAATAGTGCCCGAAATTTTAATTCCGCAACTGTACATAATTAGCAACTAAAAAAAATCGATGAAAAATGATGTAACTGTCAAATATATTCCTGCATTATAATTAGCTAGTAGGCGAAATCACATTAACAATACTGATAAGACTTTTATGTAACAACACCTACCTACTACAAACACAAACACAGATGTTTATACCACGTTGTTTTCATATTTTTTATTACAGTAAAATTTAAAGTTTCAATATTTAAATGACGCTTGAATTTAGTAATACAAATCTAGTAAATTTTAAATTTTTTGACTATCAGATTTTAAGAGTAGGTACGTAACATTTATTTTGATAAATGTACAAATCAACAATATTTTAACAAACAAAAATTGTATAAAAGGGACTAACTTTATCCGATTAAGCAGATAAAGTTGCTGCTTTATGTACAGTCGTTGACCAAAATAAAATAGGACAAAGTAAATTTCGATTGTGTAATTCGATATTTTTGCGAAATCCATCTCTTAGGAAACAAAAGTGTCAAAAATAAAAAAACAATTCTGATAAGTGTCATCAGACGACAATATTTCAAAAACTCATAATCATTCAATTGAACATAGTGACAGTGACGAGATGACAAGTAAAAAAACACAACCTAACTTTTTGTAAATCAATTGTCAAGTCAAATCAAGTTGTAATCTGAGACACATTCGCCTCAGTTACACTACACAAATCTTTGAATTGTGAAACTGTCTAAGGTAACACTTTGTCCTATTTTATTCTGGTCAACGACTGTACCTAATCATATAAAATACAAAAATCCAACATTTCAGCGGTTTTTTCAATTTAAATTGTTTTTGAACAATTATACATCGTAACCATGGAAAAATTAGGGATCACGATTTTGCTCGATCCTATATATTTTTTGTATCCAACACTTCCCACTTATACAGTCATCATTGTTCTCATTTCAGACCAGTAAAGTGGTCTATAAGTCACGCATGTGTCATAAGTCATAACTCACCGTATGAAATATACAGGGTTATTATGATAAATATTTCTAAAATCTAGTTGACGTAGCGGTCCACCTAGTCCACAGCGCACAGCCACCTACGATGTTAGAAACATTTATAATAACCCTCTACTCGTAATTGTAACTCACTGTTGAGTAATTGAGTTACATTTACAGTGTTGGAATCAAAATTTCGGGCAGCATTTTTCTGTCACTTCAACAAAATCTCTGTAAAAGACCTTTTACTGCCGTCATGACTGATATTCAAAAATTAAACTTTTCTGTGTCGGTCACGCAGTCAGTTCTTGAAT
Source organism: Tenebrio molitor (assembly GCF_963966145.1). NCBI lineage: Eukaryota > Metazoa > Arthropoda > Insecta > Coleoptera > Tenebrionidae > Tenebrio > Tenebrio molitor. The sequence continues at coordinate 21,756,848 of NC_091051.1, read as the reverse complement.
TTTGAGTTTTGAGCTAATCGCAGCAGGTGAAAGCGATGATTTATCGCTTTCACCTGCTGCCCACCCGTTATTATGCCACAAGTCACTATTTTTAAATGTACTATGGCGGACAATAAATTTAGGCCGGCAAATTTCTGACATTTCAAAAAAGTCAATGCAAACGACCATTTATTGTCATTATGACTGATGTGTTAGTTTGTCAAACTGAAGGTTTTCAAGCTGTTTGGCGTTTCCTTCGCCTTTTTCGTAACTTACTGACCCACTAGCATAACTGATTTGGTAACATTTTTCATATTGCCGTTTCGATTTTTCAGGTTTCAAATGCGACACTGCACAATTTATAATATTTTTTTAACTCTGGATGAGTACACGGAACTGAAACATCGTAATTTTCTTCGGACATTTTTGCAATTTTTCTCAAAGTGAATTGTTTTATTTATGTCGTTTCCATAGCACCATGGCGACATGTAGGCCGACTTTATTTTTATTAATACGTCCACTGATAGAATGCACTTTTTTAAATATCCGTAGATAACAAAAATCCCCAAACCATAACATTAAAATATTAACAAAGTATCATAGATTGTGTTGGTAGTATCTTGAAACATTCGCGCCACTGATTCTCATTGGTTCTTATGAAACCCAGGCGAAAAATAAATTATACTAGCTGACCCGGTGAACTTCGTATCACCTACAATTGCTGTTCGTTAGTCTCGTTAAAACTCAAAAACGGCTTCACCGATTTGAATTTTTTTTTTTTTGTGACATTTTGATTAGCCATAATCAATCCTAATCAACCTTCCAACTTCAATTCATTGAGATCAATAGTACTGGCTATATCTTATACGGTTTGAATTTCGTTCGGTTATTAAATGAAACTTGTTTACAATTCCAATGAATTTGATGTCTTTTATGTACATGAAATATAAATACAATTGGTACCACTGTGATCTAAACGCATTTCTGATTTCCGGTTGTCAGCTTTGACAGAGTTGACAGGCGAATTTGACGTTTACGTGGTATCATTCTTTCCAAATTAGAAGAAGAGTGGTCGATGCGGAGGGTAACCCAATATTATAACATCGCGAAGAGCTGACTCGACCGACGTTGTCTTGTCCAAATTTCAATACCTAAATTTGTTTGTGATCGTTTTGTGAATTTGTGAAAAGCTATTGGAAATGTGTAAACAAAGTAAAAATGAGGAATTTTACATGGGAGATGAATTCCATCGGCAGTATTCTACACTGCTGAAATGCTGAAAATGTGTGATGTGCCTGGAATGTGATCGAGTTGGAACCATGCGGTTTTGTTCCAGAAATTAAGTCACAATTTAATTAAGTCAGAATTTCATGTCCAAACTAATTATTTATTTTCTTCCATTAAATGTGAAATCACAATGAATCTCAAGCAGTTTTCTTGGGTGATTCAAAATGATTATGAATAAGTATTGCAACTATGTACGAAAATTTATGTGGCAACTGTGTGAATGGGATAGAGTTGACATTTGTATGAAATTTCATAAGCGTGCATTTGAATTTTTAAATTTCATTACACATTGATTTGACAACTTTCAAAATTGCACGACTATGAACTATCAAAAAAATGTCAACTCTATCCCACCCACACAGTTGCCACATAAATGTTTGTACATAGTTGCCAGATTTATCCACAATTATTTTGAATCACCCAATATTTACATTTCGATTGCAAGATCGATGTTCAAGCAAATAAATTGGAATAGAAATAAAACAACTACTACATTTGTCGGACAGATCGCCTAACAACAAAAAGTAAAAGCAAATTTAATTTTATTTTAATTTACTGGATTGCGTTTTTCCAGATTTTCCTTCAAATCTTCCAGGTTTTTTTTCAATTGAAAACAAAAAAAAAGCATCATGCAAATACAACAATGTAGCTCCTATTGTCATTTATGATCGAGAGTGCATACAAAAATTATAATTTTTTAAATTTGTCCGAATTTTCCGACTTTCTTTGTAATTGTCCCAATTTTTTTTTCCGAAAACTTATCCAAAACCCTAACAAACACAACCAAAAATGAATTACGCATAGCCATCGTTCGAATCCTGAGTTATGGTCTTGAGTTCATACAAAAAAGCACTTTCAGTTTTCCCCGAATTATTTTAATTTAGTTTTTCCAGATTTTTCTCCAAATCTTCCAGATTTTTTTTTCTATTAAAAACTTTCAATTGAGTTATTTCCATCCCGGGGCATATCAAACAAAAAAAAAAGAATTAATCAAATATGTCGTTCCTATCGTCAGTTATGATCGAGAATGCATACAAAAATTATAATTTTTGCAGTTTGCCCGAATTTTTCGACTTTCCTTTGTAATTGTCGCAATTTTTTTTTCCTGAAAACTTTTTCACGACTATAACGAACAAAACAAAAAAAATAATAATGCATATCCATCATAAAAAAGCACTTTCAGTTTTTCCCGAATTTTCCAATTTTCCGGGCAACGTTTCCAGTTTTTCTTTACATAAAAACCTCATACTGATTATTACGAACATTAAAAAAAAAATTTGCAAAATCGTTCCAGCCGTTCCCACAGAGAAAAGCACTTTCAGTTTTTCCCGAATTTTCCAATTTTCCGGGCAACTTTTCCGATTTTTTTTTCTTTTTAAACCACTCCTAAAGCGAACAAAATAAAAAAATAATTATTCAAATCGGTCGAGCCGTTTTTGAGTTTTAGCGAGACTAACGAACGGCGATTCATTTTTATACAGGGTGATGAAAAAAAAGTGCCCGTGCTAACCTGCACGTTATAAAGTATTTTTAACTAAACACGAATTCGAAATCCAAAATTAAATTTGTCCACTCTTCGCCAAGATATAAGATTTCCTTTTTAGACAGTAGAAATCTATATGATTAACCGTTTACTAATAATTTTATTGTTGTCTAGTCTAGATTTTGGTCGAGTTGATAATGTTCTTAAGTAAAAAATGCAAAAAGTCTATCGGAACCAACGTTATTAAAGATGTTAGAGTACCATTTCTTGGGTCCAGAGAAAATTCGTCAATGTTACAACATTGCAAAGCTCCTAAGATACAGAAACATGTGATTTTTGAAAACGATAGCAACAATAATTCAATTTTTAATATTAATGGTTTTGTCAAATTTAACCTGTCAATTTTCCAAAAAGTCTGAAAAAATGGCATACAATTTTAACGAATATGTAGACATGTTACTCTGCTTGGGTGCATCAAATGATAACGCATCTGAAGCAGCAAGAGACTATGCAAGACTGTACCCTCAACGACGTCATCCAGATGCTAAGGTAATAAGAAGATTGATGCAGCGATTAAGAGAAAACGGCCAAATAATGCCTCTTTATGTAAATCGTGGAAGGCCTCGTGAAGTTCCAACACCAGCTTTAGAGGAAGCTATTTTGGAAGCAATTGAAAATGCGCCAGGACGAAGTATACGAGGATTGGCGCGAGAGTTTCACGTAGACTATCGCACGGTACAAGGTATCCTGGCTGACGAACATTATCATCCTTATCACTATGTTAAAGTGCAAGCTCTTCGTCCAGGTGATTATCCCCTCAGAGTAGAATTTTGTGAATGGCTACTTGGACGTCACAGAATCGATCCTAGGTTTATTCAAAACATTTTATGGACAGATGAATCATATTTTTCTCAAGACGGCATTTTTAATCAACATAATAATCATATCTGGGCAACTGAAAATCCTTTCGCTGTGCATCCTCGTGCACATCAGCACCGCTTCGGAATTAATTTGTGGGCTGGGGTCATTGATAATAACCTCGTAGGACCTTTTACGCTACCTGCCAGAGTGAATGCAGAAAATTTTCTACAATTTTTACAAAATGACTTTTAAGTTTTGCTTGAAGATTTGCCCCTTGCAATTTTGAGGCAAATGTGGCTACAAATAGATGGTGCCCCTCCACATTTTGGTAGGATAGTACGGGATTGGTGTGACGAGACTTATCCAAATAGATGGATTGGTAGAGGTGGCGCGATTGCTTGGCCCCCCCGGTCACCTGACCTTAATCCTTGTGATTTCTTCCTCTGGGGTCACCTCCAAAATTTTGTATATGCTACGCCGATTGCTAACTTAGAGGAATTAACAGAAAGAATCAACGCAGCAGTTAATACCATAAACGTTCCTATGCTTCAAAGGGTTCAAGAGAACATTGTTCGAAGAGCAGCATTGGATACGGCGAAGTACGTGAATATAATATTTTTTTAGAAAAAAAAGTGCAATATTGCCAATTTGTACTGTTAGGAAAGCTGTTTAATCTTTAAAAGAATGTTTTTAGACCATTTTTGTGTTGATTTTCACAATACTTCGACAGAAAAGGACATTTAAGTTTCAGTCGTGGGCACTTTTTTTTCATCACCCTGTATACAACGTGTAACAGAAATAAGTACATTAATTTTAACTGGTAATAGAACTCGTCAAAAGGAACAACTTTTCTATCTACCATTTTGCCGAAAAACGATGTTTAATTCCAAAAAAAAATTGGAGAGATTTTTCACTAAAATAACCCTACGCCACTAAATACTGCAATGGCTAATTGAAATCAGCGCTAATATGACAAAAACATTCATTTTCATCCAGAAAACGTGTTTTAACGCCGAAATCTAAATTCAAAGAAATCTACCCGTATAGCAAAAATCCACTTCGTAAGAATCTGGTTGTTTCACGTTTTTAGGTAGCTTAGTTTTGGAGATATGAACGGTTTTAAGAAAATCTTTCCTATTTTTTTAAGCCACTACGCAACGTTTTTCGCCAAAATGGCAGACAGAAAAGTTGTTCCTTTTGATGAGTTCTATTGCCAGTTAAAATTAATGTACTTATTTCAGAAACACCCTGTATATAGATGACATTTCAAATTTGAAATTGTCAGTGCTTTAGAGCTTTGTTTTGTGTTCTTCCGGTTTTAAAAGTTATTAGTTTTGATCGTGTTGCTGTTTTGATCTCCTCCGTTGCGATTTTTGTTGATTTTTTTGAATTTGTGAAGTGAGTGCGTGCCTCAAGAATCTAGCATAACACTTTAAGTGACATTACAAACATCGAAAATGATACAGAGGTAATTTTTGTTCATGCATTAAATATCAAATAATCTCTTGTTTGTTTTAGCCAAGAAAAAGAGTATGTTAGAGTTGGTTACAGATAAAAAAGGATATACATAATCGAAAATAAGAAATCAGATACTATTAGCGCCAAGCAAAAACGTGAAACTTGGAACTCAATTGCAAACCAATTTAATGCCAGCTCAAAAATCGGTACGCGTAATGCCCAACAATTGAAGCTCCTTTATGACAATTTAAAAAAATCAATAAAAAAGAAATTGGCCAATAAAAAGGTAGTAAAATTCTAAAATTTTGAATTAAAATTTTAATGATTCCAATAAATTTTAGGTGCAAAACTTATAAAACTGGCGGTGGTTCAAAATTAAAAACTCTCACGGTTAATACAACTTGCGACAATATGCTGGTTAATGTTTGACAAAAAATATTGTAACAATAACAGTAATAATCGCTGTACTTTCATTATTGTAGAGTTACCAGTATCAGTTCATGATTTCACTGATCACATATATGATCATAACATTGATAATGATATCACTGAATACGTAAACGAGGAGGCCCAGACTGAACACGAAAAGCAACTGCGTCTAAGGACCAGCCCCGATATTCTAGACAGAGGAGGAATGTGAAACTTCTCCAAAGGCTGTTGTAGTCCCTGAAAATACTAGAATTAAAACGTTTTTTAAAAAAATCCGTTCTAATAAGAACAGTACAAGAAGTAGAAGCACCGATACCATTCAAAGAGAATTATGGGCCTTAAAAAAAGAAAAATATCAAAGACAAATTGAAGTAGTAGAAATTATTCGAAAAAAAGAGTTAGAAGATTTAAAAGGAAAAGAATTGGATAACCTATTAAAAGCTAAACAGTTAATAGTTATTTATTATAAGTACAAGACGATAAAATTCTACTTTATCTTTGAGAGCGTTTTACGCTCGAGAAGATAATGAGATTTTATCGGCGTGTACAATACAAAATTTTTTTCCATCTTCCATTATTTTGATTGACTGATTTATTTTGATTGACAATTATTATTATAAACGTCAAAAAAATTCAACAATCAAAAAAACGTCAAAAACAGAAAAACAACAATGGATGTTAAACATTAGAAACTCAAAGCGGGGGCTATTGGCATGGGAATCGGTTCATCAAAAGCAAAGATGTCGCTAACGATAAACTTTCAAATGTGGAGGAAAAGTATTTAAAAAGTGCACATTTAATTTTTATTAACAATGTTATTTCCGGTTATTTCAATTCAGATGTTTGTCATTTTGATTAAAAAAGAATAAAGAAACTTGTGAAATGTACTTATTTTATTTTTCTAGACGATAAAATTTCATTTTACCATGAAAAAAACAGTAGATAAAATACCACTTTATCGTTTAGGATGGAATAAATTCATTGTAATATTTTTTCTGTCTTTCAATAGAATTCCTTGTTAAAAATTTATTTTATTTTATAAAGGTGCACATAAAAATATAAAATGTTAAATTGGATGCTTGCTACCTATTAAAAATGGTATTAATTAAAGCCGTAGGAACAGCCCTATTTTCATTGTTGTTAATAATTTCGACGTTAAAGATATTATCTGGTTCATCGAAATCTGGAATATCTACTTCTGCATCTTCTATTCGGTCGTCCTCATTCACATCAATTGAAATGTTATGCAAAATCATTGTGGCGATTATAATTGGAAGTACTGCAACGAGTGTCCCAGAGTTGCGAAAAAGCTCCATAACTTGTTTCTTATTAAAGATATCAACTTTTACTTTTTTCTAGATGATAGCTACCCTTGTACTGCACATTCGGAAGATATTGAGGTATATATACAGTGTGTCTCAATATTATACAATATTATAAAAACACTAAAGTTATTTTTTTTTAAACGGAACCTACCCAGTTTGATTTTATTTTTGAATTCTATGCTAAATTAGGAATCAAATTTATACAGGTCGTTTTTACTTATCTGTCATCGTTTTTGATCAGTGGCGCTTTTTTTACCAGAATTTCGAATTGCAGGAATCCCTTCGAAAATTCGTACCTTCCAAATCGTTGCACCTAAATTAAAATGATTTACGCTGTTTGATTTCTGAATGTTTGCCGCATCTGCTTAGTGTTTACTCAACAACCTGCTCAGTCGCATATGCCTATTGCGATTTTTTAAACCCCTGCAATTCGGAATTCTGGTAAAAAAAAGCGCCACTGATCAAAAACGATGGCAGATAAGTAAAAACGACCCGCGTGGATTTGATTCACAATTTAGCATAGAATCCAAAAATGAAATCAAACTGGGTAGGTTCCATTAAAAAAAAAAACATAACTTTAGTGTTTTTATAATATTGGGACACCTGTATATATATACTGCAATATTTTCCGAATATGCAGTACTATTGGGGACACGGAAAACTGGGCAGATGTGTCATTCAGTTGTTAAAATTTCTAAACCGTACCTTAGCTACTCATAACCAAGCTTAAGTCAATTTGACAGTTTTTTTGAAAATATCAATCATAATGACAGTGAAGGTGCATTTACATTGACAATTCAACTCGCATTCTCTCGACCAATCAGATTTACGAAATTGGTCAGTACGGACCAATCACGTTTGTTTTAAAAAAATTGCCGCGGAAATTTTCACTAGTGAAAATTGCCACCAAAAATTTCCAACAAAATGTTTCCACTTGGATATTTTATTTTCTATTTTATTTATTCAAAGCATTAGTACCAAAATTAAAAATACAACTATTATAAACATTATTTGTACCCGATGATGTCGACGTAATTTCTTCATTCTTCTTGGCAAGAACTGGTTCTGAAGTTGTCGCTGCTTTATCTCTAAAACATTGTATCAGACGTGAGTGGTGTTCCTCATTGAGCTACAAGTACGGCTTGATCGATGCTCCAGAACTATGGCCTATTATTTTAATTAGTTCTTGTTCACCAATTCCAGAACTTGCCAACATTGTGACCGCACTTGAGCGTGCTGAATGATTGGTAATTTTCAATCTTTTCGTATCCAGACCTGCTTTTTGAGCACTGTCTTTCAACCACTTTCCTAGTTCATTAATTCCTGCGGGACAATTTTTAAACCAAGCGGCGACCTTATTTTCTGGAGTCCACCCATGATTGACACTAAGAAACATTCTGTCCGTTTTTATTCGGTCGCTTCTTTTTGATAACAGTTTCTTAAATAGCCTGTAATTGATTATATAATTAGTGCTTGCCTTAAATTTTAGATTTTAAGTAAATTTACCTTACTGGACACAAGTCAGATGACATGTTTGGCACCAACCATTTGCTTTCGCTTAAGGAATGGCAGCCTCCTTGGTGTGTTTTTGAAAATATCGGATTGTACTCCAATCGACCAGTCAAATCTCCAAAATTGTTTCTTTTTTCTCGGAAGAAACTCACAAGACAATTTGCCGCCTCATTACCTCTCCAGGCTAATTCTCGTGCAACAATCAGGAAGAATTTGTGTTGTAAACCATGAGGCGTTTCTTCATCCCATAATTTAACCATCTTTAAGTATTCTTCATTTCTTAGTGCTGCTGAGCTTACTTTCCGCTTACTTACATCAGCTTGCAATATTCTTCTTCTAACGTCCCTTGCATTTCTTGCTTCTCTAAACGCTGGATCTTTGAAAGGATTGAACTTAATTTTAAACTTATTGTAATACATTTCCTGTAAAGCTTTGGCCGTTGTGTTCCATAATACTTTTACTACTGTCTCTTTGTAATCCTCTCCACTTTTTTTCTTCATATTGAAGCCATAATCTTTCAGAATATTGTTAAGTTCTTCAATCGGCAAAACTTGATCCAGCGAATAGCCACGTTGGGAGCAAAATTCCTCAAACTGTGTCCAGCACGAGCGATGTGTTTTCAAGGTGTTTACTGGCACTAAATTTCGTATTGCTTCGTTTATTTCTTTGTTCTCCGCGTTTCCAAATCTTTCAGCCATCGTGGGAAGGAAAGGGGAAGGAAACAATTCACGAATGCAGAAACAACCACCAAGGACCGAATTTTGCTTTTATGTCGTTTTCGTTTTTTGAAATTTTCACTGTTTATTGACGAATTGCTATAACAACCTTTTGTAAATCACAAACTACTATTCAAGTATTTCTTTCATTGAATTTTTCAATCTTCGCTCGGTGAATTGTCATGCCGAATACAAACTCGTGGGTACGAAATTGCCGGAAATTTTCTCCTCAGACCACTCGTATTTGTTTCTTAGACAATTTCCACTCGTTCGCTACGCTCACTCGTGGAAATTGTCGCCGAAACAAATACTCGTATCTGAGATCGAAAATTTCCGGCAATTTCGTACCCACTCGTTGTATTACTATTGATAATTTAATTCATGTATAAAAAATCCCATAAGCCGCGATGTATTTGTCACTTTGACATCGGATAAAGTTAGCCCTAACTTTGCATCTGGATAAAATGTGCTTCAACTTCCAAACTTCCATGGCAAACTTTTTCACACCTGATTATTGTTTGTCATGATAACGAACCAACAATCTTAAACATTGACACAGCTTGTAACAAATTGACGTGCAAAATGGCCAATTCAATTTTTCATAATTACCTACCTATTATTATTCATTAAATTATCTCATCGAATTACGCTCGAGGTTTTTTTCGTCCAGGATAAAATTTCATTTTTTAAACTCTAATTTGGTTTCTTTTTGGTAAATTGACTCCACAAACCACCAGATAAAAAAACTCGTCCGTAAAAAAATTCAATTTTATCCGGACAAAAAAAGACCTCTCGTGTAATTACAGTCGACACTTTTTGAAATGACAATAGCAGACTGCCCAGGATTCCATGTCCCTCATTGTACAAGCGTAGCTACCATCTAGAAAAAAGAAAAAGTTCATATCTTTAATAACAAACAAGTTATGGAGCTTTTTCGCAACTCTGGGACACTCTGTATTTGAGTTCGCTATATTTTTAAAGAAACTTTATTTTTAACGGTCAATATAAAATTGTATTAATTAAATTAACCTTTCTACTCTCCCCACTTTCTCATTCCACTGACTAGATTTCTTCTCAGCCCCCATTATCACTATTCGTATCATTGCCCCCCCTCTAAAAGATTGTTCGCCCCGAACAACTAATCCTGGTCGTTGTCTCCTGCGTAAGGCGCCAGGCGGTGCAAGTGAACCACCTTCATCTTAGCCCTGGAATGGTGCTGGATCCGGAATACAACGTCATTTATCCTCTTCACGACGATGAACGGTCCTTCCCAACTCGACTGCAGCTTTGGGCAGCGACCCTTCTTCCGTTGACGGTAAAACAGCCACACGAGTTCTCCTTCGCGGAATCCTGCCGTGTTCGCCTTCAGGTCGTATCGTATTTTCATTCGGTCACTAGCTACGAGGATATGGGTTCGAGTCAAATCATGAATAGTGTGCATGGCCTCTTGCAGTTCATCCACGTAGCTAGTTACGTCTTTAGACACTCTTGCAGGTGATCCAAAAGTTAAGTCGCAAGGTAGACGTAACTCGTGACCGAACAAAATCTTCGCATGCGTTTGGTGTGTCGTTTCGTGGATCGCTGCTCGATACGCCAACAGAAACAGTGGTAAATGTCCCTCTGATGTTGGTCAACCACCTTCGACAAATGCTGCTCCATGGTTCTGTTGAAGCGTTCGACCATTCCGTCTGACTGGGGATGCAAGGGTGTACTTCTGGTCTTCCGTACCCCCAGAAGTTCGCAGACGCCTTGGAACACATTTGACTCGAAATTCCGCCCTTGGTCCGAATGCATCTCCAGAGGGAGTCCATAACGACAAATCCAGTTTTCCATCATATCCCTCGAAACTGTCACCGCTTCCTGGTTCGGTAACCCGTAGGCTTCTGACCACTTGCTAAAATAATCCATCACGACCATGATGTACTTGTTGCCTGAGTCCGTAACTGGAAATGGTCCAGCTATGTCAAAAGCTGTACTTTCGAACGGCGCCCCCACATTATACTGTTTCATCAGGCCTCTGCTTCGTGTTCTGGGCCCCTTACTCGCTGCACATGTCGCACATTTTCGACACCAAGTCTCAATGTCATCCCGGGCATTTACCCAGTAGAAGCGTTCGCGTATTTTTCCCAAAGTCTTGTTCACACCAAAGTGCGCGCCAGATGTACCACCATGGATTTCTTGCAGGACCTCCTTCACTCGACGCTTGGGGAGAACCAGCTGCATTGTCACTGCTTTCCCAACGACACTTTCCCATGCACGTTTCAAGAGGCCGTTTTCTACTCTGAGGGAATCCCACTGGGCTCACAACGCCTTAAGAGCTGGGCTCTTATCCGAAACCTCTTGCCAACTGGGTCTTTGGTCCCCATTCTCTTTCGCTTCCAGAATTCGGACGATATCGCTGTCTTTTAGCTGTTCTGACTTCACCTCGGCCGTGGTCCAACCGTCTTGGGGTTGAAGAATCAGCCTGTTCACAATTCCGATATCCTCGGATTTTTCCTTTCGACTACAATGTTTGCAGTCGCTCCGACATGGTCTCCTGAAGAGCACATTTGCGTTCTGATGTGATTTTCCGGCTCGATGTTCGATTTGGAAGTCATACTGCTGAAGTCTTTCTAGCCATCTCGCTGTCTCCCTGGATACTTGAGATTTACCAACCACTTCAGCGCCGCATGATCAGTTCGAATTTCGAAATGTTGACCGTACAAGTATTTATGGAAATGTCCCACCGCGTTCACGATCACCAGCAACTCCTTTCTTGTAACGCAATAATTTCTTTCCGGTTTTGACAGCACCTTGCTATAGTATTCGATGACCCTTTCTTCCCCTTCATGGACTTGTGATAGCACTGCTTCTATACCGTTATTGCTCGCGTCAGTATCCAAGATGTACTGCCCCTTCATTTTCGGATAAGAGTATAGGACTTGTACACAGCGAGATCTTGAGGCTTCTAAAGTCAAATTCACTTTCTTTATCCCAAATGAACGGCGTTTTGTCTTCAGTCAGCTTGTGAAGAGGTTTAGCGATATCAGCAAACCCCTTGACAAACCGACAATAGTACCTTTGTAGTACGTACAGAGGCCCAAGAAACTTCTTAATTGGTGTTTATCCTTCGATCGAGGCCATTCACGAACAGCTTCTAACTTATCAGGGTCCGTTCCTGCAGGTGAAACTACATGTCCCAAAAATTGTACCTCTTGCTGGAATAGTTGACATTTCTTGACATTCAATTGAAGGTGTGCGCGCGCTTCTAAGGCGACTGAAAATTTCCTTCAAGTTCTTCAGATGTTCGTCGAAGGTACTTTGTACCACCATAACGTCATCGAGATACACTAAACAAGTTTTCCACGTCAATCCTCGCAGAACGAATTCCATCAATCTCTCGAAAGTGGCAGGAGCATTACAGAGACCAAATGGCATGACGTTGAACTGGTAAAGACCACTACCAGTAGAAAACGCAGTCTTCTCCTTGTGTTCCGGGTGGACACCCACCTGCCAGTAGCCACTCTTCAGATCTAGTGTGCAAAACCACCGTGATCCCGCCAACGTGCTTAGGGTATCGTCGATGCATGGTAACAGGTAGCTATCCTTCTTCGTTGCGTCGTTCAGTCGCCTGTAGTCAACACAGAAGCGTGTAGATCCATACTTCTTGGTCACCAAAACAACCGGCGATGACCATGGACTCGAAGAGCCTTCTATAATTCCCCCGTTTTTCATTTTGTCAACCATCTGGGTCACTTCTTGGTGTTTTGCGAGAGGTAGTCTTTTCAGTGGCTGTTGGATTGGTTTGACGTTGCCGGTGTTGATGCGATGTTGATGCGATGTTGTACGATGTTGGTTCTTCCTGTAGGCTCGTCTGCGGTACCAAAGGCATCGCTTTCTGTTCGAATAAAGGCCTTGGCTTTCTTGATCTGCTCGTCCGTGAGGTGTTTCCAACCTTCAAGGAAAAGTTCTTCTACGCTCGTTTCCTTGACTTTTCCTTTGCTCGGTTTGGGCGGCTCTTCTTCACATCGGACAACCCGCAGTACAGAATGGTATCGCCCAATTTGTAGACCTTTCTGAAGCGTGACCCTGTTGTCACTCAAATTGACCGCACAAATCGGGATTGGTCTACCAGCCTCGACGAGTGTTCGTGCTACCATAATCGGTGTTTCCTTTGTCATGTCCGGGTCGATGATCCCAGTCCGGTATCCCCCAGGACCTTCTTCCAACTCTGCCAAAACGATCTGTTCTGAGTTCTTCTGGAGACGCACCGTTTCGGAGACAATCACCCTTACTTGATCGATCGAGGCAATTGCAAGATGTAACAAGAATTCTTCATTTCCGGTCTGCAGCATTCGATTCTTGATGTCGAGCACGAACCTAAACTTGTTCATGACGTCCAGCCCCAAGACGAAATCGTCAACTATGTCCGCCACTACAACCCGGTAGATGACCTCAACACTTCCCAACTCGAGTCTTACATCGGCTTTTCCAAGAACTCTAGCTGCTTCTGCGGTAGCTGTTTTCAGAATCAAGTCGCTTCCCGTCATTTGGAGATTTTTCAGAGATTCGACAACGTCTGGCCTCACTATAGATAAGGTTGCTCCCGTATCGACGGTCATAGTGCATGCGACCGCCTACCAACAAACTGTCGTTTCTTTCCTTCAGCTGCGAGACTGAGAGGACCCTGGGGGCTGTTGGGGATCCAGCTAGCACGCGCTCCGGAGTGCTAGCCTGATTTAGTTTTCCGACTGCCTCGAAGTCGAAGGAGCTGGTTCCCAGCTTCTTCGTGACGGCACCGGTGATCTGTTCGAGACGCAGTCCCTCTTCAGATGGCCTACCTTACCGCAGTTGAAACATTTAGGTCTTGCGAACGCTGAATTTCTTCAGGCATTTTCGTCATTTTCCGCAGCAAATCTCCTTGTCTTTCGGTCGGTTCCTCGACGGTTACAGCTCGAAGGCGTTGCTCCGTCGGGCGAGAAGCATTTTTCGCTGCTTCGAATTCCAGGGCATGAACGAGGGCGTTAGCACATTTCGTGTGTCTGGCGAGTCTCAAAGCTAGTTGTAGTGGTCGCCATACCGCAGCTCTAGCGCTTTGACGAATGCCGCATAATTCTTTTGATCTTCCACGGGCAGGGTCTGTAATATCTGCACTGCCTGTCCGCGTAGAGCCAATGTCAGCGCAATTGCTTTACCTTCGTCATCCCAATTATTCGCTTCAGCGGCCGCTTCAAACTGTTTCTTATACATGGACCATGAAGTCGTACCGTCGAATGGCGGAGGTTTTAGTTTCACCAAACTCGTCTCTAGTTTCCCGGATAGTCCTGTCTTAAGTCCCTTAAATTTTACTTCCATTTCTTTTACCTTCCCTTCGAAGTTTTCTTTTATTCGTTCTACGTCTTTCTTGATTTCTCCCACCTTTTCCTCTACACCTCTTTGGATGTCCGTGACTTTTTTCCTCCACTTCCTTCTTGATTTCCGTAACTTTTTCCTCCACCTTTTCCTTAAAGGTGAATTCTAGGTGCTCGAGAATTCGTTTCTGTTCTACTTTTCCTTCCAAACCCCTATTTTCAATTTCTTCCAGAAACTTCACTTGTTCGTTTCTTTATTGTTCTAAAAGCTTCGCTTTTTCGTTCTTCTTTTTCATGCCAACGTTTCTTTTCTTGTTCTTCTAGAAATTTTGCTTTTGCTTCCCTTCGTTCTTCTTTTTCTTCTACAAGCTTCTTTTGTTCTTCGAGACGTTTCTTTTCTTGTTCTGCCAATTGTTCCAGAAGAAGTTACATTTGTTCTTCCATGATCTTCCTTTGGTTTCTCGTGATTTTCCCAGAAGATTTGGACATCCGCTAATTCACCAGATTTTTATGTTACATGTTTCTTTATATCCCACTTCTGACACCAATGCAACGAGTTTTATATTTGAGTTCGCTATATTTTTAAAGAAACTTTATTTTTAACCGTCAATATAAAATTGTGTACAGAGAGCTTTTTTAACTCTGAACATAGCCCATACTTATTCCCTATTTTCAGTTTTAAAAAACGCAGGTCAATGCATGTATCTCACCAGGTAACCAACGTTACGTCAATAGAGCTACTTGACAATTAAAAAAAAAGACAGGTTGTTTGAATTATTATTGTGATAAAATAAATAAAATTGCACATAATGCCATGCCAATCGGATCATGAGAAATGTGCTTCACGTTTTTTCATTATTCCCATATACCAATTCCATCAATCGGAACAATTTTTAACATTATTTCAAAATTTAACAACCACGGATGCGTCGAGTATAAATTGGTTGCATAGCAAATACTCTCAATGCATTGACCTGCGTTTTTTAAAACTAGACATGTTCAGAGCACAGACAATTAAACATAGTAAGACTGTCTAGATCTATTCAAATTTCAGCGACGCGCAGTACTAGCGACGCGCTAACGTAGGGCCGAACTAGGTGTATAATAAGTTGCATATTCCTCAATTATTGCAATCGAATGTATAATTAGTTGCATACGGACATATTTTTTTGTTTTTATTTACCTATTTTTCATATTATGGTTTTATTTATTAAAAAAAAAACAAAGACAAACAATTATCCAAACATTTTATTTCATTATTTTTAGAGTTTTCTTATAAAGTTTTTAATTTTGAAATTGTTTTTCGCTTATAACGATCCATTATCTTTTCTCTGAGATTGAGTTCACAAATTTTGGTACGTTGAAAAACCTATAACACTTTGCCTGAGAATTTTGATGAATGTGCACGTTCTAGGACAACTTCAGGATCAGGAATCACAACTTCTGTAATTTCCATAGTCATTAAAATCTTCGAATTGTCTGGAAAAACTGTTATTTTGTGACACTGTAAATTTGGAACGAAAAATTGATGGGAATGGCGGGGCACATCTATAAAATCTAGTTTTTTGAGAACTTCGAAAGTATTACTTACCGAATACGAACTTTTTGGTCAAAAACTATTCAAACAAGTTAGTCAGGCTTCGACATCGCAGGTAGAAGAGGCTCGGGACAAGTACGAAAGTCGTTTTGGATTATTTTATAATTTTTATCATAACGAAATTGATTAGCAAATTTTTGACAATGATTAATAAAGATTTTTGAAACGAACAAATTTGATTTTTTGAATAAATCAAATTTCCCGCTGTCAACGTAAATAGCCGATTCATCATCGACTAAATACGGTTATTTAGTTCGGCCCTACGCTAGGGTTGCGCTAGCATCGTCCACGTCTCCTAGGTTTTATATGGACTTTAACAGTCTTAATTCGTTATTGGTCTGTGGTTCAGAGTTAAAAAAAGCTCCCTGTATAAGTATTAATTAAATTGACTTTTCTACTCTCCCCACTTTCTCATTCCTCTGACTAGATTTCTTCTGAGCCCACATTATCACTATTCGTATCTGTACTTTTTCAGTCTGTAGGTACACGTAAACCGGTAGCCAAACATGGAAAACGCCTTTTCAGTACTCCAAAACTTCTTTCAACCACATTTCTTGTGGTTTTATGAGCAGTGTTATATCGTTGCTCTGCTCTATTGTTAACAACGAGAAGTGGTGTAAGCAAGTATCTTTTGCATGCGTACCCACTATCGCCTAATAAATAACAATTTGGAAATTCGTTATTTTCTAGACGCATTCTTATACGTGAATCATTAAAAATTGTAGAATCGTGTACCGAGCCAGGCCATCGCGCAACAACATCGATAAATTTTAAGTTGACATCTATATAATTCCCCATGATCACCTCCTGAAGACTGCACCTTGATATGCGCACAATCTACTGCTCCAAGCATATTGGGAAATCCAGCAATTTCGTAAAAATCGTTATGAATTTTTCGAATTTCATTTTTGCGATCTGGCAAACGTATAAAATAAGGGCGTAAAGATGCTATTGAATTTGTTACTCGATGAATTATTCTACAAACAGAAGATGTTGATACGTTTACCAGATCCCCTATGCACATTTGAAACGTTCCAGTTGCGTAACACCGTAGAGTTATCAGAAGTTGTAACGCGGTAGTGATTGGATCGTTTCGATCACTGAAATGTGCCAGATTTTCTTCAATTAATGTTAAAATTTCCCTAGCGCCAATTTTAGAAAATCTGAATAGTTATTTATTATACAGGGTCTCTATAAATGATTGTCGGGTCCAACTAGCCATGGAAACTTGTCAAATTTTGAATGTGCCGCTTTGTTGGGCAAATAATGAATGTCACATTTTCAGGTTAGGTTGTTGGCTTTTAACCAGAGACAAGTTTCAACTGTGCTTTACTCTTGCTAACATTAATGTATTTATTATTTAATATCAACACCAACAGGGGAACAATTATTGCCCCCATCGTACCGCCACACACTGTACAGGAATTGGTATGAGAACAAATCCAAACAGATAAATATTGAGAACACCTTGTCCCTGTATACCACAATACAATACTTGATACTGCCTTTTTGTCTGCTTTAGTGCTTTCACATTTCTTGTTTTATGCTAGTGGTAAATACGACCTAGACTGAATTGTCGAATATGGTATTGACTCCCATTTTTTCTTCCAATATAAATAACAGTGTTTTTCATAACAAATAAGTCTTACTGGTTTTTCAATAAAATCAAATATATTCAACAACATAATTTACAACACTAAATAACGATAACAAATAGGTATTTTTTTTTTATGAAATAGATTGATGATGTCCCCCATTAACTTCTAAACACTTGACAATTCTTCATTTATTTTCAAAAATATTTTGCAGCATTTCTTAGTTAAAGGTACAGCAACACTGCTATCCACAGTTCCACACACCAATTTTCAAA
This sequence comes from Tenebrio molitor, assembly GCF_963966145.1. Taxonomy (NCBI): domain Eukaryota; kingdom Metazoa; phylum Arthropoda; class Insecta; order Coleoptera; family Tenebrionidae; genus Tenebrio; species Tenebrio molitor. The sequence goes on along the minus strand of NC_091051.1, from coordinate 21,739,001 downwards.
ACATGTAAAGGATGTACAAATTGGTGTGGATTCTCAGCACTCCAAATTATGAAATTGAGGTGATTTTCAAACTGAATACATTATTAAACACAACTTTGATAATCTACAGGTTGGAGTTCTTGTACAACACTAATTTTATAAAGATGCAGTTGTAGCCTATTTTTAATGATTTTGTGACAAGTGCATCGTGGTACACCAGATTGTTGAGATAAACAGGCTATGGATATCTGTAGAGTCTTTTCCACCATTTGTTTCAAATCCTCGAGTATTTCATCAGATACTGGTGGTTGTCCTAATGATTTACCCTTGCTAATTGTTCTGATTGTTAAAAATCTGTTCACAATGTTGTTCAGATATTTTGATGGAATTCATTTTTACAAACAGATAATTCCCCATTACTAAACCTTCCATTTCGAAAGTAAAAAACAACAATGACCGTGTTCTGTTCAACAGAATAAACCATTGTAAAGAAAATAAAGCTAAAATAAAACATAAAACATTAAAGCATAACCTCACAAATTTTGCCAGTGTATTTACCTCTAAAAGCGGACGTACTTGCAATTTTTATTGAAAAATACAGATTTTTGGTGTATATTAACTGTGATTAACTGCGATAAAACGAATATAAGGAACCAAAACTCGACTGACAAGCGCAAACGAAACGTCATTCACTAACACAAACTAATGTCAGCTAGGATGCTAGGAATGTCAGAAGTGACCGTGAAAACCATGGCCTCCTAGATCGAAAGAGACAAAGTCTCTTATAAGGCCAGTCGCATCGTAGAAATGTCTGTTTTTAAATGTCTTTCATTGACATCCCATAGAGAAAATAAAATACTATGTTCTTATTTTGTCTATGTGACATCCCTTATAGTAGCTCCCTCTATTTTTCAGTCATGTACATTACGATAGGCGGCTAATTTTGAAAAATCAAAAATATTTGTCAATTTATTTTTACAAAATGCCATACGCAAGAAAGTGCTGCATAAAATCGTGTAATTCAAGTAATCCTGATGATAATGTTTCCTTTCATTCTATGCCTGCAGACGCAAATTTAAATTTATTGTGGAAAAATATTTTACTAGAGAACACTGGTATGTAATATGAATTTAAAAGTGTAGAGTTTACTTCTCTATTTCGTAGACATGGACCAGATAACGGACTCTGCAGTTATTATATGTAGTCAACATTTTACTGCAGATAGTTTTGTACCAAAAATAAAACAGCGTAGACTAGGCAAGGGAGCAATTCTTTCCTTATTTAATGTTTGTTAAAAGTGAATTTTCAAAAATTAATTTAGTAATATTTTTGTAGTTTTCAGACCAAGGCTGAGCATGCAGTTCGACTAATTTTAAAGAATGGATTGATGAAGAGTATGAATACATCTAATCTAAAATCTGGTCTAGAATACAGTAGTAATGCAAAATTAATAGAAATTCAAAATTTAAGTGCTCAGCCTAATTAAATTATCGTAGTATTACCCGACAACGTTATTGAAAAGTTAGAAAAATTACAAGCGTTTAGATAAACATTTAATAAAAATTATGTGGAAATAGGATCAGCAGCCACAGCTTTCCTATGTGGCTATTTAATTTTGAAATTGAAAGAAGGTGTAAATTGTGATATATGTTTGTGGACTTTATGTGATGCGTCACCTAACAAGAAAAGTCCCTTGTTAGAATTAATTTACAATCAAGATAGAGGAAATTTAAATTATCCAAACGAACGATTTATAAAACTAGTAGAATTTTTGGTCCAAATTATACAGGAAATCTTGCCATATCTTCCACATAAAAAAGTCGATTATATTTTGACCAAATTTTAATTTCATACCTTTATATCAACCCCATTTTTCGATGTAAAATTCATAATTACACTGTTTCAGTATAATACTGCCGGCAACCGGCAACCCTGTTACCGGTTACAAATCCGGAATGTTCAGGGGTATAACGAACAAGTCGTGGCTTCGACTCGGTTTACAATGCGAACCACGAGAAACGCCGACTGAAGCTGAAAAATTGGTGAGAACAGCCCGGAGTACGGGAAATGATACACAATCTTCCAACTAATCGTTTATTCAGATGTCAATAATGAAAATAATGATATAATGAAAAAGAACAACTACGAAGCCTGACTAGCCCTATGGCGTGTACAAAATTGAATAACCCTAACTCCTCGGAGGGTCCTCCGGGTCCTGGATATTCAACGAACGAGTACCGGCGAAACAGTAAAAAAAATTCCCTTTTTTAGCGAAGGAGGAAGGCCGACTGATCCTACGTAACGTCGCTATTCGGCTACGCCGCCCGCATAAGCGGAGAGGTCCTCCAAGTCTTCCTTCGCTCCAAAAAAAAAAGTTGAAGTTAAGATGTTTTTCTCCGGTACGGACCGGTGAAGAACCACGCGCAAAAAAATGTTCGGTGAGCGCGATACACAATTCCTGGCGAGGTCACTCACGGATTGATAATCGTTCGTGAATATAAAAACCCGACGGACTTGATAAGGAAATTTTTTCTTAAGTTAGTACGATTAATGAAATGACGCGCCTTATGACAAAACTGGAACTTTAACAGTGGAACAAATTATAAATCCTAAACGCGATATACAAATTAAATGAATTTGATAGAACTTTTCACCCGTCGAAATAATGAGTGACAATGGAAATTTGACTATAGTTAAATACAAACGCTCAATTAGTTCGACGGAGTGACAAAATACAACCGAAAACTTTGAGAAGCTACGGCCTGTAAAAATTGGGGTGTCACCACTGCTCCGGACTTGCTGGTGGGTAGATCCGGCACCTTCCGGTGAGTCCGGGGACGACCTGGACTGACAGGACTCGACGAGATCCTGATCCGCAAAAGCGTTCGGTTTGGAACCTTCCGTAGTGAAGTCCTTGATCCGCTTGGCGATGTGGGCGGTGGTACTTTGACGAATCGTCTCCAACGGCCCTCGTGAACTCCACTACGTCGTCTCGTCAGCCCTGCAAATTCACTCGATCACTGTCCCTTTGACTCTCCCCAGGCACTCACAACACCACCGGCAAAAGGTCGTGAAAAAAAACCCCTTCCGTCTCTGGTTCCCCCGATTTATAGCTTCCACCCCCTCTGTACGCAGATTTTTCGGCGGAAGTCCGAGTACGTTTCCGTCGCGATGGATTCTAGAACATTCTAGAAATATCGCGAAGATTTACAATCGCGTGGCGATTTAAATCGTAACACGCGACCCCCCCTAAAATATAAAAATTGAGCTGGGCGAAATTTTTACAAACCGTGAACCGATAGAAAAAACTGGTGGACCCCCAACGTAGTAAACTCGACCACGGAGTTAAATTACCTTGCAAGATGAATGTCCAGTAGATGATTCTGTTCGGGGTGAAGCCCCAGGTCTCTGGAACAGACCTAGCAGTTTGTAGTCCTGCCAGACTGACGCGATCAGAAGGATCGTATGCAAATTATTTAAAAACTTGAAAACCCAAACATAAAATAACAAAACTCTCCCACACCCCTTGCTGCTATTTAGCCGTAGCCGCTGAAATTTAGTTCCGGAGTGATAAGGGGTCCGTTTTACCGTATCTGAAGGAACCGACAGCCACGTCGATATAGCGGCTTGAAACAATAGGCATTTGTGCAAATTGACCCGGTTGCTGGACTGCCCTGAAATTTGGGGTTTACTCCTGAGCGCCTTGATGGTCTGGCTACCCCGAGAGAGACCTTCGCTCGCCCTTCCATCCTCCCAAAGATTTGCAAAACTGATAACCCATGTGCGGCTGTGTAGCCGTTGCTACCACAACCGAGCACGAATTTCAAAACAACACACGAAAAACTTTGAAGACTGTCAACATTGGTGGGTCAAGTTCGAAATAGCCGCTGGAAACCGTCGGCGCGCTCTTCGCCCGCGTCCCACATTGATGATCGTGCGTTCGTTCCCCCGAGTTGCAAAAATTCAAAAACTGGCGACTTTGTCAAAAACCGATTCAATTTCCCGAACGGAATGACATCACGGTGGAAGGTCTTCTTCGTCGCGTGGACGGCGCGAAGATCTAGTGCAAAAGTAAGGAATTAAATCCGCAACTAGGCGTTCGACCACTCCTGGTCTTCCGTGCGTGAGGTTCCAAATCCGCCGCAGCGCTATGGCGCCGAGTTCCTCGACCGTTCAACTTCGGCCCTCCAGAGGACACTCGCCCCTAGTGAACCTCACCACGATTCTCCCTCTTTCGCCCCGGACCGCCCGCGCACCACGCCGACGACCACGCTACCGTCCTCCGGGTCCTTAACCTTGACGACACGACGTCCGAAAATACAACTTTCGTCCCTTGCGAACTAGAAACTACTCGGATTCACGAAACGCAACAACCAGACAGAAAAATGGAAACGCAAAACGCAACGACTCACTTGTCACCCCCAAATGTTGACCACGCGACCGTTCGCTCTTCGACACCGACCCGAACCGGTGAAAAAAAAAAAAAATCGCGAAAGTGACCTGCCGCACTCCCAACCAACCTCCCAAAGATTTTGAAAATCGACATCGAAAATGGACGAGGACGCTGGCGACATTCACGATCCAACAAAGGAAAAAAAATGGAAACTCCAGGTCCCGACAAAAGAAAACTCCGGAGTACCAGTGACCGTGAATCTCTGACAACACAAACACGAAATTGCTAAAATCCGACGACCACTATGAACACGTTAAAATATTTTCACCACCATTCTCTTTTCCGACTTACTCCTTTCTTGTGCAATCCACCTGGTGTGACACAATGTTGTTACCCGTCCGCCGACGTGGGTGAGCAACGGTACCACTGGAGTTCGAAGTCTTCCCCTAGGTTCGGTCGTCTTTGATACCTCGCCCTACTTGTCCTCTCTCCAGGTGGACGAAGACGGCAGCTGCGCTCAGAGGACCCTTGGTACAATCTCCGTGACTGGGGCTCAAGGTCGGCCTCCCGGGAAAATCCACTGGCAAGCGCGCACCTCTAAAAATAAAACCCCATCACAGAACCAATACCGTAGCCATGGCCAGCTGCGGCTCTCCACCCTGAAGAACCTCCAATTCGGAACTTCTTCGCTGACGACGAACTTCGGTTCCCCTCCGAGAACTCCGAAGGCAATGACACTCCTCCCCCGTGGACTAAGCGGCAATCTCCACACTCAGGCTCCGGGTTGTTGTTGCAGCCCAGTCAGGTTCCAGTGATTTTCCCCCGACGAAACAGAATCAAAGAAAAAATTAGACAAGTCACAAGAAAATGTTTTCCCGCTCTCCGGGGTAATCAACCCTCAGTCTGCGCTCTCGGGCCGCGCTACCGACGACCGAAGCCCACGAAATTCAAAATGAATCCCGGTTGAGCCCCCAATATTGTTACGTTATAAATTACGCTCCCGAAACTGGGCAACCCTGTTACCGGTTACAAATCCGGAATGTTCAGGGGTATAACGAACAAGTCGTGGCTTCGACTCGGTTTACAATGCGAACCACGAGAAACGCCGACTGAAGCTGAAAAATTGGTGAGAACAGCCCGGAGTACGGGAAATGATACACAATCTTCCAACTAATCGTTTATTCAGATGTCAACAATGAAAATAATGATATAATGAAAAAGAACAACTACGAAGCCTGACTAGCCCTATGGCGTGTACAAAATTGAATAACCCTAACTCCTCGGAGGGTCCTCCGGGTCCTGGATATTCAACAAACGAGTACCGGCGAAACAGTAAAAAAAAATCCCTTCTTTAGCGAAGGAGGAAGGCCGACTGATCCTACGTAACGTCGCTATTCGGCTACGCCGCCCGCATAAGCGGAGAGGTCCTCCAAGTCTTCCTTCGCTCCAAAAAAAAAAGTTGAAGTTAAGGTGTTTTTCTCCGGTACGGACCGGTGAAGAACCACGCGTAAAAAAATGTTCGGTGAGCGCGATACACAATTCCTGGCGAGGTCACTCACGGATTGATAATAATCGTTCGTGAATATAAAAACCCGACGGACTTGATAAGGAAATTTTTTCTTAAGTTAGTACGATTAATGAAATGACGCGCCTTATGACAAAACTGGAACTTTAACAGTGGAACAAATTATAAATCCTAAACGCGATATACAAATTAAATGAATTTGATAGAACTTTTCACCCGTCGAAATAATGAGTGACAATGGAAATTTGACTATAGTTAAATACAAACGCTCAATTAGTTCGACGGAGTGACAAAATACAACCGAAAACTTTGAGAAGCTACGGCCTGTAAAAATTGGGGTGTCACCACTGCTCCGGACTTGCTGGTGGGTAGATCCGGCACCTTCCGGTGAGTCCGGGGACGACCTGGACTGACAGGACTCGACGAGATCCTGATCCGCAAAGGCGTTCGGTTTGGAACCTTCCGTAGTGAAGTCCTTGATCCGCTTGGCGATGTGGGCGGTGGTACTTTGACGAATCGTCTCCATCGGCCCTCGTGAACTCCACTACGTCGTCTCGTCAGCTCTGCAAATTCACTCGATCACTGTCCCTTTGACTCTCCCCAGGCACTCACAACACCACCGGCAAAAGGTCGTGAAAAAACCCCCCTTCCGTCTCTGGTTCCCCCGATTTATAGCTTCCACCCCCTCTGTGCGCAGATTTTTCGGCGGAAGTCCGAGTACGTTTCCGTCGCGATGGATTCTAGAACATTCTAGAAATATCGCGAAGATTTACAATCGCGTGGCGATTTAAATCGTAACAGTAAATTAGTATCTCCGGTACTAAGTAATTATTGTAATTCGAAGACACAATTTTTTAAAAAGACAAACATTCTTACCAAAAAAAGAAAACTTATGAAATTAAATTAATTAAGAAAATAATTTAGAATTACATAATCATGATTATTGTTACATTATTATTGTTCAATAAATAATTTTTGATAACTGGCTTATCTATTGTAATAAAAAAAAATATGATTTTATGGTTCTCATATCAGAATCCCAAAATTTATAGATTCTTACCCACGGCCTCCTAGATTCATAAGAGACTCGTCTCTTATCCGGCCTGTCGCATTCGATAAATGTCTGTTTTTGAAAATTCCCCGTATAGTATGTCCATCTAGCGACTTTAATGTGATCCATATATTAGTATATGCAACTAAAATACGTATGAATAATGACATTTTATATAATAAATTGTCAATTTGAAAAACTAAGTGCAGTTGAAACTTTAAAAAATGCCACAAACAAAGAAAAAATGTTGTATTAGTTCACGACACAAAGTTAACACTTCTTATCATAATCTACCCAATGATATCACTTTAAATGCGGCATGGAAGACACTCGAAGACAGGACTGAGAGATCAACAGGACTGAGAGATCATATCATGAGTGCCGCAGAATATGCAAGTAGTAAAATTTTACCAAGATTCCAAAATTTAAGGACCAATGTAAATATTTCAGTCACCTTGCAAGATAGTTCTCTGGAAAAACTAGAAAAATTGTCTTCTTTTAGTTATCTGCCAAGTACCAATTTTCAAATTGAGACGGCGGCAACAGCTTTTTTATGTGGCTACTTAATTATGAAAATAACGAAGGCAATCCATGGATGTGATTCTTGCTTGTCACATTTACAAGATTCAAATTCGAAAAAGAAAATCCCGTTACTGGAATTAATTTATTACTAAGATAGAGGAAGGCTAAGTTACCCCAATGATCAATTTGTGGGTCTAGTATAGTTTGGGAATGAGAAATTGGAATTTTAGTTTCTTCACTTGCATCTTGCAATGAGTTTTGGGTAGGTTAAACGTTATAGATAATAATGATGATTTACGACTATGAGCAGTTCATTCCAGGAGGGACAAACAATCTGCATTTTGCCAATATTCGCCATTCCTTTTTAGTAACTAGCAATATTATAATCTTTACAATCTACCCTAAACCCATTGCAAGTGAAGAAACTTAAATTCCAATTTCTCGTTCGCAAACTATACAATTTACAATAATTTCAATAATAGTAGAAATTCTACCAAGCATTCCAAAGGAAAATATAAATTTTGTTTTGAAGAATATCTTGGCCTCATATCTTTCGGGAAATCCACTAATTGTCCTGTTCATGGTAAAATGTGAGTGAGACACTTACACTTATTTAAAAATTAGAACTTCCTGTCGTAAATTTTTGTACCTAACTTGCATACACAGACAAATAACAAAAAATAATAAAAAAGAAATTTGTTGAAATTAAATTTACCGTTCATAAAAAATGTTTTTGATTTGAGATTTTGAAAAAATGTCAGATGTATGTGTGCGTTAAAACTGTTGAAAAATGTTGAAAACACCTCTATAAAACAATAATTTCCTGCAAGGCAGGCAACCACTACAACACATAAGCCCCGTATTGTGGCGCAGCCTATAAAACAAAAATAATGCTTAGAACTACGAATGCGGCAGGCCGGATAAGAGACGAGTCTCTTATGAATCTAGGAGGCCGTGTTCTTACCAATCTAACCTTACGCTGCCAATTATTTGAGGTTATATTATTGAAGATAGGCAACCCTCCAGACCCCTTATAGTGCTGCCCTCTTAAAAACACGAAAAAGGCCTGAAACTAGCTAATGCGGCTGGCCTTATAAGAGACTTTGTCTCTTTCGATCAAGGAGGCCATGGTGAAAACGAACTAGAATTTGGCATCGGTTTCAAAAAAGCGGAACAGTAAATTTTTTTTCCAAGGCTGGCTTGACCAGACAATCATTTATAGAGACCCTGTATAAGTGTCTTATTAAGCATATAAAACACGAAAGAAAAAAGTAAACACGAGAGCGTTAGCTCGAGCTGTTTACGATTTTCTGGAGTGTTTTAAACTAATAAGACAACGAATGCAATACAAAATTTTATCCACAACCAGGTACATACAAAGAATCACGTTTTTCCTTTATTTTTTTTGAAAATTTTTATTTGACATTTTCAAATGACGTTTGTCATTTTACGATGAATTCATTTATACCAGAAAGTCATGGAACGGTTCCTATTTATTTCCGATTGTTTTGTCGACCCCATTTGTAATTTGCAATAATTCATTTTTGAAAAATAGAAAATATTAGCAAGAATCAGAATATTTCAGCGGAAATACTTACAGAAACTGAAAAAGCGAGAAAATCGAACAAAGCCTACGAAAATTTGCAAACTTTATTAATTGGAAAGAAAAAAAGGAGTGTAACATCAGTGATAACCGAAGAGCTCCTATCGGCGTAATTCTTCAATGTCAGTAAAAAGTACCTATGTACGTACCTTCTTCGTCGTAGACAAATGTCTCTATGTTAAAGGCAACTTTGAAAGTGCACCGAAACTTCTTGTGCGACTACAATTCCATCTACTTGCCACGATATTTTTCAAAATCTTGGGTCGGCGGTTGGCAATTGTTGCCGGTAGCTCAGTCTTGGGCGGGGTAGCGAACGAATCAGCCAGACCCGAAAGACAAGATAGTAAGGGCGCCAGGATCCTCCGGCACTGATGCTTAGGGAGTATCCGGATCCAGTGATACTCCGGGGCCGATACCCGAAATGAAACGCACGTGTCCCAGTTAACCAATTTAATCAAATTATATTCCCTGGTACAATATTTATTTACAATAAGTGAAAATTAAAAGGATAATTTGTACAATTAATTGTTGGTAAAAAAACTAAATTATTGTTCGATGTGGCCAAAGCCAAATATAATTGCAACAAACAAACAAAAAAAAATCCAATGAACGGTCCTGACCGGTAACGCACAAAATAAATCTGAACTAAAAATGAAATTCCCGCGAGCCGCCGACGATACTTGTACAAGCTTCGGTGCGACCGCGAAACAAACGGTATCGAATTAAAGCGCAACTCTGAATTTACCGGCGTCGGATTTACAAATAATATTGTCAAAAAAAAGTTTGAACTCCAAATTACACACACACATTCAAGACAAAATACGCGACAGAGAGAGACGGTAAAGAAGCAAAAGAAGGGACGTTATCTCCCTGCCGAAAAACTGCTGCGGCCTTGAGAGACGGAGATACCCGACACGAACAAAATGGAGGCTCTGTTCCTGTAGGTGCGATATGATATTCGGGAACGATCTGACCTGAGCCTCCTGCGTAGTCCTTCGGCGTCCTGCGGGGTTCGCTGTTCGGCGGTCCTGGTACCGTTGAGGCCGATGCTGACTCCGGTGGAGGTGAAAAGAAGAAGGCCCGATAAACAGGGAACTCGACGGATCCGCTGGAACGGGTCCGGCAAAAGGTCCTCATAATAAAAGATCCGCTCAAAAGACTCTTTTAGGCTAGGGCCACACTACAGACTTTTCGTCGGCCGACAATTTAGTTGGTTGCTTAATAAGTATGAGGACTTATGTGAGTGCGCACACTAAGGCTAGGGCCACACTACAGACTAAATAATCGGCCGATAATTTAGTCCTATTGGGTAGCTTCCGCGCCCACCACGTAAACTAAACTGTTTTCGATCAATCTGTCGGCCGACTACAATCGCTTTAGTGTGCGCACTCACATAAGTCCTCATACTTATTAAGCAACCAACTAAATTGTCGGCCGACGAAAAGTCTGTAGTGTGGCCCTAGCCTAAAGCGATTGTAGTCGGCCGACAGATTGATCGAAAACAGTTTAGTTTACGTGGTGGGCGCGGAAGCTACCCAATAGGACTAAATTATCGGCCGATTATTTAGTCTGTAGTGTGGCCCTAGCCTTATAGAAAGAAAAGAACGCCATTAGGTAACGTACGACGGGAAAACTGTGACTTACTCAGTCGGCGTGAGGTCTTTTTTTTGGGGCGACGAAAAGCCAAAAAAAAGTCCGTGACTCCCAAGATCCGGAAATTCCGATAGAGTTGGGGTTCCAAAAGGTACGCTATCCAGCACGAAACGGAGAACCACGCAACTCTTCTGACGGGCACGCGAGACTTCGTGAAAATCCCGAAAATCGGTGCGATACACAAGAAAACGCTGCCACGAAGTTCACCCAGTCACGGTACTTTTGCGAAAGAGGAAGAGTGGCATCGAATCGCGAACTTATCGCCTTGCCCAAAAAAGTCTAACCAGTCTCGGTGAAGGAAAACAGACCTTAACAGCTGTCGACAGAAGGAATATCGTGAACCGACAGGTGCGTGCGTGGTCGAATTTTTGACGCGCGACAGCGGGACCGAGATAGGTTAGAAAAATCAAAACAAAAGGACCAAAAGGCCTACGCCGTCGATCATCGATGAGAACCGTCGATCGAGACCGTCTCCAGGTGTTTCGGGAGATGAAGAGAGTTCCGTGAAAGAAGGAGAAAAAAAAATGTCCAGGGACGAGAAGGTGAAGGGAATTTATGGAGTTGGTGTCAAAAAAAAGGGAAAGGTAAGTGAACGGTACATTCAGAAGACCTACTCAACTCCGATAAACTCTAGGCCGTGAAGAAAGAAGAAGATAGGAAAGAGCGAAATTTTTCTGGCGAAGGGCCAAGGTTCGCGACCTGACAAACCCGACGGTATATAGCTACCGTCCCGCTGAAATTGTGAGGATAAGGGCACGATTCCAGCTGCCTCTTCAGCTGGGGCCAAACGAAAAGAAAACGAAGAAAAGCCGACAAGGAAAACTAAAAGAGAAGGCAAGGTAGAAAGGATTAACGACAACGACAAGCGAACGGGAGGATGAGGGATCGGGAACGAAAAAGACACAAACAAAACGGTCGCGGTAACATGCGATTACTCTCAGCCTAACTGCGAGCGAGAGTTTACTGAATTCGTTACTTTTAAGGTTACTTTCGAGGTGTTCGAGTAACGATGGTGCATTCCCAAGCATTAGTGGAACCCATGGGCCTTCCACTCCGGCCAAATCCGCAAAAAAACGAAAAACGAACGGGATGAAATTTTCGAACCGTGGCATACTATTGCAGTTAATCTCTCTTCCCAAATGAAACAAAAAAAGACCGATAATATTTTCTTTTTTAAAAGGAAACAACGCCAAAGTTTTGTCTGTTAATGTGAATATTAATGTAAATCTTAAGTAGATCTAAATAAAGTTATTCTGACTTTAGCGCTATAGTGTCTTATAATATAAGATATTAGTGTTTTATTAATCCCATAAGACGTCTCAAAACAGGAGAATTATGACCTCATAATGTATCGATTGTGGATAAACGTAATTTAAATTGGAATTCAGTATATTCCGTAAAAGGGTCGCCATGCATAATTGGTCTTGGTGGTCTTCTTATAAGAGGCCTTATTTCATCATCTGATGAATCCGATGACGATGAGGCCAACATACTTTCAAAATTGCTTATTCAAGAATTTAACTTATTTATTAGTAATTTCTTACTTATCTGTTATCAATTTTCCAAATTCGCAAAGGAGAACGCACACTTTATATGTAATTCTAAAGACCACTCAAATGGGGATATTTCGATATCAATCGACGCGTCTTGAAATGACGAATATTTGATATCATTGCGCCAAATGTGTAACTCGATTAATAAAGCGACAAAATCGATAAAACTTGAAATATTTTCCAACTGATTTCTGTCAGAACACTTCATAAAACTGTCATTTGTAGTTTACGGGGGATTACGGATTCGGCTATTCCCTTTTAAAGGCATTGTACTGGTTCAGTGTCATCTTTGCAATTATAGGTACATCCTACTGTGAACCCTCTTAAGAAGTCAATTGCCCCCGTAAATAACTATCTTTATTTATGGAGTCCCCAAAACTAACCTGAAAAGGGGATCTACCGCTCTCTTTCACACTCATACAAAGTAAATGGAAGTTTTTGATTTTCAATTATAGATTGCGGCTTTATTTATAGAGTTAGCGTTTTGGCGCAATGGTATCAAATATTTGTCATTTCAAGACGCGTCGATTGATATCATAATATCCCCATTTGAGTGGTCTTTAGAATTACATATAAAGTGTGCGTTCTTATTTTTGTATTAAAATTAAAATGACAAATGTAATACCACGAGTAGTCCAAATTATGTCGATTATTTTTCAAACTGGTCACGAATTATCAATTGTGTTTGGAAATGAATCCACGAGTGCGTCAGCACGAGTGAGATTCACAAGCACAATTGAATGAGTGAAACCAGTTTGAAAAATAGTCTACATAATTTCGACTACGAGTTGTATTCGGAGGACTATTCCATGAACCAACTTTGGCAATTTGGCAGCAAATCGGAAGAAGAAATTGAAGAAAATGTTTCCAACAACACAAAAAAGACACGTGAGTCCATTTGCTGCATTCATTTGTTAAAAATTATCGCTGGGATCACTAGTGGTATTACCGATACAATTTCCACGAGTGGGAATATTCGGTCCAATTTTTTGAAACCATGGTAACAAATGTGTAAAATTGTGTTTTTATTGGTCCTTTTTTAACAAATGACAGGTAAATGGAATAGTCGCATTAATTTAACTGGGGTTTTAACTGACCAATGATACAGAGGTAATTTTTGTTCATGCATTAAATAGGAGTACATATTATTATAATCTCTTGCTTGTGTTTAGTAATTTCCGAAAAAAGCTGGATATTTTAATTTCAGTAGCCAGCTTTTCGGAAATTCGAAAATGTATTGTGGGTTGCATTTTTTATTCCGTCGGGCACATTATTACTCGTGAAATGCCCTTTATTAATAAAACCTAATATATTACTCCTACTGTACTGAAGTGTTCTTTCATCTTTCGTCTTTCCTAAGTGCAAACATGCAGAATAATAATAAAACATCACGTGTAAACCTGCTCTTTCCATTTTTTTAAATTTCGCGCCGGATCTATTTGTTGTACTATGGCGGACAAAAAATGTTGAACGACTTGTTATTCCTTTGACATATAAATGTAAAACTTTATGGCTTTATGGCTTTATGGTCAACTAACCTCATTTTTTATTTTTGCCTTTCTTGTCATGTCACCAGTGACCGTGGAGGGAGAAAAGACTTTTTTCTCCCTCCACGCCAGTGACAGATTAGTCAATCATAGATTAACACAAAAATTTTGGTGTGCCTATGTCGGCTCACGAATCGTGAACGTGGATGAATCTTAATCGTTTCGTCTTTGCCGTCGAAATTGCGAAAGTCGCTGCAGCCCCTAGGCGATCGAGTGGTGTAGAATGTAGATAGGGGAGAGTTGCCGATATTGTACCGGCGCCTAAATCGTACCTTTCTAATTTCGCGAAAACTATGACCTTTAGCTCCCTCTAGTTTTCACTGTTCTAAAGAGTTAACAACTTTGAATCGTTGGTATAAAATTGGCGGGATTACGACCAATCACAACGTAGTTGTTGCAGAAACAAGATTTTAAGGTTGGTTGATGTAGTTTTAAGCTCACAAACGTAAGTAAATTACCATGTTTGCTGAATGTTTATATAATTGGCGATAACTGTGGTAGAAACTAGATAGTTTTAGCTTCCTAATCATCTAATTTTTAATTCATATTACATTTTCTATTACCAAAAAAATAAAGGTTAAAGTAAAAATTGTCGAGTTGCCTAATTTGTACCACTGTATGGATTCCTATATTGTACCGGTACAATTAAAGAAAACAAGAGACTTAAAAGTTTTATATTTTTTAGATGAGCATGGAAAAAAAAAAAATTATAAATGGACCCAAGAAAATTTAGACAATGCTCTTTTAACATATAGAGAAGGGCGTATGGGACTGAATGAATGCTCCCGCCAGTTTGGTATCAGCAAACCTACTCTTAAGAGACACTTCAAAAATGAAAATAAATATGCAAACGGAAACAAAACCTTCAAAGGACATAAAACGGCCCTCCCAGATAATATTGAAGAAGATCTTGTTCAACATATTTTATACTTAGAAAAACATATGTTTGGATTAACAATAACCGAAATTAGAAAGCTGGCTTTCGAAATAGTAGAAAAAAATAAAATAAAATGTAATTTCAACAAGGACAAGAAAATTGCGGGAAAGAAATGGTTCTATAATTTTCTCAGACGCCACCCAGATCTATCGCTAAGGCAACCAGAGGCCACGTCCTTGGCGAGGGTAAGGGGATTTAATCAGAAAAGCGTTGGTGAATTTTTTGATTTGTATGAACAAATTGTAGAAGAAAATAATTTAAGTGAAACGCGAATCTTTAATGCGGACGAATCCGGATTTTCGACTGTGCAAAAAAAGACACAGAAAATAGTAGGTCAAAAAGGAAAACGTCAGATTGGGGGCATCACAAGTGGTGAAAGAGGGGTAAACACTACAATAGTGTGTTGTGCTAGTCCCTCGGGATTTTTTCTTCCTCCCATGATCATATTTAAAAGAATGAGAATGCATGAGGCACTGAAAAAAGGAGCTCCTCCTGGAAGTCTAGTTGAGGTGTCAGAAACGGGTTACATAAATTCCGAACTATTTGTAAAATTTCTTCAACATTTTATTGATCACGTTCACCCGACAAAAGAAAAAAAGGTTTTACTACTTGTAGATGGACATACAACTCATTCAAAAAATATTAAGGCAATAGTATTGGCCAAAGAAAATGGAGTCATTTTACTACAGTTACCAGGTCACACAACTCACAGACTTCAACCATTGGATGTGGGCTTCTTCTGCCCTTTAGGAAAGTACTACATACAAGCACAAGAAACGTGGCTCAAAAGTCATGCATCACAGGCGATCACACAGTTTGAAATTTCGGAATTGTTGTGTACTGCGTACAGTCAAGCTGCAACATTGTCTAACGCAATTGGATCATTCAGAGGTGCCGGAATTTGGCCCATAAATAGATTTGTATTTACGGATGCAGACTTTCTACCTTCAGAAGTGCACAATAATCAAAATGAGAATGAATGTGATTTCAGTGAAACTGCTGTAGAACATCAAGAACAAGGAAACACTACACCAACGCATGAAAACAATTTATCGATAGAGATAGAGAACAATCACCATGATGACACAATTAATGATCATTATTTTAGTCCAACAGTACTGTCTCCATTACCCTTGGTAACCAAAAATACCAAAAAAAGAGGTCGACCTGCTCAAAAGGCTACTATTTTAACTGCTACACCCTACAAAGAAGATCTAGAAGAGAAGCAAAGTAAAAGAAAATTCGTTAAACCTAAAAAGGTTAAATGTAAACTTTCCAATGAACCTCGCCCATCGACTTCGAGAGCAACAGAAATAGAAGTAAACATTGATGAATGGTACTGTTTTTTATGTGACCAAAATCTTATTGAAGACATGGTTCAGTGCTCAAAATGTAGAAGATGGGTTCACGAATCCTGTTCGGGGGCAATAGCAGAGAAAGTATATGCTTGTGATGAATGTTGTTAATTTTTTAGTACCTATTAAAGGTTTGTGATTTCATTTTGATTTAGAAATTTTCTCTTTAGTTTTTTATTTCAAAGTTTTTATTATGTTATGTTTTTTTATTATATCTTGATTTTATAATTACAAACAATAAATATTTCTGTTAAATTTTAAGTGATTGCTCAATAATACTACAAAAATGTTGTAGGTACAATTTAGGCAGTGGGTAGTACAATTTAGGAAACCGGTTGCCTATATTGTACCTAATGTAAGCTTTTTTTCTAAAAGCAAATACAGGCACTTATGGTTTCCCAAAAAATGTTAAAAAAATTCTCGTGTTGTTAAAGATATTGAAAATCATCCCGCAAAAGTCCATTTTTCAAATCGAGTCAATATAAAAATGTTACGGTCAAAAAACTGCAACCCGGTACAATATAGGCAACTCTCCCCTACGTACCTATCTAGTTCTTACAGGTTTAGCATCAACACAAAATCAGGAATGTCTTCATCATAGATGAAACCAAATTTAGTTCTATTTACATCAAGACAGAACGACCCAACAGGTTGTATTTTGGTACGCAAATATAAAAACATTCAAAGTAGAGATCAATCCACAATACTAACAAATTATAACATTTATTTATTAAACTTAAAATTAAAAGTTTAAAATAAAAAAAACTTTACAAATAAAACTGAAGAAGTCAACCAAGAGCAATCTATTCCTCATGGACAGGCACAGATTTCGGTGATAGTTCGGGGGTGCCTCTTTCTGTTCCACGGAAGACACCCGCCTTCTTCCAGAACCTGGACGCCGTTCCACCGTCACAGTGTGTTGCCACTTCCGCATAATGGCATGGATAGTGCGCTTCGATACCCCTAAATTCGTCGAAATTTGCCCATACGACATACCCCTCTGGTGAAGGGTTACTATTTTGGCTTTAGTAAATTCAGATACGGCTGGCATTGTATCACTAAATTATTATTATAAACTTGAGAGACGTTTACTTCAAACCGTCAATTTTTCGATTTAATTTATAAACGTCATAATAACAGTAAAGGGCAGCTTACAATGACATTTTTTGATATGCCAAAATTTGATCGTTCAAAATTTTTTGTCCGCCATAGTACCGTAGAGTGAACATTTTTAGTAACATTGACATTGCTTTAGTAGCAATCTATGAGTGGACAGAGTTTACATAAACCTACATTTCATTGAAACCTTTAACACTGACTACGTTCGACATTTCAATTAAAGTAACGCTTAAGGTACCTATAAGATTATATGGCAGCACTAAAATTATCCCAATAATGGAAACCAATATTGGCGTTAAGATGGGGTGTCTCGGCTCGTGCAGCTGCATCCCTTTTCCTTCGTTCAGGGCAGGGATTAAAAAGTTGTGAAAGAACATGTTTTTGATGTTTATTGTAAATTTTGTTATTGTAACGAAATTCCTTTTAGTTCTTTGTGTTTTGAAAACAGTAAAGATGATTTAATAGTATTGTATATTTAATAAATAAATATAATTTCGTCGGTACCCATTTGTTTTGAGGCCGGCTCTGGAATTCACAATAGAGAATTGCTTGAGGCATGATTTATGGTTGGGCTGACCGCTTACTGCAATTGCGACAAAAGGAACGTTTATCTCCGGTCAAATACTTTTAAAGGGCCATATAATCTTATACCTTAAGCGTTACTTTACGTTAGACTGCATCATATATCTAATACTATGGAAGCGTTTTTAAATTCATCGATGGATCAATCGGTGGAATCAGTTTTCTACCAAAACGTTGTTATATTACTGTTAGATTTATGTTGAGCTTAAGAAAATACGTTTCTTTATTCACCAAAAATTTCATGTTGGGCTCAACCAAAATTCACCTTTCCCATCTACAATGGGAGTTGGTTGTTTGGTGGACGAATAGTGGGGGAAATGTCAAAATAGTTTGTCGAAGCGAAGTCAAACTGTCAATGTCAAAGCAAAGCGAGGGAAAAACTGGAAAAGTGCAACATTATTCACGTATCCTCTAATTTTTTCATGAGTCTTTCTTCTGTTTAAAATAATTTCTTCATCAGAGGAAGTTAATAAATCATCATCTGATGAATCTTCCAATGGCATTGTAATCCTTTTTACTAATATTATGGTCCCAAGAAGACTAATGTCGAACATATTTATTCATATAATAATAATAGTCGCCGAAAATGAAAAAATGTTTAGGTTATGTTTACACTTCAGGTGTCATGACATCAGCACCAGTCAGCACAGTCATCAGTTTTCCACCAAATCCGTTTCCCTATTCATCACATTTTTGCACAACATAAATGTTCAACACAAAAAAAACTTATGATTGACAGTCCACCAATGTTGAAATTCACCGCAAAAAGTTGATGGATTTAAAAACGCTACCTATGTAGTAGTATTAGATATATGGACTGCATTGACCTGACTGACAGACATAACCTCAATTTTGACGTAGGGGGAATTGTTATACAGTGGTCGGAAAGTACAGGTTTTAGGGTAACACAGTCTGGTCTTTTACAAAGTTTTGACACTGACAGCTGATTTAAAAAAAAAATAAACTATAGGTAGAGGTAATTCTCAGGTTCCAGCGTTGCCTTTTTTTTATATTTTAAAATTGCATATATTTCCTAAATGGAGGGTCAGGATTTTTTTAAAATATTTTTCCAGCACTCTACCACATCCCTAAATGACGTACTATTCCGGACACGGAATCTTGGCCAATATTTTTTAGACATTTCTAAAAAAATTATGTAAACCAATCATTAGCGTCATTAATAAGTGACAGTTATTAAAAAAATCACTTTGAAATTTTTCTTGTGACATCAAAAAAGCAGGTAAACGGCATTACCGAGTCAAAAGTTGGGTTATATTCAATAAAGGCTAGTTCACACATATTTGTCAGTTAAATGTCAGTTGTGGCCAAGATTCCGTGTCCGGAATAGTACAGTTGCGGAATTAAAATTTCGGGCACTATTTTTCTGTCACTTCAACAAAATCTCTGTAAAGCACCTTCTACTGTCATCATGACTGACATTCAAAAATTAAACTTTTCTGTGTCAGTCACCCAATCAATTTTGAATTTTGAGATTTCCGTTAGTTCCACTGAGTGTAATTAAATCATCGCTTTGATATGTTGCCTACCCGTTATTATGCCACAAATGACAATTTTTGAATGCCAAAAAGGCAAAAACATGATAAGAGTAAAAAAAATAAGGTTATTAATATTAACGTAAAGGTTGTTTTAGAGTTTATACTCGTATCATGACATTGACAATAGAGCCCGAAATTTTAATTCCGCAACTGTACCTTCAAGGAAAGGCGGTACTTTTGGGACACTGTAGATATAATGTTATAATTATGTAATATAACATTACTGTACAGTCTATGCTCTGTTTGAAACGTATTTGTACATATATTCTAAACAAATTTTATTTCTCGCTTTGTAATTGAATACAACTTTTCTATATAATTGTCATAACACTCATAACAAACTACTATTGCTCAGGCAACTTGAAACATGTGTAACTAGATGGGAGTTTGCGTATTTCCAACAATTATAACAATACTGTCTCAATGTTAAATTGCCTAAGTACAACTGCAACGAGTTTATCGATAGGTAGTTTACAAGTTGGTTGGTTCAAAACCCATAACCCAAATAAAACCTTTCTTCTCAACAGTTTTTAAGGAACCTACTTTCGTAAGATTGGTTGTTGCAGCCTGCTTGACAAACAACACGTTTGCTTTCTGACATCTATCCTCATTGCGTGAGAAATCCACAATTATTGCAGATAATTTTTGACCTGAACGTCAGACGTCAGTCTACGAGTATATTCGGTTGCAGCGTTCGGGCGATATTTTGAGAGGTACATAGCCGTCAAGTCCTCCTCAAGAAATAGTCAATTTTGACTTAAATTGTAAATCATTTTACAATAGGACAGCCAACCATCTTATAACTACCATAAATTATTCCATTATACCCCCTAATTTTATTGCCCCTTTGTTCTGCAGTACCGACTCAAGGAAGGACAAACATCAGGTAAATATTCCTTTTTGCTGTGTTCTCACACTCACTTTCTTATTATTTTTTAATAATAATTTCGGAATTACTTAATTTGTTACGCATCGAAAAACGTAACCGAATCCCAACCCCTAACAAAACCACAAAAAAAAAAACAACAACTGAAACGGAATAAATTTATAAGTAGGTAAATTATTAAACAAATAAAATACATGCACAAACGTTAATTAATTTTTTTCTTTTCGATTTCTTCAAAAAATTCTTCGTCATCCTCATCAAAATTTTTGAAACGGTGGTTTCGTTGACTCCCGTTAATCGGGCTGTTTCTTTACCGACAGCTTTACATCCCCCGATTCTAATAAATTTTTGTACGTTTCTTTTTCAGTCCTATGTAAAAATTACAGGTACCGTTGTTATAATTTTGCATTAAAATATACACCCTTATCTATATATTTTTTTACCTTCATTTTCCTCGTTATTATCAAAAATTGTTTCAACGTCGACCATCTCCTCCTCCTCGCAGTTCTCTTCAAAAGGACGCCACATATTTAAACGCAGGTTATAAGTTGAAAAATACACTCTTTTTATTGTGGCGAATTCAAAATATTTCTATTCGCAGTGTACGAAAATCAATCGACAACTAAAGACAAAATTTCTTGAACCAATGCTTTAGGTACATTTTCTCTAAGTAGGGGTTGCTAAATATACCTGATGCTTGCCCTTGCTTGAGTCGGCACTGCACGACAAAGGGGCAATAAAATTAGAAATTATTTATGGTTGTTATAAGACGCTTTGCTGTGCTATTGTAAAATGATTTACAATTTAAGTCAGAATTGACTATTTCTAGACGAGGACTTTACAACACTACGTTTGACTGAACTATACATCAATAGTCTCCTCGCGACAAACGTACACACAACCTTGTACACATACTTTGTAACCGAATTTTAGAAATTTTATTTAAATACACTGACCTTGACGCCCACAGTGCTTAAGAAACACACTAGTACTTCCACCTGACGCTCTTCCGCAGAAACGTTTTAACGAGCGGGACCAACTAAAATATGTGTATAAGCCTGATTATATATTAAACTTTACATATCTTTTTACATGGGATAACAATAAAAAATTAGAAATGTAATATTTCTCTTATTATAAATAATTAACCACCTATCACAAATGTAAATTTATGCCACAAATCACATAATTTCATATGGTAACATCTACAGTGAAGAGTTACAATTTTCTCTTTTTCATTACAGCTTTCCGCCTTTTCTCTTCTTCCTCTTTCTTCATATCTTCCAAGTCCTCCATTATACCTATAATTATCACAATTAAATAATATATTCCTTCAATAAAACGTAAAGCAATTTACCAATTTTTGTACTGATAACTTCTTCTTTCATTTGTTGGGCAAAAGTAGATTCCATATTATCTATGTCATCATCAACATGTTTATATCTTGATTTGTCATAACCAAAAATTTCACTGATGTATTTTGAATAATCTTGTTCCTCTTCTGGTCCATCATCAATAAAATCATCCATTTCAGAATCATATTCCTCATCATCATCCAAAATCCGACCTGTAAACAAATTTTTAAGTACAAGTTAGTAAAGTGGAATTGATTTATACTTACGTTTATTAATCAATGGGTTCCGTTTGACATCTCTTGGGGGGAAATCTTTTCTTCTCACATCATGAGGTGGAAATTGTTTAGGTTTTAGATCTTTTTGTGGAAACTGTTTGGGTTTAATGTCAGAAGATGGTAACTTTTTAACTTCCAGCTCTTTATTTATAATTTTTGTAGCTTCTTTTTTTCTCACATCACTCAAATCTTTTGTTTTCATCATACAATTTATTTTACTGCTTGATCCAGGTTTTGTGTTTGGTGAAGGCACATTAGATCTCTTATCACTTACCACTGATGATTTATTTTGACTAATTTTTTTATTACCCTCTGGAGTTTTATTGTTACTGGTTAGCAGTTTTTTTAAATCACTTTTATTATCACTAGTGTTTTTCTTCATTAATTCCATATTTGAAGTTGGTTTTACAACTTTTACATCATTACTTAACTTTTGTCCTTTATCCACACTCATTTTTGGAATTTTAATATTAGCACCCTTATCTAGGGGAGGGAGTTTCCCTTCTTTTCTATCTCTCCATTCCTTCTCTCTCTCCATTTCTTTTTTCTGCTTTTTTGTAAATAATCTTTCTTCTTCTTTAGGTTTCGGTTCAATTATTATAGGTTCAAATTGTTTTTTCTCTGCCAGCTTTAATAATTCATTAAAATTTAACTGTGGAGTTGCTGGTAGTTTAGGTTTTCTTTTGGGTGCCTCTTCTTGGCGTTGCAATTCAATTTCTTCACCACTTTCATCTCTGGTTTTCCTTTTTCTTTTGTGAGGCATACTTGCTTCCTCACGTTCTCGTTCTAGTGCAGCTTTTACCCTCTCTTTCGTGCTGTTCAGATCAGTGCTTATTTTCTTTTTTTTATTCAAATTAAACTTGGGCTCTTCTGGCATTTTGCTATATTTTTCCATCATTTTATTATAAAATGCTGCAGCTTCTTGGGAAACATAGCCATAATCATCCTCATCTGGTTGAATAGGCCCTGCCAAAGTTACTGAAGTATTATTCGAGTCAACAGCATCTTGAAGCACTGACTGATTGGCTGATTTAGTTCGTTTTAACATCACATTAACACGTCGAGTTGCCTTTTTATCCTACAATATTTAACTCAAAATGAAATTGTTTATTTATATATGAATTTATTAATATTTCACATTTACATGATATAATCAAATAACAAAGGATTTAATCAAAAAAATTTAACTCACCTTCGCGCGTAATGCTAATAATTCCTCCTTTTTTCGATTTTCTACGGTTTTTTTCTGTTTTTCTTCTGCTTCCTTTTTGGCCAGAAATCTCTTAATATTTTCAGACAACTGTTGCTTATTACGCTGTTCTTTCTTAGGTGGTTCGAATTTGGTACTGTAATACCTAACACCCTAAAATTAAAGGCAAAATTAATAATCTTTTACACTTACCAAAGCATAAACAATTAAACACAAGGATTCCAGAACATTTCAACTGTGAAAAATTTATTATTACCAAAATTACCTCTTTCTTGCCCACTTTCTCATTCTTCTGAGCAGTATGAAGTAGCGTACCGAAATCCATGCTGTTTCTTCAGTAAATACACAACACTTTTGCAAATTACCACAAATTATGCGATTTATGTCATGACATATTTTACTCTGATGTCGTACATGTCATCATTCGCCAATATGACTGAAATAACAGTGAAGTTGCAGCATACTTAAATACCAAACTGTTACCACACACTCAGTGTTCCCAATAAGAAAACTAGAAATAACTGTCGACGCGTTCCCAATTTAAATTTGAAAGATCGAAATCATGAACACTGAGTGATTGTTACAGTTGCCTTCAAAAAAAAACGGTAACTGAAATTTGACCTAATGTGAATTGGAAATTTAATTTGTCAATTTATGTCAGTTTGACAGTAGTATTTCTGACACATAAGTGCAGTTTTTTAACCTAAATTCTAAAAAGCCGTTTCAAACTATAAAAATTGAATAAAATCTGACAGAACTTTTTCTGACAGTTCCCGTTTTTTTTTGAAGCCAACCGTACACTAGGTCCTAGGTCTAGCCCTTTAAAAACTAAAAGCTAAACATCATTGCTATTTTATTTGTACCCTTTTGCGATGACGTCATTATCTACAACGTGATCAAGAATGACTGAGTCTGTTGGTAACAATGAAAATTTGAATGATTTTGGTACCACTGTAATCTAAACGCATTTCCGGTTGTCAGCTTTGACACAGTTGACAGGCAAATTTGACATTTACCATCAAAGGGTCATTTTTGTATAGTCCAGCGAGAGATTGCCAGATTGGTTGACATAAAAGCAGTGACGTGGGAAATAGAATAGACGGAGCGTAAGATACACCGCTTTGATTCCCACCTGTACATTTTTGCCCTTACCAAGATGGCCACCGATTGTATTGCTGGTTGCTGTTGCGAAAGTTTTATAATGATGGGCATAACAAAGATACAATAAAAAGATACATTAAATAAAAACGGACAAAAGCCAAATTAATTTATCGATGTTTAAAAAGTATAACCTTTGTTAAATAGTAGTTTATTTAACGAGTTTGTGTGTAAATTGGAATTTTTTTGGCATGAGTGGGCCAGTTTAAAACGCGAGTGAAACGAGCGTTTTAAAGGCCCACGAGTGCCAAAAAGGTCCAATTTACACACGAACAAGTTGAATACAACGTTTTTTGTTCGACGAGCCCCTTAAAGGCTCCACATCGCTTAAAATCTTTAAAATTACCTTGACGTTTCGTTTTGACAAGTTGTGACATTTATCAAAATCCGTTCACGCAGGAGAGAATTCTCAAATTCTGACAGTCTCGAACAAAAAAGTTGTCTTACAGACTTACCTTTTAAATTTTTGTTGTTGAATTGTTTGTTAAAGTAATGAAGTCTAATTTTGGTATAACTAACAATTATTTGTTTGATTAATATAAAATTATGATTTTCCGAAAAAATTTCAAAATCTAAAATATGGCTATCTACATATAGGAGAAAATAAGTTAAGAGGGTAAAGTAGCAAAAACAACATTACAGATCCTTGTAATGACATTATCTATAGAAGCGTTATTGTTCCTTTTTGCAATTTTTAACATAACACGTGCTAGTCATCTTCAAAAAGTATGAGTTTTATAATTAGATATATAAAAGCAAACAAATAGGTCCTTTTTGTTAATATAAAAGCAACAGATACGATACCTCTGCAATCCGCGCAACTGACACATAAATGTTAGGCAAATACAGAACAGATTTGCTATTATTGCTGCATAACTTGCCCATACTTACCATAACGTTGCATATAGGAATCAACGCTTTACATGGTGATGCTCCGTCTATTCTATTTCCCACGTCACTGCATAAAAGCCACTAAATTTTACGTAGACAAAGCAATAGCTAGCGCACGTAAAATTTGAAATGTATCCTTCAAGCAGTAACATTTTTGCAATGAAATTATGCTCTAATTAATACCGTGCGATCATTTAAATTATAAATTAGAGCGGGCTGTGAATTTTAAATAAGGTTGGCATTATTAACTGTTGTCAATTTGATTTAAAATTTGAATTGTCAAAGTGACGTTTCAAAATTTTTTATTTCGAACAGAACATTTTTCTTAGTGAGAATTATTTTAAAAACGCTGAACAACAAGAGAATGGCGAATGGAAGTATTCTGTAGAGCACTGCGTTAATGGTTTTCAAAACACATTGCCTAATTTTCCTGTAGATTTACCAAAAAGTGGTCCAACAAATTTATAAATGTGTGGCGAAATTTCGTAATGTTGGGACTGTTGGTCAAAAAGCCGGTAGCGGAGCGCCCAAAAAAAGAATTCCTGAGATTGTGGCAGATGTTTCAGCAAGAATGAAGCAGTCTCCTAAAAAACCTCCCCGCAGGTTAGCCCAAGAGATGGACCTCTCAAATGGAACTCGTCACAAAATATTAAAACAAGATTTAAATCTTCATTCCTATAAAATTACCGTCGTTTAAGAGCTGCTCCCACGAGATTTTCCTACGCGAATAAGATACAGTCAGTGGTTTTTGAATCATCTAAATTTCTAATTTAGATTATTTCTGGGCACTATTTAATGCATGCAACGCTATAACCGTTCAGATGTTGGAAAATGCATTTGAAAATGTGCAAGGGAGGGTTAACAGTTGCATTGAAGCTTGGAGAGAACACTTTGAACACTTTCTGTAATGCATTTGAAAATATGCAACGGAGGGTTAACAGTTGCATTGAAGCTGGGGGAGAACACTTTGAACACTTTCTGTAATTCTCAATAAAACTACATTATTCTTTATTGCTTTAATTTCCTTTAAATTAAAACGATTGAATATGGGAACCGTAAACGCTATAAAGTTAACCATAACCTCACATTTATTTAATCAGTCAATTGGCATTCTGGGCAATCGTATAAAAAAAATCCCGCCTACTCTAATTTATAATTTAAATGATCGCACGGTATATTCTAGTGCATTTTGTAGCGGTGGGTTAATTTAATACAATTTAAAATTTCCCAATCTCTCGCTGGACGAAGTTTATTATGAGGGATTACTACTTTACAGTACCCAGACAATGAAAACTTGCCGCTTTCGTAATTTACGGCGTTTTGAGTTTACAACTTTACCCAAGATTTAAAATGAATGGACTATAGCATAAACATACCCGACATAACCAAATTTTTTTTTAATGTCATGTCAAGTTAAAATATCCGGTCAGTGCCAATTACGAAACAGAAAAACACCAATATTTTTCAGTTGTTTCATTGCCAACAGACTCAATCATTGATTGTTGCTCACGCTGTAGTGGCTGCAGTAACTTCATGTATGTTTGAGCTAGGATGAGAAACAAATTTGAATTGATCATAAATAACTATAGTTTGTCCAGTGAGAGATTGGTTGACATAAAAATCACTACATTCTACGCAGAGAAAGTAGTACCTAGCGCGCGTAAAATTTGAAATATATCCTTCAAGCAGTAACATTTTGTGCCTTGAAATTATGCTCTAATTAAGTACCTTAACGAATAAGAGATAAAATGAATGAAAATATTACAGTTGCAGTATTTTACACGAAGACGTGTACCTACTCATGATAACTACTTGCGTCAAGAGTATTTAAAAGTAAAACCTCAACCAACAAGATCGTTTATATATCAATTTTATATCAATGCGAAATCAAACGACTTAATTTTGCTGGTCGTGAAATGTCTACGAAATTGTTGTGTTCAAAATAGCGGAAGATCAGTTCGTGAAGCAAAATATGGGGAATTTCTCAGGGGGCTAGGAGTTAAAATAAAACAATTCCTTGGGTTGAAGGACGCCTGTATTTAATTTTTCAAATAAATAAAATCAAATACGTTCTTGTTTTCACCTGCAGTAACTGGTTAATTTAAAATTAATTTTCTGACTTACACAAAATTATGGACAGTGCTGCTCGAGTATCCTTAAGAGATAATACGTAGGTAATATAAACATAAAACAAAAATGGACAACGAGATCGTCAAGGTTAATTTAAATTAAATCCTGAGACTTCCTGCAGACGTTTGTCTGAATGACCGACTATCGTGCGCCAGTCCGAATTCAATTTGTCTTATTAAAATATATTTTAGAATATTAACTTTACTCATTGAATAAACATCAGAAGAACCTGTGGCGGTATAAGGCTGAAAATTTAAAAAAGAAATATCTCACTGAAAAAAAACTAGCTTTACAGTACACAACCCTTGTCTTACTGCTCTGCACCATATCATTGAGTACAAGATGAACTTCTTGCTTAATATTGCAATGCAAGTCTGCTGTAACTCTTCTGGGACGCTGCCTCATCAACTTTCTTGATGATGTCTTAGTTGGACCACCTTTACACTTTGACACTGTGTTTTTGCTAACTCCTAAGCATCTCGCAGTGACCTGTAAGAAAAATACTTTTAACCCTTGACTAATCTGACCTAATCAATGATGATGTCAATAAAATTGATAGGTAAAAAAAAAATTTGTTACACAGTCTAGGACTGGTTTACAAATCTATGAGGGGCATGATGACCAACTCAATAGACCGGGACCAATGGCTTAACGTGACTTCCGAATCACGAGACAGAATATGGCCTTTTTTTTTAATTATTTAAATTTCGCCCTGGGTCGGAATCGAACCCGCGACCCTCGCGTCCCTGAGCCGAAACGGACTCCCTTAGGCTATATTCTGCTATATTTTGCGTTATAAAGGTATGAAAAGCAACCTCCAGTGGACTTTCAGTTGTAAGTTTTTCATTTATGAAAAATGAATAAGCACTTGCATCATCTTCTGGGCTGCTGGGTTGTCAGCTACAGTCAAACAGCTTCGAGTTGCCTACAAAACAGTTTTAAAGCAATATAATTAAATTAAAAATATTATCTTCATACCTTTGATTCAGTCTAGATATTGTTCGTGATATCACTAAAGGGATTCATGTTTATAAATAGAAATGTCACTTAAAAAAGGCACTCGAAGGTAAACAATAGGGAACTTATAGAGCAGAAACAAACTAAAACAACAAACTAACTAATCTTAAAAACTTAGAAAGTTTAAATACCACAAAAAAAAAATTTAAGCAAGAAATAACGAACAAAACACACATTACTCGGAGGTTAACAATACAGAACTTAGTCAATACAAACCAACAAACTAACTTATCCCAGATAATTAAGAAGATTTAAACACAACAAAATACCTCACTTGAAGACGAAAGAGCAAATACACCACACACGGTGTTGACGATTCAAAATGACAGCGGCAACCAAGGAGAGTAAAGTCAAAGAATAAGTACGCTATACGAACGTTGGTATAGCGTACTTATTCTTTGGTAAAGTATAGAAGGATGCCTCGATCCCTATCACTTGAGAGCGGAGTGGGGAGCGTTTGTGACGTCACTGTAGACATCGCCGTCACAGATGTAGCGGGTTTTGCTTTGTATTTTCTAACTTATCTGTTTTTAACTTCGCGTTTCTGACTTTTTTGTGTGTTTTGTGACTATATTGTGAATTATATTGTTATTATTAGATAAGTCGGTGCAGTAAATTAGTATAATTTTACTATTAAATCGTTTAAAACCACTTGAATAAATACGAGAATTAAAGCGTTCTTGGTGGATTCATGTACTTACGGAAAAATTAACATTAACGTAAATTACCATTGAGAATAAGAAATAAATGTGAACGTTTAGGTATGACTGTACACGCACAATACATATTTAAAATTAAATTAACACAAAACTTTGTATCTAACGAATAGTTCGGTTAATTTAAATTAATGTTAATGTTAATTTTTTTGCATGAATCAAGCAAAACTGTCGTGAATTAAATAATATCTTTTAGTAGGAATCACAATGGTGACAAGGTGTACAGTAGCGGTCTACACAAACAGCGCTACAAAAACGAAGCAAAAAGTTCCAACCAAAAAAACGCAACCAGGAAAAGATCGCTAGAATATCTCTGCTAGAATGTAGTGAAATTGATAACAATAGACGGAAAAATAAGAAATTTAAAAAAATAATTTCATAATGTATACAGGTCTCTTAGTCTTAACTTATGATCTACTGCAGATTTGGTGCTAATTTTTATTTTAGTAATAAATCATTAATAAGTCTGCGTAATGCATACTGTTTGAACAACGACAAGCAGTTTTATTTAACTAATTTTACTCTTCAAAACTTAAATTAATGAACGTAAATAGTTTCACAAAAAACGTGGTAGGCGAAATGGGAACAAAAATTAGGTTTTATGTACAGTGAGGAATAAAATGATTTACATCTAGTTACCGTTGCATTACCCTTGTAAAAATACGAAATGCCGCCCTACAAAAAAAAAGCCTAACCTTAAAATATATATCCAAATTCCAAATGTGATTTATTGCGAAGGGATGATATGAATGCAAAGTTGAGATTGAAATTAAAAAGGAGCTAACAAAAGCAAGTCACAGCTAGTGTTGAAAGTGGCCACCAACGTTTGTTAATTCAATTTAGTAAATTGTAACAATTGTCAATTCGATTGATGACATTTATTGACAGAACTAATAGTTCGGCACTTCGAAAAAAAAAGTAGAGCGGTGCAGGAAAATTTACATGTGCAAAAATTCCAAAGGTAACTAGATGTAAATCATTTTATTCCACACTGTATATTTTAATTTATTATTTATTTTAGTCATAGCCTCGAGAAGGTCTCGCTATTTATTTTTTAAATGAAAGTGACAAAAGTCAACTACCATTTCAGCTTGCTCAAATGATAGTGGTAAGAAATCACTTTTAACTAAAATATTGTTTTCACAACTTTTTCTACAGTTCAGGACATTAAATTGTAATCTATCCGATAGTTTAAAAAATCCTCCAACTTCCTTCCAAAAATGGTTTGAATATTTTCATCAGAACAAAAGTTAACAGGGGGTATAATTTTTACGATACTATTTCCAATGGGAACAGTTAAAAAAACGCACTGTATATTTTTGTATACAGGATGTGTCAAAAGTCGCGGATACGCTCTTGGAACTTGGAAGTATTCACTTTCGAGTATCCACTACGGTTGTTAGTTTTATTTTATCTAAATTCGTTGAGACACAGTGAGCTTTCAAATGTTAGAATAAGAACCTATCATAACTGAAATTATCTGTGTTATAAACAAAATAGGTGTTCGAAACGAATCAAAAATAAGTTCAGAACAACTCCTTGTGGTTATAGCGATAAGTATGTTAAAATTAGTCTTCTTCTTTGATGTTAAAGTTTGAGGAAAAATGTTCGAAAACCATTTGGAAACATGCTTATATCACTTGGTAGGCATCACTGAACCCGTGTTTAAAAGGCTGTCCGCGACTTACGACACACTCTGTATATTGTGTATATAAATGTATGTATATATTTCTATCGGTTTAATATAATTTTTGTAGAAATATTAATAAACTGCTTCAAAATCTCATGCGTTCTCATTTGAAATATGTTGCTGGAAGTCTACAGTGACGTCATATATGCGTCAGCCAATCAGTGTTTCCTACCGCATCGAGGCATCCTTTCATCTATACGTTACCCTCCTTGAGCGGCAACGACAACAGCTGAAATTTGACAATTTGCTGTGACAGCATAAATTGGCGTAGGATTACAATGCCCGCGAAATTATTTCAAAGGTACCACCACAATAATTTATTTTATTAAATTTTTTTGTATTGTATTCTAGTGCATTTTGTAGTGTTGGGTTACAAACCTACAATATAAACATTTAAACTCTCCCAATCTCTCGCTGGACGGAGTTTATAATGTTTCAAATTTGTTGACAATTGCTTCGAAAGTTTATGTTTGTAATCAATGTAATAAGTAAAGAAATTAAAAATTATCAAATTGACAGGAGCATAAAATAACTTCAAAGTGACCATCAATAAATAAAGGTGTCTTTTTTTTGTTTTTTTTCTGTTTCTGTCGTTTCAATAAAGAGAAAGCGAGGAAGGAAATCATGACGTCACCTCAAAAGGGTAAAAATTGGACTACACGATTGTTTTAAACACGCAGTAGGCCAAGATATTTTTTGTTAGATTGACGTCAGGTCCTGTCATATAACGTTTCGTTTTTAAATATTCGCCTTGTTATCAATTCCGTCATTAATTTAGTTATAATCTTCTCAAAAATAAATTACTTATGATATAGGGATATTCGTTACTAGGTTGCCATAAATTTCGCTAGGTTGGAGGCTGTGGTTTCTGGTGACAAACAAAAGATATCGTAACCGTAAGTAGTGTTGGGAGTGGTATAATCATAAAGTTGACTCAAGTTGCAAAAAACCATTTTGCATTTGCAACAGCGTTTTTATGGCATTAGTCATTTGAAATTACTTTAAAACTGTACTTATATGGAAAATATTCAGGCCAAACTATGATTTTCTGGCCTTTTTGTGCCTTTATTTGGTTTAAAAATATTGAAAAATCGCTGTTGCAAATGACAAGTGGTTTTTTGCAACTTGAGTCAACTATATATAGTTGACTCAAGTTGCAAAAAACCACTTTGCATTTGCAACAGCACTTTTATGGCATTCGTCATTTGAAATTACTTTAAAATTGTACTTATATGAAAAATATTCAATTTTATGGTCCCTTTGTGCCTTTATTTGGTTCAAAAATTTGAAAAAAATGCAGTTGCAAATGACAAGTGGTTTTTTGCAACAGCACTTTTATGGCATTAGTAATTTGAAATTACTTTAAAATTGTACTTTTGTGCCTTTAATATTGAAAATATGCTGTTGGAAATGAAAAGTGTTTTTTTTGCAATTTGAGTCAACAATAGCACAGATTACTCATACCGGGACATTTTTTTAACACTGAACATAGTCCATACTTGTTCCCTATGTTCAATTTTAAAAAACACAGATCAATGCATTGTGAGTTGCTATGCAACCAACTATACCGAATACCAGAGATTTTGAAATAATGTTAAAAATTGTTCCGATTGATGGAATTGGTCTATCAGGTGTTGCATTGGAAATGTCACGCACATTTCTAATGTGCTCTGATTGGCATAGAATAACTGCATTATGTGTATTTCTTCTTCAAACAACTTGACCATTTTGTTAAACTGTCAAGTACTTATTTTCGTTACCTTGGTTACGTTGTGATGAACCAAGTGGGCAATTCAAAAATCCCACCAAGCGGCCATCTTTTTTTTTTCTCTACCAACATAAGCAATGAACATAAAACCCGCGAAAATACCTATAATTATTTTGTTCGTAACAGCAACTTGAGATGTTGGGAATTAACAATAAAACTGCAGGAAAATAAAACACTATATATTTTTTTTGCATCACAAATGTATTCAGAGTATGAGAAACTAGAAAACCACACTAAATATCACAATGCAAATGATTTGATTTACTTTCCTGGGGCGTACTAATAGCAGACATGCGCATTAAGGCGGCTTCACTCGGTCGGCAGTATGTCCCTCCCTATTATTCTACCGGGTGGGGCATCGTATACGCGCACGCGAGAAATTGCAATTTTTAATTAAATAAAAATGTCGAAATTTTTCACAGTTACTTGGCTATTGGTAAGGTACATGTAATGATTTTTTGATAATTTTTCACTTAGAAACAAAGCCAAAAAAAAATAAAATGTAAATTTCAACCAAAAATCAAATTCTGATTTTTATACTGATCTACCCAGATTCACTTCCTATAATTATTTACGAAATCAGCGGAAAAAAACACCAATTAGATTTTGAATTAAACGCAGTTTTACATTTCAACTTTCAAAATCATTTTTATTTATGATCTGCTAGTTGTGCTGTTGTAAATTTAGGTGACAATGGAAACTGTCAATTTTATGGCAAAAAGTTTAAAACGGTCGGTTATACCTTTTGTTGGGAAATTATACCATTGTGCCATAAATCACGCGTCTGGCTTGCGTTTAAATAAAAAAGCGAATTATTTAGCTAACCAAGTCAAAATTTGTAATTGTGCCACCAGGGTTTGATGCGCTATCAGATACAGATTCATTTAGTGTAAAAACTTTATAGGTAAATTAACAGTTAATTTCAGAAAACTAATAAAACTGTTACGGCCTTATTTATTAACAAATTTTGTTTTTTTAAATTCGCAAGTATACCTTATCAATAATTAGTTAGGTATATAAAATTTCGACAATTTTATTTAATTAGAAGTCGCGATTTCTTGCGTGCGCGTATACGATGCCCCACCCGGTATATTCCTTGGTAAAAACTGGAGTTTTCAGGAATTTGGGTTGCATACTTTGAATCTGTCATGACAGCTGAACCTTCTCAGCGGGAGTTACCTTACGGTCACAAAGTGCAGTGCGCTGAGAGCGGTCTTCCAGGTAGTTTGATTGTAAAATGCAAATATTCTTGGCGAGAAATATTATTTCTTTAGGTTTGGAGATATCTCATAGTTTCTACTAGGCAGTGGTCTAGTGGTAGAGGTACAGGTAAAATTATGAAAACTTATAGGACAATGATTATATTCGGATCACAGGCTAAGAATTTAAATAATAATAATAAATTCCAAAAATTTGAAGCAGATAATATGAAAATGAATAGATTATAAATCAATTAAATTACTGAAATATCATTTTAGATAGTAATCTTTTTCTTGATTTGTAATTAGGGATTATTTCTCAGAAACGATTATTTATTTGCCAAAAAGGATTATCAGCCGATTTTATTTACTTACATCCTTCATACCTACCTAATACTAATGAGTAATGACATTTCTGCTAAATTCTTGATTATTATAGGGGAGGAGGGAATAGCTATAGAGGGGGTCTAATACAAGTATTAGATGTATTTACATTATGAATGTAAGAAAGCCTTTACTTGTTATTTGCAGTTTGAAAGTTTTCTATGTGAATACGTGAGCTTCTAAACGTTGTTTATCTGATTTGTAGTGCTACAACTTCAATTTGGATATACAGCGTGTACCAGAGTTGGGAAAAAGCTCCATAACTTGTTCGTTATTAAAGATATCAACTTTTTCTTTTTTCTACAGTGAGCGGCAAAAGTATGGAATAAATTCCTTAAAAATTAAATAAAGCAAATGACTGCTTGGAATTTTATTTTGTATTAAAATATGTATTTTTATAAACTAAAATTGACCTGCAAATATTTGTTTGAAAAAAATTTTGTTTAATTTTTAATGAATTTATTCCATACTTTCGCCGCTCACTGTATATGATAGCTACGCTCCTACTGCACATTCGGAAAATATTGCGGTATACAGGATGTCCCAGAACTGGCTCCCCAGAGAAAAAAGGGAGCCTTAGGGCGAATATATTAACGTGTATTTTGAAGAAAAAAAGTCCTATCTCAAATGATAACCGAGAAAAGACATTCTGAAGTTGACCAATTAGAGTTGAGCATCATTAAGGTGGAATAATCGCAATTTTGCGTTGCCTAGGTTTCCTTTTTATCCGTAAACCTCTATATTCTGTCCATTAGATTTGGTCCACTACATTTATTAGAATGATTGTTTACGTCAGTTTGACATTTGTTATACAATTTCGCTGCGATATTTAATTCAAGTGCATCATTTAACATGTATTCTTCCTCTGAGTACGTAGATATGATTCTTACTTTTGCGCGATGTGGGAACAATACACGTGAAGCAGTAAGGTTGTACCGTGAACAATTTCCACAAAGACAAAGTCATCCGGATCATAAAACAATCCTGAAATTAATCGCTCGGGGTCGAGAAACGGGTCAGATGCAGCCAGTTCGAAGAAGAAATTGGGGGTGCTCCAAGAAATGTAAGAACTGTCGAACACGAGGAAGCCGTATTGAATGTCTTTGAGGAAGACGGCACCCGGAGTATTCGAACAGTTTCTCGTGAAATGGGTTTATCCAAGAGTTCGGTGCAGAGAGTTCTAGCTGATAATAGGAGGCATCCACACCACTATACACGAGTACATCTTCTGCCAGAGGATTATCCAATTAGGCGAGAGTTTTAGCTATGGTTAATAAACCAAAACGATGCTTCATACTTCTTGTCACGGATACTGTTTTCTGATGAGTCGCTATTTTGCCGGTAAGGTTGTTTCAATTATCACAACCTTCATATCTGGGCAGAGGAAAATCCAAGAGAATAATTTCCCAGAGGTTTTCAACATAGGTTTTATTTGGGCGATCGTTTGGCAAGTATAAGCGTGGTGGATCCTTCCAATTGTTAAAATTCCGAATCCCCGGCTCTAGATTGGACCGTTTGAATTCCCTGCAAGATTAACAGGGGCAAGATATGCTCAGTTCATTGGAACGGAGCTACCTGATTTACTTGAAATTGTACCTCTTGCTTATCGCATAAATGACTGGTTCCAACATTTTAGCAGAAACGTTCGGGAAATTTTGGATAACCAATATCCACAGCGCTGGATCGGTCGAGGAGGACCGCATCATTGGCCTGCCAGATCTCCAGATCTGAATCATTTATCAGAGGCTGATCTGAGAGTTCAAATTCAGGAGGCTTTGTTTCAGTTACTGAAGAAATGATAACTAACGCTACTACAAGAAGTTTGTTACGTAGAGCACACACGTAGTGCATACAAATGAATGGTGGTCATTTCGAACATCTGCTTTAACATTGTTACCTATTTAAATAAATGGTTCTTTTTAAAATCGCCATTTTTATTGTTTTATTTCGAATTTTGCAATTGTCAAGTCTTGATGTTGATGACAGATAAACGTCAACGAATTTTTATATCGGAAAACGTCAAAATTCCAGTTGCCCAAACATTTTATTGATCTGTGCGATATCAGAGATTTTTTGTTGTTGTTTAGCAACCGATCGGATTTTTTAGTAATACCTGAGGACGAGCTTCCGGGATTGGTGAAATTAAAAACTTTATAACTTGGTAATTTGAGCTAGCAGAAAATTTATTTTAGTCAATTTAGAGTCGCTTTTGTCGTCGGCACATGCCTGTTTTCTCTGGGGAGCCAGTTCTGGGACAGCCTGTATATAGGTACAGTGTCCGATTATTATAAATACACTAAAGTTATGTTTTTTTTAATGGAACCTACCCAGTTTAATTTCATTTTTGGATTCTATGCTAAATTATGAATCACATCTATAGAGGTCGTTTTTACTTATCTGTGCCGTCGTTTTTGATCTGTGGCGCTTTTTTTACCAGAATTTCGAATTGCAGGGATCCGTTTGAAAATTTGTACCTTCCAAACCGTTGCACATAAATTAAAATAATTGACGCTATTTGATTCCTGAATGTTTGCCACATTTGTTGAGTGTTTACTCAACAACAGTTTTTAACATTACAAACTAAAAATGTCAAAAACTCATTTTTTTCAAATGGCACCCCGTAGGTATTTATTATTGCATTGGTCGAAAGCTTTTTTGACAAGCTTGTCTTTAGCGGAAAATTTGCTCTCAATTTAGTGATTTTAGGATAGCACCCTAGATTTTCACATTCGACCGTACAAACCCTATACCGTTGAAAAGCTTGACATTTTTAGTTTTTTATGTTTAAAAAAGCGTAGTAAAATATCCGTTTCCAGCAAGTGATCAAACAATTGAAGAAGCTATCAAAGCGAAAAAGATTGGCTATTGAACAATCGATCACACTGAATATGCAGGCGAGAGTGATAAAAGAATTACATACAGTGTGGAAACTACTTATGGAATAAATTCAGTAATTTCAAAACTAATGACATTTGTCGAAAACGTTGAAACAGGTCAATTTTTATTTCTCATAATGCTTATTTTAAGTAGCTTCACTTGTTCATGACGTTATCCATTTTTCAGCTCTGACGTCACACTCATTTTTTTTAAATGACAACCCCTACTTTTTTCTTCTCTTTCTGATAGAACTTCATACTAGCTAAACGATGAATGAAAAAAATTGGTACCTTACATAACAAATTTTTTGAAAAAATGACAAAATTTTACTTCAAAAATTTAATTTAATTTTCAATTTAAAAATTCTTTTATATGGGTTTATTTAAAATAGAAGATTTATTTGAATAGACCAAACAATTTAGAAGATTTACGGCAGAGAATTTCCGCTGAAATGGAACAAATCAGCCCTAATATTATTGACCGCAGTGTCGGTGAGTGCCAAATAGTTCGCGGGGGACAATTTCAACATTTGCGTTACATTTTATTGTTAAGCTTAGATGTTTGTTTGTTTTTGTTTGAGTTCAGTTAAAATTTTTACATCAAAATTTAAATCAAATTTTTGAAGTAAAATTTGTCATTTTCTCAAAAAAATTGTTATGTAAGATACCAATTTTTCTCATTCATCGTTTAGGTAGTAGAAGGGTTTATCAGAAACAGAAGAAAAAAGTGGGGGTTCCCATTTAAAAAAATTGGTGATGACGTCATAACTCAAAAATGGATGATGTCATGAACAAGTAAAGCAACTTAAAATAAGCACTATGAGAAATGAAATTGACCGGTTTCAGCGTTTTCTACAAATGTTATTAGTTTCGACATTACTGAATTTATTCCATAAGTAGTTTCCACACTGTATATTGAAATCTACACAATCATGTTTATATCTATCAAGTGGAAGGTCAGTTACATATTACAAAGCGGAAACAGTGTTATTTTGTCGTCTACACAAAAAGATTTGAAGTATGGGATAGTCTAAAAAGATGATGACTTTTGGAGCAAGTATGTATATGGTACTATGGCGGACAATAAATTTAGGCCGGCCTGTCATTGGCTTGACATCAAAATGTGAAGCTGGCATTATGTTCAACTTACCCCATTTTCGATTTTTGTCATTCTTGTCATCGTGACAGCAATAATCAAAATTAAAATTGGGAAAAGAAGCGTGCACTAGAGAGAATTGCTACTACAAATCAGTTATGCTAGTGGGTCATGATCTGTAAGTTACGAAAAGGGCAAAGGAAACGCTAAGCAGCTTGAAAACCTTCAGTTTGACAAACTGACACATCAGTCATAATGACAATAAATGGTCGCTTGCATTGACTTTTTTGAAATGTCAGAAATTTGCCGGCCTAAATTTATTGTCCGCCATAGTACAACAATTAGAAAAATTTTATCTGGGCGCTTTGTTACCTGAAATAATAATTGATTCCAGGCGTGCCAAAAATAGGCCTGTTAGATGCATATTAAAAAAGACCTATAATAGCAATGATTAATAACATGCAACTACATATTACTAAATTACGCGTATTCAGCATTAATTAAATTAAAGGCCAGTTTATAGAAAAAGAATTCAATATTTAATTCGAATTAAAGTTTAATACGCAATTAACCCATGAAACTGAGACTTCGATTAGTTGAATCTGATCACGTGTTCAGTTATTGGCCCTAAAACCCCTGCAATCTTTAGTATTTTATATATTTTTTGGCAGACTATAATTAAATTTTATCGTCGTGTATAAAATTCTACATTTTTTACAGCATTGTGGATTATACCTATCGGGCAAACAACGTTAAAAAAACGCGATTTTTATTCTACCTCTGTGGTGGTGAGGAAAAGAATACATAACAAAGAACAGAGAAGTATTTGGCTAAAAGTAATAGCATCAGGTAGTAAAATGGAAATGGGTTGTACCTAATAAACTGGACAGTACAGGGTTATTCACGAGAGGAGTACTTCTGAATTTTTATTTTGCCGCAACCAACAATACCAATGGCAGTAACTACTAAATCAAATGTGTTATTTCTTTTAAATAAAAATCAAAGTAAGTTGGATAGATTTGTGAGAAATGTCAGATTGACAGATAACCTGTATTTAATCAAAATTCAACAAATAAATTAACAAATTAAGTTAATGTAAAAGGTGTTCGAAGTGTCTACCATCCGCAGCGGTGAAAGAATTTTTTCCACACTCCATAAATGGGGAGCATGTCAGTCTTTTCGTCGTTATTGTAAAAACAAATTTTTCGAATTGAGAAAGATTTTTTACTTTAACATCAAAGAGACAGGACTAAGAGCCGTCGTGGATTCAGTTATAATTATTTTCAAAATTTGAAATCAAGATATTGTTGCAATTTGTATAATGGGTTGCGGCAAAAAGAAGTTCAGAAATACGCCTCTCGTGAATAACCCTGTATTTAATTCATTATGTACAGTATAATATTCCAAACAGTCAGTAATATATTGTAAAAGACTCAGTAAATTTATAAAATTTGATAAGTAAAAATGAGATTTTGTAGCAGTAAAAGAACTATTTGGCCAGTATTTCTATGTTCACTATTGTGACTATAATGGGCAGTAAAAATTAATAAAATATCAGTATGAATTGGCTGGTAATAAATCTGCAAATCTACAGTAAGAATTAATAAATGGCCAGTATGCATTAGTCGGTAATAAATTTGAAAATGTGCAATACATAAATACTATTATTTGCAGTGCCGCGCCGACCATGGCAAGCGTCTGTGTGCGAAATCAACGAAGCGCTTTTTTGATAAATGAGTGAACCACTTCGCTGCCCTTTGGAGAAATTTACAAAAAAGGAAACTCATATTACATAATTAGTAGTTTATTTAACGAGTTCGTGTGTAAATTGGGCTTTTTTTGGGTTTCACGCGAGTGAAATGAGCGTTTTAAAGGCCCACGAGTGCCAAAAAAGCCCAATTTACATACGAACGAGGTAAATACAACGTTTTTTCTTCGACGAGCCCCTTAAAAGCTCCAAATCGCTTAAAATCTTTAAAATTAGTTTGACGTTTCGTTTTGACAAGTTGTGACATTTATGAAAATCCATTCACACGGGAAAAAATTCTCAAATTCTACTATCGGTGAACATTAAAAGCTGGGAAATCCAAAATTTGCCCATTGTGTATCAGCCTTTTGAATTGTCACTCAAAATAAAAATTGACAGTTTTTAAAATTAACTCTCTGAACCTAAAAGATG
This sequence comes from Tenebrio molitor, assembly GCF_963966145.1. Taxonomy (NCBI): domain Eukaryota; kingdom Metazoa; phylum Arthropoda; class Insecta; order Coleoptera; family Tenebrionidae; genus Tenebrio; species Tenebrio molitor. Next base: position 21,698,796 of record NC_091051.1, on the reverse strand, counting down.
CTAGATCAATTGTGTTCTGTATGAAATCTTTGTAAATGTAGACAACATCAAAGAACAGAACTTTACCTTGGTGTTTCTGACAATATGTTATTACTTATTAGTACCTATCTTACAATTTTTATAACCTTACCTGATGTATATTTGTGAGATTTGACTTTATACAATTGTCATGTTTGTCCCAGTTTTTTATGCCCGCCGATAGTATCTACTACTAGTTAAACTAATTTGTTGCTTGCTACTTTTCTCGCGTTTTCACGCTTGTCGATTATGGCTATTTGTGTGTCTCGGTTTTGATATTTATAATATTAGTAAAAATTAAGATAAAACAACAAACTCATGCTGTTTAAAAATCTGAACTGAGTTAAAAGTACCCAATATGTAATTATAAAATGGGTCTCACGATCTGACACTGATAGATTTATTAAGGTTTATTAAGACTGGCACGTCATCGGTGATGTACTATCGGCGCCAACGAAATGTGAACGAATTTCTGGTGCCATAGAAACGTCTTCTGTTTTGTTCTACATTAAATAAAACTTTGTTCACTGGCGTACTATATGTATGGAAGTTAAGAAAAGATTTCTATTACCTATAACTTTCTATTACAATTTTTACAATTTTCGTCGAGTTTGGCAACAGCCCTCGCTTTTCCTATATCGCTCAAGTGTCGTGGCAGGTATATTGTTTAAAAATAAATTAAATCTGTTGACTAATTATGTTTGTGAAAATTGTCACAAATCTGTCACATTAACGCATGCCTATGATTAATGCTTCAACACACACTAGGAAAATTTGGCGTTCACATTTCGATGGCGCCGATAGTACAGTCGCGAGCAATAAATTTTGAGCGTCAAGGTCATTCGTTGACGCAATCTAAAATGCTCCATTATAAAACAGTCGTAATAGTTATTGTAGTTTCAATTTGGTTGTAGGTCGTAAAATTTTATTGGATATTATGAGCGATTAACGGGCACAATGGTTGGGTTTGAAAAGGTTGGGAAGCGGCGCGTGCCGTTTGCCGTACAATGCAAATATACCAAATGTACAATACAACCCTGCTTAAAATATTACCTGCTGGTGGTAAACTAGGATTTATAAGCCCCGCAAGATCTTTAACTTAAAGTACCATAAAATTTTACGACCTACAACCAAATTGAAACTACAGTATTTATGTATTAAGGGCGTAATGAAGGCGTTTGTGGCCCGCGGCGTGACATAACACGCTAGGGTCACAAACGCTAATTATGCCCGTGGTACATACAAAATTTTATGTCCGGTCGAAGTTTTGAATTTTATAATAATTTAGATAGATTCACTTTTAAAATAACGACACAAAAATCAGGAAGGTGGAATAAGCCAGTTATTGTTATTACTGTAGTAACGGCATAAACAAGGGCCATAAAAACTTTTACAGCCCGAGGCTATAATATACTGAATTACGCCCTAAAAACTAGTCCATAAGTAGGCAAAAATCGCCCGATCGGACATAAATATCATAACATAACCTATCATCATGTTATATGACATTATTTGTCATTTTTTTCTCATTTTTTTTTTGACACTTTGTTGACATGGGCATAATCAGGCAGGGAAATTTTTTTAATTTGTGACAATCTAACCAAATTTTGAAATGATATTTGTCTTTATGTTTTTTTTTTGTTTTATATGTTTTTGTATTTATAGGAAGTAAATGTGACCATTTATTATTTTACCGACGATTTATTAATTTGTACTGGCCGATTATGCATTTTATTGACAGTTGGTTATGTTACTAACCGTTTATTATTTTCAGTAATTGAACAGACTGTTTTTTTTTATCTTACTGACCGTTATTATTTTCACCGACAATTTATTATTATACTGACAATTTTTTAATTTACTGACTGTTTATTATTTTCACTGACCATTTATTATTATACTGACAATTTTTTAATTTACTGACTGTTTATTGTTTTCACCGTCCATTTATTATCATACTGACCATTTGAAATAAAATAATTGAAAAGTGTACTGTCCGTAAAAGTTAAATACTGATCATTTAATTTGTACCGAATGGAAATTATCTCGGTGCAGAGAGAAGTCGGCCGGCCCCTTGGTCCTAGTCCCACCTCAACTAATGGGTGTTGTAAATCATGGGCTGCTGATATTGTTGGTTGCCATCATCACACTTTCGAACAATGAGTTTCGTTTTTTATTTTCCCTCGTAAGTCAGAATTTAACCGATTTCAAGGAAAACGAAGATTTCTCCGCATTAGATTATACATTCATGATTACAATGAGCTAGTTTAGAACTCAAACAAGTTAAAAATGAGACCCCTACGAGATATTTTGAAATTGCAATTGTTTAATCGTAACGACCAATTTATTGCCTTAATCGAAAAATCAATATTTCTCCTCATTTGATTAAGTCAAAAGGAATCGATAGAACCGTCGAGCAACTTTTCAACTTCAAATTTGAAGTTTTTAGGAGTAATTTGCGTTTACATTGGTATAGTATAGGGCTACGAGTTCGAGATGAGGACCCTTAATAAAAAGTTACAGTACCGGGTGGGGCATCGTATACGCGCACGCGAGAAATCGCGACTTCTAATTAAATAAAATTGTCGAAATTTTTCACACTAACCTGGCTATTGGTAAGGTACATTTCATAATTTTTTGATAATTTTTCACTTACAAACAAAGCCAAAAAAAATAAAATGTAAATTCCAACCAAAAAGTCAAATTCTGATTTTTATACTAACCTACCCAGATTCCAGCGGAAAAAAACACCAATTAGATTTTGAGTTAAACGCAGTTTTATATTTCAACTTTCAAAATCATTTTTATTTATGATCTGCTACTTGTGCTGTCGTAAATTTAGGTGACAATGGAAACTGTCAATTTTATGGCAAAAAGGTTTAAAACGGTCGGCAATACCTTTTGTTGGGAAATTATACCATTGTGCCATAAATCAGGCGTCTGGTTTGCGTTTAAATAAAAAAGCGAATTATTTAGCAAACCAAGTCAAAATTTGTAATTCAGGGTTTGATGCGCTAAGAGATACAGATTCATTTAGTGTAACAACTTTATAGGTAAATGAACAGTTAATTTCAGAAAACTAATAAAACTGTTACGGCCTTATTTATTAACAAAATTTTTTTTTTAAATTCTCAAATATACCTTATCAATAATTAGTTAGGTATATAAAATTTCGACAATTTAATTTAATTAGAAGTCGCGATTTCTCGCGTGCGCGTATACGATGCCCCACCCGGTATAGATAAAAGCTGTTCTTTACATCGTGTCATGTATCATAGCAGGTAAGCGATATTTAATGAATTAAATCCCGGCAGTATATCAAGGTATTTATTGGTAATTTCCAAAAGCCAAAATTAAAGAACCGTAACATGATTAGCGAGGTCGGATGTAAATGGTTTCATGTCAATGAAGAAAATCCATCAGAAAGAGTGATAAATATTGAATTGAACGACGCCGTCCAGACGTTAACATTTTACTGGTCTGATAACGAGGAAAGGCAACTCATACCATTAGAAAACATAATACCTAATGCCCTACCAGCAAATTCCACAGGGTCGAGTGGTACTCCGTATCCGTATGCCCCAACTTGTCTGCGGCCACTATAATAGCTTTCATTGCCTGGCACAGAGTTTAACTTTACGGTATGGAAAGCGGATGCGGGTACGGTTCTGTTGCGTTCAAAAAGTTGGCGAATTTTCGTACGGTAACAATACGATGCGGCACGGTCTGCGGTCACTATAATAGCTTTCATTGCCTGGCACAGAGTTTAACTTTACGGTACGGAAAGCGGATCCGGCTACGGTTCTGTTATGTTCACTATAATCCAGGCTTAAGGCTGTTGCACAGTAATAAAACTTTTGGGCGAGGTGTAGTTCAAGTTGCAGAAGTATTCAGAATTCTTGGATCGGTCAAACACTGCAGCAGGTACCCTTTCGAGACCCGTCAGTCATAAAATTAGCATTTTACAAGAGCATTAAATCTTCGTATTGTGAATAAATTTGTTGGCAAATTTTAGATTTTCTTATTTCTTGTAGTTTGGATGTATTTATCTGTGCACTTTAGTGGTTGAATCTCTTACTTGCAGAAAAATCTTTTGAAGAAAATGACGGACAATGATTAATACAAATGTAAAGGCTATGACTTTGAGTACTTTGACAGTGTCAGATTTTTCGTATCTCTGCTATCTTTATATAGCTAATAAACGTCAAACAACTGACACTATTAATCAAATTTTAACGCAAAAATAGTTATTAGAGTCCAATTTTTACCCATTTGCGATGACGTCATTATATTATATAGTAACTTCACGTATGTTTGAACTATAGTTCAATTTTTACCCTTTTGAGGTGACGTCACGATTTCCTTCCACGCTTTCTCTCTATTGAAACGACAGAAAGAGTAAAAAACAAAATAGCGGTGCAATGGCGGACAAAAAATTTCATCCACTGTCATTCCACTCACATATGCTATAAAGCGGCCTTTAGGAACGAATAACCTCGCTTCACATGTTGACATGTGTCAATCAAATTATGTCTATAATTTATGTTTTTATAGGTGACAGTAATACATTTCAAATTTTAATTTGCAAACGTCAATCATAATGACAATAAAGCTTAAACTACACCAAATTTTTGTGAAATGATAGGAAAAAGGTGGACAACATTTTTTGTCCGGAATATGTAGTATGTTTATTTATTGCTGGTTACTTTGTGGTTATTTTATGTTCCTGTCAATTTGACAATTTTTAATTTCTTTCACTTATTACATTGATTATGATTACAAACATAACTACGCTTCCCATCTCCAAATAGTCGAGATCGGTTCATAAGTTATATCACGCCAGAAAGGTATTGTTATCAAGAGTTATAATAGTTATTTGCATAATTAGTGGGATAAAAGCAATATTACAGGACTCGAGTGTGAAGATTGCAGATGACGAGGACGTTAGCCCGAGTTCATCTGTAACACACGAGTTTCCTGTAAGATGCTTTAGCCCACGTGTTATGTACAACATTTTATCTACGGCTGCGAATTATTAATTAAAAAAAAAAACAATTTTTGGCAAAAACGTCAAATTTGACATTTACAAAAATATATTTTGATAATTGTTAAATGTCAGTTTCAATCGTTTTAATACAAAATCAAAGGAACAAGATTGAAACAATTTGCTCAATACCAGGACGCGTTGTTTTAAATTTTTCATAATTGAGAACCGGGTCGTTTACGTCTTATCGCGGCTCTCGGAAGTGAAGTGACTTCGAAAAATGTACATTGGGGTTACCTCGACGTCAAGTGAGAAAAGACTAGAACCTGGAATGGAAACGTGTGTGATCCTGTTTCGAGGACGACCTGCAAGAGACGAGCGTCTCTGGAGGTGTCACTGCAGTTTGCGTCGTTTTTCCAGTATGACGTGTATTACAAAGTGGTCTCTTGTGCGAGTAACCCAAAAGAGAGTAGTAGATGATATCATTAAAAGTGGAAGTGAGTCTTTTTGTGTCAAGCCCAGAGATTGAAGACCGAAACGAAGTCGATGCCGGCTACTGGGCGAACAAAATGCAAGGACTGTGTTATGTATTTACAATAAGTACCTAGCGATTTTGGTAATTCTTCCCCGTCTTCAGGTAGTTCAGAAAAAAAAGAGTGTCTGCTTAAGACCGCACGATAGAAGTGAAAACTTCAATGACGTTCGTTTCATTTTACACAATATGTATTATACTTATAAATTATATTATTATGTTATGAGTAACAGTACTTGGAAGAATCAGGAACGGAAATGATGTGATATCGCGAGACGGAGACCATCGCAGACGCTTCTGGCAGACGCATCAATTGGCAGCAGACTGCAATTAGTGGAGTAATGTTAGGTTTTTATTTCAGAACCGGTAGCAAGAGCGCGGATTTGAACGAAATTTTTTTAATGTGTTATAAATAAAACATATTAAAACCTTTATAGGTTAAAAATTTCATTAATTTATTGTTTATTTATAAGAACTGAAATTTTCCAGTTAAAAATCGTTATTTTCGCAAGAAAAATACTAGAGAACAATATAGAATAACTTTGGGAAGAGTACATTGTCGTATTGAAACTTGTTTGGAATGAATTGTATGTGGAAAAAGAGGAACAATAGGTAGATGTTCGGTAGCCCGGTGTTGACCGGCTCAGATAGAAACACGTTCAGTTTGTCTTCTAGAGTCGCATAGTTAGCATTTTTTGAAGAAAATATATAATTATTTTTGATGATATTTGACAAAAAAGTGTTTAGTAATACCATGCGATCGAAAATAAAAAAAACAGAGGTCCGTGATTAATACGCTTCAGTTGGCAACACGTAAAAATGTAATTCAAATGTCATCAGATGTCATTACAATTGAGAACTGTCATTATTAATTATTGACTATTAAAGTATGCTATTGCAATATGTTCACTTCGGAGCAAAAAATTCTCATTGTACTATCGCGGCCAAAATACTTTGGTCGTCAATGTGACATAAATGATATTCAATTGTAAAGCAAGCTTTAGGATGTTTAACCTTATTTTTTACTGTTGTCAAAATTATTTTAATCTATCAGTGTCACACAGGTAGGGTAAATCCCAGCTGCGGAGGCAGGGTTCAAAAGCAAAAGATCAACATGGTCGTGGTTTAGACGACCTTCAGAAGCAAGTAAGACGATTCTATATTTATCAAAAACTGAAGGTGCCATATTTTTGACAAGAATAGTTTAAAATTGTCATGTATATTGACATTAATACTTGATTTACATTTGAAGTGTCAAAAAGTGACGACCAAAGTATTTTGGCCGCGATAGTACACTGTTACTTCAGAAACGGCGAATCGTCCTATTCAACACCTCTAGTTTTCGAGGAATTTCAACAAAAGCTTCCGGATTTTCAAGGCACTTACAGTGGAGAGTAAAAAAAAACAGACATCATTTTTGACATAACAGTCATAAGTGTGAAACCGCCCTTCCTACATTTAAACTTATTTAGACTGATTGTGGCAGTTTAGTTAATAATTGTGCTACAATCGTGTCAAAAATAAATTACTCTAGGATTGAGGGATATTCGTTACTAGGTTGCCATAAATTTGGTTAGGTTGGGGGCATGATAGAAAGAAGACTGGTATACCCACTCACCGCCATTTTGAGAGCCAAATTTGGGACCAGCTGGAGCCCGCAAAATAGTTCATAAAAATTCGCGGATGGCAGTGTCTGTTTCGGGGACTGTCACTGTTGAACTTTGTACGTTAAATTTTAAAGTTTCAAATATTAGACAATTTTGATTTTTGCTAAAAATGAAAAAGTGTGTGCTTTGTGGCAATACAAAATCTATAAATATGGATATATCCTTATTCAAAACTCATAAATGACAGTCCCTCGTACATACAGCGCCATCTAGTAGTAACTTTTGAAGCTCACACCTGGGGTGCTTTTTTGACACGTTTATTTATTAGAGAAGTATAGGGAAGTGGGCGTACCAGTTCTTATGTATATCGTGGTTGGGGGCTATGTGGTTTCTGGTAGCAGACAAAAGATATCTCAAAAATGTAAGGCTGTGGCTAATTCCTTGTCACAGTTGCAAATTAATGACTAATGCCTCGCTAAGTGATAGATGATTTTTCGTTTCACAATCAATTTTGGTTTCTGTCGGCATATAATTGAACTTAATCCCTCAATTCATAGTAACCAACCTTAGACATTCAAAATTACTTCTGAAAATTCTAGTTACACAACATGAAAAACGTTATTTCTCTAAAAGTTCGAAATATAGGGAGTAATTTATTTTTGACAAGATAGTAGGTACGTCTGATCAATTTTTCAAATGTTCCAGTTGTCATAAACTGTCACATTGACAATAAAGAATGGGTTATATTGAATTTTTGAAAATGTCACAATTTTGATGTCCGTTTTTTTTTACTCCCACCTGTACCAACAACTTGCCTTGATTATTTTGTTTTTCCATTCCTGAAAAACAACGTGTTCAAAAATAGGCCACTGTAATTGCCCACCATCAACAATTTTAGATGAAAATGACATAGAAGAGGATGAAACGGGGGAAAATATTTAATTTTTATAATACACTTAATAAATTTGTAAATTTTTACTTCCAGCATTGCTTGTATATTTTTTACCAATACCCGTCACAATGATCGTTTGAAGAGTTCTCATAACAAAGTCAGATATATAATTTCAAAAAGTGTTGTCGGAATAGTTTATTTCACCTTTTTAACCACTAAAATAAATGCAAATCAATTAAATTCCATGTTCTTGAATTTTTGTCTTGTTTTCGAGTGTTCCGAAATATTTCCCACTATGAGCGTCAATTTTTAACCTATAAAGGTTTTAGTATTTTGTATTCATGACATAAAAAAAAAATAAATTATTACAATCGGAACTCTTGCTACCGGTTCCGAAATAACGCCGAATTTTTGTCTATCGTTACTCCACTAAATAGTGCATTTGTATACCGTACATCTCGCACAAACGTAATATGTATTTAATTTAATTTGAGGGTTATATTATTGTGTCAATTATTACTAAAATACACACTGCACAACAATTATCGCATCCTAAATGTTTATACATGTAAAATTCGAACTTTCACTCAATTTTTTTTTCTGTGTTATCCTTTCGAGAATGAAATTGAATCCATTTTGCACAAATCAACATATGGAGTTACAGTCATTGATTGATTCGGTCTAAAATACTGTGGTAAACGAGATTGTTCTGCAATGTCTTGCATACAGTCAACAAAAATTAACACAAGCAGTGCAAAAATGAATTATAATTTCAAACTAGGGTTGAAATCTTCTTAAAGATTAAATTTAGCCTATTTATATCAAATGTTTGCAGACTATGTGCTTAAGTAAATACTTAAGAAACAAATATAAAACCCTCCACCACCCGGCGGCACGGCAATTTTGCCGTAGTACATACATATGCTATTGTTGTTATTATTACCGTAAGTACTGATTGAGTTGGCAATAAATTCTGGTGATTTTTGGTAACTTTTATGTCATGTTCCAACGAGAAAGCCATTTTATTAATAAAAGATTACAAAAACCAAGACGTTTAAATTTGAAATGTATACCAGCTGTCAATAATGTCAATAAAACAAACCGAAATAGGTACAATTCACAGTCTTGAAAATTTTATGTAAAATTTTATTTTGCCAACTGAAACAGTTATTGTTGCTCACCCTGTATTAAGGCCTGCTTTGGCTCATCCACAAGTTGAAAGTTATCCCTTAGTGCTTAGTGGGATAAGTGGAGTAACTGTAAATCACAGCTGGAATTAAAAGCAGCTATATTTTACTGCTTGCTCATTTGAGCATTTCTACTGAAATAAATTTTGTCAATTTTATTCTTAAAACTTGCTCATGGAGTCTGATGAATTAAAAGTAGTACACTGATAAATCAAGTGATGCTAATAGTAGAAATTAAATGAACAAGTCGACATTTCCAGTTTAGATTGCGTTGTTATTTTCAAAAGAAATGAAGTTTGTGCTGCAGGGGTTGAAGTTTACAAAAAACACAAATTACTAATATTTTAACCCCAAATCAACGTAAGTATATCATTGTCACACATTGAGGATTTAAATGTTAGAGTTTTACATACCTATTGGAGATATTTGTGCAGCTGTATGTAAACCGGAGAACGGTGTTAAAATAGCCAATATATATTTCAGAAAATCAAAAAATTCATGACATAATTTCCTTCCTTAGGAGAATGGATATGAAACCACCTAATTTATCTATGGAAACTTGCTCATTTATCAGTCGGAACTTACGAGTTCCGTTACCTATAATTTTGAGTGTACAGACAAATCAAAGCTCTTAATTGATTTTTTAAAACAGCATTGGATTTAAATATGTCAAATAATACAAAACAGAGTAGGTACTTACAACAAAATATGTAACTATCATTTATTTTCATTTTCACAATAAAGTCCATTCACGTTGGATTTTCCTAGTCAAGGTCAAATAATTCAATATTATGGCGGTGTGATTTTTACTTCAAAAATGCTTTAGCTGTGTATGTCACCAATACGGGCTGATAAAGTAACCAAGTCATTCGTAGACTGTAGAGGTTATGTTATTCGCTGTCAGCAAAGAAACAGTCATTTTTCAAATATTGTTTTTAGAGGATAACAGTAGGTAATAATACATCCATTTTGTTATCATTTGCACTAAAAATAGTGTCAGTTCTTAATCGGTATGATAGGATTAGGAACATACAATAGGTACCTAACTCCTACCTACTGGTGTTGTATTTTTCTGCTTGCGCTGTTGACTAAGTGAAAAAACCCTTAATGACTACAGTGATGACTGATGAGGAACCAGAATAAGTTATAGAAAATGAACCCAATAGAAAATTGTGTGAAGTTTCTTTCATTGGAAGCGATGGAAGTAAGGAATGCATCTAAATGATGGAACAAATTTGGCAATAAAATTTCAGTTATTCAGAGACACTTATACGTTTTGATTGTGGTTGTGACGTTTCAAGAATGTATTGTTACAATTGCATACCACAAAAGAAAGGTGTATTTTGATTTTTAATGATTTTTTTCTAATTTAAGTTTTTTCGATGTACACATTACCTTTAAAATAACGTTGTATTGTTAAAACTGCTCAATAAATGTCGTAAATAGATTATAATCATGTTAATACATACAATACATTAAATATTAAAGGATTCTGACTAATTAATTTTCGAACTGAAGCTATTTTTTCTTGAGTCCGTATTAGCTTGCGGGTTTCGTCACATTACGTCAGTTGTGGAAGGTTAACGCAATTTTAAAATTAACCTTTTTTCTTTTCGCCATGGTAGAATTTTATTAAAAAATCTGTGACTTTATTTCACACGTCAAACTAACATTCAAAGTTAAAGACGTCAAATCGATCTCAATCGCTCTATCACGAATAAAACACGATATTGTAAAAATTACTAGGAAAGGAGGCGCAGGCTTGCAACGTGACAACAATTTGACAGGGAAAATCCAACGTGAATGGACTTTACACAAAAGAAACAACGGGCTTGTGATAGCTAAAATACGAAACAAATACTCTGGATTCAAATCTATTTAAATATTTAAAAAAGTCCGTCTATTGTGGTTCCATATTTTGTTGTATTCTCTTTTGTCTTGTTTTCGAGTGTTCCGAAATATTTCCCACTATGAGCGTCAATTTTTAACCTATAAAGGTTTTAGTATTTTGTATTCATGACATAAAAAAAAATAAATTATTACAATCGGAACTCTTGCTACCGGTTCCGAAATAACGCCGAATTTTTGTCTATCGTTACTCCACTAAATAGTGCATTTGTATACCGTACATCTCGCACAAACGTAATATGTCTCCGCTCAAAATCATAGGTAATTGATGTAAGTTTTGATTGAGAAGAGCAGACCCCGCTATTGTATAAATGTGCAAATTTTCATGGATGAATTCGATGATTTTATTTACATTTTGATTAGGTGAGATATAAATAGCAACTATTATGACAATTCGTTCATTTTCCGTTTCACATTTTGCTATACAAATTTCTCCAATAGATGATCTATTGAACTTATTGAAGCCATTTACATCCATCTGTGAACTTAGTATTGCTTTTACTCGTATATATAGCCACTCCTGCAGCTCTGCACTGAGGTCGCTTAAATTTAGCAACACAATGAAAATTTGGAATATCGATGTTTCTTCGTTGTTCATCCAAGTTTCCGATAAAAGCAATATAGTTGAATTTTGCGTAACACCGTCATCAAGCTCCGAAACATGTGCGTGTAAACTTTGACCATTTAAAGAATATATTGATATTCCCTTTCTGCTGGAAATGAAGTTTTTTTAATACAGAACTGACTGTTTGAAGTCTGTTCAATGACAACCTTTTAAATTCTGTTTGTAGATCAGTGACAGCTGTAGATTCTCTTCGGCCGTGAAAAAATGAGCGATTGTTATCTTTAGTCACAATGTGAAGTCCTTCGATGCGCGTTATTCTAGATAATGCAACATATACTAATTGTTGAGAATGTGTTTTCTCATTTTCATATACGACTTCATCAAAAGTTGCTCCTTGTGACTTGTGAATCGTTATTGCGCAAGTCGACACCACTGGAAAATGATTTCGCTTGGCATTAATGGTTTTATTGTTATTAAGTGACACAGTGGATGATCTAGCTATTGGTACAGCAGTCTTGCAAATTTTGTAATCCAACATGTATCTAGAAATTTTGCTTCGAATTTTCCTTCCAACTTTTTCCGGATTTGGAAATATAATCCAAACTCTGGAAACTTCATCATCATTATCATGATCTGTGTGGCACAATTTTCCCACAGCACCGTTAGCCAATCCATTGGATACATCGACATTAGTAGTCAACATATAATATTTACCTAATACGAAAATTATTTCATATGGTAATCCTCCTTTATCGATTGTTGACATTTTATGGAACCTCTGTTTTACAAAAGCTTCCAGGGTCTGTATTCTTCAATCTCGATTAGTTCATGTCGCATACGACATATCTCGAACGGTTGTTGTCGCACACTACAAATATTGTCCATTCTTGAATACCACGTGAATAGTAATTTATTTAACGAGTTCGTGTGTAAATTGGAGTTTTTTTGGCATGATTGGGCCAGTTTAAAACGCTAATTAAATGCGAATTGTACGAGAATTGACAAATGTCGTATGCGACATTTATCACTCGAGATTGAAGAATAGACCCCCTGTTCAACATTATGGCAACCCGTATAAATATCTTTTGCAACAGAAGTAACCTTATTTTCATATATAATATATCAAGGGACAGATATATTGCCGGAAATTTTTTCGAGCAGTCCCGACAGACGAGTGTTTGCCGCAAGAAAATTACACGAGGGCTTCAGCCCGAGGGTAATTTTGAGCGACAAACACGAGTGTTGGACTGCAAGAAAAAATTTCTGGCGATATATATCTGTCCCGAGGTATATTCGGAAGAGAATCGCCCGAAAAAATTTTTCCCTAGGGCAATTATATCGGAAATTTTCCCTAGGGAAAATTTCCGCTTAATTAAATTGTGATTGGTTGCTATTCAAACAATTCGGAGTTGTGATTTGTCAATATAAATCATGTGACATTTGAGGGCGATTCTCGGCCATATTTATTTGATGATATAAAGTCCATTCAAAAAACATCTGGACTGTCAAAATCAAAATTGCAGTTGTTAGAGTGCGATTCAAACCAGAACAGGACATCACGTAGTTTGCGTAGAATAGTTAATTGTATATCAAGGATGCGAAATCGTACTTTGACGAACCGAGAGAAAAATTGTCGTCAGGCCGCTTTGCCAAGGTGTACACAACATTTTATGTGCAACCCGAAAATTTGTAATTATAAAATGGGCAAGTAAAATTTCCTTCACTGTCAATAAAAATAAAGTCGGCCTACATGTCGCCATGTCGCTATGGAAACGACATAAATAAAACAATTCACTTTGAGAAAAATTGCAAAAATGTCCGAAGAAAATTACGATGTTTCAGTTCCGTGTACTCATCCAGAGTTAAAAAAAGATTATAAATTGTGCAGTGTCGCATTTGAAACCTGAAAAATCGAAACGGCAATATGAAAAATGTTACAGTGACTTTGAGACTGATGTAACAAGAAGAATGTGAAAACCGTGTCGGATAATGTTGTACTGGCTTACCTATTTATTGGAATTTATTTATTGTGGAAGGTATATGTTAAGTTTGTTATGCTAGGTTGTATCATCTGCTCCTTTTTAGATTATTTTAATCGTGGAAATATCAGGAGCCGTGCAAAGACATAAATGAACCAATATGTCTGTTGATGACATTCAGGAAATGTTACGAGATATTTCTCTTTTTGATCGGTGAAAAATTTACCAAAATTAACCTAATTCACATGTGTATATAGATGATAGATCGATAATGGGGATCTTTCTTATCGACTGCTCAACCTCATGCGGCTGTCTCATTTGAAATTGGCGGAAATTTCAAACCGGATGAAAATTCTGTACTAATAGTGGCCGTTTCTGACACAAAATCAAACTTTAACTGTAACCAATCCAGATTTTGTAAGATTACACCGGAAATATGCAGAGAGATATGTTGTAATTGTAATAATAAATAAATATAAAAATGACTTTTACTTTTACGGCCGTCGTCAAGGCAACGGCTGCGAAATTCAATTTCGCTGCCTGTTGTGCGCACGCGAAGTGCTCATTCGCGTACGGTGCACACAATAGTTATTTGGATCACAAGTCCAGAAAATGATATTTTGCCAGTGTGAGTGATATTGCGTAGCCGAGGCGGTTTAGCCGAGGCGAAGCAACACGAGCACTCGCAAAACATTTTCTGGACGTGTAATCCACAAAATTTTTCATGCCGACAAATTTAAATCATTTTTAAAAAGTAAAAAATTTGTTTCACAAGCGGAATCGAACCCGCGACCCTCGCGTCCCTGAGCCGAAACGGAGTCCGTTGGCTATATTCAATGCTGCCTGCCCATTCTCAAGCGAATTTTTAGTCAAGGTCACTTTTGTAAGTAGGTACCAGGCCGGGAATTTTACGTTCCCGGCGGATTTTGAATCATGCAAAACCGTCGATAAGGGCCGGCGGCATGAAAAGGTATTTTGCGTCCCTCACATGTGTGTTTTATTTGCGGCACTCTTCCAACTGGAACCCTCATCGTTTGCATTCCGAACCTTTTCCGCCAAAAGAAAGCACAACGTAGGGCTCCTCCGCTTCGATGACGATCACGACCACATTTGTTACCGTTTTGCGCAGGTTCGAATATTTGGCGGAAAAAGTAATGTATTCAGATCATTACAAACCTGTTTGCAAATATGTTTGTTTCTTGATGTATATAAACATTGTTGGGTTAACCCTATTTGTGCTATTTTGTTGTATATTTTGGCTAGTGTTGTATGTAGTTTGATTCCTTCTGCTTTTTCATCTCCTATAAAACATTTTTCTGAACTTCATGTTTCTTGCTGTCCAATTAGTTTTTATCTAAAAATATTTGTATTAATCAATGCAATTAATTATTGAGAGGTTTGATTACCTTTAGTAATCCCCCAGTATTTTTTGAGTTTCTCTTACTGCCAAATCCCTAGAAAAAGTTTAATTTTTTTGGGCTGGCTCAACCTCCCGCCAAAATTTGACATTGAACTGTTGAGTTTACTTACGAAACGCAAAGGGTTTTAGCTACCATATCATACTTTGTGAATGAAATAATAAAATGAGAATAAAAAACGCGATGAACTACGACCAAAACGACTGTCCAACAGTTTTCTCACATAACCCCACTTTTTTTTTGACACTTGCAGATGCAGACACACTAAAAACAAAAGTCGGCGGCGTTTTCGGTTGTATTTTCGAGGTAGAATGCACTGTTGGTGGATTTTTGATTTTGAAACATGTTATAGCATGACCAACTTCATTCATATCCGCTTCGCTTCTATATCGCCGTTTCAATTTTGAATTGTCCATTTGATGGACATCTACTAGCGACATCTCCTCAACAAACAATCAAACTACAACTGAATTTGACATTAACGTCAATTAATTAACGTCAAGGTCAATGGCCTCATTTTTATGTTATTACTGTTATCAGCCCATTAAAAAAAAACCACGAAGAAGAAAATGTTGGGTTTAATTTAACTAGATGACACTAACACTAACAAAACACATTTTTAAAGGTAAGAGCACTATTTATAACTTCAAAACTTTTCAGCTCAGTGGTTTACTGTTCAAGCTTAGTCTTCAAAGAATCCATTTATTCTACAAAAGTATTACTAAGGACTGGTTTCGCAGCTGTTTTAAAAATAACATTGCATACTGCAGCTTTGTGGTCTGCACAGGAAAACGCTGAATTTTGAAGGAGGTGATCATACAGCAAGTCATGCAAATGAGTACATGGTTTCTCATATTGTAGAAATGGTACCTAACAGTTTTTGTACTATATTCGCAATTCTCAATAATGCCTACAAATGAATCACTGGGATACAGCAATTGACTCCGATTTTGAAGGGCTATTAATCTTAACAAAGATCCTAGTATGATGGTGGATAAAAGTGACATAAAAGATCACTTTGCCAAATTTGTATTGTATATGTATTGTTTTGCAGGGAAGAAGCAGGTTCATTTTCATCTGGGGACTGGGTCAGGATATGAATTCGTACAAACAACAACAGGGTTCTAAAATAACCAAAGAAAACATTTTGCATGTTGTATACATATTTTGGATCTGAATTCCTACAAATACGAATGGGACAGCATCTTTAGTGAGTGTCACTTTTTTTGAAGATGATCTGTAATTTTGTTGAGATCTATAATACCATTTAATAAACTACCTTCTATAAGAAATTTTATTATTCAAAAAGTCAAAGAACCACAACACTGAGCTGACAACATTGTACAGTCTTGACGTAGGGTAAAAAATGTAATCATCATATAAAAATTTAGGTTATTAGAGATATTAGGTAGTAGCGCAGCATATTAATAAAGTTAATAAAAACTAATTTGAGAGTTTAATAAATGACTTACTTTGCGAGGCATTTTTAATAACACGTTCAAATTTTAGCTGCAAGTTTGCGTACTTTCAAGGACATTAAAAATGACAGACGTTGGCTGGTGTAGCCTTGGTATAGCTAATAGATATCATTAAATTCCCTAAATTTTAGTAACATTTTATATTTACAAACTTAAATCAACAGGTCGTGGTTCTTTGATTAAAAAATAGACTATACATTGAACATTGAGATCATTGCCTTAGCATCATTGTCAAGTTTAGACATTTTCACAGCAGGTCACACCATACCAGATGGTCAACATCGGAGGCAAAAATTAAAGAAATAAATCCAAAATACTTATCTTCCACAATTATTGCTGTCTTGTAAGCATTTAATCCTGTTTACATTAACCTCACATAATATTAAATACTAACACTAGTAACACTGTCAATATGAAAATTAATGTTGTGAGCTGTGCGCTAGGGATGTGTTGTTATTTAGCAACCTGTTATTTTACAACAGTTATTTAGTCATAGATATATAAGGGGAAGATACAGCCATTCCATATAAACGTATTTCGTTGCTTGGGAAAACATATCAACGATTCCGGTACTATCCTCCATTTTTTTCTAGCACACAATGTAATGTATTCTTGTCTTGTTTCCATACATCTGCACTTGAATAGAGAAGTACCTCGTATTCATCTAGTTGACTGATAATTGAGAAACGTCATCGTGACAAATTAATTGTGAATTATTTTTTGCTTTAAAGATGTAGACCTGTATTGTATGTTCCACTCCTTACAATTCTTCAAATAAAGAAATATCCTTTCATGGATATATAATATACCTAACTCATGGAAAACGCTAGGATTAATATATTTGTAAATTACATGCGTGCGACTGAAATAGAAACAAAAGGTACGTCTTGTCCCCAGTACTTCACCTATTGCTGTATCTTCTCCTTATATATCTATGTATTTAGCATGGCCTACTAAATCTGAACTGCGCTGCGCTTATTACGGCCGTAACAAAGCTCGGATTTTCAATGGAGCAATTGATTCCGCTAACCTCAAAAAATTCACCATAGACAACACAGTAAACCTATAGAACGCAAACTCCCATAGTTTTTTCAAGGTTGGTAGAACTGACTAATTTGTATAATAGGTTGCCTCGTTGCCATTTAAAGCAATAGTCTGAATTTTTTTCCCCCGCAAAAGTTACTCGTGACGTCACAGTGTACTAAACTTTTACGACAGAGCCTGTCGATCATGCATTAGGTGTTCCCTCGCTAGAATAAAGCCCAAAAAGCCACCCAATATACTCCACGGAGCTTATAAACCTTGGGTTCTATTCGAACACCCAAAATTTCTGGGTTGATTTTACGTCACGAGTTACTTTCCCCCCCGCCCCGCAATTTTCAACGAGGCAACCTATTATACAAATTAGTCAGTTCTACCAACCTTGAGTTTTTTGTGTCCCGACGCCATCTACTGGCTTGTGGTAGGTGCACAATAAGACACAGCCAACTGGATATCCTGGCTTTTTTATTTATTTAAATTTTCAAAATAATTTATTTATTAAATTAAAAGACTACATTTATTTTGAAGTTTTTATTTTCAATTTTTTTCGATACACTTCCATTGCATTTTTATAAATTTTGATTTGGTGTTTCTTTTCCTCCATTGCGACAAACAGAGATTTATGGCTTCCTCACCTTCAAAATTTTGCTCTTTATTTTGACATCGAATTTTGCATGTAACGTTTTCGGTACATTGCAGCCCGTAGTTGCAGCCCGAATTTTGGATTAACATTCTGACTTTTTATAATTTTGATTCTGCTCAGCTTTTCTTATTTTCTTTTTGAAACTTTCACAAGAATTTATATCTTCATTACTACATAAAACAGGATTTACACAATTTACTTATAGCGTCTTCAGCAGAAATATCGTAGATCAGTAGATCGGATGAAAATTCTATAAAAAATAGTTTTCAGTTAAAATAAAATTATCAATATTTTTTTACTATTACTGGAAGTAAGTCTGGACTGGAAAAGCAAGGAAGTTGTATTGAGTCGAGGGTACGGCCACATTCAGCAATCTATTGTTCGTGCCGAAGTATTTGCTGGTAAAATAAAGTCCACACACAGTGTAGCTGTTATACCTACACTTTAATAGGCTACAAAGTTGATAACTGCTTGTTACCCGTGTTTTTAATCCATTCCATAAAATGCCCAGGATATTTAATTGGATTTGAAAATCTATGGCGAGTTCCACATGGTTTAAATACATTTGCATTCTGCAAATTCTCGTAACAGTGGATTTATTATTTGACTTAATATGTCAAAATATATATATTTTTTTAATTTTGGCATAAGTTTCCGCGATTTTTATTTTTATAAAACAGCAGCGTCCCCTGACGGCTTGTGGTGGGTGCGTTTCCAAAAAAAACGATAAAATGCATAGGAGTTTGCGTTCTATAGGTTTACTGTGTTGTCTATGAAATTCACCCTTAACCAACTCCATCTGTTAGCGAAATAGAAAAGAAAAATGTAATTTGAATTGAAATTATCCAATCACAATCACGTAACGTGTTTATTTTGTTAGGTTAACACTTTCTATTTTGTCATTTTGACGCGAAATAAATTTTCACGAATACGTTTCATGAACGTAAGAATACCTAATAATTACAATGATCAAATTATGAAACATAATATTTATATATAAAATGGAATTGCAAAATCTGAAAATGGATAGAGCACAGTAGAAAAATTAAAAGTAAAACTATCTATCTGCAGGGAGACAATACCTTTCTCGTAAGTTTATAATTTTAGAACCTTCCTACTTGTGAGTTTATTCTGAATGGATTTCGTTTTTATGTAATCTGTTTTTTTTTTATAAACAAATCTTTAAAATTGGTTTCATTACTAATTGGATAATAACTTTACAAATTTTATCTTTGTGTTTATCACAGGTAAATATGGAATTCTGTATTAAATGTGGATGCAAAGTAGTAACCAGTGGTTGACAAGGATTTTTTGGAATTAAATATGATAAAACTTGTGTGGCAATATTAGCCAAGTCTTTTAAAAGCCCCACAAATTTACAGACCCCACGGTCTTGAAGCCAAACTAATCGTAACAAGGGTCCTGGAGTTGCTGTAGATAATAAAGAAGAAACATGTATTACAGTGAAATGTTTCATTTAGTTTTTTTTAAATAATTTTATCAATTTTGGATTTGGTTTGGAGGTTGCTGGGAATTTGAAAATAACTGTTGTTATTTTCTCCCATGTTAGTACTTCAACCTTGATGAAATTCAAGGAAATTTAAATTATTGTGGCAATTTAGTTGATTTGTAGTTTAATATCTTTAAAGAGATGGCGCTAGTTAAGGGTAGATTTTTTGAGGTTAGCCGAATCAATCATTCAGCTAGTTTGTTACGGCCGTAATAAGCGCAGCGCAGTTCAGATTTAGTAGGCCATGGTATTTAGTTGTAGCAGTTGCCACCTGTTATTCGTTTTTAGAAGTAAAGTCCATTCACAGGTTAGAAAATAACAGTTTGATAAAAACCACAGACCAACAGAATTAAGACTTTCAAAACCCGTATAAAACATGGGAGACACTGACAACACTAGCGCTGCTCTAGGGTTAGGCCAAACTAAATTACCGAATTTACTCGTTAATCCGATCGGGAATTTCCGTTTAAAAAGAAGGTTGATTTGAATATTAATTAATAATGTCATCAGTAATTTTGAATTTTCTAATTTCTGTCAAGGTTTAGTCAATAAATTTTATAAATTGTTCTACAAAATAAATTACTCCAAACCAGTCTCTTGAGATAATTTTTCGTTATCTCTTTATTTGGTAAGTTATCTTTTTCTTTTTGAAAAAGTACGAAATATGGTTTTTCATTTCATATTTGGATATGGGAAAAATTAAACATAAATGCTTTGTAAACAACAAGATCGGCGATAAAAAATAAACATTTTAAATATCCAAAATTAGAAGAACAAAGGAAACGATGGATAGAAGCTTTAGGTAAATGTTGCACCACCCTTCAAAACAGATAATGCCTTTATTTGCGAGAAACATTTTAGCAACAATTTCTTTACTCAAAAAACAAAACTCCATAAATACGCCCTGCCGTCGATTTTTCTTCGTGAAGACAAACAAACTTCAATAAAATAATGTTAGACCAGCTGAACAAATTGAAAATTCTACGATTACTGAAAATCCCACTGTAGAGAATCTAATCCGTCCTGTTATGCCCAAGGCCCAAAATAGACACCCAACAAAATCTTCTAGTGTGTTGCAAGTACTTAAATGCAAGAAAGTTAGTAGTCGTACTTCAAAAGGTAGAAACATTTATTATATGGACCGATATCAGCGAAAAACAATTTCAAAATTAAAAAATCTTTTGCACGATTCTAAAATTATCTCCAGAAATTTTAGAAGTTAACGCAAGCTCAAATTATTGAACTAGATCTACCCTTCCTTCAATTCAGTTTCACTCGCCTTAAACTAGCACACTCATGCCCAAAAAATCCTAATTTATACACAAACTCGTTTAATGAACTACTAATTTGTTGTATATGTTAGAATTTGTATTAAAATGTTTAATACTTATTTAGTCGTTTCTATTTTTTTTAAATAAGTATCAATTTAAATCAAATTGAAAAAAAAAATAGGCAACTAATTTTAGGTATACAGAAAGTCAGATATGCAACTTGTTATTCATTAGTTTGGCCCACGGTAGAGAATAATATAGGTAAGACGACGAAGCGTGTCCAGCGCTGAGATTTTGTCCCTCGAACGCTAGACATGTGCGAGTGAGAGATCAATATAAAGGATGGAAAAGGTAGTGCTTAGCCCGATGCATGTATACGAAGAACTGCTATTATTTTTTGCATTTTTTGCCTGACAATTTACAAATTTGCCGTAAAATAACGGGTAGGCATTTAAAACCATCTAGTTTACATAAAATACGAGTCAAATTAGCTACACAAGTAAGGTTACAGTAAAGTTTGCATTAAAAAATCTGAAGGATTGTCTAGATATTTAGTAATGCAGTAGCGGATGGATTAAAATATCATAAGGATAAGGATGATTATTTAAAACATTGAGATGTAACAATATTATTTACAAAAAAATAAATGATTTATTCGATGCTTTAAACCGCCGTCACCCTGCAGAAGCTATCAGAGTTAATAGCAAGGAACTTGAGGTATACCTAAGTGTACGTCGAATAAATGAGAATATTTCCAGATATTGAATTCAAATTTGAATTACTTAGATAAATGAGAAAAAATGGTCGTAGATGGACAAATTACTAAAAATCAGTTTCTAACAAAAAGTACCACGGAAGGTTTCCGCGTTACAATTTTATCCACTATTGAATTAAGTCAACTCACAACTTATTGTGGATTTCAGTGCGTACTAGGCAATAAGTTTAATCAGGATCCGATCGAGGTAATCTAAGGAATGTATGTACGTATGTTAGTTACAAAACTACTTGCTTTATTTAAATACATAACTACATATATAAAAGAAATTTCGCTTATCTGATGGGTATTGTACACACACAGAGATTGTGCATTTCTTTTTTTAGAACCATTACTGGCATATATTTTTTTTTACTTTTCAAAAAGTATTTCCGATTTAACATTTATTTTAGAGATTTTTTGACACTTGTACCTCAAGCTGGAGGGGCCAACGATCATCCGACGTTTACAAGTTTTTTCCAGTTGTACAGCATGTTGTCAACTTAAAATTTATTAAAGTCATCACAGTTCGGCAACTGTTTAGTATTAGATTCCGATACGAAGAAAAGTCAAATCAAAAAATCAATGAGAGAAAATTCGGGAAAAAATAGATTTGCTTATTGAAAAAACTGATACAGATAAGGAAAATGAACAATTTGATAATGATATGATTTTTCATAGTCTTGATCAAGACACCGTAGATTGTATAATCTATTATCTGACCGGATTGATTTGTAAAAAAAAGTTATAAAAACAGTAACTGTGACACATGTCGCAAGATTCTCAAGATGCCAAATAGCGCTCTTACCAACATAAAATCAAATCACCCACCTTTAGCAATTTTCAATCTTTTTTTAAAAATAGAGTGCATATTTAAACATACGTTCTCTCTGTTGATGCATTTGACCAAACAATAGACGAGATTTTCTCTAAAAATATAGTATGCACTTGAATTTTCCTGTCAAATGCATCAACAAGAAATTATGTCAAAACTAATTTATTATTTTTTTGTGATAAGAATAAATAGTTATTTGTACTAGTTATGAAAGTCATACCTACTTCTTTTATGAATTTCCAGTTTAATCAAGCAAATGAGTGAAAAAAAAGAGACTTTCATAACGTGTTATACACACTATTTTTTGGAAATTGTAAGTTGAGAAATTTGGCCTAAAAGGATTTATGAAAAATTAAAAAAAAAGTAGGTGTGCTTTGCCAATCATCTCCAAGGAGATGGAAAAAAATGATGCAAAAAGTACTACTTTTATTACAATTTTTCTTTTAAAAAAAGTGGAACTTTCATTACGATTTTTTGTTTAGAAAAGTGCGACTTTCATTACTATAATTATGCAAAAAATAATATTACAAAATTGATTTCAAAAACACAAAAAAATAGTCATAAAAAAAAAGAAAGAGTCAAGACTTTGTCAAGCGCAATAAATATTTAATATTTTTATAATCTCATTTTCATTTGATTTTGTTCTCTAACCTTTACTCCCAAAAACTGATGCAAAAGAAAACTGAAATAAGAGATTCAATAACAATGAATAGTTAATATGCGAGGTACCTACCATTAGTTAATACAGTATTTTTGAAATACGTTTGCCGTATTTACGTTAAACGTTAAAAGGTTTACCTATTGCCTAGATACATCACTATTTTACGTCATCTTATTGGTTTATAATGTCGTTTACCGTTATGGTACTACCAGCAAACCTATTCTAGAACTATCTAATCCTTGTTTGGGTTTTTATATTAATTTACACGCCGAAATTAGTGAGCCGCTGCAGCACTACCTTCTCCGTCTCTTTCTAACATGATCGTCTACCACTCGAGAGTCACTGCTTGGCGCTTCGTCGTTTTACCTTATATTATTCTCTACCGTGGTTTGGCCTAACGCTCGGGCAGCGCCACTTGAGCGCGTCCCCGAAAATGTAATCCCACTTGACAGTCTTACTATAGTTTAATTGTCTGTGATAAAAACATCCGCATCACACAGCAGAGAACAGAACCACAAACAGAACACTACAATCACATCGGCACCACAGACAATTAAACATAGTAAGACTGTCTAGATCTATTCAAATTTCAGCGACGCGCGATACTAGCGACGCGCTAACGTAGGGCCGAACTAGATGTATAATAAGTTGCATATTCCTCAATTATTGCAATCGAATGTATAATTAGTTGCATACGGACATATTTTTTTGTTTTTATTTACCTATTTTCATATTATGGTTTTATTTATTAAAAAAAAAACAAAGACAAACAATTACCCAAACATTTTATTTCATTATTTTTAGAGTTTTCTTATAAAGGTTTGAATTTTGAAATTGTTTTTCGCTTATAACGATCCATGTAATAGATTATCTTTTCTCTGAGATTGAGTTCACAAATTTTGGTACGTTGAAAAACCTATAACACTTTGCCTGAGGATTTTGATGAATGTGCACGTTCTGGGATAACTTCAGGATCAGGAATCACAACTTCTGTAATTTACATAGTCATTAAAATCTTCGAATTGTCTAAAAAAACTGTTATTTTGTGATACTGTGAATTTGGAACGAAAAACTGATGGGAATGGCACGGGACACCTATAAAATCTAGTTTTTTGAGAACTTGTAGAATAATTTTCTGAAAAGTGGTCTTGCCAAGTGAGTGAATTTTGTAATTTTGAAGAAAGTATTCCAGAAGTATCTAAAACCTTTATCCACCTTTTTTCAATTCTGAAAATAACATTTTTTGTAATAACTTTTTTTTCGAAAGTATTACTTACCGAATACGAACTTTTTGGTCAAAAACAATTCAAACAAGTTAGTCAGGCTTCGACATCGCAGGTAGAAGAGGCTCGGAACAAGTACGAAAGTCGTTTTGGATTATTTTATCATTTTTATCATAACGAAATTGATTAGCCAATTTTTGACAATGATTAATAAAGATTTTTGAAACGAACAAATTTGATTTTTTGAATAAATCAAATTTCCCGCTGTCAACGTAAATAGTCGATTCATCATCGACTAAATACGGTCATTTAGTTCGGCCCTATACTAGGGTTGCGCTAGCATCGTCCACGTCTCCTAGGTTTTATATGGACTTTAACAGTCTTAATTCGTTATTGGTCTGTGGTGCCGATCACAGACAATTAAACTATAGTAAGACTGTCAAATGGGATTACATTTTCGGAGACGCGCTCAAGTGGCGCTGCCCGAGCGTTAGGCCAAACTAATGTATAACAAGTTGCATATCTGACTAGTTTCTGTATACCTAGTTGCCTATTTTTTTTTTCAATTTGATTTAAATTGATACTTATTTAAAAAAAATAAAAACGACAAATTAAGTATTAAACATTTTAATACAAATTCTAACATATACAACAAATTAGTAGTTCATTAAAGGAGTTTGTGTGTAAATTGGGATTTTTTGGGCATGAGTGGGCTAGTTTAAAAGGCGAGTGAAACTGAACTGAAGGGTAGATCTAGTTCAATAATTTGATTTTGCGTTAACTTTTAAAATTTCTGGAGATAATTTTAGAATCGTGCAAAAGATTTTTTAATTTTGAAATTGTTTTTCGCTGATAAGACTACTAACCTTCTTGCATTCAAGTACTTGCAACACACTAGAAGATTTTGTTGGGTGTCTATTTTGGGCCTTGGGCATAACAGGAAGGATTAGATTCTCTACAGTGGGAATTTCAGTAATCGTAGAATTTTCAATTTGTTCAGCTGGTCTAACATTGTTTGTTGAAGTTTGCTTGTCTTCACGAAGAAAAATCGACGGCCGGGCGTATTTATAGAGTTTTGTTTTTTGAGTAAAGAAATTGTTGGTAAAATGTTTCTGGCAAATAAAGGCATTATCTGTTTTGAAGGGTGGTGCAACATTTACCTTCGTTTCCTTTGTTCTTCTAATTTTGGAAATTTAAAATCGCCGATCTTGTTGTTTACAAAGCATAATTTAAGTTTAATTTTTCCCATATCCAAATAAATAAAATAAAAATTGTGATCTGAAAAACCATATTTCGTACTTTTTCAAAAAGAAAAAGATAACTTACCAAATAAAAACATAACGAAAAATAATCTGAAGATACTGGTTTGGAGTAATTTATTTTGTAGAACAATTTATAAAATTTATTGACTAAACCTTGACAGAAATTAGAAAATTCAAAATTACTGATGACATTATTAATTAATATTCAAATCAACCTTCTTTTTAAACGGAAATTCCCGATCGGATTAACGAGTAAATTCGGTAATTTAGTTTGGCCTAACGCTAGAGCAGCGCTAGTGTTGTCAGTGTCTCCTATGTTTTATACGGGTTTTGAAAGTCTTAAATTCTGTTGATGGTCTGTGATCGGCACCAGTCGACACAAGTCGAGTCGCAGTTGAAATGTCGTAAACAGGTACTGAAGCAGAAAACCAGAGTATAAAAATAACAGGCAAGGCAACAAAAGCAGAGAGCAGAGCTGCAGAGCAGACAACGTCTAGCCCAATAATCGACAATCGATTTGAATATTCGACGCTGTGATTGGTTGAAAAACAATAGTTGTGGAAAATGACATAAGTGGTACCTATAAATAATATTAATATGTATCTCATTTCTCATTGAATAGTGAATATTGGACTGTTACTGCGTGTTTGAGTGTGGTATTGCGGAATATTATAATCGCTCTGAAAATAAATTAAGCATTTCCAAATAAAAACGAAAAATTATATTTTATTAAGAAATATAAATGTAAATAAAAACAGAGCAGAGCGTTAGTAAACCAACTGTTATTTTGAACCTGTTAAAAATAACTGTTATTTTAAAATAACAGAAACAGATTGTACCTGTTATCAGAAAATAACAGTTTGGCCCATCCCTACTGTGCGCAAGCGCTAGGGCTCATTCACAATCAAGATATCATTTTAGATGTCTTGTTCGCAATCAACAATTCACAACAATTAAATTTTACCATTTTATCGGTATCCGTTATACTGAAGTTAGAGAACAGCAAATTTGTCTCCCAGATTTAAAGGCCTGTTAAAATCCAATCTTTTAACATATTCGATAGGGAATAGCCCCTAATAAACATCAAAATTCTGTATTTTTCAATAGAAACTGCCAATACGTCCGCTTTTGGAGGTAAACAGACTGGCAAAATTTGTGAGGTTAAGGTTTCGATGTTTCAGTTTTATTTTCTTGACGATGGTTTATTATATTGAACAGAACATAGGTTTTCATAGCAATACCCTGTATTATGATAATTTGTCCATTTTCCTCTTCATATTTTGTTACACAAATTTTTCCAATAGATGAATTGTTGAAGCCATATAATTGAGATTTACGTATTAAATCCTACATCCATCTGTAAACTTACAATATTTGTCGCGTCTTTATCGTTTATATGTAACTATATACCGAGTGACTATAAATGATTGAAAATTATTTTGTTATGTTGGTAACACATTTGAAATCTTTAGTTGGCAACATCGTTGGCATGACACACGTAATTTTTAAAATTCAAACAAACGTCAAAAAAGTCTAAATCGACAATGTACTTCGTGACTTAACCTAACCTAAATAGAAATGACTGACAGATGATGCACGAGAAGACTTGCACTACCAACTGCATCAGTGTTGCCAATCCACTATTTTCTTTCAATCATTTATAGTCACTCGGTACTATATATGTAGTTATATTATATAGGTACTCCTACAGCTACTCCTGCAGCTCTGCACTGAGGTCAGTCAGGTCACAACACAATTATCACTGAAAATTGAAAACTGACAAGTGACGCACAGTTGATTGTTTTTCGCTCGCTCCCCAAAAAATCTCGACTCCCATGATTTTAGCTTACCGTGTCGTTCTGCGGACGATTTGCGCTGATCTGCGAACGATTTTCGCTTGTGCTGCGTTACAATTTTACCGTGTCGCATGAAACTAATTCACTGCCCGGGAATAAAATGTATGTAGTGCGCCTAAAGAAGTTTTCAATTCAATAAATTGTTAAATCAAAATATGTATGTACAGTTGCGGCCGTTGAAAACTCAGCCACTTTGACAACGCCAAACTTTTAGCTTTGTAAATGGTATTGAAAGTGACGTTTCTCAAAATGTCACTCAAACATTATCCACATTAATTTCTCTCGTAATGGCTCTTATACTCACACCGTCCCTCAGTCAAACACATTTTTGCAAATCAGATAATTGCGGCATTTCAAAAGTTACGCGCGATTCTGACCTAATATGTCAAATACTGACACTGACTTTATAATCCTTGATGAAAATCCTGTTTACGCTAATCAAATTTCGGAATTTATACAGAGTGTTTAAATCTTTCCTGTCTGAGATTTCAACGGGCGCAACTGTACTATCGAATTCATGAAAAACTACTACAGCAAAACGTCATAGTTTTGTCAACTTTTCAAAAATGTTGTAGTGTAACGTTTCTACGTGCTTTATATTAGATGGTTACTAATGTCCAACATGTCAAGTAGATAACCTAAATACGTTTGACATTGCTTTGCTAATGTTTCGCTCACGTAAATTCCAATAAAAATAAACAAAGTGGTTGATCTTTCTTTGAAATTACAGGTACTAAGTCGGGAGATTATCACGACGAAATGCATCTCACTAATTTCATGACCTGGGTTAAAACCAAGCTGTTGCCAAATCTACCTCAACAAGCTGTTTTAGTGAAAGACAATGCATCTTATCATAACGTAAAAATGAATAAAGACGCAACAAGCGCTACCAAGAAAAATGACATGATTTCTTGGTTGATACGACGAAATATCATCCACGACCCAAACAAAACGAAGCCTGAATTATACGAATTAATCAAGCAAAATAAACCGAGACATTGCGAATATGCGAACTGGAAAGCCCTGGACATCGTGTTCTTCAGCTGCCTCCCATCATCCTGAGCTAAATCCTATTGAAAAAATATGGGCTTTGGTAAAAAATTGGGTGTCAGCTCGAAATGTAAGCAAAGGAAGTCGAAAAATTGACAAAGGAAAGGTTCGAAGCTGAAGTACCTACTGCTGAAGATTGGTCAAAAATTTGCGAACATGTTGACAAGATTGTTGCGGAATACTTGCAAAAAGCACATAATGTTTGATCAAGCATCCGACGAATTAATTTTCACAGCGAAAGTGAAGATGGTAATACAGACAGTGAATAAAATGTATAAAATATTAATACAAAAATTCTAATGTATTTACTTTTACTGGATATCCCTTTTTATAATCATTAAATTTATTTTTACAATATTTTTTGTAGCCATGTGATTTCAGTGAAGTGCGCACCCGTTACACCCCTGGTAAGATTCTACTTGTCAGATCCAAGGAGTATAGAATAATAGGGAGGGGACATAAGCTAGCTTATGGGCGCGGTAAGTTGAAGCGGTGAGGGACAAGGAAACGGGCGCAATTTTATGCAACCCGTGAGGTACGCCCCACACTACTTGAGATGTTGGGAATTAACAATAAAACTGCAGGAAAATAAAACACTATAATTTTTTTTGCATCACAAATGTATTCAGAGTATGAGAAACTAGAAAACCACATTAAATATCACAACGCAACTGATTTTATTCACTTTCTTGGGGCGTGCTAATAGCAGACATGTGCATTAAGGCGGCTTCACTCGACCGGCCGTATGTCCCCTCCCTATTATTCTATACTCCTTGGTCAGATCCGCATGACTCAGTGGAAGCGTTTTTAAATTCATCGATGGATCAATCGGTGGAATCAGTTTTCTACCAAAACGTTGTTATATTACTGTTAGATTTATGTTGAGCTTAAGAAAATACGTTTCTTTATTCACCAAAAATTTCATGTTGGGCTCAACCAAAATTCACCTTTCCCATCTACAATGGGAGTTGGTTGTTTGGTGGACGAATAGTGGGGGAAATGTCAAAATAGTTTGTCGAAGCGAAGTCAAACTGTCAATGTCAAAGCAAAGCGAGGGAAAAACTGGAAAAGTGCAACATTATTCACGTATCCTCTAATTTTTTCATGAGTCTTTCTTCTGTTTAAAATAATTTCTTCATCAGAGGAAGTTAATAAATCATCATCTGATGAATCTTCCAAAGGCATTGTAATCCTTTTTGCCAATATTATGGTCCCAAGAAGACTAATGTCGCACATATTTATTCATATAATAATAATAGTCGCCGAAAATGAAAAAATGTTTAGGTTATGTTTACACTTCAGGTGTCATGACATCAGCACCAGTCAGCACAGTCATCAGTTTTCCACCAAATCCGTTTCCCTATTCATCACATTTTTGCACAACATAAATGTTCAACACAAAAAAAACTTATGATTGATAGTCCACCAATGTTGAAATTCACCGCAAAAAGTTGATGAATTTAAAAACGCTACCAGTGTTCTACTCTTAGAACGCGCGGCGCGCGGACTCTAAAATAAAACATAAATCCACGACCTGCTGTATTATAACCGGCCTGTTCAAAAGTGTAATTTGAGTAATTCCCGCAGAGCGCTTTTTGGGGATATTATTCATCTTAAGTTTTTGTCACCGAGAGTTTTTCTCGTTCAAATGACATTCAAATTTAAAATCAAAAATACAAAAATTCAATTATATTCAGTATTGTTTTAGAAAGAAAATATGAACTTACTGTACTCAATCTTAACTCTAAAATCATGTCTAAACATATTTTTCCGCATTTTTATTCTTTAGAACCGCCCGTACTGTGGCGCCCTCATCGGCGAAAATCGGCTCTTTCTCGGAAACATTTTCGCAATGCTTTTTTAATGAAATGAACAGGCCGGTTATTATACACTTATACAGCAAGTCGTGCATAAAACATTAAAACATAACCTCACAAATTTTGCCAGTCTGTTTATCTCTAAAAGCGGACGTACTTGCAATTTTTATTGACAATCCAACTCGAAAATTTTTAACCAATCGAATTGCAGCATTTTTCAAATTTGGACCAATCAAATTGATTTATAGTGAAAAAACACCGAGCAGAGTGAAAAAACAACCAGCTGAGTGAAAAAACAACTAGTGGTTTTTCAGCGAAAAAATTTATGTCAAAATGAAACGTCAAATTTATTAGGTCAATTCGATAAAAATTTTCTCGGTGGATTGTCAAGTCGAATACAATTCGTGGTCTAATTTTTTCTGCAAAATTTGTCATTTAAGGCATTCGTAGCTTCTGCTTTTGGAAAATTACACTCGTCTCCTTCGTCGACTCGTGTAATTTTCGTTGCAAAAGCTACTCATGTCTTAAATGACAAATTTTGTCCGAAAAAATTAGACCACTTATTGTATTATATATGAAAAATACAGATTTTTGGTGTTTATTAACTGTGATTATTTCCTTCATGTGTCTAGCAACCAATTGCGTGACAAATATTGACCAATCAAAACGAGAAAACGAAAAATAACCCGATAAAATTTCTCTAAAATGCACACTGTGCAATAATCCAATAAAAAATGTCGGTACCTGATTTTTTTAAAATTATTTTGAATAAAAAGGATTGGAAATAATGCGTTTGTTTTCATTCTATTCAGGAAATAATCAGCCGTATACGCCTCCTGCAAAATTTTAATATCGGCAATTTTTTTGCTAATGAACTCAAACATCCGTAAATTATTCAGTCAGAAGACCAATTTATTATCAAATAAAAGCCCTCGACTTCGTCTCGTTCTCTTATTTGATAATAATTGGTTTTCTGATCTCATTTATGGATGTTTTCTTTCCTTAGCAAAAAAATTTCCGATAAAAAATTTTGCACTTGAGATATACAGCGTGATCAACAAGGACTGAAGCTGTTGGCAGCAAATAACAGCAAAATATTCCCAAAATATGAAATTTTTTTGTGCGTCAGTGTTGGCACCCGCTGCAAGTTGTGAATGTCCAAAAATTTAGGTTATGTTACGAGTTGGTAGTTTTAAAACACGATACGTACAAAACGACCAAAAACAGTATAAAATGTAATTAGCGGTACTTAATAATGGCCCACTGTTTCGATATTCATAAAAGCGACAGGCCGTGCCCGCATGCCCCTCCTGAGAAACAGAAACATGTTTTATGCGTTATTATTTTCGAGTTGAAAGTCTGCGGGATGCAGGGATTAGATCCGGGAAAATTTGTAAGGTTGGAACTTTAATTTCTTCTTTAAAATGGTTAGGCAACTTCCATATGACAAGCCTGTAAAGTAAGGAAAAGGAATGACGTGATTTTTAATGGTAAGGATTATTAGGCCCTGCATTAAACGTGCCCAACAAAGAACTTTGGATGCGTGTGTTTTACATAAGAATCACGCCTGTTTGGAGTGAAAGCTTTCGCACTGACTTTCGAGGGTTTTGTTCCATTCTACCTCGAACATTCTCAACTACATCTTCTGCCAGTAGGTTTTGCCTTTTTCACATCACCTGTTTGTAGATAACGTTGCACCAATCTCGTGCAATGCTGCTTAAACGCGACTAAGCTACCGCGCCGCCCAAAGTACCAACTGGCTCGGGGAACATTTGTTGAAATTGGTGCAATGTATCGTCCGTGCACCGTGGAATACTGCCAACCGTTAGCAGCATCAAAATTTCCAGTCCGAAAGTACGCCATACCAATAAAAATGTCTTGCTCTAGTGTAAAAACCATTTTCATTAATAAATTGATACAAAAATGACACTTGATTTTGAAGTTTAAATTTGCCCGTCAAAATTGACAACTGAAAATGTAATGCTATCAACTTCACTGAAATTTTCATCATGTTGTCATTGTTGCCAACAGCTTCAGTCCTTGTTGATCACTCTGTATTAGGGTGTCCAGAAAGTTTTGAGCGTTTATAAGAAAAATAAATAAATATTTATTACTTAAAAAATTAAACAACATTTAAACTAAATATTCGCCGTTATTGTCAACGACTTCCAACCATCTTTGTCCCAAAAGCTCAATTCCACGACGATAGAAGATGGGCTCTTTCGAGTTAAAAAACTCTTGGCAATCAGCTTCAACCTGGTCGATACTTCAAACTCCCGTCCTCTTAGGAAGTGTTCCATTGAGCGGAACAAATGATAATCTGATGGCGCAAGGTCTGGACTATAGGGTGGATGGGATAGAACTTCCCACCCTAATTCATCCAGCTTTGCCCTTGTTAACAGTGCGGTATGCGGTTTTGCGTTATTTTGCAAAAACACTACCTGGTTTCTGTTAACCAATGCAGGATAATTGAGACGCAGAGATTCTTGAACTCGGTCCAATTGTTGACAATAAAGTGCGGCGGTAATGCTACGACCATTTGGAATCATTTCAAAGTGAACCATTCCTTCTGAATTCCACCAAACACTTAACATAACCTTTTTCCCAAAAGAATTTTTTTTGGTACTGGTAGAGCAGGTTGACCAGGTGTAATCCATTGATTAGCATGATCTGGGTTTTAAAAAAAGATCCATTTTTCGTCGCATGTAATGATTCGCCGATAAAATCGTCCATCAAGGGCATTTTGGCGTAATTGACGACACAGGTCGATACGTCGTTGCTTCTGTTCAGCCGTTAATTCTCTGGGAATTTTCCGGGCCCTTCTGTTCGCTTTTCCAATACGATGAAGATGATTCCAAATGGTGGATTTTGACACCAGGAGTTCTGTTGCCAATCTCCGAACACTAGTCCTTGGATTGCCTTCAATGGTTTGTCGGAAGCCTTCAAGATTATAAGCTAACGGTCGTCCCGAACGATTTTTATCTCTAAGACCTTCCTCCCCAGTCCGAAATTTCGCAAACCATCGCCGACAAGTAGACTCTTTTACCGTCCCCGCACCTTCAATTCTGCATATATGTATTTCTTGTGGCTGCTGCCGCTGAATGTCCACATTTAAATTCATATAACATTAAAGTACGATTTCGTTTTTTTCCATGATAAACAACCAATTACCAGAATGTAACCAATTGAAAATTATTTAAATGAGAAACGTCAAATTGTTTATGGGCAAGTGTACTTCATCTTTTAAAAAACTAACAAAAATTACCAATTGACTTTACATTTATTTTATATCCTGAAACAGAATACCACAAAAACGCTCAGAACTTATTGGACACCTAATAATATGTGATTAACTGGGATAAAACGAATATAAGGAACGAAAACTCGACTGACTGTCAGAAGCGACCGTGAAAACGAACTAGAATTTGGCATCGGTTTCAAAAAAGCGGAACAGTAATTTTTTTTTCCAAGGCTGGCTTCACTCAAGGAGTATAGAATAATAGGGAGGGGACATAAGCTAGCTTATGGGCGCGGTAAATTGAAGCGGTGAGGGACAAGGAAACGGGCGCAATTTTATGCAACCCGTGAGGTACGCCCCAGTTAACACTACTTGAGATGGGAATTAACAATAAAACTGCAGGAAAATAAAACACTATAATTTTTTTTGCATCACAAATGTATTCCGAGTATGACAAACTAGAAAACCACATTAAATATCACAACGCAACTGATTTTATTCACTTTCTTGGGGCGTACTAATAGCAGACATGCGCATTAAGGCGGCTTCACTCGACCGGCCGTATGTCCCCTCCCTATTATTCTATACTCTTTGGCTTCACTAGACAATCATTTTAAAGCCGGCCACACACACAGAGGGAAGAATGTGCAGTTAAAAGTGTACACGCTTGTCCTAAGTTAAACCTGTACTCTCTGTGAGTACACACACATTCCTGCCACTGCTGCTTCCCCGTCAGTTGTGCAGCAAACAGCAAACGTTCATTGTGATAGTGACCAAAAAGGAAATTTGTCTGATAACAGTGACGTGCCCCTGTATTGTATTCACGAGACATATTTCGTAAATCAGACAAAATACGGCCGCCACTGAATTTTAACCGAAGCATGCAGCGACTTTTCGCCACACACAGTATTTATCCCCGCGCGGGTTTGAATGTGCTTGTGCACGCCAAAAATCAAGACAGTCTTGATCCCAACTGACTTGAATGCGCGTGCCACATTCTTCTTCACACACACGGAGTTTTAACTGACTCTCAAATCTTGACTCTTCCCTCTGTGTGTGTGGCCCCCAATAGAGACCCTTTATTTCCCACGTCACTGGGTAGGTACGAGCGAACCAACGTTGGTTTACTGCGCAACTATATGGCGTGTACCGACTTCTTACAAAAACAACCTCTACCTGTAGTTACTGCCATTGGGAGTATTGGTTGCGGGAAAAAAAATTCAGAAGTACCCCACTCGTGAATAACCCTGTATATATTAAATGTGCGAAGTTACAGTTCTCCATACTGTATGAACGATATTTTTCCTATTTAATTATAATTAGCCCTTATTTTTGCGATTCTTGTTTGCTTTACAATGCGTTTGAATGTTTGAAAAATTAAAGATTGATTGAGATCCTTTGCCGTCAATTACCTGTTTTACATTTGCCCCTGGCCCCACCGAGACTTTGCCCCTGGCCCCCACCGGGGCAATTTGTCGTCAGGATAGAAAAGAATAGTCATGGCCCCTGCGCAAGGCTAGAAGTTGTCGAGAGTGGATCAGCAAGAATTAGTCATGGCCCCTGCGCAAGGATAGAAATTCATAATGCCCGCCAGCCCGCCCACCGACGGATCAGCAGTCAGCACCGCACATGTGTTCTGTTTCTGTGGTCAGCACGGTCAGCAGCTCAGCAGTTCAAGTTCAACACCCTCTGCACCTGACAAGAAATATTTTTTAGTGTGGTCGTAATTTCCTTATTTTTTTCATCAAAAAGTGAACTAACGGCGTTCATCCATACCTCAATCGAATCGTAATTTTGTATGCAACGCAGTGATGAAGCTACTTTTACTGTAAATTGTGTCTTTCGTGGACACCTTTAATAAAGTCACTGTACTTTATCCTATGGACAGTCACCCAGTTTGGACGTTACCACGTGTTCTAAAATCGTTTCGTAAATTCTCAGATCTCCCAAGCCGTTTTTGCGGCTTCACTGAGATTAAAATCTGTACTGTAGGCCTAAAAGACCCAGTGCTTTGTGGTACTGAAACGAGTGTGCGCCGAGCTCGCGGCGCTCAGAGGAGTTCTAAGGCAGGATGTCCAACAACTCCAACCCTTCGCAGACGCGGACGCCCGAATCATGCTGCTCGAGGAGAGCCAGCATATCCTGGTGATCGAGCCGCCCCTGTTGCCAGCCAGACCCGAAGCCCCTGTCCAGGCCACCCATCCCACATCGGTTGATCCGATAGAGGAGGAAGTGGAGCCTAAAAGTAAGCGCCCCACCTCAGCCATAACCCCAGAGGACCTGACCGTCGAATCTGGTCCCAGGCAACCTCTCAGAGCACCAGGTGAATGGCACCAAACTGGTAAATGTTTCTATTTTTATATTTTTATTTATTGAGCGTTTCCCCCATGTTTTTGTGTTCCCCACAACCCCTAACCGTGCTATCAAAATGCTGGGTTCGCAACTGGAGTAGAGATGGGACAAAAATAACATAACTGTTACTTTGGAACTGTTCCAACACTGTAACAGTTCCAGCGAATAACTGTTACCAAAATATGACTGTTATCGTTATCGGTTATTCGATTTGATTCCATACTTTCAGTAACAATTTAACAATGCGTGGAATAGAGTAACCAATAGGCAGGTCGCATTTCGTTGCAGGATTTTGTAAATGGCGCGCGCAACCGCCTACCAGGAAAAATAGACTATAGTCTGATGTTAATATCCCTACCACATCCCTACCATAGCCATACCATGTGTAGGTGCCTATTATTAGATTGGGGAAAGATGAGTCTTGGACTCGCACCCCGTAAAAGTCAGACAGTTCATTCATTCTTTCAACCCCAGCCGTCGAAAAACAAAGATCCCTCCCGTGATCTTGCGAAACGCCGCAAAATGACCGCGAAGAATATCAACTTCTCAAAGGCGAAACAGTGCAAGGACGGCATCCGTGGCAGCCCGTAGACATGGTTGACTTTACGGTACTGATGCGCTTTCTCGAGGACGACAAATAATCCCAGCGTTTCTACATGATTTTTACGGCAATTCCGTATAGACATCGATCCCGCAGAGATCAAGCAAGACGTCGAAGCTCAGTGCTACCATCCCACGTATGCCCCAATTTCCCGAAACCAAAACGGACGGCCAAGAAGACGCCGAACCCACCCAAACTGGCGCAGCCCTAGTATAAGTAAGCGTCAATACCAAAACAGACCAAACAGCAAGGAGAGAGTTCGAGTTTTGCATTTTGTTGTATCGACCCATTACCTCCTAAAGAACAAGGCCTGACGGCTGGCCCGAGACGTGTGTACTAGTAGTCATACCCGATGTAACGTTCTTTAATTATCATTTAACGTCCAGGTCTGTTGAATAAGTTAAGACAGGTTCTGGTCGTGTACGATTTATTACCAAGAACTTTACTCAGTCGAGTCGGACCTACAACTGGCGTCCGCCTCTAACAGGCCCTTACAAGAAGGATCGTCCTTACTTAAAACTACCTACTCTACATCTTCCCCCTTTAAATAAAATAACAAATGATGACTACCTACCTTATGTGTATATTTTAAAATGATTAACCTATTCGTATCTAGTGGGCTTGCGCACTGATCGCCCGCTACGAGTTTGTGCCGTGTTGTTTTCACGCACTGGTCCCGCCACTGACACTTTTGTCTTTGGTTCTTCTGTCACTTGTCGAGCACTATCTTCTGTGAAACTGTTTTTCATAACACTTTTTCCTACACTATTATTACAATTAGTTTTATTACAAATTGTTGAAAAACATGTTGGATCTAAACTAGCACTAATTGTACTTTCATCTCCTTTTCCTCCCCTCCTTTCTGAAATTACATTTTTTGACCAAGTTACCTGCTTTTTGTTACAGGTGTTCTGATTATTATTTCCTTTCAGAGAAGAGGGTCGTAAGAATATTCTATTTCGGATGTATGTACATAAATTTTACGTCTATCACCTACTTTTTCGAGAATTACATCTGGCTCCCAGATTGATTTGGCTTTTAACAGAACCCATACTTATGAATTTGGTTGTAGTACCGAAAGTTCTTTGACACCTTTTTTCCGATTATAGTAACTGGTTTGTTTCTGTAAGTTTGATCTTATGAATTGATTGTAACTCTGTTCGTCGATTAAGTGCGGCTTTAACTTGTCTATTTTAGTCGGTAACAACGGGTTTCTTGTAGCTCGAGATATTAAAATCTCACTTGGATAGTTGTTTCCGAATATAGGTGTATTACGGTATTGTAAAAGGGCCAGATATAAATCCTTATTGTCCTCAATGACTTTTTTAATCATTTTCTTCACAGTTTGTATGTGCCGTTTGCTCATACTTACCATTAGACTGACTACACAGAACAACTCTCTATAGAACGCAATCTGCCGTGTTTTAAAAAAGGTAAGGTACTATATCTTTAGAAGGTAGCGCCATTCCGCTCCACAATTTTTTGACTGGAAATTAAAAGAGATGGCATTATCGATAAATCCTGTGAGTGTGACAAAGATAGAATCTGTCTGACTCGATACAAACATCCCTTAAAATTGTGTATACTTCTATCTTTGTCACACTTACGGGATTTACCAATAATGTCCTCTCTTTTAATTTCCAGGCAAAAAATTGTGGAGCGGAATGGCGCTACCTTCTAAAGATATAGTACCTTAAAAAAAGGGCAATGTTAGCGCCACCTACCAAACGTGGGCAAACTAATTCGCGCGGGAAATTTGAAATGTTTTATTTTGTCGCAGGCTTATTTGAATTTTTATGGTTTGTAAATAAATAAAAAAAATACCAATCAAATACACTATATTTTACATAATGTACTAAATATATACATAAAATAAAAATATTTACAAAAACATATAAATTAATCAACTTAAGTATGTACATACATATGTATCTATACATAAGAATTTTTTTTTTTTACAATACAAAAATTTCCGATAATAATGCGGAGTCTGGAAAAGTGCCCCGACTGCTTGCAGCGTTTTCACGTCGAATAGAAAGGGAAATCCTCTCGAAAAGGAGTTTCTTTGATTTTGAATCGCCTGATTCCGCAGTAAGTCGGTTTCCGATGACATTAATGAAATTCTTTACAAAAACTGTTATTATACAAAATAAAAATTTATACAAAAACTATACAAACACTACGTTAATTACAATTAATGAGGCCGTTGCGGGTACTTCCGATTTTTTCTAAATACATCCAAAGCTAAAATCTGGATAGCATCAGGATGCTCTGGCGCTGCAACGACCCCATTCATTATTTGAGTGCAATTTTTAAAATAATGAAAAAGTAAGAATTTAATTAGCAAGGTTTTAATTTTTTTTTGTATATTTTCTTTATGTGGACAGTCTACAAAGAAAAGGAAAAAGCCTATCTGATCAGCACAATGATATAATATATCAGAAATATTACAACGAGCTGAGTATTGCGGAATGATATATTCAATATAATTTGTAAATCGTGCAATTTCTGTCACAAAATTAACATTGCAATAATTCAGTTTGTTGCCAGTATCTTTGGATACTATTATAGCATGTTGCTGATCAGGAGTACCTGTGTGTAATATATTACTTGCACATATATCGCAAGATCTTGTCTCTTTCATGACAAATTTTGCGATATATCCTGCAAAGTAATTCATTACATAATTCTGTAAGGGCCTGAAACTATCATGTCGTGAATCTATCAAGTGCTGTGGTACATCAGACAAGTTAATTTCGAGAGGATTCCCTTGTGGTGAAGGCACTTGGGAAACAAATTGTTTCAAAGTGACAAGGAGGCCTGTGGACTCATCGGCCTCACAGTTGGCATATTTGGAGTGGAACCTATTGAAATTATTAATTAGAAGACTTTTATAATAGGGCCCAAAAGCAGCAACCGTTGGGTTGATGTTTCGAACCCCATGCTGACGAACCTGTCCAAAAAAATTTTCTAATGCATCCTGATTAAAAACTCGTGCGGAAAATTTTGAAAAACCAAATTTAGTCAAATGCAATCGCAGGAGTTTAAATCCGTTCAAAGTCAGCTGCCAATTTTGTAGTACCTCAGGATGGGATCGATCTGCGGCTTTGACTTTAATAAAAGACATGCTTCGTATTACGGTCAAAGCCCGATCCCAATAACGTTCCTGAGGACTACAACCTTGGGTTGTAGTCCTCTGCCTTAATAATTTCTTTATTTTCCCTCCAATGCCCCCATTGACACTGTCAAACAATTTGTCAAAGAACTGCAATAATACTGCAGTGTCTTCGCCCTCTCGAGACATTTGTCTTCGACCACAAACACTGATAGAACCACTGCGACTCATCAGTGACATTATGGATGCCACAGAAGTACTAAAAACCTGTGAAGCCTTGGCCACACTCATTTTTTTTATTTTGTTTGGAACCACGTGGAGATCTGTGAGTTTAGGCATAGCTCGCAGGTTTCCACTACTTCT
Source organism: Tenebrio molitor (assembly GCF_963966145.1). NCBI lineage: Eukaryota > Metazoa > Arthropoda > Insecta > Coleoptera > Tenebrionidae > Tenebrio > Tenebrio molitor. The sequence continues at coordinate 21,658,636 of NC_091051.1, read as the reverse complement.
GTCTATAAAATATGCATCCTCTATGTGCGACCATTTTGCCACTCGTTCTTGACCATCAAGCACAAATTTTAGATTTTTTGTTAGTAAGTTATTTCGAATGCATTTTAAAAGGTGAGGTGGATCGAATAATGGAATAACGATGGATTTCCCAATCTTTATAACATCATAACGTTCCACTTCACCTTTTCTTAAAGCCACTTCTTTTGTTTCTAAAATTAACTGCTTGATGGCCTTCGAATTTGTGACTCCTTGATCACACACAGATGCCACAATATGGAGACCAATTGCTTCACATTCTCTCACTAAATTTTTATACATGTTCATAATACTTGGCCATGATTCTGGGCCTTTGGAAAATGTGTAAGCAATTGGTTGTTTCCATGATGGTGACGTGGTTACACTTTTAAGCATCCATACTGCCACATGATCGGCCACTTTGCAGTTCCTATTAATGCCGTCATCTGCAAATCCTTCAACAATATCTTCATATTTGTTAAACTGTAAATTTGGTTTTATTGCCATTTCATCAAACAATAAAATGCAACATTTTTCTCTTCTATTTTTCATTTTGTTTACTTTAATTTTTATAATATTGAGCAAGAATTTGCAAATGCCCGCTTTAATAGGAATGTGCCTGACTACTTTCCTGATAGTTTCAGCACTGGGAAGAGTAAACAAGTTAGACAAGAATCTGTATGTCTTGGGACTTTTTTTGAAAATTGCTAAAGCTAAAATTTTGTCGTCTAAAGAAAATGTTCGTTTATATTTGTTTTTATCTAAATTCCGTAATTGTGATTTAAAAAAATTAACAGTTACAGGATCTAACTTATCTACTCCTTCCCAGTGCCCGGTCATAATAGAATTTTTGGCATACTTTAACCTTTTCTTTACAGACAGCCGCTTTCGCATTCTTATCACTTCTTTGTAAAGAATTTTCTCTTTAGGAGTAAGCTGACCTTGCCTTCTCACTCCTGCTAAGGTCAGAATAGGTCCTGCAATAAATCACATTTATAAATAAGACATATTAAGCTTATAAGTATATACATAAGAAAGAAATTAATAATACTAATGACTAATAAATTAAGTAATTCCTTACGTTTTTTATTTGTGCGTTGCACTCTTGGTGTAATTGTAACATCACAGGGAGGAAGTGGAGTTACACCTACACCATCATCATCGTAGCATATTTGATGTTCCGCTAAAAAACAAAAAATCAGTAAACAATAATTTCAGTTTTTGGTGACCTATAACTTACTGCGAAGGGATTTTTTCCTGTTTTCCCCTTCATCAAGCCCATCTGGAGAACGCACTCGTTTTTTCGATGTTGCTGGAAAATAATCAATACCATGGGCCAGTTTACAAAAGTGAAATTGAGTTAATCCTAATTAAATACGTGATTAACTGAACACGAGGTTAGATTAAACCAATGGAAGTTTCGGAGTCATGGGTTAATCGCGCCTTAAAATTTAATTTGAATTAAATATTTAATTATCTTTCTATAAACTGGCCCCAACAGTTGGATCCATACCTACACGTACAGGGTGAGTCAAGTTTTACCGTCCGAGCGAAAACACCCACTTCTAATCGATTTAAAATTCTCAAAAATGATTGTGTATCGCTAGAGAACATTCTGTAAAATTTTCAATTTTTTTAATGGAACGAGTAAATATTTCGTTTTAATTCAATAACCGCTACATTAATTTACATCATTTTTCACTGAGAGTCCTTTCAAACATTTAGGAAAAATTTTCTGTCATTGAAATCATGAAAGTGTTACCGGTTTTTAAAATAAATGGAATTTGATATTAAAGTGCAAAATTTAACTATGAGTTTTTGTAACTATTATTTTTTGCTCAAAATCTTCTTTTTAATTTTATGGCTCTGAATGAAGTGATACAGGAAAATTGATTACACACGTTTGAAGCCTTATATGAAGGGAATGTGATTTTTACTAATTTTTTAATAGGGTTAATCGTGCGAGCGGTAAAACTTGAATCACCCTGTACAGTACTCTCAACGGAAACCAGATCTAAAGAAATCAAAATTAGCACGTCGAACTTGACCTTATATTCTCAATATTCTTACCTGGCAAATTAATTGTTGGTACGCCGGTAAGGCAAATTCTTTTCCCCAACAGATATTTTGCTTCAAAATGTTGGGAGCAGATACTTTTTTCATTAATTTGGGCTGCTGATAAAACCAACAGGCTTTCGTCGTTTATAGCAGCCACCCACTTAATTTGCCGTTCTCTGTCCTTTGGAAATCGGTGTAAGTTTTCCTTCTGTTCGCAACCCAAAACAATACATTTTCTCTTGCCCATTTCTGAAAATTACTTCAATGTTTAGTGTCAATGTTTAGTATTAGAAATAAACATTTAATTGAGGATATAGTGTTTACTTACCTGCTTACCACACACAAGTAGAGAGTGAAAACACACACAACAACCGGATAACTGCGGAAACGATATGCGGCACGCGGAAAATACTAATATGTAAAACACTGACGTTTTCAAATTTCAAAATTTGATGAATCGTCAAGTCGATAAAGTAGATTGCAAAAAGCATTTGACCAGACCATTTTTGATTAGCGCCATCTAGTAAACGTGGGCCCTAACTAATTTGGATAGGCTACCCACGTTCCATAAGCAGTTTTCAGGCCCTGACTGACTATACGTCGGTGACGTAATAACGTGTTCAAATTTCTACTGTCGTGCGAACTGTTGGAATTGATCAATTGATCGGCAGTAAATTGAGTTCCTCCATCGCTAACTAAAAATCTCGGCACGCCAAATCGCGAGAATATTTTTTTGAAGATGTTAATTACGTTACAACTAGTGATTGTGTTTAATTTTTCTACTTCAACATATTTGGAGTAATAGTCAACGGCAATTAAATAATGAATACCCCGTATCTCAAATATGTCGCATCCGACTTTATACCACGGAATAGCCGGAATTTCATGTGTTATTAAAGGTTCTGATGTTTGCGATGACGGATATTTTTGACATAGGGAACAAGTGTCTATTATTTGTTTGATTTCGTTGCGAATGGTCGACCAAAACACAGACTCCTCAGGTAGTTTAATGGTTTTTTCGGCCTCCGTCTAAAAACACTGATGTTTCATTCGTCTAAATCGTCTGGAAACTAGCGTTTCCCTGCCTATTAGGCATTTACGATCTTTTTGGGACCGAGTTGGCTATGATTTTTTCTTTTCATGTTGGACTAACTGACTCAGTGATGCAATGGATGGAATTTTTTTTTTCTGTCAGTGTCTGTTCGACATTTTCTTGCCACCGCATTGCCAGATTTATTATTTTAATATTCGTAAGAAACTAAATGATTTAGGTATTAAGTGTGTAAAAATAATTTAAATCTCCGTCAAAGGAACAGTCAAAATTGCCAAAATAATCTCATTACGATAAACAATTTCTATTAAACAAATTAATTTAATTCAAAAAGGACAGACCAGATTTAAGAGATCCGGCAACAATGTACCTGTTCAGAAAATATAACCCTAAACTGAAAGCAACCTAACCTAACACAAAAAGTGTCAATTTCCTTTAGGGAATTTAGTTATCACCGATGTACTGCCAACAAAATCACTAGATGATCATAGCCAACTCGGTCCCAAAAAGATCGTGAATGCCTTACAGGCAAGAAAATCGAAACAGGAATTTTTAATGAAAGATTTTAGGTTGGCAGCACAAAATGTCGATGTCATGTGGAATTTTTGTACAATTTTTTAAGTGTAAAATATTGATGTCGGGCAAATTTGTATCCTTTATCGCAAGCTATACATTGTGTATAGTAGTAGAGGTCGAGGGGGTACCAAGCGACGTCTTAGTAATAAATAACCAAGAGGACGACGACAGTTTTGAATATTTGGGGAATTGATTGACTTTGGTCGTGACTGTCGCTTCTTGGATCCTTTATGTTGCCAATGAAAGAAAAATAAATTCCCCATTGGGTAATTTTTTAACAATAGTATATTATGATACGAGTCTTATAAGAAGCATTTTATCGCACGCACGGTTTTAGAGCACGACGAGCGTAGCGAGGAGTGCCCTAAAGGATTAAGTGGGATAAAATGCCTTATAAACGAGATGTCATACAGTATTTTTTCTACTTTGCCACCTTTTCAATGAAAAAAAAAAATTTAAAATTTAAAACCGTTAAAGTTGAAGGATTCCACCCAAGGTCACGTCTGCGGTCTGCCGCGACACCACAGTATCCGTCAAAATTAAAAAATTAAATTTCACTATTTTTAGTATTATTATTATATCACGCCTTTTCCTATTACGATACGCAAAACAGTATCGTAATAGCATCAGTACGAACGCAAAGTAGAAACATTTGTTTATATTTTGCTTTAAATAAATTGTCGGCCGAAAAAATTTTGTGTATTACACGGCTAGAAAATGTTTTGCAAGTGCTCGCACTAGTGCCGCCTCGGCTGGCGCCTCTGCTCCATAAACCGTGCTTGGACTTGCAAAATAACATTTTCTATTTAGCCTTGTGATACAAATAACTATGAGTGACTATAATGAATTTTCTCCAAGATAGTTTTCCTTAACTTTGTGGAAATTATACATCGATTTGACTTAAAAATAATCCCGTTTTCTACAGTTAATTCGCTCTTAAATTTTACATATGGTCTGGCCGAATTATGCAGAATTTTTTTATTGAGGGGCCACCCCTGTAAGAAAACATTTGATAATTTTTGCAATTCGTCGTCGTTTTTGGTGTATTCTCTAATTTTTTCCCAATATTCGTCGGAAATATTGGGTTGTGTGACAACACAAATCTCGTCATTTATGTCTAGATCATCATTACCTGACGTTTGTGTACAAGCTCTAGACAAGGCGTCTGCTACTATTAATTCTTTTCCGGGTTTGTAAATTACGTTGAAATTGTACCTTTGTAGCGCTAACATGTACATGATGCGCTGTAACCGCGCGGGCGTTTTATTTAGAGGTTTTTTAAACAATGGTACTAAAAGTTTATGATCTGTTTCGACCGTTACTTTTCTTGCGAATACGAATTCATGAAATTTTGTAAGACCAAACCATATCGCTAGTAATTCTTCTGTAATTTGTGGCTGATTAATTTGACTATCTGTACCGGTAAATTATCTTGTAGTAAACATGCACCTAATCCTTTTTTTTTAGTTGGCATCGACCGACACGACAATTTTTTTCGTTGGGTCAAAGAATCTTAAAATAGGACTGTTTGTCAAAATGCTTTTAATTTTTCGGAAAGCTGTTTTATCATGTTCCTACCATTTGAAAAGTACATCTTTTTTCAATAAGTCGCGTAACGGTTTCGTTTCCTCTGAATAGTTTGGGACATATTAGGGGCTATTCTGTAAGAGGCCCGATAAAAATAACGCTGCTTTAAAATTTTAAGGATGTCTTAAAACGAAAATGCTATTCTGTATCTCGTAGGTGCGTTAAAATTCTAACGCAAGTCCGTAAAATCTGACTTTTAAGGAGAAAATTTTATCGGTGAGGCCAGACCAACCGATAAAATTAAAAGAGCGGTAAACGGATAACCCATCATTATTCTGTTACTTGTATTAAAGTAGTTTTACTCATTTATTAGTTGTATTTAGTTTTGTGTCAAATAATTTGTGGTATCTTTGGGCACTATGGCATTAGACGGCTTAATTTATTTGGGAATTGTTGAACAGCAACGTGATCGTTTACGAAGGTAAAACAAGTCAATTATTTTAACTGCAAGTGATTAAAATAACAATTATTTGGAAATGAAGCACGGATGATGCAGCGACAACTGAGGGATACTAGTAACCCATTTAGTCTGCCAAATCGCATGTTTTTGAAACTATTTAGATTAAACAAACGATGTTGCTTGGATTTAGTTGAAAATTTGAGGCCCCATACATGCCCAACGAACAACAGCGATTCCAGTTCACTTAAGAGTCTTGACTGCTCTACACTTTTTTGGCTATGGAAGTTATCAGCTTGGAGTTGGACATGGCTACTCTTTCGCACTCAGTCAACCAAGTGTCAGCAGATGCATAACAGAAGTCTCCAACTGCATAGTGACGCACTTAATGCATCAGTGGATAAAATTTCCAAATAGTCCACAGGCGAGGCAAAATAAAAAACAAGGTTTTCTTCACGTTGAAGAACGTTTCCCAGATCTATTTGGTGTGATGGATTGTACGCAAATAAGAATAGTTGCACCACCAGCTGAACATCCTGTACATCCAGGGGCAGTATATTATTGCCGAAAAACTATTATTCAATCAACACACAGATCATTTGTGATGCTGATAGGAAAATAATTAATATAAATGCTCGATTTCCTGGGTCAGTACATAAATGCGACTATTTGGATGATGTCCCAGATAAAGCCAGCATTACAAGAAGTGTATGTTCGGAATAACGAATTAAATTATTTAATAGGTGACAGTGGTTATCCTTTGGAACCGTGGCTGCTTACACCATTTGGTCAAGTTGCCCCAAATTCTAGAGAAGCAAGATATAACAAAGCTTTGTCTAAAATTAGGACAACAATTGAACACGTCAATGGCATGTTAAAGGCACGATTTCGCTACACACATGGTCACAGAGCTCTACATTATGATCCTGAGAGCAGCAAAAATTATTTACAGTTGTGCTGTTTTACACAACATGTGTCGAGATCATAATGTTCCTCTACCTGATGATGGAGCACTGAACATTCGACCTGACAATAATGACTTACCAGTTAATGTTAATCATCAACAGTGGTTCAATGTTGGAAATCAAATTCGCCAACGTATTGTTAATACATATTTTGATAATTAAATTACCTACATGTTCATTTTACATACTTTTATTTTATTTAAGGACATCAATACATCAAAATTTTAACTGTAGTGTAGCACATTTTGGCCCATAATCAGGATTGGTTCAATGTAGGGAGAGAAATTAGATAACATTTACTGTTAATAGACATTTTTTATAAAAATATGTTACAAACTATTACAAAAAAAAATATTTATAAAAGAAATACCTTAAATTTAAAACTTAAATTGTAGAGCAGCGCTAACTGGCCTCTTTCTTTTAAGCTTTGTTGCTAATTCTAACACTGACTGAGCTAACGTCAGGTTGGACTGTTTAAGCTACGTAAACATTCCTCGTGTTGTTGTGTTATGTGCTCGAGTGTCCCTGTTTTTTTCTTTTTTGGAATAGGAGACCGGTAAGAAATATCGCTCTGCAATTTTAAGACATGTATAAACATTGAACAAATAGTTTTAAAAACATACCAAAATGTTGTATCTACTGCGGGATGAACGGCCTACAAATGTGGCGTGTTCACAACTGATTTAACGTACATGGCTTAAAACTTGGTATTTTACCGGTCTCCGATAAATTCGAGTTACAGAATAGAAATTTAAAGTTGTGCATTTAACGCTCCGATAAAATCGAGTATTTTAACCCTCCGATAAATTTATCGGACCTCTTCCAGAATAGCCCCTATTTACTCATATAATTTACGACACCCAGCAGCCGCTGGACATCTTTTTTCCCAGATGGTTCCGGAAACTCTTCAATTGCTTTCAGCCGGTTGGGATCGAGGCCGACCCCGTTGTTGCTTAAAATACGACCCATAATAGTAATTTATATAAAGCAAACAAGTGCGACAAAATGGCTTATAAAACGAGTATAATACAATATTTTTTCTATTGTGCGCCTTAAATTAAATTTTTTTTTAAAACAATGCTAGAAAAATTATATTTGGCAAATAGGGTTGGTAACGCTGATAAATAGAACAATTGTAAGTTTGGAATTTAAAGTGTCTTGAAGTGCAGTGATCACGTAGCAACAACTCACTATGAGTCACTGCCAACATTAAAAATTTAAGTAAATGTTCCTGAAACCCGTATCGAAAAGACCTCCTTTTCGAAACCCGTTTGAGTGTTATACTGACTGTGTTATACTCGTAGGTGCAAAATAGAAAAAATTTTTTTCGGTTGCCCCAGGTTTACATTTTTTTAAATTGAATTTTATGTTATAATTTTTTGCTATATCCAAAACTTTGTTTAGTGTTTTATCATGGTCACTTTTAGATTTACCCCAAATTATGATATCGTCTATGTAAATTACAATATTTTCGAAAATTTGACGAAAACGTTCATTAAAAACTTCTGGAGCACATTTCACTCCATATGGAAGTCGCAAAAATTTATATCGATGGGCGTTCCTACCGTGCAAAGATCGCTACTGGACTCATCTAAAGGGATTTGATAAAAAGCTTGGCTAGCATCCAGTTTCGAAAATATTTGCGCACCTCCTAATTTTGCCGTGATTACCTCGAATGTCAATAATTTACAATGCTCTCTTTTAATGACTTTATTTAAATGAAGTGGATCTAAACAAATGCGTAATGAATCGTCGTCTTTTTTAACAATGACTAAGGGGTGTGGGCCGTGAACTCTTTCAATAATTTTCAGTTTTTTTAAATTAGACAATGTTTCTTTTAATTTATTTAGTACAGCAAATGGAACTTTCCTAATCGGCGAAATGACTGGTGTCGCATTATCATCAATTTTTATTTTATAAGGTGGGTCAATACGATCAATACCCGAGAACACCTCTAAATGTTTGAATTATATTTTGATAATCGATGTTTTCTGACCTTTCTACCTGATGTACAGAAAGTAAATTTGTTTCTTTAAAATTTTTTGGTTCATTTCTGGTTATTATTCTCAGTTCGACGCACGTTTTGAGTCCTAGCAGTGACTCTGTGACATCATTAACGACATAAAAGATTATTTCGTGATTAACTTCATTATATTTACATATTAATTTGCAAGTTCGTATTATGGGCAAAACATCTCCCGTGTATGATTTCAGCATAGCTTTAGATGACTCAATTAATACAAACGGTAATGATAATTCAGTAAAATTGTTTATCGACATAATATTGGCCACAGCCCCAGTGCCAATTTGGAAGGAAATTATTTTGTTATAAATTGTCAACTCTGAGGTCCAGGCGTAATTGTTTTTAAAAGAATTGCTAACACGATTATTAATTGTGCCTATGAACAAGTCTTCACCATTATTGTCTAAATTATTGTTGTCCGGATTTACAGAATTAATTTGACTCTGGCTTCTGCAGCAATTCGCGAAATGGTTTAATTGTTTGCATTTGCCGCAAGTTTTATTGAATGCCGGACATTTATTTATTGTATGACTTGCCCCACAACGAGTACAATTAGAGATGTATTTGTTACCTCGGGAGCTGCTGTTGGAGCGATTTTGATCTGTCGTCCTCCCTTTGCTTCCTTGAAATTGTCCTCGTTGTCTGTTGGCTTGGTCTCGCTTTCCTGGAGAATTTGAGCTGGACTTGGTCGTGATTTTGTCTATGGGGGTGGTGGCCTAACTTGGTGCTTGGCTATTCATCCGCGTCGCTTGGGTCTTCGATTCCTCAATAATGTTGCAGGTCTTTATTACTTTCTGCAGGTCTGCTTCTTCCTCCTGAAGGAGACCCTGTCTAATTTCCCCATTGTTTGCACCGCATATTAATTAACATTAACTTGATGAGTTCATCGTGTAGATCCCCAAAGCTACAAACCTTTGCTTGTCTTCTCAAGTCTGTGATGAATCGCTCCATAGTCATTTTTTCCGCTTGTCGCATCGTGAAAAATTTATACCGCTCAAACGTTAAATTTTTCCGCGGTGTGAAATGTGCATTGAATTTTTTTATGACTTCTTCTAATTTGTTTTCTTCTTCTCGGGTGAATGTGAATGTGCTGTGAATTTTCTGTATTTCCGGACCTGCGAAGTGCAGTAGTTGTGCGATTTTAATTTCTTCGCTTTTTTTATTAACTTCTGAAGCAATCAGATAAATTTTGAAACTGCTTAGCCATTCTGCCCATTGTTCTGTCCGATTTTCCCCATTGTTTAAATGAAGTCTGGGTACTGCGTTAGTTGCCATTTCCACTTTCCCTTCACTTGGTTTTTCACTTTATTTAGTATTTTTCGTATCCCACCTCCACCCGGCGGCACGGCAATTTTGCCGGAGTACATACACTATTACGGATAATACTATCAAGTAATAGTGCAGTGCTTATCAACATAATTACCGGCGTTTCGCCTCCACATTTTGACTTTTTTGTGTTTTATGTTCTGTGTCAATGTTAAGGAATTTCCTCACGATGTGACATGAGTATAATAATATACCTTTTTGAATTTCAACCACCAATGTGTTCTCTAAGTCCAAAATTTTTAAATTTTTAAAAAGAGATTGCGGTACTATTCCTGTTGTTGAAATTATAAATGGTAAAATCGAAATTTTTTCTAAACACCAAAGATTTCTCATAGCAACGGATAGTTCTAAATATTTATTAATTTTTGTATTATATGTCTGTGTTATATTGTGTGAATTTGGAACAGCTATATCTAAAAGATATGCTTGCTTTTGTTGTTTATTTAAAATAATAATGTCTGGTCTGTTATGCTGAATGTGAATGTCAGTTAAAACTGTGCGATCAAAATATAATTTGTAATTGTCATTTTCTAAACAACTTTCTGGTTTATAAATGTAATGTGGTTGTGTATCCTTTAATAAATTGAATTTAACTGCTAAATTCATGTGTATAATTTTTGCGAATATATCATGACGTTTTTTATATTCGCTTTGAGCCAAAACGGTGCAAGAAGAAATGATGTGTTCAATGGTTTCCCCTTCAGTTCCGCAAATCCTACATTTATCGATGATCGATTGTAAACCGCATATGTATTTATTTATTGTTTATTTATTTTATTCTATTTTGGTCAATAATCAGCTATAATATAACAAGTGGTATGCTTATTATCCATGATATTATGAGTGAAATTGTGCTGGAGATTTCACGTGTCCGAAGGACGAGTGAAATGTCCGGCTTCAATTTCACGAATTTAATATCATCGATGATTAATCATACCACGTGTTATATTCGATGAGACAATATAATGAATGAAATACAAAATTATTCATTTATTTGTCAAATTGACAAATTTATTTCAATCAAAAATCGTAACGACGAAAGTAAATAAGAAAATAATTTTTTTGTTTTTTATAATCGCTGTGATAGCCATGCAACTAAGGATTTTTACGCGTTTTCATTGGATCATTCATGATCACGTGATACATGAATTATATTGTCGTCTTTATACGCCCCCAAATGAGGGCATAAATTGGCCTTTATGGCCCTGATTTGTCAAAAATCTGCCAAGCAACGGTTGGTTTAATTATTAAAACAATGGTATCAAACATTATTTGATTAAAGAAAATCATACATTATATACACAGTAACCCTAACAACATCAAAATAGCTAACTAAATTTGCATGGACACAACTTTTAGTTGATTTCCTTTAAGGAATACTAAATATTTGTTGGAATCTTTTAGAAATTATAAAATAGAATAAAACGTTGTATGTACCACGGGCATAATTGTCGATTATGGCCCTCAGGAATTTAAAAGCCCTCGTTCCTCGGGCTTTAAACATTCCCTCGTGCCATAATCTCCTGATTATGCCCTTAATACATAAATAACTATTACTTGATCACTTATTTCATTCACTGTCGCAGCGCCATGTAACGTTCTTTAATTATCATTTAAGGTCCAGGTCTGTTGAATAAGTTAAGATAGGTTCTGGTCGTGAACGACACTCACATTAATGGGTTTTTGACGAAAAGCACAAAATACAATAACGTAGGAATGTCCTACCAACACTTTTGCAAGTCTAAACTGTAATAGCACGTACTATCTGTGAAAATTAGCCAGATAAAAAGCCGACTCTGAACGTGGCGTAGGTAAGTTCTTTAGGAGGTAATGATCGACCACACTGGATTAGTGTTCAGTCCTTGGTCGTCAAGATTTACGCTTGTTGCGCCAAGTCCGGCTTTCGCCGGATTTGGGCCGGGAGCCCGGCTTTTTTGCTAATTAATTCCTAGAGTATTTCAGGAGTTATGATGGCACAACAAAAAATCGAATTTTCACCTGGGGACGTCTGTCGTCTGTGCGACGAGGTGACGGTCCTCAGACACGAAGTCCAGACCCTCCAAAAGGAGCGACAGGAGTCCTACGAGCGACTCGCCATCGCCGACGCTCGAATCGTCATCCTCGAGGAGGGACAGCACGTGACCGGCATCTCGCCCCCCGACTCACCAGTCCCAGGTCCCTCAGCCGAACCTTTCATCTCGGAGAACTGAGGACGGTTTGCCACCTCCTCATCTACGTCGAGCGGCCCTGCAAGAAAGGGACCCCCACCCAATGCCATCGTTGCCAGCGGTTCCACCACTTGCAGCGGAACTGCCACGCACAACCAATGTGTGCGAAGTGCTGTGAGAGCCAGGCCTGTAAAAAGACCCGAGATGCCGCGGCCAAATGCGTAAACTGTGGCGGTCCTCACACAGCGAGCTACCGAGGATTCCCCAGAGGACACCTAGGCAAGAAAACTCCCCTAGAAACTCAGTCAAACCCCTCGAAAAATCGCGCCTCAGACAGGAAGTCCTGGCGCTCCGAAACTTCTCGCAGACGCCCGAATCGTCCTGCTCTAGGAGGGACAGCGTGAAATGGACATCTCGCCTGCAGATTCCCCTGCCCCAGTTTCACCAGCCCACTCTCAGGCCGAACCTTCCATCTCGGAGAACCCGATGGAGGAGGAAGTCGAGCCTGAACCAGCTGAACCAGAAGAGTCCCTCACTGAAGCTAGAGGTAATCGTCGGAAACGCCCTACTTCTGCTTTGCTCCCAGAGGGCCAGACTGTTGAGTCTGGTCCCAGCCAGGGGTCCCCATCAGTGGAGGGCCTCAAGAAAACCAAGAAGGCTACCGCCCCGGCCCCTCAGGCCCAGCCGATTAACAATGCGCCCGCCAAAAAAGCGGCAGTGAACGTTTGTTCCGGGGGTTTCCCCGGTAGAGGGTAGAATCCCGCCCATCATAATTTGCGACGCGACAAAGTGGACGGGAATTTTCACCACAATGAACGTGAAGCGAATAAACTTCTCAAAAGCCAAACAGTGCATTGACGGCATCCGGGCCATCCCGGTAACCGCCGACGACTTCCGGGCGCTGACGCATCTCCTGGGGGAGAGACGAGTGCCGTGCCACTCGTTCGCTTTCCCTGAGGAAAAAGCTCTCAGAGCCGTGCTGAGAACGGTACCCGTGGAGATCGGTTTCGACGATATGAAGTCTGACCTGGTGGGTCAGGGACTGGCGCCGCTCAAAGTGACCAGGATGATTTCAATCAGGATCAAAAAACTTCTCCCGCTGGTCCTCGTCGAGGTGTCAAAGGATCAGGGGAAAATTTTAGAACTGAGGTCGGTCTGCCACCTCGTAATCGCGGTTGACCTGCCCCACAAAAAGAGGATCACAGCCCAATGCCACTGCTTCCAGAGGTTCCACAACTCGCAGCGGAATTGTTACGCACAGCCGATGTAAGTGAAATGCGGCGGGAGCCACGCGCACGCGACACAGGTTTGCAAAAAGACCAAAGAAGACCCAGCAAAGTTCGCCAATTGCGGTAGCGCACATACCGTGAATTACCGTGGATGCCCCAGGTTCCCCAGAGGGTGCCTAGGCAAAAAAATCCCTACGGAAAACGCTGCCGAACGCGAACGTGAACGCAAATCAAAATCGGGGTCCGTCTCCACCGCGGCCCTTTCAAGGCAACCAGTCCCTGCTCCTGCCAGACAACCACGTTCACCAAAAGCTTCGCTCACGCAACAGCGTCCAAGAAGCCCGCGGCCACAACTCCAACTCTTCCATAAATGGCTCGAGAAATAACACAGAAACCGTCCAGCAGTTGGTCACGTCCTTCACCCCGAATGAATGATGGAAGGAGAAGGAAGAATTTTCCCAAAATCCCTCTCCCTGGCGTTCTGGAATGCGAACAGACTGTCTGGCAAGATCGAATAACTCAAAGAATTCGCTAATTGCCGCAGCTTGGACGTAGTCCACGTGTCCATATCAAGGATCCCAAGATACCGGGATACTAAATCCACCGAAGAGACCGACCCACAGTCGATTACTCGACGACGAACTCCTCGAAATCGACAACGATCGCCTGTCGATCATAGCGGTTGGTACTGTCGTGCACAGGTCCGCGCGACCAACCCGGACGGGCGAACCCTCCTAGAATTTTCGTCACCAAATTAGGATGACTGCCGTCAACGAACTTTCTTCAGATTACAGCCGTGTTTTGACGCATATCGGTAACGAGGCAAACCAACCGAAGTTCATTCGTTATGCGAAAATCAATTGCTTAAAATTCTCCGAACACCTAAACACGAATTTTGGTAATCTCCCAAGAACTTTTAGCGACGACGAATTGGAGCAAGCTGCCGAGTGGCTGGAGGCAGGCATCGTCGTTTTTAAATTAATACATTCCAGGCTGGGAACGTCTCCGAAGAACATCATCCCGGGCGAACAGTTCGGATTCCAACTCAGATTCAGCTATTACGCGTCACTAAATACGCCTCTGTGAGTCACTTTCGGCACCACTTGACATTGGGGTTCTGTCGTTCAGTCGCTATATTGGCGATGGCACAGCTTCTTCCTAGATAATCGCTCTTTCAGAGCAAACATACTCGAAGTCCTCAACACGATGCTTGCCATGTACGCCGACGACAATCGCTGAATTAAAGCAGACAAGAATGGCCACAGCATACCTGCAGGACGCTATCGACGCACTCGATACCTAGTTCCGCCGCTGAATGATCGACGTTGACCCCCGAAAAGAGTTCGGTGCTACTCATCACACGTTGACCATTCGTCAGTCCAGGCTAGGTCACCCCATCCACATCCAAGACTCCAATGGAAGTTCCCTTTTACGGAGACAAAACGTAAGCGCCGCAAGCGCCCCTCCTCCACCACGATCCCAGACCCAGACCGTTGAATCTGGTCCTCGAGGAGAAGAGCGTGTCGTTCCAATCGTTCGCTCTCCTCGAGCAAGAGACCATCAGGACAGTCCCCAGGACGATCCATCTACAATGTGACATCCTACCTGGAGGATCATGGCCTGGCACCGATCAAGGGGACCTCTAGCAAGTCAAAACGACCGCGCCATCCCAGTCACCAGCCCCAATCGAGACAACCAAAATCGATGCCCTCGTCCAGACACGCCATTCACATAGGAGATTGTGATGGAAGAGGAGCCTTTCACGGAGGCTAAAGGTAAGTACCGCAAGCGCCCCACCTCCCCTCGCGCCTTAGGCCGAATCTCAACAGCGAGCAAAGTGACCTCCAGAAGGAAAAAAGGCCCTGCTACTGGTCTTCGACGAGGTCCGAAAGGACAAGGGGCACACTGAGGGCTGTGTGTCACCTCTCGACCCCAGTCGAGGGGACGTCGACACAATTTCACCGCTGTCGCTGCCAGAGATTTCACCATCACCACACGCTCCCGACGTGCATGAAGTGCTGTGAAAACCACCAGAGAAATAGCGACAAAATGGTACCGCGGGTGCCCCAGGTACCAGGGGAAGAAAACACCACGGCCAGCAGCACGAAAGTCTCAGAATAAACCTGCCCCCACTAGGGAACCCGCCTCATCCATCGCCCCTGTCAAACAACCCGCCGCAGCGGTTAAAACCACGACGAAGTCCTCGACCGACCATCACCCAACCCAGCGATGGGAAAAGTCCACTCGTCACGATGAAACGTCGAATAACACCGATGAAATCCTCTCATAGGTGGTCGCCATCATCCTCTACCTTCTCTTCAACCTCTAATAACAGCGCATGAGAGAAGAGTAAGGTCGCTGCAGATATCATTTTTTGATGCACGCGGTCTGCGAGACACCCGCAACGACCTGGAAACCTTAGCAGACAATCACAACCCCGACGATTTTGGTCAGAGAGACCAATATGTACGTTAAGGTTAAGGTCGCCGACCCCAAAATTCAGGGTTTCAAAGTGTTTCGAACGACCGCACCTACGATTTTAGAGAAGGTATCTTCATTCGCCGAAGAATGCCACATTATCCCAACTCTTCAGAACTTAGAAACCACAGCCGTGACAATAGATAAGTGGGTCAATTAACACTCATTTCATGTTACCACTCACCGCAAATTTTGCTCTGGCGCTTCAGTCACTGCTATTCAACTCCAAGAACTAGGTCTAGGGTAGTCAAAGGGCAAACCGTAACAGCCCAATTTTACTCGAGCTTTCGGACACAGTAGACGTATTAATTGAGGCTCGATCCGAGCCAACATATTCCGATTCTCACGACTTTGACCCAGATATTCTCGATATCTCAACTTTTTAAAAACGTGGCATTTTAGACACGCCTCCTCGCTACTCAAGCTACCCACCAGCAGCTAACCCCAATAGTGAAAGCATTCCACCTGCTGCCCCAAGTAGAAGAGTCGTATGCATTCAAGGCAACGAATTCACCGTCGTCAAGGGCCGCCGATCCTGGAAACGAAAAATAGCTAACAAAACTCCAACGCCGAAGTGAAAAAAAAAAAAACAATCGCCCTGAAAAACGGGAGCTCTGACAAAGCAACCGTTGCCAGGTTACCTTCATCGAAGGCCCGAAAATCGAGCCCGTGCCGCTGGTCATCCTAAGGATCAAGAAGTGCAACAGCAGTTGAATGAGCTGTGAAAATTCCCTCAGTTCGCCCCATTTTCAATAATAAGCCGACACCGTCAACCCCATCCACGGTACGGGACACCATCCGCTTTAAAAAGGAAACTGCGTTCCGGATCCGGCCGTTACTTGGACGAAGAGGGCAACCATCTCCAAAAAGCTCGAGAAGATGCGGGCGGACCGCATAATTGAGCCTTGCACATCGGCACCAGCGATCTTTCCACTGGTAGGTAATCCTAGGGCCGAAGAAACACACCGAAGCGTAGCCGAAAGTTACTACTAGCTTACGATCGAGAGGAACATTAGGACGTATGCTATGTGCTCAGTACAAGAGACGTTCTAACCAGCCAGACGCCCTGCAACGACCAAGACAGCCCAAGGGGTATTTGTGACGATCGTCTGCGACATCATGTGATCGTATCTGGAGACATGGCGGGGAAATCGTTTCATTCTCCTCGTAACCGACCTGTTCACGAAGTGGATAGAGACCTCTACCCGCTGCGACTATTGGAAGATGACGTTGTTGTCCGTTTCGGATAAGGCGATAATCACTGACAACGGCAGATAATTCGCGGGGAAGGCCATGTGGCTCCCATATGTAGTTTTAAGTTTTGTTTGTTATTTATTGTTTTCTATCCTCTGTTTTGTTGTTGTTAAGTGTCGGGGAACCAAGCGAGACGCTGCGTCGTCACATACTTGTGTTAAGTTGTTAAGGGGAGAAGAATGAGCACTTCGAGCGTCAAGCGGGAAAGGCCATGTGGCCCCCATAGGTAGTTTTAAGTTTTTTTGTTATTTATTATTTTCTATCCTCTGTTTTGTTGTTAAGTGTTGGGGAACCAAGTGGGACGCAGCGTGATTCCATACTTGTATTAAGTTGTTGACGGGAGAAGAATGGGCACTTCAAGCGTCAAGCGGGGAAGGCTGTGTGGCCCCCATAGGTAGTTTTAAGTTTTGTTTGTTATATATTACTTTCCCTCCTCTGTTTTGTTATTATTGTTAATGGTCGGGAAACCAAGCGAGACGTTGCCTCGTCCCATACCTGTTGTTAAGTTGTTGACGGGAGAAGAATGGGCACTTCGAGCGTCAAGCGGGAAAGGCCATGTGGCCTCCATAGGTAGGTTTAAGTTTTGTTTGTTATTTATTACTTTCTATCCTCTGTTTTGTTGTTGTTAAGTGTTGGGGAACCAAGAGGGACGCAGCGTGATTCCATACTTGTATTAAGTTGTTGACGGGAGAAGAATGAGCACTTCGAGCGTCAAGCGGGGAAGGCAATGTGGCCCCCATAGGTAGTTTTAAGTTTTGTTTGTTATTTATTATTTTCCATCGTCTGTTTTGTTGTCGTTACAGATAATTGTGCAACAAGAAAATAAAGAGAAGTGAACTGAAACAAATTTACATTATTCTAAAACCTAATTATTGCACACATGCATTTCTGTAGATACCTAAACCTAAGAATTGTTGTACTTTTGTTTCATTTTCCCAAAACCTTTTTAATTATTTTTTTGTTCGACACTGTCAGAATTTGAGAATTTTCTCCTGTGTGAACGGATTTTGATGAATTTGACAACTCGTCAAAACGAAACGTCAAGCTAATGTTAAAGATTTTCGACCATTTGGAGCCTTTGGGGGGCTCGTCGAACAAAAAAACGTTGTATTCAACTCGTTCTTGTGTAATTGCGCTTTTTTTGGCACTCGTGGACCTTTAAAACTCGTTTCACTCGAGTTTTAAACTGGCCCACTCATGCCAAAAAAAGCCCAAATTACACACGAACTCGTTAAATAAATAACTATAGTTTGAAATGTTTATTCACTCTCACTCACATTTTATTTCTACGGAACTGAAAATGATGTTGGCATAAATTTTTTGTGCGTTCTCTACCAATTCTTTTTCCACTTTGCTTTGTTACTTTTCTATATATCTACAATTTTTGTTAGGTATTTTCTATGACGAAAGGTCTTGTATTTAATTTGCAGTTATCGCCTTTTGACTACATATGTATACTGTTACGTATGATGTAGTTGAAGTTGTTTCGAAGGACCGTTGTTTTTTTTTGTAAATTGAAACGATTGCCAAAGGGCCGTGAATTCAAAAGATGTGTTGTTTCGTGAGATGTTTAATTTTATCTGCTCCTTATCTGTTTGTTATTACAAAAACTTACTAGCAAAAAAGGAGCTGACCTGCTGCAGGTGGGGAACGTATCGGGATTGTTTCCTATTGGGTAAAGGGCGCTTATGGTCCAGTTTAATGCACGCAGCCGAAATTTTCAAGCTTCCATGGTCTCGTTGTATGCCTCCCCACCGCACAAAACTACAATTTGGCGAAGTAGTGTAAATCAGGCTTTTCATGACGCCACTAGCACTACGAACTATCTCGTGATTTGCTGCGCCCATAGTGAACATTAATTTGGTGTTTCTCTCAATCTGAAATTTGCTAATATCAAATTCAATATTTCAATTAGATATAGGTAATTGTGCCAAAAATAAATTACTGTCTAGAAATCAAACTTTTAGGGAAATGAAATAACGTTTTTCATATTGTATGTAACTAAATTTTCAAAAGTAATTTTGAATTCCAAAGGTGAATTGAGAGATTAAGGGCCAGTTTCATAATAAATTTAAAGTCGACTTTATCTTAAAGTGACTTTAATGGATTATTGCAACAATGTTTCTATGGTAAACTTTAATATTAAAGTAACTTTAGGCTGATTATGAAATTGGGGGTAAGACCCGGTTTATTCACCTTCAAGTAAATTTATCTGGTCAGTAGTTGCTATGATTTAGAATCTGCTATTGGTAGGTCCATGGTAATTACCGTTCAAATAAAGTTACTTGAAGGTGAACAAACCGGGCCTTAGTCCAACTAAATATGCCGCCAGAAACCAAAATTGATTGTGAATTAGCAAGAAATTAGCCATTTACAACTGTTACAAGGAATTCGCTGCCTTACATTTTTTATATCTTTTGTTTGTTACCAGAAACCACATAGCCTGCAACCTACCTAAGCATTGATAATTGTACCTTTACTTTACAGATAGAAAATATGCGCAGGAGATCTGCACATCCTCTCAAAAAGGAATTTCTTAGATTTTGAATCCCCTGATTCCGTGATAAGTCGGTCTCCGATGACATTAATGAAATCGATTGTTTCTTTGCACCAAGGGCCTAAGGTTTCAAAGGCTAAACCTTTAAATATGTAGTTTGACGAAATAATTGAACTATATTTGCTATGTTTAATTATTATTTCAAGAATTATTTTTGAAATAAATGTTATGTTCTACACCTCTGATTTATGATGTTGAACTTTCAGTCACATTTACTAAACCAAATTTTTGGCGTTGTCAAAGTGTTAGTTTTCAACGCCCGCGACTTTACATTTACCGAGTGACTTTTAATAATTTGAGACAAATTTAGTTGGTTGGCACGTTGGCACTCTAGAATAATTGGTACGCCTGTAGTTGTCTGTTGATTGTTGATTCGCTTTCTAGGTTACCTAATATTCCAGAAATATAATAAACACGACCTATAATAAATAATGATCATTTAATTCATGTATAAAAAATCCCATAAGCCGCGATAAAGTTAGCCCTAACTTTGCATCTGGATAAAATGTGCTTAAACTTCCATGGCAAACTTTTTCGAACCTGATTATTGTTTGTTGTTATGATATCGAACCAACAATCTTAAACATTGACACAGCTTGTAATAAATTGAAGTGCAAAATGGCCAATTCAATTTTTCATAATTTGGTATAAAAAAAAATACCTACCTATTATTTTTTATTATTCATTAAATTATCTCATCGAATTACGCTCGAGGCGCTCGAGGTTTTTTTCGTCCTGGATAAAATTTCATTTTTTAAACTGGTTTGGTTTCTTTTTGGTAAATTGACGACACAAAAGGACGAGTATTTTTATCGGGTGGTTTGTGTCGTCAATTTACCAAGCAACCAAATTATCGTAAAAAAATTCAATTTTATCCAGACAAAAAGACCTCTTGTGTAATTACAGTCGACAATTTGATTTATTTTGGCTTTTGAACTCTTAGTGCTTATTCACAAGGACATAAGCTTGACGTAAAAGGCATAAGAAATTCCTGATACATGCAGTGGATATAAGTACTATTAATTTTTACGTAACTTATAAGAAGTGACCTCAGTGAACATTATTGTTGTGTACAAAAAGGCATGAAGAATTATTTGGACACATAAATTATTTTCCAATTGCCCAAATTTACAAATTATTCTTAGGTATCTCTTATTATTTCTTATGTCCATTGTGAATAAGCACACATATTTGAATCTGATAGTGAAGTACACCGTGAATGTGTTGCCAAGCCAACCGAACAAAAATTATTTTAACATTAAAAGTCACTATCCAGCATTCAATATCCATGCTTCGTGCCTTCATGATTGCCATGCTTAAAGTGTTGAGGCTTGAGGTTATGTGCAACAAATTTTTGTAGCTAACCGTCAAAACAATGAAATTAGGAAAGCGTCTTTGTTCCCATTACCTAAACTTAGATTTTAGTGAGGTAATAACAAATGTTTGTGTGACAACACTTTATTAATTCTTTTAATTATAGCATTTTTTAAGAGATGATGAAAAACATCTGTGTGTCCAACTTCCTTATCCCATTGGCAAACCATTAAAAAATACAGAAATTGACATAATTGATCAATTCAGCAAAGATCTGGAGACGTATTCTAAACAATTCTCCACATTAGAGAGAGATTTCCAGGTGGTCAAGCACAAAATTCTGACACAAACATTTGATAATTCACATGCTGCCATTACTCAAGGTATATTAAATTATTGCAACTCAAAAAAGAGTGAATCCCCATTTCTTTGTGATTACAATCCATATTATGCTACTGGGTTTTTGGAATATTTCTGTATATATAATAGCAATTATATAATAAGACCTGATTGTAAAAATAGATTATGTAAGTGTTGCTGTATGTATTTATGGTTAGCTCTAACAAATTGTATTATTTTAGGTGTAACAAACTTGGCAAATCCTTGGAAACATAAACAAATAAGTTTGAAATATTTTACAGATGAACAAGTGATAGGTATTTCAAGTTATAGCAACAATGAAATGTTATTATTAAGACACAAAAGCAGCATAAATCTAGTTGAACTTAATGATAATATGGAAATTGCAATTAAGTGGACTAAAAAATTTAAACGCAGTCTCCTTAATTCTAAGTTGAATAAAACAAAATTAGGTGTAGTTCTATCAAATACTAAATTCCGATTGTATGATATTGAAACTGACAAGAAAATTAATTCACTGAATTACAGTGATCCAGTTACATATTTTGAATTTGTTGATAACAGTATAGCGTTCTTAAATCAAAAAAGTATAAAAATAATTGATCAACGTTCTAATGAATGTAGTAGACTGCTAAAACCAGAACTGGATAATTGCAATTATCTGTGCTCAGTAAAAATTTGCGACAATTTAATGTATGTAAACACAAGACATCATTTACTCAGAACTGATATTAGATTTTTGAAGAATGTTGAATTTTGTACACATTTGATGAAATATTCTCCTTGTTATATGGAGTATATGGATCACTATTTGTGCCTTTCTAGTCAGAAGGCTACACAAAAAGTATTGTTTAGTGGTAACCCTATTAGCAGTTTACCTCATCATGTTCCAAGTATTTCTGAAAGTTTAACCAAATGCAGATTACAGAAAGATGTTCTGTTAAGGGAAGGATTTAGTGAAAGATTACAAAAATCTGTTGGAGGAATTAAATTAATTCGTGATAATAATGGTATGTAATCACCTGATATAATGGTACAGCTAAAGTACTTTGATGAATGTTTGTTTTAGATGTGTATTTATATAGTGTAAATTCTTTGGGGGACCTGTTCAGACAAAAAATTACAGATGACGTAGAAACTAATGAGGATGATGCTGTTAATGCTCTGTACAAATGGGTCAATAAAATTCCACAACCCCCTAAAACGTTGCATCTAACAAATATGGCTAATTTGAGTGATGCAAGATTTATTTTGAATAAAGTCATGAAAAAACAGGACTTTACCAAATACACAAGTGAATCGCCAAACTTGAAACGCTTCATCCATCATTTTGACACTATCTACAATAGAAATAATGTGGGTACAACAGCTTCAAATTTTATGTTAATTTGGGATCAAGATGAAGAAGAGGAAAGAGAAGACGTACAAGTTGTTCCAGAAGTGGCCCCACTCGAAAAAGTGACCAGTTGGATGGAATCAAGTTATTTCTGTGATTAATTTTCTAATAAATTATTTTGAAAACTATGCCGCCATTATTTAAATCTATCGTCTGCTACCTTCCAATTTAGGTTATGTTAACTGACTAATGTCAACCTCATGTTCTCGTTCGTGATGTTTTTCTAAAACTAATCAAAATGCCCAAAAAGAAAACAGGACAGAGGAAAAAAGCCGAAAAGCAAAAGCTACGGCAGAAGGAAATACGAACGGCAAAAGATAATGTATCTTTGGCTCAACATCCCTGCAATTTAGCAATGGAATGTGAGAAATGCCATCGGTGAGTCTTAGTGTGGTGAAATTGTTGGATAGAATTGTTGACTTTTAGGAAGCAGAAAAGTAGAGCGTTTTGTTATTTCTGCCAAAGTATTCAGAGATTGCCAATTTGCGCTCAATGTGGAAAGATCAAGTGCATGTTGAAGACTGGAGATTGTGTTGTAAAGCACCCAGGAGTTTACACTACTGGGACAGGGATGGTGGTGAGTAGAATGTTAACTACGCCGTGCAACATTGCAATTCACATCTTTACTGATTTCAATTAAATTGGGTTGGATTCTTTGTGATATATTTTCTGGTTAAAACTACAGTCCCAATTTCATTGTTTGCACTTTAGGGTGCTATTTGCGATTTCTGCGAAGCGTGGATCTGCCACGGCCGCAAGTGTCTGCAGACCCACGCCTGTACCTGTCCCCTTCAAGACGCCATCTGTATTGAATGCGAACGAGGTGTGTGGGACCATGGCGGCCGCCTCTTCAAATGTTCCTTCTGCGATAGCTTCTTGTGCGAGGACGATCAATTCGAGCATCAAGCGTCCTGTCAAGTACTCGAATCGGAAAACTACAAGTGCCAATCGTGCAACAAACTGGGACAGTATTCATGCTTGAGGTGTAAAACTTGCTACTGTGAAGATCACGTGCGCCGGAAAGGCTTCAAATATGACAAAAATAAAGCCATTCCGTGCCCAAAATGCGGTTATGAGACTTCACAGACCAAGGATCTTAGCATGTCGAGTAAGTTTTGGAATTTTAAGGTCGTTTATAGAAAATTTGTGTCATGATGTTGCAGCAAGGAGTCACAAATTTGGCAGACAAGGGCAAACTTATTATGACGGTGACGATGATGACGATAAAGAAACTGCCGGATATGGAGATTATGAAGAAAATGATTCCGAAGAAGAGGATGACGATGACGACGACGACGATGATGACGATGAAGAATATGAAGGGACAAGCGAAGAAGAATCAGGAAATGAAGAAAAACAATAAAGTGCTCTGTACTACTTTTAATAAAGCGATTTGTTTTCTCATCGACATAGACTACCTAAATTTTTGTCAGTCTTATGTGATGAGTGCTGCTACGAAATCAAAAGAAATACATCTGATCAATGATTGGTAAGTTGCTATAGTTGCATTATCAAAGAAGTAGGCGATATATCACCTAGAATAAAAGTTGTAGACATTACGTAAAAAGTTAATTCCGTATGTGAAATACTAAATTCTGGCCTATGATCTTTTTATTCGGCAACAAAATTAAAATGGGAATCGAAACTATCAATAGACTGCCCCGTGTATCTCTATAGGCATTTGTTGTCCTAGAACTACCGCTATTACGTTACGAATTTATTTATCATTATGTACTCTACGATCATTACGGATATTTCTATCAGGTAAACCGTAAACATAATACCTTTGAAAGCATTATTTTTTATATTATTTATTTTTGCTACACGCCCACTTTTTGCACGAAGCCCACGTCGAGGTTTATACGACAGTACGAATTACAGACAATGCTAAAATCAAGTAGGAACACGTGTTCAATAAGTGCTGCTGTACTGCAGAACCAGCAATTTTCTAACTAAAATTCACCTTTATTAGATTATGTTCAATACATACAGGGTGTAATCGAAATACACGGAATAATTTTAACCACGAGCTACTGGCTTCATGTAGAACTCGGAAAAAATATTTAAAAAATTCTATGTCAAAAAATAAATTGACATTTAATTTTTGAGGTACAATTTTTTATAAGGGTTATTCTAAATGATTGTAAATTCCGCACGGTGATAGATTGTAGGTTTTTAAATCCCAGTTCCAAAACATAAAGCAGTGAAAAATACTAAACTCTCCATCTCAGTTGTTTCACGTTATGTACAAAAACCGTTGTATCCCTGCAGATTAATTCCCGCCAGACTACTCTCTGGGTCTGTATTCTTTCAAAAAACATCCTATCTATCAGAGTACGGAGTATAGTCCAAATAGGCGTAAAAACTGAATGTAAAATTTATGGTTGCCGCTCCGTATAAAAAACATCAAAATGATGTAAATAATTGAGTACCTACACATCCTTCACTCACACGCAGAAGTTAAATTGGCAAAACAACTCAATTTCTGTGAACTCAATATTTTTAAAATTGGTTGCTAAACAACAACATTTTAGGATTCAATCGTTAATTTAAAAAATAAATAAATAAAATTCTCATCACCGCCCTTTCCACCTAAAAAATGACAGTGACAGCGACAAAAATTGACAGTTCACATGAAAGCGGCAAAAATTTCATAACATGGGCATCGTCTGCTTCGACTACAATCATTTAGAGTAATCCTGTAGTTGCTTTTAGTCTTCTACGTTGTCTGACAACCTCGTAAGTAAAATTTCAGCACATTTTTAAAATACACCCTTGTAAAGTCCATTCACGTTGGATTTTCTCTGCCAAATTGTTGTCACGTTGCAAGCCTGCGCCTCCTTTCCTAGTAATTTTTACATTATCATGTTTTATTCGTGATAGAGCGATTGAGAGCGATTTGACGTCTTTAATTTTGAATGTTAGTTTGACGTGTGAAATAAAGTCACAGATTTTTTAATAAAATTCTATTCCTGGGTGATTTTACCATGGCGAAAAGACAAAAGGTTAATTTTGAAATTGCGTTAACCTTCCACAACTGACGTAATGTGACGAAACCCGCAAGCTAATATGGACTCAAGAAAAAATAGCTTCAGTTCGAAAATTAATTAGTCAGAATCCTTTAATATTTAATGTATTGTATGTATTAACATGATTATAATCTATTTACGACCTTTATTGAGCAGTTTTAACAATACAACGTTATTTTAAAGGTAATATGTACAACGAAAAAACTTAAATTAGAAAAAAATAATTAAAAATCAAAATACACCTTTCTTTTGTGGTATGCAATTGTAACAATACATTCTTGAAACGTCACAACCACAATCAAAACGTATAAGTGTCTCTGAATAACTGAAATTTTATTGCCAAATTTGTTCCATCATTTAGATGAATTCCTTACTTCCATCGCTTCCAATGAAAGAAACTTCACACAATTTCCTATTGGGTTCATTTTCTATAACTTATTCTGGTTCCTCATCAGTCATCACTGTAGTCATTAAGGGTTTTTTCACTTAATCAACAACGCAACCAGAAAAATACAACACCAGTAGGTAGGAGTTAGGTACCTATTGTATGTTCCTAATCCTATCATACCGATTAACAACTGACACTATTTTTAGTGCAAATGATAACAAAATGGATGTATTATTACCTATTGTTATCCTCTAAAAACAATATTTGAAAAATGACTGTTTCTTTGCTGACAGCGAATAACATAACCTCTACAGTCTACGAATGACTTGGTTACTTTATCAGCCCGTATTGGTGACATACACAGCCAAAGCATTTTTGAAGTAAAAATCACACCGCCATATTATTGAATTATTTGACCTTGACTAGGAAAATCCAACGTGAATGGACTTTATATCATGTTTTATAAAACGTACTATTCCGGACACGGAATCTTGGCCACAATTGACATTTAACTGACAAATATGTGTGAACTGGCCTTTATTAAATATAACCCAACTTTTGATTCGATAATGCCATTTCCTTGCTTTTTTGATGTCACAAGAAAAAAACTTCAAAGTGATTTTTAATAACTGTCATTTATTAATGACACTAATGATTGGTTTACATCATTTTTTTTTAGAAATGTCTAAAAAATGTTGGCCAAGATTCCGTGTCCGAAATAGTACACCAATTCGGTTTCCTTGTTTTAAAGCATATTTCCTAGAGGTTACAGTTGGTTGCAAAAAAACGGGAACTGTCAGAATAAAATTGACACATTTTTACAATTTTTCCATAGTGTGAAACTTTCTTAAGAGAGATAGGTTAGAATTAACGTCAAAATTCAATGACATTTTTTAAAATTATTTGATAGGTGTTGCCAAGTAGACAAATAATTGACAAATGGACAAAATCAAATTTACATTAGGAAAATTTTCGTTTCCCGATTTTTTTGCAACCAACGTCGCATTGGCCTACATTTTATAAAATATGATATACAAGGGTGTATTATAAAAATTTACCGAAATTTTACCTACGAGGTTCTGGGACAACGTAGAAGACTAAAAGCAACTATAAAAAATTCAAAAATTGTACCTCAAAAATTAAATGGCAATTTATTTTTTGACAGAATTTTTTTAATATTTTTTCCGAGTTCTACATGAAGCCAGTAGCTCGTGGTTAAAATTATTATTCCCTGTATTTTGCGGTCACGTGAAAATCAGTAGCGACGGAATCCGACAAATAAAAATTAACTATTAGGTACTTTACACTCAAGCGAAGGAAGTTTGGTTCTGTGTTCAGATTTTTACCACGTGATTTCTAAACAGCTAATCGGAAGGGAATAATTACCAGAGATACTAACACTAAAAAATAAAAGCAGAGACAAAAGAATTTGGTGTCGTTTATGATGAGAGTTATTCTAGAAAACCTTGATGCAGTACTACATATTTGGATACTAACTATAACCATTTTTGTTATTAGGTAATTAATAATGAATCAGTTGGATACTATAACCCTTTTTTTAATTAATAATTGATAAAATTTTATAAATGGTCACAAAAAAGAAGCGTCCCTTTTACCTCACGAAAATATACCCTGTTTTCATTTTATTAATAAAAGATTACAAAAACCAAGACACTTAAATTTGAAATGAATGCCAGCTGTCAATAAATCAGACCGAAATAGCTACAATTCAGTCTTGAAAATTTCATGTAAATTTTTTTATTGGCAACTGAAACAGTTATTGTTGCTCACCCGGTAGAATAGTTATTTGTATTACTAGGCCAGAAACGGCACTTTTGCGAGTGCGAGTAAGGTTTGGGGGCCGCAAATGCGAGTACTCGCAAAACCGTTTCCGGACGTGTGATACACAAAATTGTTTGTGCCAACTTCTGCGGATATTTATTAATAGTATATTAAAGAACGAGTTTTATAAGGGTTGATTTGGCGCACGAGTCCCAATTATAGAAAACGAGCCGCAGGGGAGTTTTCTATGGGACGAGTGCGTCATTCCCATTATAAAACGAGTTTTTTTATGTTATTTTTTCGAATTTGCACGCTCGTTTTAATTTTTAAATAAAAAAATTAAACTTTCAAATTCTAGGGAATTTTGTATTAATTGGTAATTCAAGGTAACGGATGCAACAACATCTGCAATAGATGTTAAAAAGTAGAGTTTTAACATTAATATTGGAAGTTTTTTGGTGTAAATGACAATAATATACTGAAATATTGATAAAAAATTTTCTTAGAGATCTATTAAAGCACTCGTGGTTTAATAGATAGCCATAAACGACTCCAAATTGAATACAATAATAGACCTATTAGAGACGCAAATTCTAAAAATAAAACTTATAAAACACTTGTTTTAATTAAAATTAGTAAAACCTATATTAAACAGACTTGGCTCCATCCTGGTTCCTAGGGGCTTTTGTCGATTGATAATTGGCTGCACTGTTATTGTTAAAGTTGCCATTATCTGCGTTTACATAAAATTGCACATTATCAAAATGTTTCTACAGAGTGGCAACGAAAATTGGAGTCACTTTTCTTCATTTTACCAAGAGATGTCGCTGTTTTTACAATACATTTGAGGATCAAAAAAATATATAGTGACATTTTTTTAATAAACAATTGTCAGTGTCAAAATGAAGTAAAAAACCATATTGTACCACCCTAAAATTTGGACATATGGACCAGCTGTATAACAATTTGATACCAACTCATGGTTAAGGTTATGTTCACTTCACTTCCCGTACCTTTCTTCCGTGAATTCATTTTCAAAACAAATTTAATGAGAAATCAGGAGAAACCTTGTCGAATTTGAAATAAACTCTCGATCGTTAGGGCGCAGGCTCAGTTACATAAAAAAATGTTGACACTCAATGTGACCAATCGTATTATCATGAAAATCACAGTTTGGTTCATACCAACAAGACAACGTTTTGACAATTGTTTATTAAAAAAATTCAACTATATTTAAAAAATGGCAACATAGAATTCAATATTTCGTGCAATTGTCACTATTTTTAACAATTGTCAATGTCACTGTCAGCGAATAATTATCATAAAATGGTATTATCCTGGTAAAGAAGGTCGATCTGGTAGAACAGCAGCTGTAAGAGTGCAGGATCATTAGCGTGCAACATATCCTAATCGGCTACCACCAACATTTAGCTACATTTTTTGAAAGCATAGTTACTTAAAAAAAAACAATGTTGCCAGCAATTCCATTTTTTTTTTGTGGTTCCATCTTTTGCGCAAATGTGGAAAAGTGGCTCCAATTTTCGTAGCCAGGCTGTAGAGTGAAAATAAAATATGTTGATATAAATATTATGTTAACTATTTACATTTGCTTGCATTTACTTCACAAAGTTTGTGGCAGCCAGGCTACTAATGCAAATTTAACTCTCAAAAACTCCCCTAGGAACCAGGATCGAGCCTACTTTCTCTTATATACCGTGAGATCATTTAAATTTATAATTAAAGTAGGCTATGACTTTAAAATTAGATTGGCAACACCGTTGATACCTTGATTTAATTTGTCAAAGTGACGCTTCAAAATTCAATACAAAATATGAAAGAGCAAGTTAACAGTTGTATCGAACACCCAGTTTGGATACAACTGAGGAACTCCAAATTCTATAGCAATTTGTTTGGCACTTGAAGGAATCTTCATCAACTCGATGCAAAATTTTCTCTTCCGTATTCACCATTTCTGCATCTTGTTTTTTTGGTAACAGAACCGGTCGTACGCAAACGTACTATACCAAGAATGGTTTTCCTGTATGGCACTCTTCGCTGAGGAAAACGTTCTGCATACCTTCAAACAGCAGCATTAGCATTTCTGCTACATTTTCCAATCACAAAATGCATATTCTGCATATTCCTCGATAGAATATTCTGGCAATGTAAACGATTGTAATCTCCGAAGGCGACGGATTAAAGATAGATCAAGTCAAAGTGTAGACTTTGGGAGCAATAAATTTCGAATCGTTTGCAAGTAGTCATTTTAAAATCGAAACATGTAAAATTTTTTTGTGCGCAACCGTACGTGAAACGAGCACTTCGCGTACCTAGAACAGGTCGCGAAATCCAATTTCGCGGCCATTGCTTTAACGACGGCCGTTAAAGTAACGTAATTTTTTTAATATTTGATGCAAATCGGAGTTTAAGACGCGTTTGGATTTTTCGGGATTAGAAACCGCAGAATTTATAATACGTACTTTTTAACTCTGGTGGGGCACTCACACGACACTGAAACATTACTTTCACTACAAGTCTATTCCGACATTTTTACGATTATTTACAAAATGAATTGTTTTATTTTATCATTTCAATAGCGACATGTAAACCGAATGTATATGTATTTATTGACAGTGAAGTAAATTTTACTAGTGTAGTTCATTTTATAACAATTATAAATTTTCGGTTGCACAAAAAGATGTTAATATACTCGAGATTGTCCTGATTCGGCCGCAAGCGACCTCGGCGACAATTTTTCTCTCGGTACGTTAAAGAATGATTTCGCGGCGTTGATACACATATAACTATTTCGTGCATAAAGCAATATTTCCGCAGTCCCAAAACAGCAGGGAACAATTTTGTTTTCACAAAAACGGTATCAAGGTGTTCGACCACATTTTCCCTGATAAACTCACCCTGAAATTCTTGGGAGACCATTCCCTAACACCTTATAAATATAAAATAATCTTTTGAAGCAAGATATGTCTAAACATCGGAAAAATATTTTCTTACCAAAGAGCCAAGAAAAACGTAAATATCAAGAATAATAAAAGATTTATGTATTCGCATAGATAATTTAGACAAGAAAGGTTTAACTCATATAAAACTTGGAAAAATTAACAATATTAAAATTTTAAAAATGAAACGAACAAAAAAAAATCTAAATTATGCCATATCTTCAACGATTCATTTTAAATCCTCGCTCGATAAATTTCAGTTCCGACGATTTTCCCTCGCTTATCAACTGGACATAATTGTACCTGCACAAAACTGAATACACCTGTTGAATTTTTGAAAGCAAGGAAAATAACACTCATACCGAGAATATCGTTAAAAGCCCGTGCTATGTTCAGTTTATTTATGGGTCTCTGAGAGACCTCTTCTAATGTGCATCGTCCCTTTATAAAAACTTTGTGTACGATATCTTGTTGACGAGACTGTTCGGTCACAACAGGCACCGGTACGGAATCGACAGTCTGTTGGGCTATGGTAAGAGCAGACACGGTTAGCTCGCCTGACGGGAGATCAGTCGGCAAAGTTATAAAGTCTAGTTCTTTTTCGAATTGAGGTTCCATATCAGCGCTGAAGATGTTGTAGATATTTAATGAAAATCAAAGCGTTTAATTTACTCACAGTTTGCGCTTTTTCCTCGGCGAAACAG
The DNA here is from genome assembly GCF_963966145.1 of Tenebrio molitor. Taxonomy (NCBI): domain Eukaryota; kingdom Metazoa; phylum Arthropoda; class Insecta; order Coleoptera; family Tenebrionidae; genus Tenebrio; species Tenebrio molitor. Next base: position 21,627,022 of record NC_091051.1, on the reverse strand, counting down.
CCAGCTCTTCAACTGTTACATGCATTACTTCTTCCACAGTTTTCTGACTATAATTTTAAAATATCATTAAAAGATAATTTGTATTCTGCAAACATTACGCAATTTCTGTTTCTTTTCTTATCACGGGAGTTGATGCTAGTAATGGTTCAGGCACCTGCGTTTCAGTAGGAAGCTGAAGAGTGTCAGCGATAACGTGCACTTCAGCAACAGGCTGCTCTTCAACTCGCTCTTCTAACAAAGGGGGGATAACTGTTGCTTCAGTCAAAAATTCTGCGGGAGGTGTTACTCGTCCAGATTTTCTTTGCAGAGGCAGAGAATCACGCAAACTCGCTCCTTCAGAAGTTTTGCGACGCTTCACTAAATCTCTGTCATCTCTGATTAGGTACATGTTGACCAAATTTGTTAAATTGGGAACTTTTATGTTAACTTCGGGCAACGGACAAGGATTTATGTCGATCCATTCGACTTCATTTGGCTAAAAATACAACGTCGAAAAGAGAAAATAAATCTTCACGTACTCACTTCACAACGGTTGATCCTTACTACCCTCGATTGTTTTACATTGATTACGAGTTTTGCCAAATCCTCGTCGTTTTTCTTTCGTATCCTACGAAGCTTTACCATCGAACGTGGTATGAATACAAAGACATATTTTTTTTCTTTGACTCACCTGAATTTGTGTATCTCTGTCCTCCACAGCTCCTATTTGCATTTGCCCTAAAATCGGACGCGCTCGAGTTATCGATTCGATTTTTCTCAATTTTTCTCCAAGCTGTTGCACTTCTTCCGATTGTTCAACGCGAAATTCTTGTACCTCAGCTGGAGTTTCAACTGCAACCTGTGAAGTTTGGATTGAAAGACTGTCTGGTTCTCCACGAGGAGCCCTTTTGGAAGGTTCCACTTGGGCAGAAACATGTACTTGAGCTTCCACAGTGATGGTTCTGGGAGCACCTTCGGATTCAGTTGAGGACGTAACTTTTGAGGCAAGTTCCACGGGAACCACCTTTTCTTGTACCACAGGTACCACTGTCTCTTCGCCCACTTTGGAAGATGGTGGTTGCGGTACACCTTCTTGTTCTCTAAATACATTTAACGTTTTTATTTAAAGGAATTAAAAATTATTCCAAATCACAACAGACCTTACAAATTCTGGTAGTGGCTCGCCTTCAAGAGGCTGGAAAACACCTAGAATTCCGAATTCTTCATGCGCCAACTCCTACATAATCAACCAATGACAAAAAAGTTAAAGCACACTTTAATACAATACCCCGTGAGGAACGTGAGCTTCCCTCAAAGTAACTTCATCTGCGCGCGCTTCAAGGACAGCTGGCTCCACTGCTAATTCTGCAAACTCAACTTGTCCAGCTTCTTGAGCTTTAATGTCAGCCACAAGTTGTTCCAGCTGACTCTGTGGAGTACTCTTTTCAGTACGACGTCGCTTCTTGGTTCTTGTTTTAGGAACAGGTGACGGAGGTGTCTCCATTATACCTAAATATCAGTTAGGTTGTACCTACTTTACCAAGTAAATTAATATGACATACCTAATCTGAAAAATAAAAAAAATTGCAATATAATTACTTAACTGTATTTACTGTACTTACGAAATTATTGCTGGAGTAGTAAAAACTGTTAACACTTTTACCAGATCATCTGAAGAAATACAATACATATTAAAATACTAAAAATATGCACTACCACTTACCAAGTAGATAGGTAGCTTTCTGTTTGTAAAGCTTAATGGTTCCATTTATCAATATAGCAGAAAGGCGAAGTGAAAAGCGTGATCGAGGTGAATCCGACTCAGAACACACGTATTCAGCGATATCGTCACTATTAAAAATGATTCTGTTAGAGAGAGTCTGCATAGTGAAATAATTACCATAATTTTCCAATATTGAGTTCAAGAACATTTTTCTTGTTTACGTGTTGAACACCACGAAGCCCTGCAACCCATGCAATTCCAAAATGAGCTTTGTGCTGTCGATTCAATAAAATTAAATTGAAAAACATTTTCCTAAGATTATTCTCAGCTGGAAATGGAATAAAGTTAAACGTATGTAAATGTCATGCCATAAAACTTCTTGTACTTAAGATTCAGTTCACTTAACTGTTAACTCAGTTAAAAATTATGGAGTAGTTTTTCAAAAAACAACTGACTTTCGAGTTTCCACAAATCTTTAAGCCGACGCCAAAATTGCGCCTCTTTTGCAGTGCAACCTTGAAGGTGCAACAACGTTGTATCACGAAAGTTCCTAGACTTTTTATTAAAATTATGTTTTAATTCAAGCCAAGGTAATAATTTTTGGAAATTTTTTCAAGTGTTTTCATTGATACAATTGGTATAAAAATGTTTTCATTGATACAATTGGTATAAAAATCAAAACAAATTATGGTCTCCAGAATGTTTATTATCGTTTTCATACAAAAGAAAAACTTAATCCAGTTTTATATTGACGTAAGTAACGTGAGTTTTTCATTTAATTGCAATTGAGTTTTAATAAGTTGTGACAAAGTGATCACCATTAACAAGTCTTTAACATTACTGTTGAACATTTCTGAAAACTGTTCGTTACTCATGTGAGGTACAGAATTAATCAAATCAAGTAGAGCCCTTCCAACAGCATTATTGGACTGAACTTTTCCTGCTAAAACATCTTCCACATAAGACAAAACCTGGTCTAAGAGAACTCCCATTTTTGATCCTGCTTCTGAAACCTGCAACAAATCAGAATTTGATCTTTCAAAAATTATTGTAGAGAAAGGGCTGTATGATTTCCCTTTCATTAAAGTTAAAGAACGTCGTTAAATTGCTTTGTCTCCTAACATAGTGCTTGGCATATACTCTCACTTTGTCTAATCAATTACTTAGCTAATAAAAGGCTTAACGAATGGGAAATCATACGGTCCAGTGTTGTATGCACGACACTCCTTAAAAAGTCCCTTTATTAAAATTAGATTACTGTACAACTCAAAATAGTTAAAACACCAACCTGTGCTAAATCAAGCATAGGATGAACATTCCTGGACCTGCCACCTCCAGCTCCTAGAGTCTTTTGACATAATTGCAATCCAAAAATTTCAGGGTCATAGCAAGTAACATCAATTGGAATAGAAGTAAACATGCAACCTTGTTTTCCATTAGGAACTCCCAGTGACACACACACATAAGCCTTGAGGCCCATTCGACCTCCTTGCAAACTTGTGTCTAAAGTTACATGAACTGGATTGTTGCATTCTCTAGCATAATATTCATGAATCACAGAACTGTGATTAGTAACTTCATGTCCAGTCGCCCACCAACCTACAATGGACTCATTCGAGTTAACCCTACGGTTTAAATCATGAACGTCCATAGCATAATTCAGTTCAGCTTCAACTTGGTCCACAGTTTCTTTATGGGGAACGCAAAAACAATTGATCACTTCGACAATCCCTTTATCCACGTTACCTGTAACGCCACAGTAAATATTTAAAAAAAAAAATTGAAAACAGACGTTTGACGTTTAGAGGTTAGATAATCGTCACATGTCTCAATTTTGGTTTTTAGCTCAATATGAAAATGCAGATTTCACACGTACCCAATAACGTTCCAATAACTCGATGAGAGTCCGCATTTCTTCGTTCGTACGCGTCCACAATTTGGAACAAAACGACAGGATGTACCTTAACCTGCAGATTGAGCGCCATTTTAATGACGAACGCGTTGGAACTTAATGCGCAAACGCACCAATGTCAAATTTCATCGCTGCCAACATTGCAACTCAGAGAATCCCTAGTTTGCATTCAAATCTGTGAAATCCATCGTTTTGTTTCAGTGATAAATCCGCAAAATTTTGTGAATTTTGTCCGGGTTTTCGCATGGATTTACTAAAATTGATCCACGTTTCGATTGGTGTGCTGTTTGTTGTGTTTGAATTTGTGTTTGTGGTAAAATTGGCACGTCCAAGTTTGACTTTTAGTATTGATGGCTCGGATCAAAATGGTTTCGCGGCCCACCACTGGCTGTGTATATGCGTTGTTTTGGTATATCCGCAATGCAGGCGTGCCGGATTTATACCACTTTGTAGTGTGTGCATCTTGGATATTTCTGGATAAGACTTAGAACCGGATAAGGTGGGTGTAAATATCAAAAAGAAAAATCACAAACCGTACCCCTCCCCCGCCTTTTTCCCAATTCAAATTCAATTGTTTATTATTGACAAGCGATAGCTACTAGATTGTCACGCTGCGATATTTCCACGTATTTTCCTATTTTCCCCAATACATTTGGTAATTTCACGAGGGTCACCTTCGTTAAACCCGAAAGTGAACCATGCCCCACCGTTCCTAACCCAAAATAACCACTAAATCGGCGAAAAAACTCAGAGGTCAAACACCCCAATTACTTCCAATATTATCAATTTGAGCACCTCGAATCGTGTTTTAGGCACGAAAATGGACACTGACAGCTCCGAAGATACCTCTTCAGATTACACGACAGAATCCTCAGATGATGATGGAATGGAAACAGCTGAAATATGTGGAACCAAATTGCAGTTACCTCAAGGGCTTTGTGAAAGAAAAGATATATTTCACATGGTTTTATCCAGCGAAACATGGAATTCACTATCAGATAATAATAAGCAACATTTACAAACTTTCCTACCTAATTTTCCTGAAAATGATGATGAAGAGAAGAACAAAACCCTCCAAAAGCTATTTGACTGTGAAAGTTTTAGGTTCAACAGCCCTTTAGAGAAATTTCATGAGGATTTGAAAGCAGGTTATTTTCGTCCAGATATTGCCAACATGCGCAAAATTATCAAGAAAGCTCAGAAAAAAGAAGCTTTGTATCGCTACAGAAAATCTAGGGCAAAACTCAAGCAGGACGTGGTCGAATCTCAAAGAAAATTAATTAATCAAATAAATAACTTGCCGCCGGGAGTGGAACCGAAAATCGAAAAAATTCAAGACCCTAATTTAAATTACATCGTCCATCGAACAAAACGAAGATACTACCAAATTTTAGCATCAATCCAAGCCAAGACGGAAGATAATTACTGTTCACCTGACGAAAACTACCCCGAAGGCCCTCCTGTTTCACTTTCGCGGAAACAGCGTCGTCATCTGAACAGTATTCGAAATAGCTACACCTCAAACTCGGACATTTACATTTCAACAATGTCAACCAAATCTAATGGGTTGGATTTAGAGAAATACATAACACCTCTACGTAATCCATTTTACATTACGGATGAAACTTATAAGACCCTCGTCTCTCAACACAAGCGAAGAAAATTAGAACGGTGTGAAGACTCCGAATACAGCACTAAAGGTGTAACTTTATCAGACATTGTAAATAGGACCCAGTTGCCTTATATCAAAAATTTGACGTTCACACACAAGCATCACGACAATAAATTAGCTAAGAAGAAAAAGAAGGAAGTGAGAGTAAATACCCAATCACCAAATAATTACACAGGACACAGTTCAAATTCCGAAATTGAATCGGATTCTGACTCTTTTGTTGATGCAGTGACTGTGAATCACGTGAAAAAAGTCAAAACGAACAGAAACGTGAAAACGACTCCGAAAAATGTGAAAAGTGAGGTGAAAACCGAATTGTTCACAGCTCCCAAACCAGACACGTCTCCTGATCCCAACCCTGTTGTGGTTAAACCGAATGCTTTCCCACAATACGGGAAAATCACACCCGTGACTATTTCAGATCTTGAAGGCATTGATATGATGGAAATTCCGATCGATTTAGATAATTCTGATATTGACATTCTGGAATTGAACAATAAACCGGAATTAATGCAGGAAACGCACTCGAATTTCCTGTCGCTTATTAGAGACATCATCTGTTCAACAAACGAACACAGAATGAATTTAAGCACGTTAGAGGAACGATTAAAATCGTGGCAAGAAAATCCAATAAGTCCTTTGAACGATTGGTATTGTTTGTCAGATAACTGGGTTAGTTTACTGAAGAGCGCTGTGAATTTTTTGTGTGGGAATTCTCCTGAACAACCAGATGATTTTGTTCCGTACATGGAGTACAAAATTCCCGTGGAAATGTATCAGTGGATAGGAGCTGGACGCGATTCTGACGGTCTCCTAGCCCCACTTTGTCAGTATTGGTTGGAACATCGTAGCGAAGCCAAAACCAACAAGGAAAAGGATAAAGACGAGCTAGATGTTGAAGTGACGGATAGAGCACAAACACCTCCACCGCCGCGTTGTCCTACCAATTGGACAGTTAGAAAGGCAACGTGTGACGAAATCAAGGATTTTAGAGAACAAGAAAGAAAACGCTACAACAATCCTCACAAAGCATTCACGTACAGATGCAACGGTTACGAAAGTGTTGTGGGACCACTTAAGGGAATTTACAACCCATCAGTTGGTAACACTAAAGCTAGAGGTCACACGATGTTGAACGCCGACAGACCGAATTTTGTTACTATTTTATCTCTAGTAAGAGACGCCACTGCACGACTGCCCAATGGTGAGGGCACAAGAGCTGACATCTGCGAACTATTGAAAAGTTCTCAATATATTTCGAGCACCGCCCCTGACAATGTTCTTCAATCAGTTGTGAGCGGAGCTTTAGATCGAATGCACACCCAATTCGATCCTTGTGTTAAATACGATCCCAAAAGGAAAATCTGGATTTATTTGCACAGAAATCGAAGCGAAGAAGATTTCGAACGGATCCATCAACAGTACCAGGGCGTAAATAAAGCCAAGAAAGCCACCAATAAGAAAACACCGTCGAAACCCAAAATTAAAACTGATAAAATTGCCAATAAAGTCATCAAAAGTGAAGAAAAAGCAAAAAATGTGGTTAATAAAAACAAGAGTGGAGATAGTGGAACGTCAAAAAGTAATTCTCTTCTCATCTCGAACCAAGAGAAGATACCCTCGGCCGAAGAGAAAGAAATCAATGAAGCTTTGCAGGCGATCGTACAGAATAGGGTCTCCGCGTCGAGTCCCACGATTAAACAAAATCCTCCTAAAACTAAGAGTTTGGTTAAAATCATATCGCCTACTCAGGGCAAATCGCTCATTATACCTTCGAGTAACGCAGTAATCAAACAAGTACAAGAACAGCGAGCCACGCCTCCTAAACAACTCAACCAATCACAGATCGTCACTCAACAACTACTCCAAACCATCCAGGCCAAACAGAAACAGCAAGCCAGTCAAATGATTAAAACCGAGGGGGAGAAAAATGACGTGAAAACTACTCAACCTCAATTCATCCAAAGCATCACTCCCCAGCAGCTACAAGGCATCAAGAACGTGACTCTTGTACGAGGCGTGTCGCAGACCCAGACCGAATCCACCAAAATTGGAACTTTGCCCGAGCAAATACAAATCAAAACTCAAGCCACCTTGACTCCAGCTCAGCAGCATCAAATTCTCCAGACGATTAAACAGAAAATTTTGCCTCAAGCGACCGTTCTGAATTCACAACAGCAACAACAGATCATTTTGAAGCAAAAAGCTGTGCAAAAACAATTGGTGGGACAACAGCAGCAAGGAAAAGTCGGAATAGGTGAGGTTTGGAATGTGACAATCTGAACATCGTTTTGAGTTTTGTTTTTCAGAAGGTGCGAAAGGGGCGCTGGCGACAACGCAGAATCCAGTCGTTGCCAAAGTGTTGACGAATGCGGCTGGTCAGGTGATATCGGTGGAGAGTCTGCTGGCACATCAGAAGCAGCACGGATCGTTACCACAAGGTAGAGAGAATTGGACTACTTTAATTAAATAGTTCTGTATATGTCGTTGCAAATTTCAGGTACCACGTTAAGAGTGTCTGGTACTAAGGGAGGACCTACTAATATAATCCAGCTTACTGGTACTACAAAACAAAATCCCATCGCGCAATTCGCCGTAGGCTCTCAAAACAACATCATAATAACGAGCCAACCGAAACTAGTGGTGGCAACAAGTGCCACGACCACCACCACCACAACCACTACATGCCCACCAACGATCACCACGACTATAAGCACAACCGCTACGAAGCCGGTGGCTCGAATTTCCGCCAATAAACCGCAAACGGTGAACACGGCGAAATTTACACCCAAGATAGCCCAACAACTCATCAATGCCAAATTGATTACCACTGATGGTCAGAAGATTGTTCAACCGAAGATATTCATGGGCCAACAGAACCAAGTCAAGCTGACGACGGCTAAAAATATTTCGCTCTCGACCAAACCGGTGACGTTGGCCGCGAACGCCAACACGATCCGGATGGTGAACGCTGCCAACCTGAATTTGACACACATAGGAGGAAAACCGGTACTATTGGCGAGCAAAGGGACCACGATTCAAAACATTCAAGGACAAAATGTCATTTTACAAACGCAACCCAACACGAGCGGAGGCTCGTTGGTGTTACAGAACGCGGTCAAGGCGATACCGAGCACGCAACAGAACACGCAGAACATCAACATAATCAATCAACAGAACGTCGTTTTGGGGCCGCAGTTGAAAGTGCAAACACCGCAACAGGTGGTTTTTAGTTCGGGTGTGAAAAGTGCGCCGAGTCAAAGCATCTCTCAAGGACATATAGTGTTAGAAGGACATCCGGTTAGATTGCAGACTAGTACGGCAACTAGTACACAGAGGGTGGTGTTAGCGAGTCAAGGACAAGGGGGACAGATAGTGGCACAGCAGATATTGTTACCGGCAGGTTTTCAAGGGACAGCTATCAATATCAAGGCGTTACAAGGGGTCAAAGTTATACCGTTGGCTCAGGCACACGGTCAAGGTCGAGGTAAGGTTTTCCGTCGACGTTTGATATGGGATTAACGAGAGATTTGCAGGTGTTCAAGGACGACAAGTGTTCGCAAGGGTGATGAGCCCTGCTGTTGTCAAAGCTGCCACAGCTAGTTCAACAGATAAGGTTTCTGATCCTACAATAACATCGTCAGACTAATTTCTTGTACATATTTTAGTTTAATTTATCATGTATTAGTAAATGTAAACCTTTTTTAAAAAGTCATCAAGTAACTCAATTGTAAATTATCTCAACATGAAATTTCTGGTTATAAGATTTTTTTAAATTTATTTATCAACGTTACAGGTTGTGTGATGTAAATATTGTAATAGTCATAAATAGGTAATTGTTTAATTTATGAATGTGTAGATGCAATGCAAAAAAAACGATTACTACTTAATAAATTTAGGTAACCTTTTTATAAACAAATCTATTTTTTTAACCACTAAAAACCACTCCTACCAGTGATGCGAAATCTCATTAAAAAAAAAAAAGTGTTCTTTAAAGTGGCGAAAAAAGTCAAACAGCATCAAATTCCACAAAAATATAATTAAATGTTGCTTATACAGTATTAAACTGTCAGTTTTATTTTCCGCTTACGTAGTTACAAATTTAAAATTAAGTACCTAGTATGTACAAATTTTTTACATATTTTACATAAAGCTACGTGTAACAATGCCCATATATCGTATTTAGTCTTATACAAAATGGTCAAATTTTCATTTATCACAGCAATGATTATTTACAATATATTGCTCACTTAATTCCGACTTTTTGTTGTGCTCTTAAAAAAAGAAGAGTATTATTAAAACGCCTCCTGGTTCAACAAACGTTCCTCTTCTCTACCTTTCCAAAAGTTCTTTGTAGTGATGAAAATGAAAATGAATCCCAGGAGGCACCCGAGTCCTATAAGACCCCACCCCGTGTATTTCCCAATAGAAGGAAGAATTATGAGCAATTTGGCTTGGTTCGCCAAGTCTTTGCTCAACGTTACGTACTGTTTAAACCACATAGCGGGAATGAAATACTCTTTCACATTTTCAAGCAACCTAAAACAAATAAACTGTGATAACAGTAAAATGTAAATGCGTAGATTACATACTTTATTCTGTCGATCTTCTCGAGGTGCAGATTTATCTGTGCTCCGACCCGAGCTTGGAGAGGAATACCAGTTTCAGGTTCGATGGATATGAATAATGTATGTTCCGTTGCATTGGGTTTCATTCCGTCCACGGCATCTCTGTAGTAGGGATCAGCCAAGTAAAAGTGAGGATAAGAAATGAAAGCGGGTGCTCCGAATCTATGACAGAACGAAGTAAGAAATTTCGCGAACATTTTTGTTTCATTACTTGCACTCTGACACGTTTCGTACTCCACTCGGTACAGCATCTCCAGGACTGAAACATGCCATTTCGGGGTATTTCGTTCCGTTGTCAAAAACTTTCTCATCTCCTATAAATTTGCTACCTTCGAGTCCGAACATTTCGTCTTCACCGTTGCGAACGAGAGACAGAGTACTGAAACATCAAACACACATAGTACACTAGAGGTTAAACAACTTGAGTATTTTTTAATTGTTTTGCGCGTTGAATAAGAAGTAGAGTGCCTGCGTCATTTCGTTCATATATACATATTATTTCACATCTGTGGCTTCGGATAACCTCTAAGAACTTCATGTACTATGGCGGCCAAAAAATTTAATTTTGGCCGTCATTTTCTTGACATTCAAGTAAAGTGTAAATAACCCTTTAGGATTCGTAACCCCACTTTCGAATCTTGTCATTTTGACAATCAATTTAAACTGTTTGAATCTCAGATATTCCAAAAATCCGACATGAATAACCAAATTTGAACAATCGTACATAGATAACCTGAGGTAAACGTTCTGTGTAGTAGAAATGACAAAATAATTTTGAGTTTTGAAATTTACCACCCAAAAAATAACGTCCATAATCAAGACGGTAATCATGATGACAATAAAGTGAATATTACAATTTTTTTTTTTTTGATTTGACAGACAATCAGGGTTATTACGGTGACTCTTGGATATTGTTTATTAACGGATAAACAGAAAATAACTAAGAAAATTCGGAAGTGTGTTTATGGTGGCATATTGGTTATCTGTCCTTGATTCGTTATGTTGGAAGTTTTCAGATTATTGGAAAATAACCAATTTTACGTGTTTTGGGTATTACTGTGACAAAAGAGGTTACGACATCCAATGTTTGATATTGGAAAAATTTAAGAACGATCTGGGGTGGTCTTATTACTGTTGGATATTGGTTATTTCGTATTGTAGGTATACCTAAAAGTGAAAATGGATGTAAATTTGTTATGTCTGACTTGGTCTGACGTAAAACATGAAAAGTTTTGACATTTTTCTGGTTTTGGTAACATCAAAATTGACAATAAGAAGGATGAATGAAAGTGTAGAAAACTTGATGTAGATACTAGATTTTTTTGCAATCGACTGTAATTGTCGTTTGTTGGCACAGACTATGCCTTTAAAATTAGCTTGACGTTTCGTTTTGACAAGTGGTGACATTTATCAAAATCCGTTCACACAGGAGAAAATTCTCAATTTCTGACAGTGTCGAACAAAAAAAACATTTAAATGACGTCAAATGTTAGACAAATGGTTAACGAAAAAGATAAAATAAAACTTCTGAAAACATGAGTGGAAGCTTCAGTTATCGTAAGTTATAACCACGATGATGAGACATTTTGCCGAAACTCCAACAAACAAAGTTGTGTGTAGTAAATCTATTTATCCAACATTCAATAGTAATATCGTGTTTTACTAGTTAGTTTTAATTGAGTAAACTGGGCTATAACTAGTCTGTTGTTTTAACCCACGTTGCCATTTGCACCGTGGGTTATAACATACATAACCCACGTTGCCATTAGCACCGTGGGTTATTAACGTTCATAACCCATCGGGAGCAGAATTTCATCAATAATGTCATTATCTAAAAATTTTGGAATATTGGATAAAACGTTGTATGGCATACGTGGGTTATTAAGTACTACCCACTCGAGGTAATAACCTACTCGGGCAAGCCCTCGTAGGTTACAAATACCTCTCGTGGGTAATATCTTAAATAACCCACTTATACCATAAATAACTATTACCATTTTCGTCCTTCTCGTTTGAAAAATGAGATTCTATTTTCATAAATACGGCATTCTTCAGTAAAAACATTTTTTAAATAAAATGAGGCAAATGTCACTATTGACAAGTGACAGTTTATTAAGTTAAGCTGCATGTTTTCAGAAATTTTGCTTTTTATAGCCGCCCTGTTTTTTCTGATCAAATTGTATTTTTTGGAAGACCTTTTTATTCTAGCATGACATTGACATGTCATTCATGTCAAATAAAATCGTAAATCCCTAAAAATATTGCCTGATTCTTTAGGTTGGAGACACTGGAGAACGCAACTTCGTATCGTGTTTCTATCCAACATCTGAAATTTACCAAGGTCACTTAAGCGTTACCAATGTGGACACCATAATAGGGAATATTTTAATTATTGAAATATTTCAATTTCCAATGTTGCTTTCCTTTCAATATTGGTAAATAACCAATGGTCACCATAATAAGCCTGAATGACGGCCAAAATTTTTTGGCCGGCATAGTACGTCCAAAGTGATGTAACGAAAACGACCGCGGACAAGAACGAACCCTCTTCTTGTGATAGTCAATGGTAGGTATACAGTCCAGACGTACACTTTCTGTACGAAGTGAACGTCGTGTAAAAAGTGGGCGTATAGCAACAAATAAATGATAATATAAAAATAGTACTTTTAAAGGAATTATCGTTATTTGATAGATTACTAACTATCAATTTATCATTACAGGATGACAATGATAAATAAATCCGGTCTTGACACCGTGTTCCTGTTTTATAATGATAATGATTAAAATTAATATGCATGATTGGCCAACATACAATTTAAGTACCTACTTGGCAATAAATAAAATATGATATTCTATAAACTGATGAATTTCCTCAGTTATGATTCTAGGAGTAGTTCTGCAACTATTCAGAAAAATGACAACATGTGGGGATTATCAATCTTGCTAATGGCAATTTTGAATAAAAATTTGGCAGACATGATTACGGTTATCCGTCAGAGCTGCAAATCCATGGTGTTGTAGCAATTTAATAAGGGTAAGGTAAGGTTAATAAAGGTAAGACTTGATAAGACATTGCAAATTCAAAACCATGACAACTGATATTGTTGAAGCATTATATTTGCCGTTTCGTTATACCGGGTGTCTCACAGAGTGTGGTATATGTTATTTAAACCAGGAGCGCGTTCATAAAATATGGGCGAAGGTAGAGTGTGGGGAATATCACGTGACTGCAGTGTCACTCCGGCATTATGAACGGAATCGGCTAAACGCGTGTTTTTTGTTTTTGTAAATGTCAACATTGTCAACTCACATTTAATTGTCATCTATTTAACTACCTGCTTAAATGAAGATCAACAGATTAAAAATGCAATTTGACGAAAGAAAAAGAAAATTAATTGTTTCTGAGGCAATTTGTTCTGCATAAAAACGTTTTTTCCTTGTAAATTTGTTATCACCGGATTCAATACAGGAAGGGGAAGAAGAGAATATAAGTGTGGTTGCACAAGGAATACCTTTAAGAATTGGATATGTTGAACGGATTGCACCGGGGTTAACCAACAGATAATTTCAAATGCACTGCAGTCAGCCATTCCAGTTTCGAAAATTTTGTCCCCATTATTGAAAACATAATTAAAAAATGTATAAAAACACCTCAGAACATATTTTTTTCACGCAGCCGCCGCTTCACTGCCGCCAGATATTTGACAAACGTCAAATCTGACGTATGGGTAATTTCTCCCGCACCGCTAGACATCGGTAACATGGGCACACTCCTTGTGTCACTCTAAACATTTGTGAACGATCTGGGGTAGTGTGATTATTCCCCCAATTTTAATTTGTGAACGGCGTTTGGGTGACCCAAGGGTAACCTTTATACCTACCCAGAGTATTTATGAACGGGCTCCTGTAGTTGATCCGCAAGTGAAGTTTCTTCAAAAAATATTTCAGTGTCCTAAGTTTAACCGTGTGGGCACAAGAGCAATTTGAAAATTTTGTATATGTGGCCACTGTTTGGAATTGGGTCAATGTCAAAGTCGCAGTAGGTAGTTTTTTATTTTGTTGAATGAGGTGAGCCAGGTGAGCTTATAATGATAAGCTATAACCTATACAAATGTGTATAGGTCCAACAAATAAAAACTTAGTTTTTTCGACTTTGAAACCTTATGAAACAATGGACTGAGCCGACGTCTGAAATTACCTTTCTACGCAAACTACGCGATGTCGTGTTCTGGTTTGAATCACCCTCTACTAATGGAAAACTGTATAATGCATTCATTTTTGTAATGACGAACTAACTGGAACTTTTTTTTTGTTAAATTTTTTTACAAAATATATGAAAATTCGGCAGTTGGCAATGATTTCAAATGTCATATTACTGTCACTGCCAAAATGAATGAATTTCCAAAACGGAGTAAAGCATCAATAAGCAAGCAGACGAAGCAGCACATTTTAAAGGCTTTCAACAAAATTAAGAAAGAAATTACTCATGGAGACAATGGAAACGTAAATACGTAAAGTACAAAATTGTAGAAGCAGTGGCGAATGTTTTTTCGGTAAATCCTAATCTAAAAAAAAACTCTTCCTAAGTGTTGCACAGACTTCAGTCCCAGAAGTGTGTATAGAATTTTCAATGAAGGACAAGAACAAGGCTTTTGGGAAACTTTAGCATCCATGACATATCCACAAATATTGTTAATTTGGTTGAGGATTAGGATTCGGACTTGGAAAACAGCGACGATGACGAGGATCAGTAGCAAAATGCAAAATTATTTCATTGTTACGTTCAACTGCCTTTTCGTATTTGTGTAGTGCAACTTTGCTTTTTTCTTCAAAATAATTAGACACATTTAGTTTCACTATATTTTGAATTGGACCAGTTTTGACAGAACAAATGACGTGACCCATAACCTCCTAACTTTTTAAAAGCCCAAATTCGCGGTAAAAAGATGTGTTTACAAGACAAAAGTTACTAAATTTAGTAACTCTGGTTCGTCATTACAAAAGTGAATTGATTATATAATTGATTTCATATAAATGTTCATCAAGTGAGCTGTGCATGTGTAAAAGCACCTTTAATTTAGTTACATTACAAAAGTCACATTTTTGAAGGTCATGTCCAATAAATCGTTACTTGGTAAAAATACAAGGACAAAAACAAATAAGAATTCTTTAATTTAATCAGTAAAAAGGCGTAACATTGCTTTTGAAAGCAGCAATGTTAAAATGCACAACAAAACTGAAAAATTAGTCAAATCGAGTTCGCGCAGAACAAGCAACTTTGAAAGTCAAAATCACCAGCTTTAGCTTTAATACCAACAGAAAATCAGATTTTCATGGCTTGCGTAGATGCACATTTATATGAAATTGAGTATATACATTCGTGTGTATACAGGGTGACTTTGAAAGTTGGCATCTATTTTAACCAGTGGTAGAACTCCACAATATGTAACGATTGAGCCAATAATGTCTTATACAAATGTTGATATTTTTCGAGAAAAAGGGACTAAAATTTTTTCAAAAGAAGTTTGGGAGCTACTGAATTTTATGAAAAACAGGTATTTGTACAACTAGTTATGAAAGTCATACTTTTTTTCACGAATTTGCAGATTGATTAACGAGGGCGTAACCCGAGTTAATCAAGCAAATAAGTGAAAAAAAAAGTGACTTTCATATCGTGTTGTTTTTTCACTTATAATATCCCGATGCATAGATTCTATCCGAAAATTTTTTTGTCTTCGACTCGGGCGATTAATAACTTTGTCAGCAATGCACGAAAATAAAATTTTCAGGATATGAATCTATGCAAAGGGATATTAGCAGTGACGGCTCGTGTTAACTTTTTGATAGGCATCCGCGTGACAAATGTAGGTTCATAATTAAAAAAATGTTACATAGTAAAACTAACAAGTGCAAGTGCACTTGGCTGCCCGTTAACCATATATTTTTCTGGTACAGAGTTTTAGAAAACGCGCGATTATGACCACTTTTCGATTGTATTACCTAAATCAACCATTGAGGGTTGTGGAACTGGCAATTTCTTCACAAATATTTTGTCATCATAAGACAATGTATGAAATTTATTTACCAATAAATAGTTAATCAAATCGGCATTGGTACTCACTACATCTTTTACATTTGCCATTGTCGGTGTGTTTACCTACTTACCACTTACACTCACAATTTAAATAATACTATAATAATTAATAACAGATTAAACACACAAAACAGAAACAAAAGACGATACGTTAAACGGTTAGGAGCAGACGTGAATTTGAAATTAAGGAATTAAACTACGCAAACGCAAACTCTAAGGTTCTCGATGATAAATAAGGTATACTCCGTACTCTGGTAGATTGCACGTTTTTTGACAGAAGACAGACACAGAAACCGGTTTGGCGGGAATTAATCTGCAGGGATACAATGGTTTTCCACATAAAGTGAAACAATTGAGATGGAGAGTTTAGTATTTTTCACTGCTTTATGTTTTGGAACTAGAATTTAAAAACGTGCAATCTATCACCGTACGGAGTATAGCGGCAACTCATTGTTTTACGGGATGTTTGTATCGTGTCACGGGATGTTTGTATCGTGTCGATTAACTTGCATAGACTCCAAATTAAGTGAGATGGAAATATTGGCGCAACCGTTGTCGTTACCTTAGCAAACTCAGTTTAGCAACAGCTGTCGGCCAAATTAACTTTTGCCGGGGTTGTGTGAAACGAGCTAAGCTATCCGTTACAAGTTACAGCAACATAACTTAAGATTGGTGAGACGAGACAGCTGGACGTACTTCTGAATGTATTCATCGTTTCAAAATCGCAGTGCAAAGATTAGTCTGTGTGCACTCGGCAAATACGTCACTGGCCGACCCTTCCCCTTCCTTGGCAGAATGTATTTATTACCTATTTAATAAACACTTGCCGCAGGAGCCTAGGAACGGCTTTGTCAATTATTGTCGTAGTTTTGTAAATATTCGTATGCATTTAATTTTTGTAATGGTGAAAAAATAACTTTAACTTCAATATCTAATTTAAATTGGTCTTTACTGAGGCAATTAAAAAAAAACGATGAAGGCGAACAGACATATTGAAATTCAGTATCCAGTCGCTATCACCATCTTTGTTGTCTCACAGTGACGTCACTGTGCGACAAAGAAGATCCTTATTGTAAAGGTCTATTATAACCTAAAATAGATTTATTATGACAAATCACAATATTGCCAACTAAAATGTCAGATTTTCATAGATAGACGAATTTGAAACAATCGTGAATGGTATATATCGCGTGTTCAAATGAAATCCTGGGCTGAGTAGGCGTTGGAAAAATTAAACCGTCTAGAACAGTGTAAAGTTTGAATTTCCCGCCGTTTGACACGAATGACATTTGTTTATGTTTAATCGCAACATAATTAAACATGTTTGTTTTCAGCAAAGGGTGCCCTTAGATATTTGCTTCGAGAATAGGAATCGTTACGTTATTCTATTTTTGATGCAAAACATTGCAAAGAAAGAAAAAAAAGAAAAAAATTTTCGCTCTAAATTTTAGGTTAGCTGTCAACATGCTCCAATTAATCTACGCTTTAAAAAAGCACAACAATTGACGGTTTCCAACGCCTTCTCAGCCCAGGATTTCATTTGAACACTCGATATTTAGTATTTGAAAAGGTTTTCGGACGATGACAGAACTGATATGATCCTACTTACCCATTATTTTTGTGATTTTAGTTGCTTATTATTGTTATTAAATCATACTAAAAAAAAGGATATTTATGCATTAAGGGAGATATGAACATGATTTTTAACAATAAACACTGAACTTTTCAGCCTGTATTTGAAGAAAACGCACTTCAAACAGTGCACCTTCAGACCAATGTATCTTTATGGTGGGAGTCCCGATTTTTTTTTTATTTCCATATTTGGACTACTGAAGTAATCCCCTACAACGCTCTGAATTTGGAATTCGCGGATTTTGAGACACCCTGTAAAGAATATGACGCTCAAATTTCAAAAAGACACCTTTAAAGGTGGCAAAAAATGTAATAAATCGACTTCTTTATTTTTGAGGTGTACTCCTTAATTTTGAAATTAACTGTACTTATACAGGGTTATTATAAATAATAACTCAATATTTTTGGATTCAATCGTTAATTTAAAAAAAATAAATAAATTTGTTATCACCCGATTTTTCGGCAAAAATTCCATAACATGGGCATGGCCTGCTTCGACTACAATAATTTATAATAACCCTACAGGGTTATTATTGTACACAATATAGAAGACATTTTCGCAGTTTTAAGAATTCTTGTATGTCTGTCTGGTTCTTGTTTGAATTTACTGGAATCAAAAACTAATGAATTGATTTCATTCAAACAAAGTTAATTGAGAAGTGAATATTCCTGATTCTGTTCTGTACTTTGTTTCATCACGATATGACGCCAGAGATACGACAAATCTTTGCTGCGATTATTTTTATTTCGTCGATTTTAATTTAAGCGGTGTGTGGTCCTGTCAGCTCAAGCTCTTAAAAACTGATTGAAATTTGTATTAATTTATTGTAGCTACTTTTTTTTTCCTTTCACAACAGCTCGATCAGAACGATTTTTTAAAGAAACTATCGATTAAAAATGTAACTTGATATTCACATTGTCACATTCTTCAATACACGCGAGTGAAGGCTCATTTCCATTGTGAGGCAGCACGCATCACCCTTTTTGCGTAGGAATTTTCACCTAAGTATCAAATAGGGCTGTAGCGGACACAAAGAAGCAAAAATAATGACTACAATAGTTTTAAATTAGTAGCTCGTGTCGCCATTTGGTGAAAGTGAGAAAGGGGAAATATTTCCTTTGCCACAAATTTTTAATCGTTCAGGCTAGGAAGGGTAGGACTATGATAGAATAACATCAGAGTACAAAGTTCCCGATTATTCTATTATATTTAGCATTCTAATATTTTAAGACCAAAATCGATAAAATCAACCTACCTACAAGTGTCAGGTGAGAAAATTTGCACATGGGAATCGTCTTCAACTGGGTACCACAATTCACCACTGGTACCATTGACCTGGCCACAATAACCAGGATAGTATTTTGTACTTTTGTTGTAGTTCCAAGAACTAAATCTTCCTAACTTTCGTACATCATCTGTACCATCGAACATATTGAAAGTGCCATCATAATCGATAGAACCGTTCCGCTATTAAACAAACTTACATTTTGAGGAAATGCAAAGAAAAATATAGGAACTCACCGCAGCAAACCATCCAAACTTAGTAAACGGTATATCGATATGTTTCAGATGCAATTTTTTCAACAAAGTTAACATGGGATCTTCGTAACCCTCAAAGATAAACTCTTTCGCCGATTGAGTAACTGTTAAATTTATTCTTTTTTCTTCAAGGAAGAAATTAACACCGATTCTGACAATTGGATGCTTGTACTTGACCATATTTGCTACAGTCTGAAACAGTTGTTTGAATACAAAGTTTGGAATAAAAAATAAAATAAAATACCAGTAGAATGGGGTTCACTGTAGTGATTTGGTCATCTAAAGATCCGGAAGATCTTTCAGGGGCGTAGTGCCACAATCTATCTGTCTTGAATGTTAAAGTGTGATTGTCGTTGAATATCACATCTTTCCGTATATGTTTTTCGGTGTAAGTATAAGGGCCCATTTGATAAAACGACGGTTTTTTCGTCCAGTTTGAATCGATCACTTCTTGATAATTGCTCCAGTTGTACAAATAGAATTCTATGTACATGGGAATGGGAGTTTCCTCCCAGAATTTGTACTCTGTCGTGTCATCGTTTCCTAAGTTTAATTCCTGGAATGGGGTAGATCAAATTGGATTCTCTTCGAGACACAAATAATTACCTGATTTTTAATCAACTGAACCACGTCGTTCCAACACAAAACCAGAAACACCCCTAAGACTAGGAAAAAGGTACCGAATCCGAACACCGTCCATTTGCGACAGGTCGGCGTACAAGGCATAATTTTCTGAAACAGAACATGAAAAAATATTTGAAAATATGCCTACAAGTTGCAAGCACCTTGATCGCTACATTTAATTTTCACTGCGACAAATTTAAATTTTTACATGGTTACAAGATAAACACATTTAATCAATTCAAGGTTTCTGTAAACAGAACCAGCCGAATATTAAATTATGCTACATTACTAACCTCTTGATTGTATCGTTTACACACCTGTTCTTATTTTTAATTTAAACGAACAATGACAACTCTTGAAATAAACTTATCACTTGTCAATAAACCGACTAATGAAAATTTCTAGCTGATGTATAGTGGTAAATAATTATCAAATGTATTATTATCGCCATGATGTGTTTGCAATAATTTGAGAACTTTGCTCGGTGCCGGTCATTAGTCATTTATGATTATATATTTAAATTTATACACTATATGGACTTGTGCATAGACAAAGAATTTATCTTGAGGCGAATGATTCATCAACTGGAAGGAAAATTTCAGTTCAGACTCCCATAATTCGTCACGTGCGGTGATAATTGAAAAATACATTAAACCATTTAAAAAAAAGTTAGATATTAAATGCAAATAAATTATGTGCAATTTGAAAGGCGTAACACAATACTGTGACTATTTAGCCGTTATTAATTTTATAATTATCACTAGGCAGTTGTTTTTTATTTCAGTGCACTTGAGCTCCATTGTAAGCATTTTTTTTAAATATCAATGCGTTAATATAGAACCGTACTAACTCTAGTTGCCAGTGGTGTCTCCTACTATAGCGGCAAATACCAAATATTATATAGATAATTTGATTTGCAAATTTTTACTATGCAATTTAATTTAATTTGAGCAGTACATCCTTAAATGTTTGAACTCGGAATCTACTGCCGCTTTCTAGACTTTTTTCGGTTCTTTTTAGTCTTATTTTTTAGTAAGACCAAATCTGACATTCGTTTAGATTACAAAATATTTCCAACTACATCGATACCTAGTCTTGATCTAATTATATTAATCTCATTGTCAAAGTATTTTCACAATCATCTACTAAATTTAATCTCGAAGTGTCTAGGCAACCATATCGAACTTAAATATGTAGATTATACATATATGCCGTTCACGATTATTTTAAACACGCAGGAGGCCGCGATATTTTTTTGTTAGATTGGCGTCAGGTCCTGTCATATGACGTTTCGTTTTTAAATATTCGCATTGTTGTCAATTCCGTCATTAATTTAGTTAATAAGAAGTTACCCAGAACTGCCCTACAAATATGTATGTTTCATTTCAATACGTACTATCCCACCTCCACCCGGCGGCACGGCAATTTTGCCGGAGTACATACACTATTACGGATATTACTATCAAGTAATAGTGCAGTGCTTATCAACATAATTACCGGCGTCTCGCCTCCGCATTTTGACTTTTTTCAATTACAATTTTACGATTATTGTTCCTAATGCGTTCAATTATTTAAAAAATGTAACAACTTGGGAGCAGTGTTCGGTTGAATTATAACCTAAAATAGATTTATTAAGACAAATCACAATACTGCCAACTAAAATGTCAGATTTTCATAGATAGTCCGAATTTGAAATAATCGTGAATGGTTTATACATAAATTGCAGTAAACAAGTGTCTACTCTTTATGAACATTTTGTTTTGGAGTAAATTTAGCTTCAAGTTATACTGTCGCGAGCAATAAATTTTGGTCGTCATTGTCATTTCAAAATTTGGTTAGATTGTCACAAAAATTTAAAAAAATTCCCCGCCTGATTATGCGCATGTCAACAAAGTGTCAAAAAAAAAGACAATTAATGTCATACAACATGATGATAGGTTATGATTAGACTTAGGCGAAAAATAGTGAGCGCGTCAAGAATACCTCCCACCATCACGATCCAGTGCAGCGCGCTCGTATTATAAAACGATCCACGGTTCACGCTCGCAGCGAAAAGATAGCGGTGCGACGCTGTAGCGGACTGGTGGGGAGCGCCAACTATTTTCGGCCTAACCCTAGTTATGATATTTACGACTGGTTTACAATGGAGCATTTTTGATTGCGTCAAAGAACGACCTTAAGGACCAAAATTGATTGCTCGCGACTGTACATCAAAGACTTATTTTTAACACTAAAAATAATATAGTATGTAGATGATTTTGTAATACTTGTGATCCATGATATGACAAGTTATATTTAATTCGATCTTTATTAAAAAAAAAAAAAATGTAATGAGTTAATGACGTTCATAATGTTTGTTTCCTAATTTATTTAAATTGCTTTGTCCCATGCAATAATTATGATAGTTTAAATCAGAAAGTAACCGTTTTTGTAAATGTTTTGATAGACATCAAGGCGACCTGTTTGTTAGACGTGAGTACTATGGCGGACAATAAATTTAGACCGGCAAATTTCTGACATTTCAAAAAAGTCAATGCAAGCGACCATTTATTGTCATTATGACTGATGTGTCAGTTTGTCAAACTGAAGGTTTTCAAGCTGTTTGGCGTTTCCTTCGCCTTTTTTGTAACTTACAGATCATTACGCACTAGCATAACTGATTTGTAGTAGCACTTCTCTCTGGTGCACGCTTCTTTTCCCATTTTTAATTTTCATTATCGCTGTCACGATGACAAGAATAACAAAAATCGAAAATGGGGTTAGTTGAACATAATGCCAGCTTCACATTTTGATGTCAACTCAATGACAGGCCGGCCTAAATTTATTGTCCGCCATAGTACATATTGGGTGATTCAAAATGATTGTGGCCAAGTATGGCAACTATGTACGAAAATTTATGTGGCAACTGTGTGAATGGGGTAGAGTTGACATTTGTATGACATTTCATAACCGTGCATTTGATTTTTTCAATTCCATTACACATTGATTTGACAACTTACAAAATTGCGCGACTATGAACTGTCAACTCTACCCTACCCACACAGTTGCCACATAAATGTTCGTACATAGTTGCCACACTTGGCCACAATCATTTTGAATCACCCAATACATATGTATGTTATCAAATTATATCAGTTATAATACGAGTAGTCAAAGATTGTCGAATATTTTTGTGGTGGTATCACCAATGGTCATTCGCTTTATGAACACCATGAATGCGCAGCACGAATGGTGTTCGCAAGCGTAATGAGCAATAACCACGAGTGACACCACCATAAAAATATTGTACTGTCTTTGACTACGAATTGTATTCAACAGACTATTCAATGAACCAAATCAATAATTAAAATAAAATATTTCAAAAGCTAGTTCGTAAATCTGCAAAGAAACGTGCCGGAAAATACATGGAAGTCACGAGAGTCGGTATGGCGTCAGTTTTCTCAGTTGCTGGAGGAGAAAGGCTAAAATATTCACTGCAACCACTAGTGGAATACACAGTTACATTTTCACTAGTGGAATATTTGCTGGAATTTGCTCTTGCTAGGCTATGAAAGTAAATATCTGCTATTTTATTGGTTAATATTTGAAAAATGACAGGTGAATTGAATAGTCATTGAAATGTATCGTTTGTGATTATGATTAATATATCGAGTGATCAAATTAATTTGTAATCGAGTCATCCATGCATTTGAATCCGTATTTCTTTTGCAATTGATATGCTTTTAAAGACTTTGTAAATTGGTTTTATTTCCAAAAATTTTGATAATGTAATTTTTAAATAGATCCGAAATAATTGTAGCCTCCACATCTAATTTTGTTATTAATTTCAATTTTTCGGCAGATCCTAATGCTAGCTATACAATTAAATGCGTTGTAATTTTAACCACCGTTGCAATAGTTTATATGAAATATGTCAACTGTCAATCCGAAATCGTATGTCGTTACTTGAACTCCACGCTCCAATAAACACAGCTTGAAACCAAGGAGGTTAAAATAAGAGGAGGGAAGGCGCCCTATGCTGGTAATGCATTGAAAGTGAAGCCAATCGTTCCTTCTCCAGCAACCTTTTATGACCGTGAACGTCCTTGAACGACCCACCATAATTTTTTCATGTACCTACAGTTAATTTCAAAATTATAGAGTACACCTAATTTTCTACAGTGTGAAATGCACTTACATTTTTTGTCAATGATCAATGTCAATTTTGACAAATAAAATGCCTAATCTAACCGAAAATGCTCATTCTTTCCAAATTAGAAGAAGGGTGGTCAATCCGAAGGGTAGCCCAGTATTATAACGTGGCGAAGAACACCGTGCAGAGGACAATATTATGATGTGACGTTTTATGTTGTTAAACTTACCTAACCTATACAGGGTGTTAGGGAATGGTCTCCCAAGAATTTCAGGGTGAGTTTATCAGGGAAAATGTAGTCGAAAACCTTTATACCGCTTTTAGATAAATTGAACCGTTTTCTGAAAATAAAATTGTTCCCTGCTGTTTTGGGACTGCTGAAATATTGCTTTGTGCACGAAAAAATCTGGCATGTTTCGATTTAAAAATGATTGCTTGGTAACGATTTGAAATTTACTACTGTCAAAGTCTACACTTTGACTATCTTTTATCTGTCACCTGCAAAGATTACAATAGTTTACAACGCCAGAATATTTTATCGAGGAGTATGCAGATATGCATTTTGTGTATGGGAAATGTAACTGGAATGCCAAAGCTGCTGTCCGAAGGTATGCTTATGTAACGGCAAACGGAGGATATTTTAAGCATTTATTATGAATGTTTTCAATACAAATACAAATCAATAAAGTTACACAGAAATTAACGAATCTTATTACGATCAGTGCTCGATTTCAAATCACTTCAGAGGTTGATCGAGATGTGGTATCACAAATGAAGCTGCACAAATAATTTCAGTTCATTGTTGTTGTGGTGAATTTAGATAAATATTTCGAATATAATTATTGATTTTATCAATAAAAAATGCAGTCCTGGTAGTTTTTGATGATCTATTATCCAAGGGAAATATTTAAAACCGAAACGTCATTGTGACAGTAGGTACTCGATAAAATCTGACATGAGGCATTGTTGTTTTTGATTGCTAAGCAATTGACTTTCATTACAAAATGTTAACTATTTATTTAATTATCACAACAATAAAATGGTGCAAAAGCTCTCAAACAGTGGGGCGCACTATTTAAAATTTTTATTTTTAAGAAAACCATTCATGTTAGGAAAAAATGGTGTTAAGGTTTTCGACCACATTTTCCCTCACAAACTCACCCTGAAATTCTTGGGAGACCATTCCCTAACACCCTGTATAAAAAATATGACGTTCAAATTTCAAAAAGGCATCTATACATGTGGAAATAACTGTAATAAATCGACTTCTGGATTTTTTAGGTGTACTCTATAATTTTATAATTAACTGTAGGTACTTATAGTTTTTTCTGAATTATAAATGTATTGCTTTTATTTTTTTAAATTTTTTCATGTTCTTTATGTTACAAATTACAATAAATGCATCTGTGCGCCCCGTCTTTTACTGTGGACGATACACCACTGATAACATACCCACCAACCACCCTTGTTTAGCAACCTTTTATGGCTCTCCACGATTTGGCGGGTGGCATCACTTTTTCAAAATGGCCTTCTCTCCTCTCATTTTAACCTCCTTGCTTGAAACGCAGGTTAGATTTCAACAATCAATCATATCAATACGGATTCAAATTCATGGATGACTTGATTAGAAATTAATTTGATTGCTCGATAGTTTTGAGTGAGCAACTTGAACTATTGTGAATTGTACAATCTACGCTGCCCCAAAAAAGTTAAGGATATTCTCGATATGTGAACGATAACGCTCGTCTGCACAGGATACGATTGGTTTTGGAAACCTTAGATTTGCAGAAAATTCAACATTTTCAGCTACCTGCACGATCTCCGGACTTCAACCGGACTTGAACCCGCCTGAGACCTTGGAAACACTCGCAGAATATTTACCTTATCCAGAGAATATTCGGCAATTGAGTGACTTGTTCCCTATTTTGTGGCAACAGATCGCCCAGGAAGAGATTGACAACTTAATTCGTCGTATTAGAGAAGTTATACGGGTACGAGGACGAAATATCGATTATTTGAAATTAAAACAAAAATTATTTAATTTAATTTTTACTTTATTTAATTTCAAAGCTTTTACTTTTTTTTTGGTTCCATTCTGTATCGATTCGGCTGAAATTGAATGGAATTACACATGTGTATCGATTATGATCCCTGTTCTTCCTTGTTCACAAACAGCAATATCCTTAACTTTTTTGGGGCAGTGTATATCCGTACCCTAGAGCAGAACTGTATTAAGTCACAAAACATAAATTTTACAGGAGAGCCAAAACAAGATGTTTGTTTTTTTTTTTGGTTTTTTGTTAACGGTTTTGCTCCAAGAACGATGTGGACTTAATACTGTTCATCGAATGCTATGTCAGACATATTCGCATATTTAATCCTAAGATCGCTTCAGCTACTGTCGCGACAAAAAAAAACAGAATGTGTCGTAAAGACGCACGATAGAAGTGAAACTTTTGTATTACAGGTTACAGGGAAACATTGTAATTATTCATCAATCACTTTTAAATAGCATATTCACAACAAAATTGTATATTTTAATGAAGAAAATAAATTATAAACAACGATAACACTAAACAATATCTAAATGCGTAACTCATTGTTCATTTTTAAGCTTCCAAATCAAAGAGAGGACATTATCGATAAATGCCGTGAGTGTGACAAAGACAGAGACACTGCTCCCACTCGACCCAATAGTGTTTACCCCCACCACTTTTCGTCACACAAAAAGGTTGCCGATCAGAATTTCAAGACCCTCCCATAAAAAGTTTCACTTCAAAATTCTGGTCGTCAATGTCATTTCAAAATTTAGTTAATCACAAATTTCAAAAATTTCCCTGCTTGATTATACCCATGTCAACAAAGTGTCACAAAAAAAATGAGAAAAAAATGACAATTAATGTCATACAACATGATGATAGGTTACGATATTTACAACCGTTTTACAATTTTCCATTATGCCAAAACATCATTTTGACGACCAGTTTTTTTTGCTCGCGACAGTACAGTGGCAGATTGAGCGTAAAATTTGAACAGTGGAACTTTTGGACTTAATCAATGACTACAGTTTTGCTCTAAGGTACGGATATACATAAAAATGTAAATGTTCGTTTGTTCAAAATTTAGGATCTCCGAAAGTTCTTCACCGATTGTTTTGAAATTTTGACACAATGTTGCATTCGAATAAAGGCGTGTTGTTTTATAGTTATTATAAAGGTGTTTTTTAAAATTTGGCGTCGAAGTGGGCGTTGGAGAGTCGATTGAGATCGCACCACTCGTGTAATAGCGTAAGATTTAAACAGCTGATCCGTGATCCGTAACCTGTATAGTGCGTTCACAATCGACAGTTCAACGCCTACTTCGACGCCAAATTTAAAAAAACACCCGTTATAGATGTTACACCTGTAACAGCTAAAAACATGTTTTTTTTTAACGGCGCCATCTGTTGGACGTAAAAGCAACACACGCTATCTAAATCATGGCCTACTTCATTCATATGCACTTTCGTGTCTATAAGGCCGTCTCATTTGAAATTTTTGACATTTCAAATCGGTCAATCGGTCCCCACGGTAGCGTCGCTTAGTTGTCAGATAAGTAACAAATCATCTGTCACTTCTCTCGATCTGATCGAAAGGTTAGATGGAAACCATTGAAATTTGATATAAAGTAGGATGAATTTATTCCAAAAAATAAATAACTTTACAAGGAAAAGAGTGACACGGGCCGTGGTAGTGGCACACATGTCTGCCCAATTTTTCAGAAGACAAAAGATGACAATATCTGCTAAGAGTTGAAATAAAACAAGTAAGTACCGTGCGATCGAAAACAAAAAATCGTGATGGCCATGATTAATACACTTCAGTTGGCAGCACGTAAAAATTTAATTCAAATGTCATTACGATGGTAATTGTAAAAAAAAGTCAAAATGTGGAGGCGAGACGTCGGTAATTATGTTGATAAGCACTGCACTATTACTTGATAGTACAGGGTTATTCTAAATGATTGTAGTCGAAGTAGGCCATGCCCATGTTATTACGTTTTTGCCGCTTTCATGTGAACTGTCAGTTGTGTCGCTGTCACTGTCATTTTTTAGGTGAAAAGTGCGGTGATGAGGATTTTATTTATTTTTGTTAAATTAACGATTGAATCCAGAAATATTGAGTTGTTCTACAATCAATTTTAAAAATATTGAGTTGTTTTGCACCCAATTTAACACATCATTTTGATGATTTTTTTTATGTGGAGCGGCAACCATAAATTTTACATTAAGTTTTCACGCCTACTTCGACTACAATCATTTAGAATAACCCTGTATTATCCGTAATAATGTATGTACTCCGGCAAAATTGCCGTGCCGCCGGGTGGTGGAGGGTTAAAAAAATTGTCATAATTAATTATTGACTATTAAAATTTGCTATTACAATATATTCACTTTAGAGCAACAAATTTTCATTGTCCAGTGTTTCTTCAGCAATGGAGAAAGGCTTGGTCCTATTCGACACCTCGAGTTTTTGAAGAATTTCAACAAAAGTTTCCGGACTTTCAAGGCACTTAACCAACAACTTACCCAGAAAGTCTACAAATGCGTAAACATGTTTTTGAAACAGATAGTGTTCTGCGCAAAAAAAGCAGTAGACGACCGACAAAAAGATCAGCTGAAATTATTGAAGAGGGTGAACAAAGAATTATTGCAGAGATTAACCCAAGAAACTAACCTATCATTTGGTACAGTTCAGCTTATCCTTAAAAAGATTTGCATTTTTTTCTCTATCGTGTGTCTATTGTGCATGAAATTACCCCTTGACAATAAGAGCCCCCACAACCATTGCCATCTCTAACTCCAGGCCTTAAGCAAGACAGTGTGTGACGTCACGAGGAAGGCCAAACGTCAAAATTTGACATTTGTTTACATTTTCAGAAAGTATCAAATACGGTGTTTTAATCATTCTTATGGAAAATTGTGAGATAAGCAAAAGCTTGGTGGCAAGTGTATATAATAGTTTCAGTTGATACCAGGGTATTTACTGTTCATCGAACGTCGCAAGAGACGTTGAAACCTGGGAAGTATTTTTATACCCTATCAACATTTTCGTGATTACAAGTCGTTGTAAGGGCAATTTTGTTGAAACTATATTTGCTGCACATATAATTAAGATGTAAAAAGCATTTGTTGTGATTTGGTGTTATTTAAATGATTCACAAAGTAAAAATTACGCAAAAACAATAAATACACAAACTTAACCTCACTTGTA
Source organism: Tenebrio molitor (assembly GCF_963966145.1). NCBI lineage: Eukaryota > Metazoa > Arthropoda > Insecta > Coleoptera > Tenebrionidae > Tenebrio > Tenebrio molitor. Next base: position 21,597,834 of record NC_091051.1, on the reverse strand, counting down.
AATGACAATTTTCGCGTCATTAATGGCATTTTACTCCACGAGGCAGTAATTGTACCTCTCTGGATAATATTGTTTGATCGATGATCGGTGGATCTTGGATCGATTTATAAACAAGCAGCGTGCGCGTGCTCCATGCTCACCGTTGACGTTAAATAAAGGTGCAGGAGTTTTAAATCTCATTGTTTCATTGTACTAGCTGAGGAAATTCTCAACCGACAGGTCACACAAAATTCTTTATGAAAATCAAGATTTCAACATTCTCAAAATCACTAACCTAACTTTTAAGACTGACATCAGATAATTGAAATCTTAACGAATTGCCAACTGAAATTTTTGGTCAGCTCCTACTCTATTTTTTTTTCGATCTCACGGTATTTGGGACTACATATTTACAGGGCGTAAACCAGTTGGGCCAACGCTACGGGCCGTCCCTAATCTCAGAGTCGGAGTTGGGCCAAATATGCCCAGCCAAGAGATTAAGAACCCTGTCACCGAAACGCTGGATTGAATTAATATTTGTCTACGATGATTGGTTAAATTAAAATCGTTGTAACTTAAAAACAAAAGGATTTAAACAATTTTTTTTTGCAGAATCCATTTCGGAATAAATATTTACATTTGCAGTTAAATGTACGCCAGTTCTGGGACACTCTGTATTTATCAAAAACTGAAGATGCCATATTTTTGACAAGAATAATTTGAAATTGTCATGTATATTGACATTAATACTTTATTTACATTTGAAGTGTCAAAAAGTGACGACCAAAGTATTTTGGCCGCTATAGTATGTACCATCGGTGGACATTAAAAGCTAGGACATCCAAAATTTTTTCATTGTGTATCAAACTTTCGCTTTTGTCACAAATTGTCAGCTTAACTATTATTACATCTTTGCAATCAACTCTTACCCCGTCGAGTTTCAATGTTTTTTTGTTACCTACCTGTTTTGACTACCAAAAAACCGATTTTGTGAATAATTTCCAACTATTTAATTGGGAAAACAAACAATATCATTCAATATGAAACAAACTGAACTTTAACTTGATGGTTTTGACAAACGTCGTTCACCCCATCATAATTTTTATAACCTTTTCGTAAAAAACCAAATTTAACCGATACAAATTTTGTAATTTTTGACTTTATACAATTGTCATCCTGTCCCAGCTTTTAATGTCCACCGATAGTATGTACATCAAACGTGCGCGTTCAGCCAATCAGAGCGCTTGCTTTCATTCGATCAAAAATCTTTATCGCGATAAAAACGTCGTACTACTCTGTCATCTGTCAAAAGTGATTAAAATTGCATGCTACTCCTGTCAGATTCTCAAATTGTTTTTAATAATTGTGTTTTTAATAACTGTGTTATAAATAAATAATTACCTAACGTTAAAGCTTGTATATATTATGGAATTAATCTTGGCAAAAATAACACGACCTAATTTTTAATATCTGATAAATTTCCCAATTTTCAGGAACAATATCACAAGACTTCCCATTTTTTCGGAAAAATTTGAACAATTCAAACAAACATTGGGAACAACATCACAAAACGGATTAAAGGTTAGTTTATATTCATCGTGGCACTTTTCCTGCAACAATTTACCTGTTGTATGCCAAATTGTTTTCACACTGTAGTCAATATCACTGCTGGAGTCGTTTCTAAAACGTTTTTTTAAATCCATTTTGGAAAACGTCAAAATAATTTTCTGACATTTTGTTCATTAATTTGTGTTACCAACAAAAACAAAAACCTTGTCAACGTTGTTTTTCACCGGAAGGGAGATTTTTGTCGGTGGAAGACGCATTTTCTGACCATGACTAGATTTTTTCGCGATGTTCGGCACACTATTGGTCAATATCAACTGTTTTCATAACATGAGTGAATTTGTCACTTAAACATTTTTGCTTTAGACAATTTTACTCGCTGATATTTGAGCATTTTTTTTTCAAAGGTTAAATCCTCGAGGTAAAGCTCTCGGGCCTAACCAGAATAAAAATGGCCCAAACTGAACTCGTTAAATTGTCAAAGCAAACAGTTTTCGTAAAATTGAAAAATTTATCCGATAAAAAAATTAGGTCTTGTTATTTGACAAATTTAAAGAAACCGAATAATTATCAGATTCCCTTATTGTACATTTACAGTGCTTAGCTATCAATTTTTTTTATGAAAGAATTAATAAACTACGATCGGTATCCTCTAATGCTGCATTATTTTAAAGGTCAAAGGTTTTTTCACTTGTGTTTCTAACTTGATACAACACTCAGATTATTTATTTATTAGCGTTCGCAGTTATTGAACATGAATTATTACCATATAATTACGACAAATATAGTGAAAATAGTCCACTTTATTTTTTTTATATTGGAAAATATTTGGTACTAACATTTATATGTTTAAAGTTAACAACTATGAAGGTCTACCGCTATCATGTTGACTATATCTAGGCCAAACTGTTTAAATCAGGACTTACAAACCATTTTTAGTGATTTAATTGTTCGTTATCACGTTCTACCCGAATTACTAAATAATAATCAGCCAAGCGTCAACTTTCCAGAAGTATTGGTGCTCACTTTACTATAACGTGGAGAAGGAACATTTGTTAATTATTTTAATAATGCTAGAATTTTTTTAAGAATATTGTTTTAATAAAACTAGAGGTCACCCAGCGGTCGAAATTCGACCACTTTCATTAAATTTTTAAGTTTGAACGTTACTGAGATTTTTTTTATCAAAGATATATAATTAACGCATATAATTTTTTTGAATTTTGTTCTATTACGTCAGCTGCGAGAGTTTAGAAATACGTCATTATGCACTAATTTTCGAGTTATTTGAAAAATACGAAGATAGGAAAAATGAGGTATTGTTTAGCTATGCCATATTTAAAAACAATAACGCGTTTTTTGACAATTCCTTAGGTTTTTTATTGCTATACAGGCCAGGTTTCGCAAAGGCTACACAGTTAATTTGCCCATCTTTTTCAAATTACATATATAAAATTGAAATAAAAAATTAATACAAAAAATGAAAAATGAAATAAAGAACACGTGTTTCGTATTTTTATACCTATATTTTTTTTAAACAAAAAGACCCGGCGGTTAAAAAAATAAAATGTAGTCCATTGAACTTAAATAGTTATTTAAAATATAAGTGTAAAAAGTTATCCTTTATTGCACGAACGGGTTTAAAATACGACCGAGGTACGAGGGAGTATTTTAAAAGATGTGAGTGCAACAAAGGAACTTTTTACACGTATGTCTTACAACATTTTATCTACGATCGTGAGATCATCACACCGGTTTCAACATAAATTTATATAAAATAATTATCATTGGTTCAATATTTCATGAATAATCAAAGTCGTTTGAGAACCACGTCGTTTACCAACCTACTTCTAAACAATGTTTCCAACAAATTCGATCGTGCTCTAAAACTTTTAGAGAACGATTCCGTCAGTTTCTCTAAACGTCAACTTTGACAACAATTTTTAGTGCAAAAAGTGCCTACTTTTTACGCGATCATAGATAATAGTTATTTAAGATATAAGTGTAAAAAGTTATCCTTTATTGCACGAACGGGTTTAAAATACGACCGAGGTACGAGGGAGTATTTTAAAAGATGTGAGTGCAACAAAGGAACTTTTTACACGTATGTCTTACAACATTTTATCTACGATCATGAGATCATCACACCGGTTTCAACATAAATTTGTATAAAATAATTCATTGGTTCAATATTTCATGAATAACCAAAGTCGTTTGAGAACCACGTCGTTTAGCAACCTAAACAATGTTTCCAACAAATTCGATTGTTGTATTCTGACAGTTCTGTGCCATAAAAGCGAGAAATCGTGCTCTAAAACTTTTAGAGAACGATTCCGTCAGTTTCTCTAAATGTCAACTTTGACAACGATTTTTAGTGCAAAAAGCGCCTACTTTTTACGCGATCGTAGATAAATAAAATTTTATCGTTGGTTCATCGTTGGAAGAAAAAAGTGGGGGTTGTCATTTCAAAAAATTGATGATGACGTCATAGCTCAAAAATGAATGACGTCATGAACAAATGAAGCAACTTAAAATAAGCACTATAAGAAATAAAAATTGACCTTTTTGACAAATGTCATTAGTTTTGAAATTACTGAATTTATTCCATAAGTAGTTTCCACACTGTATAGATACATGTATAACGAAATTTTAGAATTGTAATTCGATACTAGAAGGTTATCGGCATTTATCACTCATCGTGAGTTGCTTTTTTGTAAAATTGTGTCGAACCGTATTGGAATATACAGAGTGACTCACGAAAAACCTTTGATGCTGCATCTTGCTTATTTTTATCCGATTTGAATAAATGACACATCAAATGAAATAATTTTGAAAAAACACTTCTGAATATAAAAATGCAAAGAACTATACCCATTCGTTAAATAAAAGTCAAGAAATTAAAGAGTAAATGTACAAAATTTAAAAATCAAGTGACCAAAATAAACAAAAGAGAAGTTTGTTCTAAATGCTCGAAATGACTAAGTAAGCTATGAATATTCGTTTGTCAAAACAGTTTTATAAATTTTTATTTATGTTGCTGTGGAAGAAAATTTCCAAAGACAATTTAGTGTTAACGTGTGGTGCGGCATTTTTGAAGATAGAATGGACTAGTGGGTCCCTTTTTTATTGATAGCAGTCTCAATCAAACAAAATATCATATTATTTATTATCAAACGAAATAAGCAACTTTCTGTATGAGATACCATTAGCAGTGTTGAATAGAGTCGTGTTTCATCAGAACACAGCGCCCATACCACATAATGCACGCATTAATTTTGTATTTTTAAATCATTTAAATCATTTTGGTGAATGACGAATGGGTGCTCATGGAGCTATTCGATGGCCCACTAGATCCCCAGATTTGAATCCACTGGTACCCAAAAAGAGGATAGTCCGAGTCTGTCAGGAAAAACCCCGAAATTTTTTACTGAATGCAAAAGTGGGCATTTCTAGAAGGTATCGAGTGTCTGCAACAGCATCGAGGAAATTTTGAGCAACTAGAATAGATTTTGTATTGTTTACAAATTTGATTATTTACTTGATTTTTGATTTTCAATTTTTTTCAATTAAAAAACATTTTTTGTTTTTTCTTTTAATGTACGAATATTCAGAAGAATAAAAAAATATTTAGAGTGTAATTAAAAAAAAAAGTTGGCTATCGTCTGTCAAAAAATAGATGTCGAAAAAAATATCGAATAGGATAATAATGAAGTGTTTTTCGAACTGTTTCATTTGATGTGTCATTTATTCAAATCAGATAAAGAATAAGTAAGATACAGCGTCAAAGGTTTTTCGTCAGTCACCCTGTATTTATACAATGTCGAAAAAGGTGTATACTGGGTGCCCCAAAATTGGCGGAACAACTTAGCAGTTCATTGTTAAAGTAGTCATTAAAATATCCGTTAAAAATGTTTAAAAAAATCATTCTTTTTTGTAGAAGATATGGACCTATTTGTTACACAAATATGGCAACATTTAAAAACATTCTATGTATCCCAATAGTCTGCAAATATTTCATTTTTGTTGTACCCATGGAAATAAGAAAGAAAAATCAAAGTAATGTTGCCATACGTTATTTGAGATAAAACCAACGTAAAACCACTTCTTGGAAATGCTGGAAATAATGAAGTAAGTAAATAATTGCAAACCTGATCACAATTATTCAAAATTATTATGCCACTGGCTAGTAAAAGACAAATAGTCAAAATCTTTTTTAATATTTAAAATAAACGAGATCAAGACTGCACCTTTTGAGCCCCCACATCTTCAAATCTAAAAGCTATAGAAGTTTTTAATTATTTTTCTCATTATTTTCTAACATGAGTTGACATTGCCCCATTGAGTTGTTCCTCGAATTTTGGGGCACCCAGTATTTTTCAATTCCTTAAAAATACATACATTTTTATTAAGTGAGTTACAGTCAAAACAAATTGAAAATTGTTGGTGCAGATGTTGCATTATGTCAAGATAATGTTTGATATCTTATCTAAAATGATAAAATCATTTGTCTTATTTTTTATTTATATCAAAATACTAACAAGGAAACTTTCCCTTTGTAGGTCGGATTCGCAAAAAACTGATGGCTTTCTATGCAGTTTAGGTAATATAAAGTCTATTCATTTTGTATTGAACTTTTCAAGGTCAAATTATATTTTTTTCAATCATGTGATTTTGCCTGTTTACAGTCACTAAACGTCCCGATTTAGTAACTAAATTTTTTGACAACTGACATGTAAACATCAAATTTGTTAAACAAAACCGTGACACCGTGAGTGGTTGTGAGATGTTTGGTTACAGTAATGATTTTTTGGAATATCTAGTTGTTAAAGGTGGCTTTCCGGACTGTTTGTCACCATGTAAACAACCCCATAACGGTCGGAGTCCGTTAAGGGTGTCCGTTATGAGCGGGAGCGGCCGTTATGAATGACTAAATCACTATAGCAACTTTTTTAACTATTCAACTATTTCAACTTTTTTACAATTGGTAAAATAATTAATGTTTAATGTTATGGGACACATCTTGAATTAATCGAAATCCGTATGCCACTAGCAGATGTACATGAGATCGAAGATGATGCTTCAGAATTTTAGCACCAACACAAGCGCGATTTTGCACGGAATATCGATGACCTCACTTGCTCTGCGGCCATCCGGACATCGGGAATATCTTGATCGCGATTTTTTATTGATTTCAGCCGTTTATTTTCAACGGAAAGTTAGACCCTGCGCACTAGCAACTTTTGCGAAGCAACTATTTAGTCACAGAAATAGAACACATTTAACTTAATGTAACCTCGCGCACGGGCGATTTTTAAATCGAAGCAACTAAAAACTTGTCCTATTTTAGGAGGAAACTGTTGCCGGTAAATGAACCAGGTTTGTTCTAACGTAGCGCCGCGCACCCGGCGATTATTTAGTTGCTTTTTCCACAAAATGCCTGTGTTAAAACCGATCTGTATAAGCAACTATTAAGTTGCCAGTGGGCGGTGCTCGTTCTTTTCGGTGACTAAACTATTTAGTTGCCTACGAGTATAACAAAAGTTGCTAGTGCGTGGGAACCCTTAAGCGTTGAACAAATCTGACAAACAACATTCAGACAATTTTTTTTCACAAACAACGGTTGACATGACGACGTCCTCCGCACACTTATTAATCATTCGGTTTTTTCGATGGCGTTGAAAAAATGTATTTCAAAAAGATAATTGTGAACGAATCGTAGAGATATCACAAAAACTATTGTACAATACACGTCCGTTAGGACCTTTACTGCCTCGCCAGTTTTATTCGACTCCCTCTGCGAGCTCGTCTCACAAAATTTCTGGTTCGGCCGTAAAGGCTATCCTAACGGACTTCTACTGTAAAATACTATAATAACATAGCATGTACCTGTTACATGACACTCTTCAAGGCAATATCTTTGTGCACGGTGAGAATTATATGAATCGAGGAACAAGAGGACAATCGGGGACAAGAGGGAATCTTGAGAACCCCGGCAGACGAGGATATGAGGACAACCGCGAAATGCTGACAAGCGGAATGGAGGGCGCTAAGCGGAAAAGGTCTTAATACACAACATCGACATTTGGACAAAAAGAAAGCGTAGGGAAATGAATTTTCGTCTGCTCCAGGCACTAAGTGGAGATGGATGTTTTAATAAGTTACCTATCCAGAATATGAAACAGAGAAAGTAAGGTATACCGGGTGATTCAGATTGGTATTCGCGCCCCTATATCTTTTTTATTTTAAGAAAAAAGTATAGCAAACCCTATACAGGGCAAGTCACATGAGGCTTATTTCTGAATTTATTTTGTACGCAACCAAAAATACTAATGACGCTGACTACTTGATACCGTTTATAATGTGATTTAATTTAGTCATCAACGTAGGTATGTAATTTGGCTAAAAATGTCAAAATGACGTTATCCTGTCCTGATTAATGAAATGAAAAATTAAATTCATCAACTGTCATTTTGACATTTTTAGCCAAATTACATACTTACGTTGATGACTAAATTAAATCACATTATAAACGGTATCAAGTAGTCAGCGTCATTACTCATTAGTATTTTTGGTTGCGTACAAAATAAATTCAGAAATAAGCCTGACGTGACTTGCCCTGTATATTTGTAAATCGCTTGTGAAACTACAATAGATGATGTTGTCAAATCTTCTCTACGATGACATATGTCAAAGTTAAGACAGTCAACTTTTTTTTTAATAGTACACTATACATTTCTTAGCCTATTCTTGTAAAGCTTTTTTTTCTACATGTGAATGTGTAAAAAAAGTTGACACTTGCAACAGGAAAAAATCGTGAAAAAAAATAAAATATGATTTAATTTATTCGAAAGTGTTATTTTCTAAAAAGAGCTAGTTGGCCAAACATTTGTAAATTCGCATTATGTTGGTTCCCTGCATGTCACTATTTACAAGGCAACCACGGAGCCAAAAAATAAAATTATTTGACCTTGTTTGTTTTAAGCCTCGGGTGCGCCTCGGCCAGAAAACTGAGACTCGGACGAAATACCAAATCCATACTGAATTTACTATGCTAAATTCGCGTTATGTTGGTTCCCTGCAACTCACTATTTTAAGAATTACATAGCCAAAAAATAAAATTATTTGACCGAGAAATACCCGATCAAAGCGGTATAGTCAGGAAGAAGTTAGGTTTCGAAGCCAGATGTTATATCATAGTTATTTATTTAAATGTAGGTTATAACATAGCTATTTATTTAGATGTAGGTACTTTAATAATTGACGCTATTAATGTCAAAATTCAATTGTCTCCATGGCTAACTAGCTCTTTTTAGAAAATAACACTTTCGAATAAGTAAGAGCTTATATTAATAACATAATTACATAAACATTTTTGTTTATAATACAAAAATTTCCGATAATATTGCGGAATCTGGAAGAGTGCCCCGAATGCTTGCAGCGTTTCCACGTTGAATGGCAAGGGAAATCCTCTCGAAAAGGAATTTCTTTGATTTTGAATCGCCTGATTCCGCGATAAGTCGGTTTCCGATGACATTAATGAAATCGATGGCTTGTTTGCACCAAGGGCCTTAGGTTTCAAATGCTAAACCTTTAAACACGTAGTTTGACGAAATGATTGAACTATATTTGCTATGTTTGCGTTTGCAAGCCATTTCAGCGGCAAAACTTGAGACTTCAGATGATTTCAATACGTAACTGTCTGCAAGTGTATCTACAACAGTAACGTCCCAAACCAAAGGTTGACCTTTAATCCACGGTACTAAAGTCATCCCATCTGGGCGTTTTCCGTTGTCCCGAGACAGTCCGTTTGGTTCTAAAGTTGAATTCACATGAATTGAAGTTAAAGACCGGTTGATAATAGAATTAATTTCAGTGTGTCTTGAAAATCTACCACTGCTTTTGAAACAACTTAGACCGTGGGTGCCAATTTCGTCAACCTTCGCATTGCATTTGCAAATATGAAGTGTACAAAGATTACAACCCAATCTTAAACCAATACAAACTTGGAAGGAAGTGTTATCTAAAAGAGTACCAGAGAAGGTATTGCATGTAACCAAGATCCTGATTGTCTGCATTGCAAAGCTTTAAAACGAGCCAAGTCTCTAGGTGAATTAAAGATTAAGTCATTGGCAATTATTCCAATTCTTCTGAAATTGTGGAATTGAATATATTAAATCATATTTTATTTTTTTAATTTATTAATTGAATATATTAAATCATATTTTATTTTTTTTCTCGATTTTTTCCTATTGCAAGTGTCAACTTTTTTTACACATTATTTTTTTAATATATTAATTGAATATATTAAATCATATTTTATTTTTTTTCTCGATTTTTTCCTATTGCAAGTGTCAACTTTTTTTACACATTCAAATGTAGAAAATAGTTATTTTTATATTAAGTGCGCGAAGAGAGTTTTTTGTGCATGAAAAGGTCTTTTACGCCGAGACGAAGGTCGAGGCAGTATAAGCCTTTGAATGCAGAAAAACATCTTCGCGCACGAAATATAAACAATATTTTTTCTATAATTGATTCAAAAAATTTAAATTAAAAATTCAAATTTTTGAAGGAACTCTGAAGTTTCAATGCAGTGACCATGTTGCTAGGTAACTAATAAAAAACAGTGCGTGAAATGAAAAACAGAAATAGTCGTATGCGTGAAATTGCATTTCACACACTGTTTTGTATGGTTTCTATGGTTTCGATCTTACTAACAATGTAAAAAAAAGACACGTAAGAAAATGACCCACTTCATGCACAGATAACTATGCGTGAATTTCAATTTTTTGAATCAATTATAGAAAAAAAAGCTTTACAAGAATAGATTAAAAAATGTATAATGTACTATTTAAAAAAAAAAGTTGACTGTCTTAACTTTGACATATGTCATCGTAGAGAAGATTTGACAATGTCATCGATTGTAGTTTCATAAGCGATTTACAAATATATATGGTTTGCTATACTCTTTTCTTAAAATAAAAAAGATATAGGGGCGCGAATACCAATCTGAATCACCCGGTATATGCAAGTGAAAACTGCCATTGGAAGAGACATTATCTTGGACAACATAGTTGCGATAATGCTCCTGAAAGAAGAGAACTGGATACATGATAAAACTGATAATTAAGGTGAAGAAAGATGATGGGTCGTAAGACAAAAACATACTGTAACGGTCCGGGTTCGATTCACCGTAAAATCATCAGGTTTTTTCAAATCACAACCATCTTTCGGAGGAGATGTAAAGCTGTCGGTCCCGGCTACTACTTAGTAGTGGTCGTTAGGCCATGTTAGAGGCGCTTGCGCGACCTGAAAACATCTAGCACTTGGCCTTAGCCAGAAGGTATACGATTATTTATTTTATTTAACGGTCCGAATAGGTTCGATAAATTAAGAATTTTAATTTTTAAAATAATTTCAACGAAATGTTTTAAATACCGTTCATTTGCTACGGAAATGCTGGTCAGTTGTAAATTTTATCGCCTTTGTCGGCAAGAGTGGTATAGATTTCCCATTTATAATTTGGTTTTATGGCAGTGCAATTATTAGGGGCTGTGTTTGCGGTTTTGGCAATAGACGTGAAGATATTGTAGCCTAGTCAGGCTCTGAGTCAGACAACAGACAACGGACCTTCTTTTACAGTCCTAGGATTTATGGCGGTAGTTGCCTATTGTCGGGGTATTTAACTCCCTGACAACAGGGCTGGTAGTAAAACCAAATTATAAATGGGAAAACTATACCACTTCGTCAAGTGAAATCTGCCAACCTTTCTTTGAAAATGCAGGTACGCGTCCTGTCCGAACACAACACAAAGATAACATTTTTCATGGGAAAAGAAACTTTGCAAAATTTACTCGTTCGACAATTTGGGGAGTCCAGTTAAAATCAGGGGATAATAATTGAATTAATGAATTTAATGTTAGCAGGTTTCAATTGAGAAAACCACCAAATCAATGTTCATTAGGTTAATTTACTTTTTTTAGCATTCTCAAATTTGTGGCATAATTGTAATTAAAGGGCGAGAATTGCAAATTAGAAACAGAGCGCTTTGTCGTAGAAAATAACTAGAATCATTTGCACTTTTAGTTAGAAAAGTAACAAAGCAAAGTAGAAAGGGAGTGGGTAGAATGGGTCTAGGCCAACTCGACACCAAACCTTAGAAGCAATAAACATTGACCGGCCAACTCGACACCAAAAAAAGCAGGTAGTTTTCAAAGACACCCCAAGAGGCCAACTCGACACTAAGCGCCCACTCACTACCTATCTATATGATGCCCCCAGTACAGGGTATTTCCTGAAGGGCAGACGTCTTTTCCGCATCAACCATTGCTTATAACACCCCCATAACGGCAGGTACAATTTTGGTGTACTGCTTTTCCGCACTAGGAGTTCGAGAAATTGCACTTAAGTTCTTAAGGGGTGCGTTATAGACACTTCATAATTTTTGTTTGCTACGCACTATTTTATTTTAAATCGTTCTACCTTACGCACCTAAATATGTATTAGTATTTTTGTAAAAACTCTTCTTGAGTATCAGTGTTTTATATACATAAAAATTCAGAGTATTAGAACGCAAATAATTGCAAAAACCAAAAAAGTAAAAGAAGCGGAGAAATTTGTATCTCAGAAAATATTTGAATATGGTAATTGTCAAATATCAGAATATGATTATGTAAAATCTATTTCATATAGATAAATAGATATAAGATTAATAATTAATTAGTAGTCTTGTAGTTAATATTTAATTGTAAATGTCCTATAAAAATAACATTATATTTGTATATTATAAAAAAAAGTATTTCCTCATCTCATTTTATAATCCCTGATATATTCCCGCAAGAACTCTAGTCACTGGTTGCGATATTAAAGAGACCGTCCCAGGTAGACAGTGCCGAGTTGGCTTGACCGCGGTGCCGAGTTGGCCGGTTATCCATGGGCTACCGGTGCCGAGATGGCCTGTTGTACTTTATTGCAAATTTTACCTAGGTATAATAAAGTGCCGAGTTGGCGTCCGCCCGGTAGAATACACAGACAACAGGGTAACGGTAAAGTCAGGTAGTCGTAGAAATCAGAAGTGTGAGTGAGAGAGTGAGAGAGAGAGGGAGAGAGAGAATAAAAATTACGAATTAATTAATAATTAAAACAGTTTGGGGAATCAAACCATTGTAGAAAAATTTTTAGAAGTAGCAGATCAACGGAATTTAGTTGCATGATATGGTACTTGCGTAACAGCGTTTCAAGCCCAATTTAGGTTTCAAAATAATGTTAATTTGTTTCTTTTTAATTCTGTTTGTTCCATTTTAATTCTGTTTGTTTCATTTTAATTCTGTTTGGTCCATTTTTAATTGTCTTTGTTTCTTGATGCTGAGGTTTATTATTGTACAGGGTGATTTTGAAAGTTGTGCAGATATTTTAATCACGAGCTACTGGCTTCATGTAGAACTCGGAAAAAATATTTAAAAAATTCTATCAAAAAATAAAATGACATTAATTTTTTCAGCTACAATTTTTTAAAAATTGCTTTTAGTTTTCTACGTTGTCCTACAACCTCGTAGGTAAAATTTCGGCACATTTTAAAAATACACCCTTGTATATCATGTTTTATAAAATGTACGCCAATGCGAAGTAACCTATAGGAAACCGCATTGGGGTACGTTTTATAAAATATGATATACAGGGTGTATAGAGTCAGTAATTTAGTGTTCTTTTTCAGAGTTTTAATTCAACAACAAATTATGTACATTCGGTCTGGTCCTAACAAAAGTCTAAATTTAAACATTTAAAATAATGGTGGAAAACGGAATCTGTAATTTCAAGAGTACTAGAGATATCGAAAAGGTGTCGCAACCGGCGTAAAGTAGAACCGAGCTGATTGGTCACTTTGGTCAAGTAGGGGTTGCGAAAGTGGGGTGCGCTAGAAATGATAAAACCGAATGCGGGACGGGAAACGGGGCTTTTTTGATTCACTCGGGGTTTGATCAAAAAAGTAGCCGGAGGTACGTTCGATACCTCCAGCAGCCATTTTGTGACCACGTGCTTTACATTTACAAGGTAAATTATTTTTCTAATTCTTGTACATACTTAAATTGTAGTCGCGGTTTAATTATTCACATTAGTTCACTATTGTGTTAAAAATAAAAATTATATTATTTTCTTTGAGCTTTTGATGACCACGTGACTCTTGAATTAATTTCTTTATCGCGAAGTATGTGATCTTCTTGCATTTACCGATTGGGGAAACGTGCTCTCGTCAAGGGGAACTAGTACACAATCATTATAAAACATTTCCATTCATTACCTTTGCCTTGGAGTCTCCAGTTCGGGAAGCTACCGCCAGTGTCCGTCGCACTCAATTAGCTGTGGTCCGGCGTAAGAGCAAAAAATTACCCGCGTCACCCCCAAGGGGCCCAGCGACCAAACTAGGCCAGCTGACACGTGAAGAGAGGTACCCTATGGGACTGTTAGAACCTTTTTCCCTTTTATTTTCGACCACCGGAGTAGACCAGGGTGATCTATAAGATTCCAGGGCGTAATTCATATCCTATTCGGATCACATAGTTCGCATCTCAAACTCGTATAATGCTGTTCGCGCCAGAAAGTTCTGTATTTGCCCAGCTTAGGCATTTATTCATGAGTCAAATCTCAATTCGCGAGCCGCGAGTCAAATTTACCTGAGTCAAATGTCCATCAACTTCTGTTTTTAAATTCATTTATTTATTCCTACCATTTGTTGGGACCAAACGCCACCACATTCGATTATTTGTTAAATAAAATTTAAGTGAAGTGTGCTCAATCGTTTTAATTCTATTTTCTGAAAAACCTTCCGAAGGTACGGCCTCTCGTTAGAACCTAATTAAACAAAATTAAAAATAAAACACTACGTAGGACCCATAAATATTTCTTTTCTCATTATTGTTGTTTGAGAAAAAGTCAAGGAAGTCGAAACGTTTTAATACCACTATTGTTTCAAAAGGCATAACTGAATGGTAGAATTTACAAGGATCCTAGGAACACTTTATTTAGAAGAACCATTTTATGGATAAAATACATTGAAGAAAAACAGCCTATTCTTTGTGTGATATTTTTTACTTTCAATTTTGAATTCAAACTTTCATTTGGCAACGCGTGTCAGATTTTGAAAACTTAGTGACAAAACCTCAGTCAAAAAATTCCTAAATATTCGGGTAGGTACCAGTATAACTCGAATATGTCAAAGTTCAATACAAAATGAATGGACTTTATGTAAAGAGCTTCTAGAAATAAGTGAGAATATAGTCAATTGCTTTATTGCGCCGTAACAGCTGGGTATCAATCCCTAACCATAAACTGTTTAAAACCCATTGCAGCAGGTCAGGGCGTATCCGAGTTGGGCCCGGTACCTGAGATAATCCTCGCTCCCAAGTATCCCCAATCCGTTCACCGCCTAATCCGATAAGGAGTCGGGCCACCCGGCCAACAACTAATTATAAAAATGAATCTTAATTTTAGTTCCATTTGAATATTTGCTAGTGAATCTGTAAATAACAGAAACAGTTGCTTGTAGTGAATAATTTTAAGTTTTGTGTGGCAAGTTAAACGACGATGAAATTCGATGGGGTTGTGTCAACAAAAAATCAAACTGCCTTGCAAAAGTGTAAACCTTCGGTTCCGAACCAACGAATGTAATCAGCAGTGATCTTATTCATAATCACCCGGAAGAAGAAAATATAGAGAGGCAAGCACTGAGTAATGGCGTCAAAAGAAAAGCTCTAGACAATTTAACACACAAACCTGCAAAACTATTGCGTCAAGAATTGCGACAAAATGGTTTTTTGGATCAGATTTTCACTTATGACGTGGATCGTGCGCTGAAGAATCTGTGGCAAGCCAGAAGATCTGTCCAACTTCCTCTCCCAAAAACTCAACTTGAAGCGAATAATTCTATATCCTGGTTAGATTTCGTTATGCTGTTTGTTATAATACGCCCTAACAGTAATTAAAAAATAATAATTGACTTATTTGTTTGCATCTACGAGTATCTATCTAATGTTTTGTGTACATTCTTATGTAAAATAATGTAAATATTTCTGAAATAAAAATGTTAATTTTGAAACATTCTTTTGCTATGGTATAACCGTAAATGGACAGAATTGTCAAAGGATTACCCCAAGTAGGTAGGTACTGAACTCCGATGCCGTCAAGACGGCGCGGCGCGGCGGAGGATTATTACAGGTAGCCGGGCCCAACTCGGACATCGGATTACAGGGCATTAACGCGCGGGCTCAACTCGGACACACCGGCGCGGCAGGTCAAGATGTTGCGATTTTTGCAAGCAGAGGGGGACTCGGGAAATTGTTCGAGCCAACCTGGATATTGAGACAGAAAACTGTGATTTCTTTAAAATAAGCAATAAAAAAACACATTTTTATTAAAAACTGTATAAGAAACATTGCTACTGTCATCTAACGATATAATTAATTCTTTTACTTGTTTTTCCGATATTTTTCTTCTATGGAAATTACCTACTTTCTTGTCACACTTGAACCACTCGTTTTGTGTGATTGTGTCCACCTGAGTTTGTATGACGTCAATGGCACCCGCGATTGTAATAGTAATAATAGTAATAATAACAATAATTGTTCCGGCGTATTCTTGATTTTAGAATGCCCCATATAGTGGAGTAACGATAGACAAAAATACGGCGTTATTTCGGAACCGGTAGCAAGAGTTCCGATTGTAATAATTTATTTTTTTTGCGTCATGAATACAAAATACTAAAACCTTTATAGGTTAAAAATTGACGCTCATAGTGGGAAATACACTCACCGGTAGAAAAAGCGACTCATTATGATTTCTTTAATAAATAATCTTGAAATTATATTTGTGCTTATTTTTTTTTTATAATAGTTAAATTAGGATATTTTCAAAAATCGGGAGTGCTATGGTCACCATGGCAACCGAATTGTTTTGTTTAAATAAAATATTGAAAAGTTTGGACTACTTCCATGTTGTGTTTTTGTCGGTTGTTTTACGTGTTAAAATTTTTAATTTGACAATACGAGATACTAATTCAAAATACATAAAAAAAATTTCTAAAAAATAGCTTTTATCATTTTTCATTAAAATCTTATTTCCTGTGTTTAATGTTTTGTTTGTCGGATATTCTTTAGCAAAGAATAACTTAAATAGCACCTACCAATACAACATGATACCAAAAAAAAATATTCTAAGACAATGAATTACTTAAAATTCAAAGTGAGTAGAACTCTTCAAACGATCATTGTGACGGGTATTGGTAAGAAATATACAAGATATGCTGAAAGTAAAAAAGTTATTAAGAGTGTATTATAAAAATTAAATATTTTCCCCGGTTTCATCCTCTTCCATGTCATTTTCAACTAAAATTGTTGATGGTGGGCAATTACAGTGGCCTATTTTTGAAGACGTTGTTTTTCAGGAATGGAAAAACAAAATAATCAAGGCAAGTTGTTGGTGCAGTTGGGAGTAAAAAAAAACGGACATCAAAATTGTGACAGTTTCAAAAATTCAATATAACCCATTCTTTATTGTCAATGTGACAATTTATGACAACTGGAACATTTGAAGAATTGATCAGACGTACCTACTACCTTGTCAAA
Organism: Tenebrio molitor; assembly: GCF_963966145.1. Classification (NCBI taxonomy): domain Eukaryota; kingdom Metazoa; phylum Arthropoda; class Insecta; order Coleoptera; family Tenebrionidae; genus Tenebrio; species Tenebrio molitor. Next base: position 21,580,675 of record NC_091051.1, on the reverse strand, counting down.
AATAAATTACTCCCTATCCCTATATTTCGAACTTTTATATAAATAACGTTTTTCATGTTGTGTAACTAGAATTTTCAGAAGTAATTTTGAATGCCTAAGGTTGGTTACTATGAATTGAGGGATTAAGTTCAATCAAATGTTTTGCTCTGAAGTGAACATATTGCAATAGCAATTTTAATAGTCAATAATTAATAATGACAGTTCTCCATTGTAATGACATCTGATGACATTTGAATTACATTTTTACGTGTTGCCAACTGAAGCGTATTACTCACGGACCTCTGGTTTTTTTTTATTTTCGATCGCATGGTATTACTAAACACTTTTTTGTCAAAAACCACTAAAAATAATTATATATTTTCTTCAAAAAATACTAACTATGCGACTCTAGAAGACAAACTGAACGTGTTTCTATCTGAGCCGATCAACACCGGGCTACCGAACATCTGCCTATTGTTCTTCTCTTTCCACATACAATTAATTCCAAACAAGTTTCAATATAACAATATACTCTTCCCAAAGTCATTCTATATTGTTTTCTAGTATTTTTCTTGCCAAAATAACGATTTCTAACTGGAAAATTTCAGTTCCTATAAATAAACAATAAATTAATGAAACAAACAATGAGCGGCAATTTTTAACCTATAAAGGTTTTAATATGTTTTATTTATAACACATTAAAAAAATTTCGTTCAAATCCGAGCTCTTGCTACCGGTTCCGAAATAAAAACCTAACGTTACTCCACTAATATCATTTCAATCGGATTTAGTTCGCAATGATAAGGCGGTTAGAGCTCGTGCCAACTCTCATGATCGATGACGCAGAAACCAAAATGCGTACCGAAGCGTCTCTACTATTCGAACTAAAAACATCGGTACCATTTTGTCAAGCTTCACAGATTTGAGAGCTAATTTATGTTGATATTTATTTGGCGAGAAGCCTTAAATAATGTCGGACATTCTAATCCAAACCCTTGAACAGTGTAAAATGCAAATTTGCCGCCACTCTGAAAATTTGAACTAAACGACCGACGTTTTTAAATTTCACTTATCAAAATTGGGCTCTGCCTTTGCGCAGCTTTTGTCAAGGTCATCGATCATGACAGTTGGCACAAGCTCTACCGCAGAACACGATGGCAATATTTTATCGCTTCTTGATCAATGACGATTTTTTTTTTTCAAAGACCTTTATGTGTAAGACTTCCAAAAGTTCTTTTTTGGTGTACTTCTCGTCAAAATATTTTCCTTAAGAAATTGCATTAATTCTTCCTTCCGACAAAGTGTAAGCACAAAATAAGGAATCAACGTTAAACAACCTGTGTTATAGTGTGACGCAGTTATCGGTCGGTAAAATCGCCCGCTAACTTGCGCCCCCACCAAAACCATTTAAACCCCGTGGAGAGCGCCGACGCAAATCGCAACGGCACGAGTACTTTCTCTTTTCTCGCCAAAAGGTCGAGCGAACCACCTCGCGTACCGTTTTCGCCGTGTTAAACCAGTGTCCGGGCACTCGTGTAAAATAGCGTCCCGGAGGCGAAGGTCCATCGACCGGCGAAAAGCAGGGACCGCGATCCACTGCGGGATCGGACCCGATAACGCCCAGAAACGGATTAAGTACGGTAATTCGCGACGCAAGGCAACCAGCAGGACTTTTCGAAGCCTCTTCAAACCTTTCCGAAGCCTCTTCAGACTTTTCGAAGTCTCTTCAGATTTTCCTCAGTCTCTTCAGGACTCTACAAGTATCTTCAGAACCTTCCACTACATTCTGCCGGATTCGCCCGGCCATTCAGCCACCAGCCTCGCACAACCTCGTCGAGGGACCACCGGGGACCGCGCTGGCCACGGAAGGGGCGAGCCCCGACTCAGGAAGAGCTCCGCCAGGCGACTATACCACCCGCCAATAACTCGTACGGTGCTTCTCGAGTTCATTTTTCTCGGGCCCACTGGACCAACCGACGAAGATCGAAATTTCCGAGCGAGGAGCGACCGATACTCCACTGTACCGCACCCTGTGAGGAGTCGGAACCTGGCAAGCCGCCCCTGTACAGTTGGTTGCAAAAGAAAACCGGAAGTGTCAGAATAAAATTGACACATTTTTACAATTTTTTCATAGTGTGAAACCTTCTTACGGGAGATAAGTTAGAATCAACGTCAAAATTCAATGACATTTTTTTAAATTACATATTTGATAGGTATTGTCATTTTAAATTACCCTTGTAAATAAAATTGTTTCTCCCTCTCGTCAGTGTATTTATTGCCAATTTCAAGCAAAATACTCGCCATAATAATCTAGTCCGGCCGACGAGTTCCTCCCGGTACCCAAAATATCCTAATCTTGGATGCAGGTAGCGAAGGGTTGGGGATTAGACTGCATTGCAGGGGTGGTAATTATTATCTGCACATTTAAAAAATAATTTTTATTCTAGTCATCCTTCCATTTTTGCTTTTTTAGATGCACTTATTAGTTTTCAAACATATACGTATAGCAAAATTCAATCTGCAAACAGAGGAATGAAAAAGTTGAGAAACGACGTAAGAAACAAAAAGGAGACATTACAAAAATTAATAGAAAATTATGAAAATGGAATATTCCCTAGAATAAATTTTGTACAAATAAACCTATGTTGTAATAATACTCCTGGGAGTAAACATTTTATTTTAATATTTAGGAAATATTCGTTTATCTTGCACTCAAAAATGTAAAAATATACCTGCCGCCTTCCTTAATCCTTCGACAATAAGCGGGAGCAACTCGTCTACAGATAACAGCTAAGTACCGACCACCTGTGGTGTAAACTGACCGCTGGGAGGAACTCGTCTACGTCCAGTCCGGCTACCACTCGTCGACTACCTATCGCAGTAATCTCCCATAACCTTGGGAGGAACTCGTCCGAAAAAGGGTTATGCAGGTAAAGAAGTGAGCACCCGGAGGAACTTGGATACGCCCGACTCTGTTCTCAGTGTTCTCACTTTTTTCTAGAAGCGCTTTACAAAATATTAGCTGCTTGATGGCTTATATTAAATGTAGTGATTTAACCTGTGAAATTGGTTATTTCTAAAGTAACTTCAACATATACAGTGAGTTTTTTTTGCAGACTGGCCATAGGGTTTTACATGCTGATTTTTCCTTATATTAAATGTAGTGATTTTATCCTGTGAAATTGGTCATTTCTAAAATAACTTCAACATATACAGTGTGTTTTTTTTGCAGACTGGCCATAGGGTTTTACATCTTAATTTTTCAACTTCCTTTGATACAAAGAAATTGTTTTTGAAATAACTGACCGCTTTGCAATATCACTTTGTCGCTCTCCAGATTGAAACTTATCAATTATTAATTTATTTCATCCTGTGTCAAATTTCTAGTATATAACGGTATTAGGCCGATATGGGTTATATAACAGACGAGGTTGAGATATTGTAAAATCGAGGTGGAGCCGAGATTTTATAATCAACCGAGTCTGTTATATCCATATCGGCCGTATGTTGTTTTATAGTTTTCTTTATACCATACTATTATTAGGATTTATCAGTACTCAATGCTTGATTGATATGATACCCATAACAGACTAGGCCGTTATTCAAAATTATCAGACCGAGGCCGTTATTTTTGCTACCGTTGCTACGGTTACGGCACAGATGACAACTAAATTTAATTTTTGAAGTAAAGAGAAATGTCAGTCTTACAAATAAATCATCGTTAAATGTTAAGTATTATTGATATAAAGAAAACTATAAAACAACATACGGCCGATATGGATATAACAGACTCGGTTGATTATAAAATCTCGGCTCTGCCTCGATTTTACAATATCTCAACCTCGTCTGTTACATAACCCATATCGGCCTAATACCGTTATATACTATTTCTTTATACCAATAATACTTAACATTTAACGATGATTTATTTGTAAGACTGACATTTCTCTTTACTTCAAAAATTAAATTTAGTTGTCATTTGTGCCGTAACCGTAGCAACGGCAGCAAAAATAACGGCCTCGGTCTGATAATTTTGAATAACGGCCTATAATTTTGAATAACGGCCTACAACAAATTTAACAACTTATTAGATACGTGTGTCCCAAAAACTTGCAGCGGTTGCAATGGTTGCTATCCGCCCTGGTTCAACTCATCGATTATTAAAAATATTAAACGGAAATGGCAAATTTGGCGTAAATACAAAATTAATAACAATCCCGTAACATGCCAGATATTCAAAACGATCCGCTCGCAAATTAAACACGACATCAAGCAGGCGTATAAGGTTTATATTGACAGTATTGAAGGTAGCATTAGAACTGACCCAAAAAAATTTTGGTCTCACGTTAATAGCATCAAAAACTCTAAGGGTGTTCCAGGTCGCATGTCATATTTAAATAATCAATTTCAAGATCCAAACGACATCGTCAATGCTTTTGCAGATTTCTTCCAACAGTGCTACACTGCTTCGGGAGTTTTCACTGGCCGGGACGTTATTCATTCTGATACTAATAATGTAAACACTCCTTTCATATCTGAATCAGACGTAACATCAGCCCTAAAGAAACTTAAACCCAAATTAACGGCTGGTCCCGATAATATTCCTGCGTTTCTCTTAAAAGACTGTGCCTCAGTCCTAGCGTATCCCTTGCAGTTGGTGTTTAATCTTGCTCTCAAAACCTGCAAATTCCCTGAAATATGGAAATTATCAAGTATCTCGCCAATCTTCAAAAAAGGCAACAGAACTCAAGTAGAAAATTATCGACCAATATCTCTTATTTGCAACTTCTCTAAGGTGTTTGAATCCATCCTGTATGACACTTTGTTTGCAAGCGTTCGCAACACGATCTCCGAATTTCAACACGGGTTCGTTAGTGGCCGTTCTACAGTAACTAACTTGTGCTCCTTTACGCAATTTGTTGCTGAATGTTTTGATGCCAGGCTACAGGTTGATGTGGTCTATACCGACTTCTCTAAAGCTTTCGACCGGTTGGATCACCGCATTCTGTTATGCAAACTTCGGGAATTTGGTCTCTCAGAATCATTGTTGCAATTCTTCGAATCTTACCTTGGGAGCAGAAAGCAATTTGTAATGTGTAACGGATTTAGATCTAAAGAAATCACTGTATCATCTGGAGTTCCGCAGGGCTCTGTTCTTGGACCTCTGTTTTTTATCATGTTTATTAACGACATCAGTGTAAATATCGAGTCCAATATTCTCATGTATGCGGATGATCTTAAAGTGTACAGAAAAATATCTAACACACATGACTGTGAAATGCTGCAGCGAGATATTATTAGGATTCAAGAGTGGTGCAAATGTAATAATCTGTTTTTAAATGTTCAAAAATGTCATGCTATGTCCTACACGAATAAATCCACAACAATCCTCTTTGATTACCACATAGATCACTGTTTGCTTACTAGAGACAACATGATCTGCGACCTGGGAATTACTTTTGATACAAGATTAACATTTTCAAATCATATAAATGTTATAGTCTCCGGGGCACTGCGATCTCTGGGATTCATTATAAGATGCACTAAAAATTTCAGTGATATCAGATCATTGAAAATGTTATATTTTGCCTTTGTTCGTTCTCGTCTCGAATATGGAAGTATGTATTATCTGGTCTTCAAATTGCCAGACACACATTCAAAATCTGGAAAAAGTCCAGCGTCGTTTTCATAAATTCTTGGCCCATAGAATTGATGGTACTTATCCCGAAAGGGGTCGCTCGCAATCTGAACTCCTTGAGCGTTTCGAATGTCAGGATCTTAAGACTAGACGCGTGAACGCTTCAATGAGCTTTCTTCGTAATCTGATACATTACCGTATAGATTGTAGTAATCTTTTGAGCAAGCTCTACTTTCTGGTTCCCCGCCTGACCTCCCGAAACCATGTATGCTTTTACCTACCTACTCCGCGTATTGATGTTCAGAAACATTCTCCTTTATATACCATGTGCGAAAATTATAACGTACATCAACATGCGTTTGACATCTTTCGGTAATGTTATCTGTATGTATTTCTTTTCTCTTGCTATTCTCCTATCCCTTAATTGGACTTGTTCTGTGGGATAGACGTATTCTAATAATAATAATAATAATAATAATAATAATAATAATAATAGGCAGAATATAGCCTAAGGGAGTCCGTTTCGGCTCAGGGACGCGAGGGTCGCGGGTTCAATTCCGACCCAGGGCGAAAAAAAAAAAAGGCTATATTCTGTCTCGTGATTCGGAAGTCACGTTAAGCCATTGGTCCCGGTCTATTGAGTTGGTCATCATGCCCCTCATAGATTTGTAAAACCAGTCCTAGACTGTGTAACAAATTTTTTTATAATAATAATAATAGATTGTTATAGGTGTTATATCAATCAAGCATTGAGTACTGATAAATCCTAATAACAGTATGGCATAAAGAAAAATACTTTACGTCATCAGTTTGAATCCGGGAAAACGCAAAAAACGGCCGGACGCCGGTTAAGTGTTGCTATTGGAAACACAAAAGTAACAATCGCAATAACAATTATTCAGGTTTAAGAAATGTTTTATTCAAAACTACATCTAAATGCAACTTAACAATTTAACTATTTCAGCCACAAAGAAGATGCACTTACTTTCTCAGACTAAAAACGTTAGTTCATAAATAAAATAATACAACCATTTAAACCAAATCTAAAAAATAGGCCAGCCAGCATAACCTCTTCCGTAATTTTCTTCACATTATTTTCTGATTTCCATTTACAAAAATGGCTGAATTGTTTTTGATACCTTTCACCAGACTTGCTAGGTATTAATTCAGCACAGGCTTCTGCAGATTTTCTTACAATTTCTGGAGGATTTGCTTTAGAAGTCATTTTGACGCACAAAATTATTTCAACAAAATAAACAATTGCCAAACAGCCGTTGCTAATCATGTTCCAAAAATGTGACTAGATTTGGAGCTTTTGTTGGATTATTTTGAAATTAATTTCAATGTTTCTTTCAAACGAAATTTGAGGCAGGATGAAATAAAATACATAACGACATTCGTCCGTGAAATCTTTTTACAGTACTCGTTTCGAGTTTCAAGACTTGGCTCCTTCGTCGCCTCGTCCTTAAACGTCTAACTCGTACTATAAACTATGAGTTCCCGGACTTATAACATTAATTACTATTTCGCATATCTACAGACAAACTTTTACCTTTAGGCATCTTTATTTAGCGTACCTATATACTACAAAGACACACAAATTTTAAAGCACATAGCTGTGGTAACTCGTTAAAAATGAATAAAACCAAATGTTTCTTTACTTTTGTTTTTTTGTCGAAGTAAACTTGACATTTCAATGAGAATTTTGTTGCCTGGCAATTTAACGAAAAAAACTGCCTTCGTCCGTAGGACGAGTAATTTTTTCTGGCAGTTTTTTAAGTTTAATTGCCAGACAACAAAACTCGAATTATAAATGGCAAGTTTACTTCGACACACAAAAAAAGCTTGAGTGTAATTCGGTAAGACAATTTAATGAATACGTAAATCACTATGATGCAGACCTACTAGAATCAGACGCTTTCAAAAGTTAGGTTCCGTTTTGTCGCTGGAAAAGTTAGGGCAAACTTTTTTCGCTGTCATAATGACAAAAACACCGCTGCTTATGGGATTTTTAGTGTATGAATTAAATTGTCCCTATAAAAACAAAAAAAGCCGTTTTGGTACAAAAAATACTGGCTTCAGAAGGTGACTGGCTCGCCTTCGGCTCTCCAGTCATATCCTTCTGTCGCCAGTAAAAACCCTTTTTACCATGCTAGTAATGTTAAATACTATTAAATTGTACCGTGAAATCTGTACCATTAGTGACTGTGTGCATCTTCAAGATGATTTACTCAAACTCAGTCGATGGTGTCATGAAAATAAATTATATCTACAGCTTGCCCATTGTAGCTTGAGCTGTGACAGATGCGCAAGTTGAATAAAGAGGTCCGATAAAGAGGTCCTGGAAGCAGCAAAGAAATGAGACACGAACAAGTGTACTGTAATGTCCACTATACAATATACCGGGTCATTATAAATGTTTATTCGGAATCGTATTGTAATATGCACATTCCTAACCTTATACGAGGGCGGAAAGTTAAACATTCCTTTTTATCTTTACTTCCCTCTCTTGGTCAGTAATAGACCACTTTTTTTTCCAGTGGCGTACACGAATTGTCGAAAAACGAATAAAATAGTATACAAACCTTGGTGGGAAGATGTTTCCTTCCTGTCTCGAGCATTAGTTCACCTCAGCTACGCCTTGGTAAACTATCTTAGCTTTCGACAGGAATGAAACACTTTCCACCTCGGTATGTAATCTACTATTCTAAAGCTAGTGTGGCACGGTACTAACTTTCACAGAAAATTTACCAGTAAATTTAGACCCTGTAGAATTAATAACGTGACATTAGCAAGAGTTGAATCGGTTGTTGATTTAAGTATTACGTTTGACAACAAATTGTCCTTCGTTCAACATATAAACGTTGTCGTTACAAAAGCATTTCAGGCACTTGACTTTATTATAAGGTGTTCTACGCACTTCAGAAATATTGACACCTTAACGTATTGTGCATACGTAAGATCAAAACTTGAGTATGGCAGCATTATTTGGGATCCAAGTTATCAGAGATATGTGGATAAAGTTGAAACTATTCAGCGTCGTTTTCTCAAATTTTTAGCATTTAAGACTGATGGTGCCTATCCTGAAAGAGGTTATTCTCAACAGAATTTACTTAAAAGGTTTGGCTTTCTTGACCTTCACACCAGGAGAAGAAATTTTTCAATGAATTTAAAAAAAATGTATATCAAATACAAAATTGACTGTCCTGACTTACTAAGTCAGATTTCTCTTCATGTGCCTAACAAAGGAACTCGTCACTGGAGAACTTTTTACATAACATACTCGTATCTATACTCAGAGCGAATGTACTCGTATTGAAGTTTTCACCTTTGCACCAAATGTGCAAACTTATTGTAATGAGTCGCAAGATAATAATGATATTTTTCTACTGCAAACTGTTTGCAAACTGTGTATCAGTCGATTCCAGCACGCTCTACAGGATTAAAATGTAGACAATTGCGATTAATGTGAGTATACGATTTCATCACGACCCGCTGTATAATAACCACTCTGTTCATTTAATTAAAAAAGTAATTTCAATAAGCGATATATCAAATGAAAAGGCGTTTAAGGGACTATAAACTGCCATATAATATTTATTTTTTAAAGCTAGTGTAACACGATACTAAATTTCACAGAAAATTCTGTAAAAATGACAAAGGCAGACTATGATCCTGATCGTTTTTCGTATCCCACCTCCACCCGGCGGCACGGCAATTTTGCCGGAGTACATACACTATTACGGATAATACTATCAAGTAATAGTGCAGTGCTTATCAACATAATTACCGGCGTCTAGCCTCCACATTTTGACTTTTTTGTGTTTTATGTTCTGTGTCAATGTTAAGGAATTTCCTCACGATGTGACATGAGTATAATAATATACCTTTTTGAATTTCAACCACCAATGTGTTCTCTAAGTCCAAAATTTTTAAATTTTTAAAAAGAGATTGCGGTACTATTCCTGTTGCTGAAATTATAAATGGTAAAATCGAAATTTTTTCTAAACACCAAAGATCTCTCATAGCAACGGATAGTTCTAAATATTTATTAATTTTTGTATTATATGTCTGTATTATATTGTGTGAATTTGGAACAGCTATATCTAAAAGATATGCTTGCTTTTGTTGTTTATTTAAAATAATAATGTCTGGTCTGTTATGCTGAATGTGAATGTCAGTTAAAACTGTGCGATCAAAATATAATTTGTAATTGTCATTTTCTAAACAACTTTCTGGTTTATAAATGTAATGTGGTTGTGTATCCTTTAATAAATTGAATTTAACTGCTAAATTCATGTGTATAATTTTTGCGAATATATCATGACGTTTTTTATATTTGCTTTGAGCCAAAACGGTGCAAGAAGAAATGATGTGTTCAATGGTTTCCCCTTCAGTTCCGCAAATCCTACATTTATCGATGATCGATTGTAAACCGCATATGTGTTTTTTATAATTTCTTGTATTTATAACACGATCTTGTATTGCAAATATAAAACCCTCAGTCTCAGGATGAATATTTGATTTTTTAAGCCATGCATGAGAAGCTTGAATATTAATTTCTGGCTGTTCTAGCTCTTTAAAATATCGCCCATGTAAAGACTTTTGTTTTATATTTGCTATAGTGTCAGGTATATTTGGCTCAACAATATCTGAAATTACATTATCACTTAAATTTAAAGGTGTGTAACCTTTATCCGCTGAAACCAAAGCATTAAAAAAAGTGTTATCACGAGCTCTATTGAGAAAATAATTTTTTAGTGAAGCAATTTGATTGTGTTGTAGAATTTCTAGATTTGAAAAACCCCTACCACCATTTTCGCGTGGTAAATTAAATCTTTCAATAGCAGATTTGGGGTGATGTTTACAAAATTTTGTAAAGAGAACTCTAGTTTGAATATTTATATTCTGTAAATTAGTTTTGGACCATTTTATAACACCAAAAGAATAGGTCAACAATGGAACAGCGTATGTATTAACTGCTTTAATTAAATTATTACCGTTTAATTTTGATTTTAAAATAGATTTAATTCTTAAATAAAATTGTTTTTCTAAATTTTCTTTTATAATTGAATGTTGAATATGATTTGATTGATTAATACCTAAATATTTATAAAATTCTCCTTTATTTAAATTTTTAATGATTTCTCCTTCTTTAGTTATATATTCTAAATTTTCGTAATGACCACGACATATTGATTGCGTTTTACACTTATCAATACCAAAACTCATGCCAAAATCATTTGAGAAATTTTCAGTTATTGTTAGTAAAGATAAAATGTGATTCTTTTTAGATGCATAAAGTTTTATGTCATCCATATAAAGAAGGTGATTTAATTTGGATAGTGTGGTATTATTAACTCTAATATTGAAACCATATCCAGTGCTATTTAATAGATTTGTCAAAGGATTGATGGCTAGACAAAACCATAAAGGACTTAAAGAATCTCCTTGATAAATTCCCCGTTTAATTTGAATAGGCTCGGATTTTAATTTAGTATTGTTTATTGATAAATTTAAAGTAGTTTTCCAAAATGTCATAACATGGGATAAAAAGTTAATTAAATCCAACTTAATTTTATAAATTTTAAGAATTTTAATTAACCATGAATGTGGTACTGAATCATAGGCTTTTTTGTAGTCTATGAATGCGGTACAAATATTTCTATTATTTTTTCTAGCTTGTTCCATTATTACCGTATCTATTATGAGTTGTTCTTTACAACCAAAACACTCCTTAACACAACCTTTTTGTTCTTCATTAAGTATATTTAATTTTTGACAATGGTCGTAAATTATTACTTTAATGCAAGATGTCATAATTTTATAAATTGTAGGCAGACATGTGATCGGCCTATATTTTGATGGATTTTTAGTATCGGAATCTTTTGGTTTCAGATATGTTATACCATGGGCCAAAAACTCTGGAAATGTGTTAGGTTCCCTAATAAATCCGTTAAAGTGATCAAGTAAGCATTTATGAATACAAGTAAATTTTTTTAACCAAAAGTTATGAATTTGGTCACCTCCAGGGGATTTCCAATTATGTGAACTATTAATATTTTTAACTAAAATTTCAAGGCTAATTTGAATATGATGTGGATTATTACTATCTGGTATCTCATTTTCTAAATTAGGAATCCATTCTGCCTGATTATTAAATTGAACTTCATTTGACCATATGTTTGACCAGAATTCTTTAATTTCATTTATATTTGGTAGACCATTATTATTTTGAGTTTTATTATCTGCTAAATTTTTGTAAAACAACTTCTCATTATTTCTAAATAGTTTATTTTCAAATTTCCGTTGTTTATTATTTTTATATCTTTTTAATTGTTTAGAATAAATATTCAATTTTTGTAATAAAGTGTCTTTAATTTCTATTAATGTTTCATTATATTCGTTATATTTTAAACAATGTATTCTGTTTTTATTTAAAATCGATTTAATACAGTTATTTAGATGATTAGAATTTATACCCTTTAAATATTGAGTTATTCTACCTAAATCTCGTCTGATATTGTTAATGCGTTTATTTAGTCTTCGTTCCCATTTTGGTAATTCTTTAGCTTTTATATTATTTGTCTGGTCAATTTCTTTTGAACCATTTAATCTGATAATTGTTAAAGCTCCACTATATATGATACTGTGTAATTTTCTAAAACTTGTCGTGATATTTACAAATTTAGGTAAAATGAATTGATTTAAAATTTCAATCATTGCAAAGAATTTTTTGGAGCTTTGTTGTTTAGGTAATAGTGGTCTATTAAATGGTTCTATATGTTCAAATTCGTTCAGAGTTCTATTAAATTCATCTTCAATTTGTTCTTTAAAATTTTGATGGTAGTAAAAATTTTGATTAATAACATGTATATCATTATAACTCAAGTCTAAATTATTTATGTCGTTTTGTATCGTGTTGTTTGGTGTTGAATTACTTTGATAACAGAAAGAGTCATTATGATTTGGTAAACTTTGTAAACTTTGCGGTTCAACAGAATTTTCAACTAAATTATTAGAAACTTCATTATTGTCAGAATAATTAATTGACAATTCTACCTTTACATCATTTTTGATCTTTTCTAAAATTGCCGAAGGGATATAGTTTTTCTTCATAATGGCTCTCCTCTGGTCAGCTAAATTTTGAATAGTAACAGGAAACTGGGGGTACTTACTTTGGAATGCTTTAAATAAATCAAGCCTGTAAGTACTCACAACATCATTATCATTTTATAACAAATTTTCTACAAAATTTAGCATCGTGTCATACAGCCTTAAAGTAGCAGTTTAAGTGGGGTGATATTTAACTTTCATATTTTAAATTGTGACATGTTTTTCATTACTTATTTTTAAAGTCACTATTTTTCTAAACATTGCTGTATAAAAATATTATTTGTTTTTTTAAAAGTTCTGAAGAAATAAAAATGTTTAATAAATAATAATGTATAATACACTGCGCCGCAAAATTAGCGCATACTCTATAAAAACTTTAAAAAAGCCTGTAAATTTAAATTTTAAATGATGCATTATGAAAAGTGGTTTTCTAATGAGTATCGGATTTAAACTTTAAGATAATGCGATAAATGGCAGTCAATGATTCTCTAAAAAGTAATACAATAAATTTTCTAAATTATGCCTTAATTTTGCGGCGCAGTGTATAATTAATCAACTTAAGTACAGTTGCGGAATTAAAATTTCGGGCACTATTGTCAATGTCATGATATAAACTCTAAAACAACCTTTACATTAATAACCTTATTTTTTACTCTTGTCATGTTTTTGTCTTTTTGGCATTTAAAAATTGTCATTTGTGGCATAATAACGGGTAGGCAAAATATCAAAACGATGATTTAATTACACTCAGTGCAACTAACTGAAATCTCAAAATTCAAAATTGTTTGGGTGATTGACACAGATAAGTTTAATTTTTGAATGTCAGTCATGATGACAGTAGAAGGTGCTTTACAGAGATTTTGTTGAAGTGACAGAAAAATAGTGCCCGAAATTTTAATTCCGCAACTGTACATAACATTTTTGATTTACAACACAAAAATTTCCGATAATAATGCGGAATCTGGAAAAGTGCCCCGAATGCTTGCAGCGTTTCCACGTTGAATGGCAAGGGAAATCCTCTCGAAAAGGAATTTATTTGATTTTGAATCGCCTAATTCCGCAATTAGTCGGTTTCCGATGACATTAATGAAATCGATGGCTTCTTTGCACCAAGGGCCTAAGGTTTCAAAGGCTAAACCTTTAAATACGTAATTTGACGAAATAATTGAACTATATTTGCTATGTTTGCGTTTGCAAGCCATTTCAGCGGCAAAACCTGAAACTTCAAAAGTTTTCAAAACGTAACTGTCTGCAAGTGTATCTACAATAGTAACGTCCCAAACTAAAGGTTAACCTTTAATCCATGGTACTAAAGTCATCCCATCTGGGCGTTTTCCGTCATCCCGAGACAGTCCGTTTGGTTCTAAAGTTGAAATAACATGAATAGAAGTCAAAGATCGGTTGGTAATAGTATCAATTTCAGTGTGTCTGGAAAATCTACCACTGCTTTTTGAACAACTTAGACCGTGGATGCCAATTTTGTCAACTTTCGCATTGCGTAATAATTGACACATTTTAATGAAAAGGCGAACAAAATCAAGTTGCTTTGTGAGACCTGTCAGCAAGAGCATTTGTTACGCAAAGAATTTGACAAGTTGTTAAAATTGCATTTCCTGGTAATCGTGAGTAAAAATGAATACCTTTGAAGAAATGACCGACATGCTACAAGCGTATTTTGAGTGTGAAAAAAGGTCTCACAAAGCAATTTGATTTTATTCGTTTTTTTCATTAAAATGTCTCAATTATTATTTGTTAAACCTTTCAAAAAACAAATCATATTTTTATACAGCAATGTTCAGAAAAATAGTGACTTTAAAAATAAGTAATGAAAAACATAATGTTGCAATTCAAAATAAGAAAGTTAAATATCACCCCATTTAAACTGCTTCGTTAAAAAATAAATATTATATGGCAGTTCATAGTCCCTTAAACGCATTTGATATATTGCTTATTGAAATCGGACAAGAAATAAAGTTGCTAGAGCATTTAAAAAAAAATTGGATCGCCCTGTATAATACCACGAGTAGTCCAAATTATGTCGATTATTTTTCAAACTGGTCACGAATGTCAATTGTGCTTGGGAATAACTACACGAGTGCGTTAGCACGAGTGAGATTCGCAAGCACAATTGGATTTGACAGCAAATCGAAAGAAATTAACGCAGAAATTGAAAAAAATGTTTCCAACAACACAAAAAACACACGTGAGTCCGTTTGGAAGCAATTCCATAAATTCATTCAAGGCTGCATTCATTTGTTAAAACTATTCGCTAGGATCACTAGTGGAATATCCGATATAATTTGCACGACAGGTGAATGGAACAGTCAAATAAAATTATCTAAAAATTAAGACATAACCTGTCTTATAACTTTGATCAAAATTGCTTACGTGATTTAAATTTATAATTAGAAACTGCTTAAACTGTTAATTACTTTAATATTGTTTTTATTAATTCTTTAATATTAATATAGGTATAGAAATAATGGCATAATACCGATAAGTATAAGACTTTAACTGTGGACACCCGGTATTGTAATAAACGAGAATAATTAGAATTTTGTCACGGCCAGTAGACATTTGTTAGGTCTACTAATTAGCTATCTAATTATCCAAATAGAGTAACTCAAAACAGCTTGTCTGAGACTTTTTTTTTTTTTGAGACGTTTACAAGGGAATACTGAATACCGATTTTGATCATTTTGGGAGTTCTTATTGCAATTTGGATGCGAAATCAACGATTTAGAAGTTAGCTAGCTTCTCCAGATTGCATTTTCCTTAATTACCTATCTGAAACTTTTCATTTAAAATTGGCAGATGAAAGACGATATTTGGATTCTATATTTTGGAATTTGGAATTATATATTTGTGGAGACCCTCTAGTACCAATAAATTGTTCTTTCGCTAATGATTTTTCCATTTAAGATAAAAATGTCCAATTTGGAGGAATGAATTTAGATTCTGATAGTTTGAAATGTGAGTTTTTGCAATTTAGAGATGAAACAGACACCTTTTTTAATTTGTTAAAGTTTGTTGTCAATACCATCACAACAATGTTCCTTAAAAAAACATAGGTTACAGTAAACTTTATTTTTTTAATACGTAATTGAAACTACCAACAACAACACAATAACAACAAATTATGACGCAGATATCGCAATATAATAAAGCAGATAATGAAAAATGTAACATCAATCAAAGTTTATTATAACCTTAATTACAAACATAACCAAAAATTTCAACACACCTTAATACTGACCTTAAAACACTATTATGTATCACAAAAACGTCCACATTAAAAATTTGGTAAACTGAAACTCTCTAATTTGCAAAAGTATAAATTTTACAAACCACATTTAACAACATATTATAAACCAATAAACCACACAAATAAATGACAAACGACATTCCGGATCCGGATACCGCACATGCGCACCCAATGTGTAATTGTGTAAGACAAAAACTGTTTTTGGGTAATGTCTGTTATTTTTATCAGCAACAGAGTTTGATTTGGACGAAATATCGGTAAAGCAATTTGTTGATGAAGATGACACTCAATTTAAAATTTAAAAAAACTAAAAGCAACAAGGTCAAACACATCTTCAATAGGTTGAACATGTGTATACTGTGTTGCATATCCAATAGAACAACACAAATTAATGGAACTTTTTGGGATTAATAAAAATGAAAACTATATAGTAAGTTATAACTACACTGACCGGCAAAAAAAGTGGGACACCAAGAAAAATAATATTATACTAAAATCATGATTACAAAATTAAGTAAAAATGATGTCGTTACTTGTATTCTGTTCTTAAAAATATACCACCTAACAAAGATGTCATTTGAAAGGCTTCAATTAACACATTAACAACAGAAAAGAAAAATACAATTATAAAAAATAAATAAACAAGGAACATGAACGCCTCTACTTAATTCAATATTTGGTATTCCCGCCTCTTGCCCTTATTACAGCTTCTAGCCTTCGTGGCATTGACTTGATTAAGTGCTGAATTTCTTCTTGAGGCGTATTATCCCATTCTTCTTGCACGACTCTTCGAAGCTCTTGAAGAGACACCAGCTCACCACACCGCGCTCTAACCTGTTTACCGACAACGTCCCATAGATGCTCAATGGGGTTTAAGTCGGGACTACGTGCTGGCCAGTTCATTGTATCAATTCCTACATCATGAAGATAATCTGTTACAATTCGAGCAGTATGTGGGCGAGCATTGTCGTGCATGAAAATGAAACCATCGCCTGCTAACTGGGCAAAACCCACGACATGGTCTTGTAGGACCTCCTCTATATACCTATGGGCTGTTAATGTGCCTCTTTCAATAAAAACCAACTGTGTACGGGCTTCCCAAGAAAAACCTCCCCATACCATAATTGATCTTCCATTAAAACTGAGCCTTTCAGAAAAATTGCAAGGTGCATAGCGTTCTCCTGGTCTTCTCCAAACTCTCGCCCGTCCATCTGGAGATCGGAGAGCAAATCTCGACTCATCGCTAAAGAGTACCGACTTCCATTGCTCTAAATTCCAATTTAAGTGTTCCTGTGCAAAAAGTAATCTGGAAACCCGATGACCTCTGAGAAGTTCTGGTCCAGTTGCTGGTCGATAGGCCCCTAAATTTGCTTCGCCACGTCTTCTTCTTACAGTCCTTTCATTCACGTTGACCTCTCGTACCCTTTCCAGTTGATTTCTTATCTTAACTGCCGTCATATGCCGATTTCTCAAACTAAGCATCGTAATGTATCGATTATCACGAGCGCCTGTACTTCTTCTACGTCCTGATCCAGGTCTTCTGGTGTACCCTCCAGTCTGACGAAAACGAAGTACGGCTCTATGGACACTGGATCGTGCAAAACCAAGAGAATTCGCAGCTTCGCGAATGCTGAAGCCCACGTGAACTAGAGCTATAGCTCTTGCAGAATCTTCTTGCGATAATGACATTTCAATGACAAAAATAACAAATTTGTGAAAATTCCATGACAACAATGTCAGAAATGCTTTTTTTTTAGGACGAAAGAAAATAAACGCCATCTGAGATTTTAATAGATTTAAGAAAAACTCAACAATTGAAAGGTAAAACCCAGTAAATCAAAAGAAAATTGTGGAGAATAGGAAATAAAACAAAAATAAACTTTTGGGATAAAAAAAATAACGTACATACTTAAATATAAATGAATTTTTTTAATGTCCCACTTTTTTTGCCGGTCACATTGAGTGTCAACATTTTTTTATGTAACTAAGCCTGCGCCCCAACGAGCGAGAGTTTATTTCAAATTCGAAAAGGTTTCTCCTGATTTCGCATTAAATTTGTTTTGAAAATGAATTCACGGAAGAAAGGTACGGGAAGTGAAGTGAACATAACCTTAACCATGATTTGGTGTCAAATTGTTATACAGCTGGTCCATATGTCCAAATTTTAGGGTGGTACAGTCAAGGAGTATAGAATAATAGGGAGGGGGACATACGGCCGGCCGAGTGAAGCCGCCTTAATGCGCATGTCTGCTATTAGTACGCCCCAAGAAAGTAAATCAAATTACTTGCATTGTGATATTTAGTGTGGTTTTCTAGTTTCTCATACTCTGAATACATTTGTGATGCAAAAAAAACATATAGTGTTTTATTTTCCTGCAGTTTTATTGTTAATTCCCAACATCTCAAGTAGTGTTAACTGGGGCGTACTATCGCGGCCAAAATACTTTGGTCGTCAATGTGACATAAATGGTATTCAATTGTAAAGCAAGCTTTAGGATGTTTAACCTTATTTTTTACTGTTGTCAAAATTATTTTAATCCATCAGTGTCGTACAGGTCGGGTAAATCCCAGCTGTGGAGGCAGGGTTCAAAAGCAAAAGATCAACATGGTCGCGGTTTAGACAACCTTCAGAAGCAAGTAAGACGATTCTATATTTATCAAAAACTGAAGGTGCCATATTTTTGACAAGAATAATTTGAAATTGTCATGTATATTGACATTAATACTTGATTTACATTTGAAGTGTCAAAAAGTGACGACCAAAGTATTTTGGCCGCGATAGTACCTCACGGGTTGCATAAAATTGCACCCGTTTCCTTGTCCCTCACCGCTTCAATTTACCGCGCCCATAAGCTTGCGTATGTCCCCTCCCTATACTTCTATACTCCTTGCGTACAGTATGGTTTTTTACTTCATTTTGACACTGACAATTGTTTATTAAAAAAACTTCACTATAGAATAATCCTGTATAAGGTGTTCACGTAACCTTCCGAGATGTACTATTGCGAGCAAAAAAAGTGGGACATCAAACTTCTGTCAGTTTTGAAAAATTCAATGTAGTTCAAGCTTTATTGTCATTTTGCCTTTGCTTATTGTCATAGAAATTTGACACTACTCTAGCTGACAGTTTAAAATTTTATTTTATACTCCTATTTTCCTTTTCAAATGCCCTCTTCTTTTCATAAAGGTAGATTTTTATTGGGACTTTGCACTACGTGCTTACTTACACTTATTCCCTACAATCTCCAATACTTAATGACAATTCAAAGTAGGGTTAGCATCAGATAAGGGTTATTTCACATTAAAAGTCAAGGCACTGACGTTGATGTCCCACTTTTTTTGCCCGCAATAGTACGCCGAATTTATGCAATTCAATATTCAGTAGTCACAAAATACTAGATGCCAAAATACTTATACAATTTTATTATCATTAATAATTATATTAATACGTTATCGCTAATGAAAGTTATAGTTATAAATGAAAGAAATAAATAAATACTGGTTGTATTTAAAGTTCGTCAGGGTTGGAAAGTTACGTGAAACACAGGTGCGTCCTAAAAAACGCGGCAAGCCATATCTCCGTTGTTTATGGCTCGATTTAAATAAAACAAAAACTAAAATAAATCATTTTAAAAACGCTATAAGTACAACATACACATTTTTTTTATGTCATTCTTGGTCAGACGATAGTCAACTTTGTTTTTTCAAATAGCTTGATATATTTTTTATACCCATTTTGAAAGAGATTATTTTTCTGAATCTAATGATATGCCACATGTTAGAATGCATTTAACGGTAATTGGAATTTTGTTTCTAAAAAAAAAATCAGGTTACTATGGAAAACAATCCTAAACGCAATAGCAATACTTTCTGAAGAGCAGAACAAAAAATAATGTGAAAATATTGAAAATCTTTTAAACAAAGCTGAACTCCTTACCAGACACGTGGCTTATACTTCAATCAAGAAGTGTCTTTTCATACCAAAATTTAGTTTTTTATTAAGAACAACTCCATTTTGGAAATTTTCTAATTATGTTAATTCAATTGATTCTTCTTTAGAGAGAATACTTAATTTACGTTTAACTGATTTACAATGGTGTCAGTCCACTTTACCGATTAGATTTGGTGGGCTGGCAATTCGTCGCATTTCCGATATTTGCCTACCTGCTTTCCTATCTTCAATTAATGGGGTTGAAAAGCTTGTTTCTTTATTAATAAATTCAAAGGATAATGAGCTTATTATTCACCATTATGATGGAGCTTTAGAAGTCTGGAATGTAGAAAATGAGAACGAAAGACCAACAATCCCACAATTTCAGAAAACTTGGGACAATATTAATATCAAACGAATAATTGCCAATGACTTAATCTTTAATTCACCTAAAGACTTGGCTCGTTTCAAGGCTTTGCAATGCAGAGAATCAGGATCTTGGTTACATGCAATACCTTCTCCTAATATTGGTACTCTTTTAGATTACACTTCCTTCCAAGTTTGTATTGGTTTAAGATTGGGTTGTAATCTTTGTACACCTCATTTGCAAATGCAATGCGAAAGTTGACGAAATTGGTATCCACGGTCTAAGTTGTTTCAAAAGCAGTGGTAGATTTTCCAGATACGCTGAAATTAATTCCATTATCAACCGGTCTTTAACTTCTAGTCATGTGAATTCAACTTTAGAACCAAACGGACTGTCTCGGGATTACGGAAAACGCCCAGATGGGATGACTTTAGTACCGTGGATTAAAGGTCAACCTTTGGTTTGGGACGTTACTGTTGTAGATACACTTGCAGACAGTTACGTATTGAAATCATCTGAAGTGTCAGGTTTTGCCGCTGAAATGGCTTGCAAACGCAAACATACTCGTAGCAAATATACACTGCCGCTCAAAAATTTCCGGATTTTTTTAAATTTAAAGTACTTTATTTATTTTTTGTGAAAATTTAAGTCAAGTAATCAATTAATTAATGCAGGGTTTTAAAAGAAAATGCTAGTTATTATATTGTACTCTTTAGGGCAACACCTGCATTAAGTGATTTTCGCACTTTATGCGTATCTAAAATTATTCATTTACAAAGATTCCTTATGTTTAGATTGTGTTTTTTTTTTCAAAGCTACATTTCAGATCACAGATTTGATTCATTTGTGTACCATGGTACCTGAAATTGCTGCTCAAATTGTAGCTTTAAACAACGATGGCCGAAGTGTGCGGTATATTGCACAACACCTTAATATGCCGCGAAGTACTGAGCAAGACGCACTCTTGCGATTCCGTGAAACACATGGATTCACGAGAAGGCCGGATCTGATTATAGCAGGTCAACAACTGATCGAGATGACCGTTTTCTGTGTCTTTCTGTATTGCGAGATAGGGGATTGCCATCAACTATCCTTGCTGGACGATTAGCTGATGTTCGTGGAGTTATGATTTCAGCCCAAACAGTCCGAAGGAGACTGAAGGAAAGAGGTTTGTCTGCGAAAACACCAGCTACAGGCCCTAGATTAACGGTAGGACATCGAAGAGCACGGCTTGAGTTTGCACACCAGTATGTGAATTGGGGCGACAACGAATGGAAGAACGTGCTCTTCACAGATAAATCCAGATTTAATCCTAGATCACCAGACGGTTGTGAGAAGGTGTGGCGAAGACCAGGGGAGCGATACAGTCAATGGTGCATATCTCCCAAAAGTGGATATAATGGAGGCAGTATTATGATCTGGGCTGGTATATCTTTAGAGGCCCAGACCGATTTGGTGTTTGTTGAAAACGGCGCAATGACGACACATAGGTACATCCTGGAATGTGTAGAATCTCATGTGGTTCTCTATATGCCATTTATTGGCGAGAATTTTCTTTTTATGGATGACAATGCTCGCCCGCACATGGCGAGAATTGTCGTTCGATATTTGGAACAAGTTGGTATACGACTTCTTCCGTGGCCAGCCAATAGTCCCGACTTGAATCCAATAGAGCACGTCTGGGATTTTCTTGGCAAAAGAGTGAGACGTCGCCAACTCCGACCGGAGACGTTGAATGGCTCTGGAGGAAGAATGTGCTCAAATACCTCAAGATTACATTGCCACTCTCATTCAAAGTATGTCAAATCGTTTAAGAGACGTTATAAGAGCTCGCGGTGGTAACACCCGTTATTAATGTTGAATTAGTAGTGTTATTGTAGGTCATAATTGCATGTTAATTGATCAAATATTCCATTATATTTGTAAATTTAACTTTTCTTCATTTCATTTTTTCATTGTAAAGATGGTGTTACTTATTTAAACACAATTTAAGAGAGTTCATGATTTTTCATATAGGTACCACAATAACAGTTTTGTAGGTGTCCGGAATTTTTTGAGCGGCAGTGTATTTCAATCATTTCGTCAAATTACATATTTAAAGGTTTAGCCTTTGAAACTTTAGGCCCTTGGTGCAAAGAAGCCATCGATTTCATTAATGTCATCGGAAACCGACTTATCGCGGAATCAGGCGATTCAAAATAAAAGAAATTTCTTTTCGAGAGGATTTCCCTTGCCATTCAACGTGGAAACGCTGCAAGCATTCGGGGCACTTTTCCAGATTCCGCAATATTATCGGAAATTTTTGTATTATAAAACAAAAATGTTATGTAATTATGTTATTAATATAAAGTTTCACATCTTTGTATGAACAAGTTGAGCTGTTGTGACATTTTGAAGTCGGTAATTTAGATAAATAAGAATTTAGTGTTTTATGCATAATAACCAAAAGTTTAAAGATATTATTCATAAGCACTGAAATCTCTGGGGTTTATGCATATTATCCAGAGATATTAGTTAATATGCATATTAACAAAAATCTCTGAGTATTGTGCATAAAACCAGATTTCGCATATTAGCGGTAACATAATACAGGTGTCCCAGCCAAGACTTTCGAGGCTAATATCTCGGTTATTTGTCAATGGATTTTTATGAAAGTTAAAATACAGATATTTTAAACGGTGAAGGTTCAATTAGTAATAATAAAATTACTTCAAGTTAAAAAATGTAATTTTAACACACGTTTCCTTTATTGAAAATTAAGCGCAACTATTACTAGATTGTTAAACATTAAAAAATAGGTGTCTACACAAAAAAATAACTAAATCGACGAAAATATTAGATTTTGTTGTTAAAAATTTAATCTAAATTTTGAAAGTATTTGAGCAGTTACTTTTTGAAACAGTTGATGAAAAGTTGCCAAGCAACATTTTGTACATCCCTTATTAAAAAAGTTAAATTGTGTAAATTTATTGAAAATACTTATTGAAAATAGACTACAATGGCAGAAATTTGAATATTGTTGAAAAAGGAAATAATTTTTGCCTATGGAGAGTGTCGTAAGAACTTCAATGACATAGTTCGTTTTCTCGTGGAACGCTATCCAAATGTAGGCTTTACAAAATGTAAGGTTAAGAGAGTCGTCAATTTATTTGAAGACACAGGAAACGTACCTTGCTAAAATATCCCGATCGTGTTCTAGTCCTTAATGGAAGAATTAAAGCATCCAGTATAATAAATTACGTCCAAATGTTGTCTTTAACTAAGTAAGTGTAAGTGTTTGTAAGGTTAGAAAGATAAACGTCAAATATGTCACCTGCATTTGTGCGAAAAGGGGTGACCAAAATTCGGCAAAATTGCGCGTTTGTTTCATACGCGTCTACGTTTTTGCATCTGCAGCCACGTTTAACACAGTTTTTTTCTTTTTTCTTGCAAACCACACGTCTTTCAAGGACGAGCATTTTTAATTGACGATCAATGTTTTGATATAAATCAAAAGACTTGGGTTATTACATTAATGGGATTTTACTCTTCACCGTCTAAAATATCTGCATTTTAAATTTCACAAAAATCCGTTGGAAAATAACCGAGATATTAGGCTCGAAAGTCTTGGCTGGGACACCCTGTATTCTAAATACAGAAAAAAAAACGCAACCCATAGAATAAACTCAGAAGGGGGAAACTTTGTGAAGTTTATTACCTTTATATAGAGTATACATGATAAAAATTTCAAGCCATTTGGACCAACATTACAGAAAAAAAGTCAATAATGCGTCTGACCCCCTCGTGCATTTATATACTCCCTCACTCGCCGGGGCATACTTCTTATGAGGTGATCGATTTCCTCTTGAGGGATGACTTCCTATACAGTTAAAATTTCGTGCTGCAGTTGCACTAGGGTTTATGGAACTTGTTCCAACCCTAGACAACCTTCTGCCGATCATGTCCCATCCATGTTCTGTGGGAAAATGATCTGAAGAACGTGGGGGCCAAGGCAAGATCGGTACATGAGGATCTTCAAGACACCTTAAAGAAACCCTTGCGACATGATGTTTGGCATTATCCTGTTGGAAAAGGGTGTCTGCACCTTGACGAATGTAAGGTACTACGACAGGTTGTAGTACCTCCTGTACATATCGCTGAGCTGTCATTAATCTTCGAATGAACAGCAAACATGACCGGCTTCCATACACAATAACACCCCAAACCATTATACCCACGGTCCTCTCTACATGACGTTCTCTTTGAAACCTCAACTGGCGTCGTTCTCCATGAAGACATTGCACCCTCTGTCGGCTGTTATTCATCCCCAAACAGAATCTGGACACATCAGAAAAGATGATGTTGTTCCATTCCTCATCCTTTAACCGTTCTTCACACCACTCTAACGTTGGCATCGATGGTTAGCAGTTAAGGGTAACACAAATGCGGCCCGTAAGATCGGAGTCCAAAAGCTCCTATTCTGCTGCATCTGGATGACATCCCTATTGGCCGAGCCACTGCAGCATACCAAGCATTTGCAACCCCTCGTCTTGAGATGTGACAATCTCTAAATTCTAAATGCAAGTAGTCACAGATAGGTACCGTTCTTCCCGTTCTAGGTACCGTTCTTCCCGTTCTGTAGTTTGTTTTTTTCATCCGGAACCCCTCGCATGTTGCTGTTTACCTTCTTCCAACCATACTCGCCATGATCGCCATCATCGTAGTAGCATTGCGAATTGCAATGTAAGAGGCTATCAATTTAGTGGAACTACATTCCACGCTCTCGGAGCCCCACAATTCTAGCTGGTTCAAATTGGCTTAGTTGTAAAAAATTTAGGCGTCTAAGAACAAGAGGGATGATGTCACACTTAACACAACAAAACTTCTTGAGATAAAATAAAATTTAAAAAAAACTCTTGTCTTGGAGATTATTTCTTTGCAATTTTCATCGATTGGTTCCCAATGGTGGGTGAATATTCTCACCAAAATTTGGCTCATACGAGCATTATTTCAAAGTGTTGTGTTTTTTTCTGTATTTGGTATACAGACTGATTCACACCCTAACGAAATTTAAATACAGCCATCAGTATGTTCTTTATTCATAACTTGATAAAAAAACATGAATTATTTTAAACTTTTGTATGGTTTGAACATCCCTCACAAAAGTCTCAATTATAAAATTTCAAAAATGGCAGTAATCGACAATTTTTTTTTTATTTAAGAAACTGACTCATCATATATATGTAGATTCTTTCGTCACTGGAGCACATTTTAATTAACAAAAATTATTTCAGAATTATACAGCGTGATCAACAAGGACTGAAGCTGTTGGCAGCAAATGACAGCAAAATATTCCCAAAGTATGAAAATTTTTTGTGCGTCAGTGTTGGCACCCGCTGCAATTTGTGAATGTCAAAAAATTTAGGTTATGTTACGAGTTGGTAGTTTTAAAACACGATACGTACAAAACGACCAAAAACAGTATAAAAAGTAATTAGCCGTACTTAATTAAATGGCCCAGAGAAACAGAAACATGTTGCAGGGATTGGATCTGGGAAAATTTGTAAGGGTGGAACTTTAATTTCTTCTTAAAAATGGTTAGGCAACTTCCATATGAGATGACAAGCTTCAAGCTTGTACAGTAAGGAAAAGGAATGACGGGATTTTTAATGGTAAGAATTATTAGGCCCTGCATTAAACGTGTCCAACAAAGAACTTTGGATGCGTGTGTTTTAGATAAGAATCACACCTGTTTGGAGTGAAAGCTTTCGCACTGACTTTCGAGGGTTTTGTTCCATTCTACCTCGAACATTCTCGACTGCATCTTCTGTAAGTGTAGATGAGGTTCTACCAGTAGCTTTTGTCTTTTTCCATCACTGGTTTGTAGGTAACGTTGCACCAATCTCGTGCAATGCTGCCTAAACGCAACTAAGGTATATAACAACTGGCTCGGGGAACATTTGTTGAAATTGGTGAAATTCATCATCCGTGCTCCGTGGAATACTACCAACCGTTAGCAGCATCAAAATTTCCAGTCCGAAAGTACGCCACACCAATAAAAATGTCTTGTTTTAGTGTAAAAATCATTTTAATAAATAAATTGATACAAAAATGACACTTGATTTTGAAGTTTGAATTTGCCCGTCAAAATTGACAACTGAAAATGTAATGCTACCAATTTCACTGAAATTTTCATCATGTTGTCATTGTTGCCAACAGCTTCAGTTCTTGTTGATCACTCTGTACAAAAAGGAACTGTCAAGTGATTGTCAATAATGCCAGGAGTGTCCAGATTTCATAAATAATAAATAATAATACAGGCTGTGTTGTATCGTACGCTTCGATCGGTACGATTATATGAATGTTGTTATTAAATAAAATAAACGGATTTAAACTTAACAAGGAATGAATTTATTTACGAATTGGTGACAACTACAAGGCGTCTTGAACGTTTAGCTGCTCAAGTAGAAGTGATGCTATTTCATACAAGTTTTGTGCAGCCCCTAAAGGAGCTGCAAGGGTAGCGGTCATAAACCCCCATCTGTGTGAAATAGAAAGGAAAATGTGGGTGGTCGAAGACATGCCGCCGGCCTTGAAGCCTTCCAGGGCTCAACACTAAATTGAATCAATTTCGTATTAAAACAATTAATGAACAAAATAAAATGATAAATTTCAAATGAGTAAAATAAGGCAAATTAAATACAAGAGAAAAAAAAAAATAAAATATGAAAAATAAAAAAATTAAATTAAGTGAACATGAGTACGATGATATAAAACTAAAGATAAGAAAAAATGGTACAAACTTAAATATAAGATAAATTTTTCATACGTCAAAAAACGAATATGAGAAATCTAATATAGGAGTATGTTACTAATACGTAAATCTAAATTTAAAAAAAATCAAAACTAAATCTAAATATGTACATAAAAAAATCAAAAAACATAAATACACAAAAAAAAAACGATGTGAACAATTTACAGTTTTTCACTCGTAATGAGTCAACACGTGAACGTCCTCGCGTTCTAGGGGTAACACACACAGTTTGTGCACTGAACGTTTCGTAGCACCGTTTTTTGTCTTTAACGACGCCACTCTTGGTAACCCGTCCTTTCCGAGGTGCAGCTCGGTGATGCGCGCCAGATTCCACCGCAGCGGAGGTAGCTCGTCGTCAGCAATCAACACCAGGGAGCCGACGGCAGGTGTGGTGTCGGGATTTCTCCACTTGGATCTCGCCTGGAGTCGCGAGAGATATTCCCGAGTCCATCTTCGCCAAAAGAGTTGACGCATCCTTTCGACGAGTTGCCAACGGGACAGTCGATTGGTTTTAACCTCGGTGATGTCACCCTCGTGGACTGCGGTCAGAGATTCACCTGGGGAAAGGAAATGTCCGGGAGTCAATGGTTCGAGGTCATTGGGGTCATTACTTATGGGTGTAAGGGGGCGAGAATTTAAAATAGCCTCGATTCGCGTGAGGAGCGTGTACATTTCTTCAAACATTGGAGTTGCAAGTCCGATGCTTCTTTTAATGTGATTTTTTACCGATTTAACATTTATTTCCCACAATCCGCCCATGTGCGGTGATCGCCCTGGAATGAAATGAAATTCGGTATTTCGTTCCGTTAATTTGTTTATCACATCGGACTGAAATTCTGAAGACTTTAGAAATGACTTAAATTTTTTGGTTTCTTGATTTGCGGCTCCGATAAAGTTCGAACCATTATCGGAGTACAAGTGCCGGACGTGACCCCTTCTGGCGATTAATCTGTGCAAAGCGCCCAGAAATGATTCGGTTGTCAAGTTACCGACTAACTCCAAGTGAACTGCCTTGGTTACTAAGCAAACGAAGATCGAGACGTAAGCCTTTACATTTCTTTTACCGCGACCGGTTGATTCTTTTATTATGATCGGTCCTAAGTAATCGACTCCAGAAATAACGAAAGGGCGATTCGATTCGAGCCTGCATGCAGGTAAATCTCCCATCATTTGAGTCACTCGTTTTGGATTACACCGAAAGCAAGAGTTACATCTGTGTATAACTTGTCGGATGAGACTACGGTCGATTGTTTTCGCGTCATATTTTAAAAGATCATTTTTTGAATCCCAGAGCAATCCTAAGGTTTTCGTTACGTCGTTATCTAAGTTAACTATACCGTTTTTTTGACAATTGTTGTTCATCTTAGGGGAGGTCAGGGGTACATTTGAAGTCCACTTGCGCAAGTTGAAACCTCCTCCTTGTAAAATGGTGGATACGTCTTCGCAAATTGCCGACAATTCCGAAATGGTGTCTGCACCCGTTAACAGCTCGTCCATGTAAAAATCACGCTTTATTACTGAACTGGCCAACGGGTTCATATTTTGATTTTGTACGGCTAATTCGAACAAACAACGTGTCGCGATAAAACTTGCTGGTTTCGTCCCGTACGTGAAAGTCGTTAGTCTGTACGTTTTTAATTCTTCGTTGGGATGATCGCGCCACAAGATTCTCTGATAATCCGTATCTACCGAGTCGATTAGGATTTGCCTGTACATTTTCTCGATGTCGGCTGTAACCACGTACTGACGTACTGCTCGTCAAATCTTAGATGGCCGCTAAGGATGCGCAGAAGAGGGAGTGCGATGCAAGATGTGGAACAGTGATGCGACAAGGTGAAGCGGTAAAGTGGGGTAAAATTCTGAAAAGTACACTCAGATACAGAAATCGACTTGTTCTAACTCCGCGTTGTCGACGAGATTTTAATCCTGTAATCTGTACTGACGTATTGCGGGTCTTCAACGCATTTGTGATCTGCAATTTTTAGTAAATAATAATTGGTCAGTTAAAAATTTGTTTCGTACTTTGCTTTTAAAAGCCATGGTTTGGAGTGTACCAGTGTTTTCACTGCTGCGACGCTCGAACAAGTGACGTCCCCACTCCTACCGTTACCATTGCGCATCCGAATCTCAGCGGCCATCTAATATTTGACAAGCAGTAACGATGCGTTCGGAATCTGATCAAAATAGAAAAGAGATCGTCTTGTATTACCGGACCCCCAAGTAAGTTGTCGTTTAGGCATTTATTATTTGTCGTTATGAAAGAGGCGTCAAATACCGCTCTTAATTTCGTCGTACTGCTTGATTGTTTAAGGACCGCATGGTGCGGCAGGTAACAAGAATTTTCAAAATTGATCGTCGGATCCTTTAGAAGTTCCATGTGGTTCAACTGCCGATATTCCGTCAAAAAGTTCGAATATTGTTCTTTTAATTCGGGGTGTCTGTTGAGTTTACTTTCTAGTGACCGGAAACGTTTTACAGCCCCAGCGTGAGAATCTCCTAAGTCTGGCGGGTTACTTCGAAAAGGTAGACGTGCAATAAACCGCCCTTGCGCGTCCCGTTTTATGGTGTTGCAGAAATGGGTTTCACATTCTCTCTCTTCCGGTGAAAGTTTGTCGGCGACCGAATTCACACTTTCGATGGAGAAGAATTTTTCTACCTGCTCATGAAGGTCGAGCTTTTGTTACGAAAAATGGCACAAGGTTTTTGTTTTATTATCCAACTCGCCCAAAGTGCCGCCGACAATCCAGCCCAGATGGGTTTTTTGAAAATGTGGCTGCCCCGGTGCCAGATGGATTTGTCCGATGCACATTAACGGTAAAAATAGTTCAGCTAATTTAATGTTTTCGGGGACGGTTATCTTTGACATGTCCATTATGTGAACCGGAAGATTTTCTGTAATCTTGTCTAAGAGCAAACATCTGAGTTCTTGCGAATATTGGTTGTGTCGCGATTTTATTGTGACCTGAGCCGCGTGATTTACACTACTCGCCGATTGGTTTATACCTCCGATCTCTATTCGAACCTTTTGTCGCGTGAGACCTAACCTTTTGCACATATCGGAGGTTATAAAATGGTTCATGGAACCCCCATCAAGAAAAGCGCGACACTCTTGGTATTGATTGTTTTTGTCCTTAATTAAAACTATAACAGTCGAGAGAATGCCTGATTTTGTTAAGTTTACACGTGAGTAAGAATTTAAAGAAACCGACTGTGGACGTGCTGTTGATGATTCCAGACCGTTCGCACCGTGGATTAGAGTATTATGACTCGCGTCGCACTCCTTACATTTGAAATTTGACTTGCAATTAACGGCAATATGATTGTCCTTGAAACAATTTTGACATAGTTTTAATTGCTGGATTAATTTGAGCCTTTCGTTAAGGTCTAATTTCAACAATGTGATGCATTGATTGGTGTAATGATTTGGTTTTTTACACACATTGCAAAATTTTGATTTATTTGACGACTGGTTGTTCGACGTGCTTGAGTAGCTGTTTGATTTTGATTTAGATGGTTGGACGTTCGTTACTACCAGTTTATTCGTAAGAAACAACGATTCTAATGTTTGATGGCGTTTTTCTAAAAAGAGTAAAAAATCCTTGTACTTGGGAATAGATGCATCGACCTTGCTCTGCCATTCCCTTTTCGAATGAAAGTCCAATTTTTCGGTTATAATCGGAACGATGATCGCGTCCCAGCTATCTACCGGTACTTTCAACATTTTTAGCGCTTCCATGTTGGTGTTCAACATATCAATTAATTCGCGTAAATGAGTATGCGAGGCCTTTGCAATTACCGGGAATTTTAAAATAGCATACACATGCTCTTGCGCTACTAATCTCTCGTTGGCATAACGTCTTTCGAGTAGATCCCATGCAATTTGATAATTATTGTTTGACACCGATAACGATTCTACTGTCTTAAGCGCTTCGCCTTTTAGGGAAGACCTTAGATAATGGAATTTTTTGCAACTATCTAACTTGTCGTTTTCATGGATAACTGACTTAAATTGATCTGAGAATGAGAGCCAGTCTTTATAACAACCCGAAAATGTAGGCAAGCTATACACAGGCAATTGAATGTTTAAAGAATCATCGCGATTTGAATTTGATACGGAACGGACAGATGTACCTGTTGTGATCGCCTGTTCCTTATTTTGAGTTTTCTGAATAAGAGTGTTAATTTTTGAAGCAACATCAAAATAACGCCCTTCGAAGGAATCACGTTCGTCCTCCTCGTCGGCTAATTCGATACCGGGCATTGATTCGACACCGGCTTGTGTTTTGTCAAAGTCTTTTACAATATTTTCTAAAGCGTTTAAACGTATGGTTAGATCGTTTAAATTTTTCTCGATAGTATCATCATTTACGTATTTTTCTATTCCCGTTAATTTACCCTTTGCCGTGGAACGACTAGTTTTTGGATTTTCCATTTCCGGCATTATTAAATCTGATTTCGAACTTGCAACTCAAACTTCTCACGCCGCGTAATGACAATACAAAAGAACAATATGGCAATAACGGGTGAGGATGGTTGATAAAAGGAAACAGATATCTCTGACCTGGATTCGTTGTCCACGATGAGGGTGTACGTCTCGCTGTCCTTGACTGCCTGTTGGTTTCCTGGGTGGAGACTATGGCGTTGGGTTTGTTTACCGAGCTTCTGGATGCTGCCACGCTTCTTGAACCAAGGGTCGGAATCCTCGATGACGACACTCACTCGAGAACTTTTTCACTTTTTTATAATAATTCGGTTTAAATCCGGCTTGAAGGACCAATGTGTTGTATCGTACGCTTCGATCGGTACGATTATATGAATGTTGTTATTAAATAAAATAAACGGATTTAAACTTAACAAGGAATGAATTTATTTACGAATTGGTGACAACTACAAGGCGTCTTGAACGTTTAGCTGCTCAAGTAGAAGTGACGCTATTTCATACAAGTTTTGTGCAGCCCCTAAAGAAGCTGCAAGGGTAGCGGTCATAAACCCCCATCTGTGTGAAATAGAAAGGAAAATGTGGGTGGTCGAAGACACAGGGTCGTTATAAATGATCATCATCACCATCATAGGTGGCTGTGCACAATGCTTTATGTGCGCCGCTACGCCCACTACTCTCGTGTCAAAAATAAATTACTCCCTAGGATTTAGGGATATTCGTTACTAGGTTGCCATACATTTGGTTAGGTTGGAGGCTATGTGGTTTCTGGTGACAAACAAAAGATATCCCAAAAATGTAAGAGGCCGATTTCAAGTTGACTTGCAACTTGTATTGTCATGGTAACGGCACAAAATTGCAAGTTTGAGAAAGATGACGCATATTAGTAATTAATGTGTAGGACAAAGATAGCTACACATTTGCGCTGCATCACCTATTTGTCACCCTGACTTGAAATCGGGCCAATTATTAATAAGACAGCAAATTAATTGTAACAGTTGCAAATGACTAATTTCTCGCTAAGTAAAGGATGTTATATCGTTTCACAATCAATTCTGGTTTCTGGCGGCATATTTAGTTGGACTTAATCGCTCAATTCATAGTAACCAACCTTAAGCATTCAAAATAACTTTTGAAAATTCTAGTTACACACAATATGAAAAACGTTATTTCCATAAAAGTTTGAATTCTAGGAAGTAATTTATTTTTGACAAGAGAGTATATACAGGGTGTTTTCGAAGTTGAGGCGTTCCTTTTAACATGAGATAGTATGCGTTGTTCTAAAGAATTTTAGCCAAAATCACCTTAGTAAAATGTGTACGACAATGAAGATACAATAAGTAAATTTTTTTGAAATTTTTGAAACCGGTCTTGCTCAAATTTGCGCTGATTTGTTAGAAATTGGAATTGACAAAAAAAAAATCAAATGAGCATGGACGTTAATCAAAACTACTGTCAGAGTTGTCATATAATTAGTCGAAATGGCTTTATTATTAGGAAAATAATGAGCTCACAGATATGTTGCAAATGCATGGGCAATGTTATCACGTTATCAGAATGCATCTGCAGCGTCCAGAGTGTATTGCAAAGCGATTTCCGGAAAGACACCATTCTGGGCCAGGTTAGTTATTAATCTAGTACAGCGGAGAAATGGACAGGACCGGACCTAAAATTTTAGAAAACAATAAAAATATACAATCAATTATCTCCGTTAATACAAACATTTTACTAAGAAGATTTAGACTAAAATTCTTAAGAATAATGTGTAGTACCTCGTGTTACAAGGAACGCGTCAACTTCGAGAACACCCTGTATAGTCTGTTTTTTTTATCAAAGAACCACAACACTGCAATTTACACCCAAAATAGAACTGTCAGCATTGTACCTACACTTTTGACCTACGGTGAAAAATCTCATCATTAAAAATTGAGGTTACGTAGAGATAGGTATTAGTAGTCCAGCATGTTAATAAAGTTAATAATAATTAATAGCAACTAATTTGAGAGTTTAATAAATATCTTACTTTGCCAAGCATGTTTAATAACATGTTCAAATTTTAGATGCGAGTTTGCGTACTTTCAAGGACATTAAAAATGACAGGCGTTGGCTGGTATAGCAGCCAATAGATATCATTCAATTCCCTAAATTTAGTAAAATTTTATTATTGCAAAACCTGAATCAACAGGTCGTGGTTCTTTGATTAAAAAACAGATTATATACTTCGTCCAGAGATAGATTGGGAGATTTTAAATTGTAGGCTTGCAACCCAACACTACAAAATGCACTAGAATACAATAATTAGAGCATAATTTCAAGGCAAAAATGTTACTGCTTGAAGGAGCGATCAAATTAAGTTGTAATCAAGTTATCCCCGAATCCGAAATCGTATGTCGTTATTTGAACTCCACGCTCCAATAAACACAGCTTGAAACCCTGGTTAGATCTCGACATCAATCGTAAAAGACGTACGGATTCAAATCCATCGCTCGATATTTCAAATTTTACGTGCGCTAAGGACATCAATGAATGTCCCATCGCAGTTGGCGTTGAAAACCCACACAAATGTTGGATGTGCCGGCAGCCTCGCAACGTTAGACAAACTATACTTGGGTCAACCAACAGATATAGTAATAGAAAAAAGGTGATGTGGCCTAGTTGCGTAGAACAATATACGCCGAAGCCTGTTTCACAATGAAGCGTATCACGTACCACTTTCTAACAAATAGAGAAACAAACAAAAATTTTTGTAATACAAATCGAAAAATGCCAAGGAAAACAAACAAACATAAACACGTTTTGCGCACGTTTTGAATAAGCCAATTGGAAGCTACTATTTAAAATACGCGGGCACTAAGGGGCGGTTTTATTACTATATCTGTTGGTTGGCCCAAGTATAGTAGACAGATTTCCACTACCGCCGGCACCACCACCTATCGGCGATACTAGTCTCACTGATGTTATGAGGCTTGCGGCACATTCAATTACGTCACCAATGCCTTCTGGAATGGGACAATCATTTATTATTTGAAATAAAGGGAAATTTAAATTCAGCAAATTATTTAGATTTATTATTAACTAAGGTAGGAACTGCATTGTAATTTTTTCAAAGAATTTATAATAAAAACTGCTTAAACTGTTAATTACTTTAATATTATAATTTAATCGAAATAATGGCATAATATCTATAAACTGAATGCACAGTGTTAATTGCCTATGTTCGACTTTGAAAGTGGACTCCCGGTATAATGCATGTTTTTTAAATTTCACCTCATAGTAGGCGTCGAAGAGTCGATTGTGAACGCACTACGGATTACAGATTACATTTTATGTGCTTGTTAAATTTGTTTTAAGTGCTTACTTATTTTTTGTCCGAAAAATTCCAAACGATAAATAAATATAAGAACAGAATCGAATTTAAGTTTTTTCATAAGTAATCTTTTTCAACCTTACTGTATTTAAGTAGCATGGAAATCAACAAATCTGCTATCACCGGCTATCGCTAGAGTGATTCACTGTACCACACCCGGGAATACAAATTAGGTATTACCTAACCTGGTCCTCACTTAGATGCATCTCCAACAGCTCAGTTCGGTTCCAGCTGCCAAGCGTCACTATCTTGTCTGTGCTAAAAATCACTCCCTCCCAAGTCAAGGAGCCTTAAGAACAGAATTATGTTTGGGTAGAGGAGGTCGTTTTGTTGTCGCATCTTAAAATTCGTTTATTTCTATAATTTCTGTTTACATAAAAATTGTCTTTCTCTATTTTTTCTTCATTCATTAATTCTAAACATGCTAATTGTTCAATCAAAATGAAAAGGGCAAATCATTATAAAATTTTCTGTAAACATCTTACAGACAACGTAGAACCTTTCTGGAGTTATACTGGGTGTTTCACTTAAGACTTTCAGGTCTTATATCTCTATTATTTATGGACCGATTTTTGCGAAATTTGGAAGATAGGTATTCTAGTAAATGAAGAATTAATTACTGGTAATAAAATGCCCGATTAATAAAAAACGTAATTTTAAAACATTTTCCTTTATTTGAATCTACACAAAACTAGTGTCCGATTGTTATCTACTCGTCAAAAAATATTAATCAAAATTAATCAAAAATTAATCAAATTAACAGTTTCTACTTCAAGAAAACATCAATTATTTTCTTAAAAATGTGCTAAAATTTTTGAGATATTTAAGTCAAATCGCTTTGAAACAATTGAAAAATTCTGCGAAAAGTTATGACACGGTTTTCCCTCTTTTTACTGTAGAGTACGACTACCTTTAGGGGACGAATTTTCGCGGAAGTCATTGTTTATTGTTGTTCTACACTTTAGTATAAATCTTAAACGATTTAATTCACAAATAAAGGGAGTTAAAATGGCGTTTTTAAGACTGGAGGTACTTGAGTAACGCGAGATTAATCTCCACCCTTTAAATTATCTGTCTGTTAGATTTCACAAAAATCGGTCCATAAATAAAATTCTTAGGTGGGACACCTGTACAGTGTGGAACAGAATGATCTTCATCTAGTTACCTTCGCATTATCTTTGTAAAAATACCGTTCTACGAAAAAAAGGAAGGCAGTATCCTAACCTCAAAATATACCTACTGTTTTCTCAATTTGGTTGTAGGTAGTAAATTTTTATGGTATTTTAAGTTACAGATCTTTCGGGGCTTATAAATCGTAGTTTACCACTAGCAGGTAGTATTTTAAGCAGGGATGTATTGTACCATCGGTGGACATTAAAAGCTGGGACAAGATGACGATTGCATAAAGTCAAAAATTACAAAATTTGTGTCGGTTAAATTTGGTTTTTTACAAAAAAGTTATAACAATTATGACGGGGTGAATGACGTTTATTTATCAAAATCATCAAGTTAAAGTTCAGTTTGTTTCATGTTGATGATATTGTTTGTTTTCCCAATTAAATAGTTGGTAATTACTAATTATTCACAGAATCAGTTTTGTAGTGCTCAAAACAGGTAGGTAGCAAAAAAACACTGAAACATTATATTTATTATTGTGACAAAGCGAAAGTTTGATACACAATGAAAATTTTTTGGATGTCCTAGCTTTTAATGTCCACCGATGGTACATTTTGCATATTTGCATTGTACGGCAAATGGCACGCGCCGCTTCCCAACCTTTTCAAACTCAACCATTGTGCCCGTTAATAGCTCATAATACGCAATAAAATTTTACAATGTACAACGAAATTGAGAAAACAGTACAGCAAAATTCTAAAAATGATTTATTGCGAAAGTATGAGATCGGAAATACGCCTCAAAAATGAAAGTGTTTTTTTGCATGGTATATACAGGGTGGAAACTTTAACTGGAATAAAATTCATAACTTGGAAATAGGCAATTTTGTAAAAAAATACCGAAACAGGTCAATTTTTATTTTTCCTTGCCCACATTTTGACGCATATGGTTTTTGCATATCTGCTCCCGGAAGTGCGCAACCACCCCCAACTTTTTTTTTTCAAACGTAAGGGTATATCAAGTGACACCTCGTTTGAAAGGCCAATTTGTAAGGAATACAACGCACTATTTGTTTCTTGAATATTTTCAAAGCCTACGTGCTAAAAAATAAAAACCAACTCTATAAGTTCAACACTATTTAATGCAACAATTGTTCAAAATGGGCACCGTTTCTCTCTTGGCAAATCATAAATCGATAGTAACATGCATCCCTTAGGTTTTGTAACATTTCCGGTGTGATTTGGCTAATTTTATGGCTCATGCGTAATACGTTGCTTAAGGTTATATGCCGTTCACGATTATTTTAAACACGCAGGAGGCCGCGATATTTTTTTGTTAGATTGGCGTCAGGTCCTGTCATATGACGTTTCGTTTTTAAATATTCGCATTGTTGTCAATTCCGTCATTAATTTAGTTAATACGAATTTACCCAGAACTGCCCTACAAATATGTATGTTTCATTTCAATTACACTTTTACGATTATTGTTCCTAATGCGTTCAATTATTTAAAAAATGTAACAACTTGGGAGCAGTGTTCGGTTGAATTATAACCTAAAATAGATTTATTAAGACAAATCACAATACTGCCAACTAAAATGTCAGATTTTCATAGATAGTCCGAATTTGAAATAATCGTGAATGGTTTATACTGTCGATTTGCAATTTTCCAACAAACAAATGGTAGCCATTTTGAACATTTTTTGCATTAAATAATATCTTAAACTTATAAAATTGGTTTTTATTTTTTAGCACGCAGGCTTTGAAAATTTCTAGGAAACAAATAGTGCGTTGTATTCCTTGCGAAGTGGTCTTTCAAACGAGGTATCACTTGACATACCCTTCTATTTGAAAAAAAAAAAGTTGAGGGTTGTTGCGCACTTCCGGGAGCAGATATGCAAAAACCATATGCGTCAAAATGTGGGCAAGGAAAAATAAAAATCGACCTGTTTCGGGATCTTTTACAAAAATCGCCTATTTCCAAGTAATGAATTTTATTCCAGTTAAAGTTTCCACCCTGTATTTTATAGGTACAGTTGCGGCCGTTGAAATCTCAGACAGGAAAGATTTAAACACTCTGTATAAATTCCGAAATTTGATTAGCGTAAATAGGATTTTCATCAAGGATTATAAAGTCAGTGTCAGTATTTGACATATTAGGGCCGAATCGCGCCTAACTTTTGAAATGCCGCAATTATCTGATTTGCAAAAATGTGTTTGACTGAGGGACGGTGTGAGTATAAGAGCCATTGCGAGAGAAATTAATGTGGATAATATTTGAGTGACATTTTGAGAAACGTCACTTTCAATCTCATTTACAAAGCCGAAAGTTTGGCGTTGTCAAAGTGTCTGAGTTTTCAACGGCCGCAACTGTACAACGTGATGACTGAATCTGTTGGTAACAATGAAAATTTGAATGATTTTGGTACCACTGTAATCTAAACGCATTTCCGGTTGTCAGCTTTGACAGAGTTGACAGGCGAATTTGACGTTTACCATCAAAGGGTCATTTATGTAATAGCATAAACATACCCGACATAACCTAAT
Source organism: Tenebrio molitor (assembly GCF_963966145.1). Taxonomy (NCBI): domain Eukaryota; kingdom Metazoa; phylum Arthropoda; class Insecta; order Coleoptera; family Tenebrionidae; genus Tenebrio; species Tenebrio molitor. The sequence continues at coordinate 21,542,120 of NC_091051.1, read as the reverse complement.
TTTTTTTAATGTCGTGTCAAGTTAAAACATCCAGTCAGTGCCAATTACGAAACAGAAAAATACCAATATTTTTCATTTGTTTCATTGCCAACAGACTCAGTCATTGTTGATCACAAAGATCACGCTGTAGGTACTATTGCGGGCAAAAAAAGTGGGACATCAACGTCATTGTCTTGACTTTTAATGTGAAATAACCCTTACCTGATTCTAACCAAAGCCTCCTAAAGAATCAAGCCACAGTCATACGCAGCCGAGGGTTAGTGACGTCACGTTTGTCGTCTGACCTGATACGACTGGCACAGTATGGTCCTACGATAACTTGTCACCAGAGCTGGTTTGATTTTTAATATATGAACATGAAAGTAAAAAAATACGAGTATACAGAACTAAAGGATATTTTTATCGTATGTCAAATCTCAAAATCTCAAAAATACAAAAGTCTTGAATGCGACAAATATTGAGCGACAGAACTACTTTTCAACTAAAATATCCAGAAATAAGTGAGGGGACCGTAAACACTTTTAATATAATTTTATCCTGGTGAAAAATTGTAAACTGCAAATTATTATTTGATTCGATTAAAAGTATGGATTCTCCGAATATTGTATTTCTGAAGAATTTTTTGGTATGATTAGATAGTTATCTATCGTTAGTTATCAATATCGCTACATGTCAGGACAAAACTATCATATAGCTTTGCAGCAGATTCTGGAGTTCGAAAAAAATTAAAAATAAATTCACCCTTCTAGAGTGAAAAATATTGTCTCTTTTAAAACTCAACTCGGCTAAAAGTGGATCGTTTGGAATAAAACGTTTTTAGATGAATGTGAGGAAGAATCAGTTTCGGATAGAAGTGATCACGTTCATTTAGATATTTTTAAAACAGTGGTAGAAAGGGCAAAAAATATTGATGTGTCTGAAAACGACATATCTGTGATCATTTATATTCCAGGCTATATTGGCAGGAAAATTGAATTTAAAGTAGGTTGTAGTTTGTGCTAAAATTAAAATTTAATATTAACAAACAGAGATTTAGAAATAGACACATTTTCGGGAAATCTTCAGTATTTAAGTTGTTTAGACAGAGGAGATTTAAAATACCCTACGGAATTTTTGGTATCTCTTTTGCAAGAAGCTTATAAAATGTTCACAATACTGATGTGATAAGCAAAGATTACGAAAAGTATTTTTAAACATAAACTCGCAACGGAATTTTTTTAGAAAATTATGTGAATATTTATATACAGAAATTTCAGATTTACACGAAGAGAATTGTGACTGCGGAACAAAATCTCGCATCCTCATAGACAATGCAATAAAATGTGATAGCAATATTCTTAACCCTCCACCACCCGGCGGCACGGCAATTTTGTCGGAGTACATACTGTCGTCAAAATTTCATGTATTCGGATTAATTGTTAAATTTTGGATAATTTATCGACAATATTTTATGTGCCTAAGTCAATGTTTAGAATTTATATTTTTTATATCGTCAACATTTTTATGAACTTGAGTTAATGCGTGGGATTTTATTTTAACCCCGACGAAGTCAAGAGCATGCAGCTGGGGTGATTAACTATCGAGCCCCAGCTGGGTCGTAAATGTCATAATTATCACACTTCTGCATTTAAAACTGTTTAGTTTTAGTTTTTGGAGGCATTCTGTAACACACCGCCGAATAATAAAGAGCTGATTTTGATGTTTAACGTTTTCTTTCGTTTTAAAATATAATTAATTCCCTATAATACATATACATACTATCATTACGGATAATATTATCAAGTAATAGTGCAGTGCTTAGCAACATAATTACCGGCGTCTCGCCTCCACATTTTGACTTTTTTGTGTTTTATGTTCTGTGTCAATGTTAAGGAATTTCCTCACGATATGACATGAGTATAATAATATACCTTTTTGAATTTCAACCACTAATGTGTTCTCTAAGTCCAAAATTTTTAAATTTTTAAAAAGAGATTGCGGTACTATTCCCGTTGCTGAAATTATAAGTGGTAAAATCGAAATGTTTTCTAAACACCAAAGATTTCTCATAGCAACGGAGTGTAAGAAATATTTAAATTCCAATAATTATAAAGTTTATTAATATATCAAAAAGTAGTAAACAATTCTGATGAGTATAAGTAAATGAGACGTGCTCTCTTATTAACATATGATTCTAAAAACTCCCCACTAAAATTCCTTTTCACCCTCAGCACGATGTAACATAAACAAAACGAGGTGATAATGCGGGATTAGGCGGGTACGTCCTATCGAATGGGACGTTATTATGACACCAACCACTTCAAGCAGGTGCCCTCCGAACCGAGCGTCCAGACTAAGCAAGGGAGATGTGAGAATTTCGTACACTCGACCATCCTGACTGTAGGATGTCCTCATACTACTCGTCGTTGCCACTCGTTTACCTGTCCAAACAAATAATTATTATTAGACTTTGAAATGGAAGCTTTTGCATTTGTTAGTAAAACTGATTACCCATCTGGAACTCTCAGACCTCAACTGACCTTGAGCGTCTCTCATACTTGACATCCCTTCAGACCTCAACTAACCTTGAGCGCCTGTCAGGCATCAACTAACTTTAAGCCTCTTTAGGCTTCGTCAATCACACCTTGACTCCAATAATGGCAGACTACACAAGTCTCGGCATTATCTTCCATGTCTTGTGTCTGTTGACCTTGCAACTTTTGCAACTAACTTTACTTTAAACTTCGTCAATCACACCTTGACTCCAATAATGGCAGACTACATAAGTCTCGGCATTATCTTCCATGTCTTGTGTCTGTTGACCTTGCAACTTTTGCAACTAACTTTACTTTAAACCTCGTCAATCACACCTTGACTCCAATAATGGCAGACTACATAAGTCTCGGCATTATCTTCCATGTCTTGTGTCTGTTGACCTTGCAACTTTTGCAACTAACTTTACTTTAAACCTCGTCAATCACACCTTGACTCCAATAATGGCAGACTACATGTCTCGGCATTATCTTCCGCGTCTTGTGTCTGTTGACCTTGCAACTTTTGCAACTAACTCAACTTTAAACGTATTTCAGACTTCGTCAACCACATCTTTATTCCAATAATGTGCAGACTGGCCAGGTCTCGGACATTATTTTCGTCGCCTTGTGTCTGTTGACCTTCGAAGCTTGGTAATTATCATACAGTAATTTCAACTTACATTAAAGCTCCAACGTTTCATCTTATCAACAGCCACAACCGTTTGTTTTTGATTATGCTGTCCCTCTCTTAGATCCTCAACTTCATGTTTGATATCGCTCAGCCTCAGGTCGAATCTTGTCGTACCGTTCCTTCTGTTGGCGCTGATCGTCTGCTATGATACATTCTCTCAATTCCTCGAGAGCCACCCTGTCGATTGTGTCTTGTAAGGAGTTCAACAACTTGACCTCAGCCATTGGCTTAACTTGGTAACCCTAAGAGAGCTTTAACTGGAGTATTATTGATGCCTTTGTTGAATGCCGTATCCAACGCACTCTGTACATTTTTTTTACATGAGTGTCCCAAAATTCTCCCTCAGCTTCGACACTCCTTGTAGCTAACATTGTAACAATAGTCTTACTACAATATTCGCACGTAACTTGCATTTAATACATGTCAAATTGCATTATATTTCAGAAAAATCTTAAAAGTACGGGATGTAAATGTACTACCACGACTGGGGACCCCAAAATAAACATTATGTCTTACATGATACCCAAATACACGACAGGTTTCACGTTACTCAATTTGACAGGTTCTGTAACTTTGTAAGCAGCTCTGACTACTAGTGTCAAAAGGAACCAACATGATCTGAATACAACTTATGGAAAGACATCGGCGTGTTCCCAATGAAATGTAATTCCACCTTGCTTCCCGTCAGCGCAATCCCCACAGTAAACACAATTTAAACATGCTTCAACATGTTTCGCAGCAAAGCATCTCATCTTAGTAAAGCAGTAATGCACCTTGACACGTCGCAGTGTCTTCAATGCCCAAGTAGCACGTCCGATCATGACACATAACATGATCATAACATACATTACACAAAACATGATCATAACATACATGGCACACAACGTGATCATAACATGACATCATAACTATTTGCCATCTCACAGCAGAGGGTACTTCCCATTTTCGCCTGCTGACTTTCGATAAACTTTTGGGTTTTTAACTGGAAATACTGCTTCATCTCTGAAAATTTTACGAACCGTAGTTCACTTATCATTTTGCAATTGAACCGATAGTATCCAGTTGCCTTCAGTAATGTCAATTTTGTTGATATCAACCGTGACAGGGAAGTCACTGAGTGCATCCACACGGGGCATGCGTGATCTCAGTTTGTACTTAATTTCAAAGGTGAACTCCTGTACTTGGAGCCATCATCTGCCAACTTGCGGTATTAAACCCATTTTTTTTTTTTGGAAAATATTCTCATGACATTGCAGTCTGTTGCCACTGTAAATTGTAAACCTAATAAATGTACTTAAAAATGCTGCAGAGCACAAACGACGGTCATAATTTTGAATTCATATAAATGGTACTACCGCTGGTACAACTGTGGTTTGTTTACTAAAATATACTACAACTTTTTGCACTCCTCCTAGGTGCGTTCGTAATAACAACATCAACAACATCGCTCTATCATGTAGCGAACTTGAATCAGCATGAACTCGTAATTCGGTCGGTAACGACGATTTTAACACCGCTAGTACCGGTCTAGCGTTTTGACTCGTTTAAAAGCACACTACTGTCAGGGCCCCAAAACATTACGCGTGTTCTCACACTAATATTAAGCTATATTTTCTCATTTATAATTAATTAATTCATCACATTCACATATCACATGATACAAGCTTGTGGGTCTTCATTTTCTCATTGATTATATTGTAGATCCAATAAGGACAAATAAATCAAAATTCCTTGTTCTCCGTTTAATGTCTTGTTAGAATGTAATTAATTACTCATTTTTGTAAACATAGAATTTGGAGTTTTCACTCACAGAGTTAACTTTACACTAAGATAATCACTCTGAACCATTATAAATTAAAATTAGGGTCCATTTAATTTTGTTTTTTACTCTCTTTACTTTAGACTGTCGACAATTAGAATCACACTAACAATGATAATTTTTCTCCATTTCCTTACATTCATTAGTTATTATAAGGGTGACCAGACGTTCGGATAAAGCCGGATATGTCCTACTTTTTGACCAAAAGTCCGGCCAGCTTTTTCTTACGTCCGGCTTTTTTACTCTTGAATCGTACTCAAAACTTACTTACTTACTGGACTCAAGATGGCCCTCAAAATTCGCAGGCTTAAAATTAAATAGGCAATTTAGTCTTTTAGGTAGGCCTTTTACGTATTTATCGTCAGCGGGAAAAGTGCTAGTGTGCTAATGTTATTGTTATAGAGTATTATAAAAAAATACAATAGGTACTACTTCACTCAAATGTTATGACTTATGAATTGGACCTTTAATATCTATATTTTTATTTTTGTTCACTAATTGTCATCCTTTTTTAATAAAAATCATCCTTTTTTGCCTTGTTTGTCCTCTTTTGTCATGTTGACTTCTGGTCATCCTATATAATAAAATATTAAGATTCAATCACGTCTTTGAAAATACCAACAACACGCGTTAGTCTGGTCACAACAACCTTCGAGAAGTTCTGCATAAATTTCCTAAAGTAGCCTCCCAAATCAACAAATTGACGTATTTGCTTAATAATAGTTCTAGAAGGTGCTACGTTTGAAATGGTCACAATCTTAGCACTTTCCCGGCCTAATTTCGTCGGCACTAACCTCACGATCTAAACAATCTATCCTAGTGCAAAAAAACACGAACATTTACTTAGTCGTAACTCGTAACGAAATATTATGCTTGCGTAGGGGCTCAATAACTAACCGTAACCGGTGTAGACCTTCCTCAACTGTTGTCATGTATGTTAGAAAGTGCTACCGCATTTATTCATTAATCACAAAAAAAAAAACCGACGGCGAACTACCGTCCGGAGGGTATACATAAAAATTCGTAAAGTGCATCGGGTATAATGAAGACTGTTTTATTAATTGCGACTTTGTCGACCGACACTTGACTTGATAGAACCCTGGGAACATGTCAAGCGCCCTAAAATACTTAATAAACTCACCACCTTTCCCGTCGCCACCGAGATAATCAAGCTGGTCTTCGACGAGCGGGAGTGGATACTTATCTTTAACTGTATCGTCTGCAATCGACGCACATATTTCTGTTGTCTCCGAAATCTTTTTTTTTTTTGAAGAACTGGACTGGCGTATGCCGAGGTGGACTCTGTAATAATCCCATTAATCAACAAATCATCAACAATACCATGTGGAATCGCTTCTTTTTTTATGCAGTAACATCCGATACGGGTTGCAAACAATGGGTTCCTGCGTGGCCAATTTTATGTCCAGCTTTGCGGCATCGGTGCTGCCCATCGTGGCCATGAAGGTCGAAATTCGATCAGTAAATCCAACTAGGGGTTGTTCGCACTTGACCTTGTCTTCATGCGTGATGTCATCAGTCATCACCATCATTTTGTGGTGCCGATTTTTAAAAGCATGACGTTTGACAAATACAAACATCTCGATCACCGATCATGAAAACTTTTTCGTCATTTACAACCATCACCTGGACTACGGAGTACAGTGTCTTCTGGTTTAGGCATTAATCCGAGGGGTGGTAGAATTCATGGTGCAATAACACAACACAAACACAGCTTACACAAGTACACTCACAACGTTTACTCTTGTACAAGCGTTAAGTAGGCAATTATGGATTCCTTTAATCCCACTTCTGATTTTGTAAGAAATATTTAAATTCCAATAATTATAAAGTTTATTAATATATCAAAAAGTAGTAAACAATTCTGATGAGTATAAGTAAATGAGACGTGCTCTCTTATTAACATATGATTCTAAAAACTCCCCACTAAAATTCCTTTTCACCCTCAGCACGATGTAACATAAACAAAACGAGGTGATAATGCGGGGTTAGGCGGGTACGTCCTATCGAATGGGACGTTATTATGACACCAACCACTTCAAGCAGGTGCCCTCCGAACCGAGCGTCCAGACTAAGCAAGGGAGATGTGAGAATTTCGTACAGGAGAGTTCTAAATATTTATTAATTTTTGTGTTATATTGTGTGAAGTTGGAACAGCTATATCTAAAAGATATGTTGCTTTTGTTGTTTATTTAAAATAATAATGTCTGGTCTGTTATGCTGAATATGAATGTCAGTTAAAACTGTACGATCAAAATATAATTTGTAATTGTCATTTTCCCAATATATTATTAAATAATTATTGTAAATTAAAAAATTCAGGGATCTAAAATAAAGCGGCAAACCAGAAAAAAAATTAAATAAATCCAATGCTCTCAAGTCTTAATTTCCTTTATGTTTTTATTAATTATGGCTTCGCCAAAAACTTATTGTCCATTTATTATTTGTATTATAGAATTATATTTTTATTTTATTGTTGTAATATTTGTTAATTTATTTATATTGTTTCTTGTCTGAATGTTGTTTTTCTGAAAATAAAGGAATAAATACACTCAAATATAAATTATTGAAAATCTATTCTTTCTAATTTATTTATTTAATAAATGACTTGAGTATTTATAAAAGTTGAAAATTCATTTTAAACGAAAGTTTATTGTATCGGTGACTCAATTCCTTATAGATAGGTAGATATGTGCGGATTCGACCGATAGCAGTCGGACGACTATTGCCGCCATTAAAACTCATGACTGTGGCTTGATTCTTTAGGAGGCTTTGTTCTAACCCTACTTTGAATTGATTGACGTTGTCATTAAGTATTGTAGGTTGTAGAGTTGGCTTCAAAAAAAACGGGAAATGAAATTTGACCTAATGTGAATTGGAAATTTAATTTGTCAATTTATGTCAATTTGTGTCTATTTGACAGTAGTATTTCTGACACATAAGTGCAATTTTTTAACCTAAATTCTAAAAGGCCGTTTCAAACTATAAAAATTTAATAAAATCTGACAGAACTTTTTCTGACAGTTCCCGTTTTTTTGAAGCCAACCGTAGGGAATGATTGTAAGTAAGCACGTAGTAGATTTATTTAATGAATATGAAACACAATTTTTAGTTAAAGGTGGTTTTAAAGTTAAAACCCCTTTTAAAATACATTATGAAACCGGCTGTAAGTAGAGCTTGATTCAAACCGGAACAGGACAATGGCGGAGCTTAAGATGCGCGTCGCTAAAATGACCAGTGGCGTATCAAACAATTAGTATTTACTGATTAAAATAATAAGCATTACGAAGAGAACGGGCAAAACTGATTTGAATTTTAAACAGGGTTTTTGTATTTTACACAACACATGTAGTACACAACCACAAGTGACAGACAACAATACGCGTAAAAGCGGGAAAACTTTTACTTTTTAACGCCGCCACTGTCATACACTTGAAACAATAGACTGAGCCGACGTCTAAAATTGCCTTTCTAGGCAGACTACGTGATGTCCTGTTCTGGTTTGAATCGCACTCTACCTGTCTAGGTCTAATCCTCCAAACAAACCATTGTTTTTATTTATGGTTATGTAATGCAGTGTGGAACAAAATGATGACCATCTAGTTAGCTTATGAATTTTTTCACATGTAAATTTTCCTGCACCGCTCTAGTCTTTTTGAAGTAGCCATATCATATAGTTCTATCAATAAATGTCATCAAACGAATTGACAATTATTACAATTTATTGAATTGAATTAAGAAACGATTAAAATGTATTTAAAGTCGGTACAGGTTGCAAAGAAGCATCTTGCAACCGACATTGAGAAATTTGCCTAATGTAACGATGTTTGCAACGACTGCAGCAGTTACTTGTTTGGTGTGCGTCGGGATTTTACTTACATATTTTTAACTGTCAAATGCACTGTCAAATTGCTGACTTTTAGGTTATGTGTATTAAACGTTCTCCTTGTAAACGTTATATCAATTTGACAGGGATTTCAAATCTCATGAAAGAAAGAAGCGCCAACGTCGCCAACTATAAATGTTGTAAATTACCAGAAATGTTACCAACATAATTTTTTCCCCTGTTTCTTTGCAACCTGTACCGACTTTATACAGTGAGTTTTTTTTAAGACTGGCCATAGGGTTATTCATGCTAATTTTTGTTCCGATAAAAATATTCAAACCATTTTTGGAACAAAGTTGGAAGATTTTTTAAACTATCGAATAGATTACGATTTAATATCCCAAACTGTCGAAAAAGTTGTGAAAAAATATTTTTTAGGGCGCCGAAATAATAGTACTATGGCGGCCAAAAAATTTCGTCCGTCATTTTTCCGTCATTTCAAAAAAATCGGTGTAGTCCATTCCTTATTGTCATTATGATTGATGTTTTTACTTGTCACTTTTGAAAGTCAAGCAAAATGCCATCGGTATCAAATTTTAATAAAATTAAAATAGTAACTCACTAACTCTTGCACAAAGAGGAATGTCCCAAGCTGAGATTTCGATGGACCTTCGTATACCTAAAAGTACAATTTCGTCCATTCTTCAGAAATGGAGGCAAAATGAAACTATTGAAAGACGCCAAGGCTCAGGGAGGCCTAGCACTGCAGAAGAAGATAATATGCTTCTCAATAGATTACGCAATAGCCCTTTTATGACGGCTGTTGAAGCGGTAAATACAAGCAGATACAACGGAAAGGAGCGGTCGATTTTCGGCAAACATATGGGCATGGATTTCAGTAGATAGCAGTGCTGATTTGAACCCTAAAGAAAACATGTAGGGACTTTTGGTTCGTAATTTGCAACAACGACAAGTGATTCGGAATAGGGCAGAACTTTTGACTGCGATTACTAATGCATGGCAATCATTACCTAGGAATTATCACAGAGATTTATGCCTCTTCATGTCGCGTCGTGTAAGGCGAGTTATTGATGCCAATGGAGCGATGACCAAGTATTGATTTTAAACTTCATTCATTTTATCTTTTGATTTAGCTAAGTACTTAAACAAAAATAAATGTTTCATTTCCTTGTCTTTGCCTTTTCATTTCCTTGTCTTTGCCTTAATGTTTTTCGTTTGATTTTTTTAAAACTACGGCATACTCGTATAATTTCCACGGTTCTCTGTTTGGTGCTTTAATCCAAAAATAGCCGCAAGTCTGCCTCTAGTGCCACTAGCGGTCGTGTGGTAATTGTGTAAGAGTAGAACTTGTCCTTTGTATTCACAAAATTTGAACTGATGGACTGAATGACAGATTGTCAAAATGACAATAACGATAAAAAAGCGAGATTATTGGTGCTTAAGGGTAGTTTACACTTTATGTCAGGGCCTTGAAAGTGACGGACGAAATTTTTTGGCCGCAATAGTACTATGGCGGACAAAAAATTTTGAACGACTTGTTATTCCTTTGACATATAAATGTAAAACTGGCTTTATGGTCAACTAACCTCATTTTTTATTTTTGCCTTTTTTGTCATGTCACCAGTGACAGATTAGTCAATCATAGATTAACACAAAAATTTTGGTGTGCCTATGTCGGCTTACGAATGGTGAACGTGGATGAATCTTAATCGTTTCGTCTTTGCCGTCGAAATTGCGAAAGTCGCTGCAGCCCCTAGGCTATCGAGTGGTGTAGAATGTAGATACGTACAGTCGATGGACAAATAAAACTGGGACAAAAATGACAATCACATAAGTCAAAATTTACAAATTTTCATCGTTTAATTACGGCTTTATCACAAATAGGTTAACTTACGTATGACATATTATATTATAGACACTGACAAATATTGACAATTCAATGGTCTGATTTACATAGATTAAATTTTAAGTGTCCCAGTTTTATTTGTCCACCGACCGTACCTATCTAGTTCTTAGAGGTTTAGCATCAACACAAAATCAGGAATGTCTTCATCATAGATGAAACCAAATTTAGTTCTATTTACGTCAAGACAGAAAGACCCAACAGGTTGTATTTTGGTACGCAAATATCAAAAAATTCAAAGTACAGATCAATCGACGATACTAACAAATTATAACATGTATTTATTAAACATAAAATTAAAAGTTTAAAATAAAAAAACTTTACAACTAAAACTGAAGAAGTCAATATTTGATCATTGCCCCATTTTGTTGTACAACCAAGAGCAATCTATTCCTCATGGACAGGCACAGATTTCCATGATAGTTCGGGGGTGCCGCGTTCTGTTCCACGGAAGACACCCGCCTTCTTCCAGAACCTGAACCACCGTCCCAGTGTGTTCCCACTTTCGCATAATGGCATGGATAGTACCCTTCGATAATCCTAAATTCGTCGAAATTTGCCCATACGACATACCCCTCTGGTGAAGGGTTACTATTTTGGCTTTAGTAAATTCAGATACGGCTGGCATTGTATCACTAAATTATTATTATAAACTTGAGAGACGTTTACTTCAAACTGTCAATTTTTCGACTTAATTTGTAAACGTCATAATAACAGTAAAGGGCAGCTTACATTGACATTTTTTGATATGCCAAAATTTGATCGTTCAAAATTTTTTGTCCGCCATAGTACGTCGAGCGGCCGCCAGAGTAGCCCCATTGTCGGCTCAACCAGCACCTGACTATCTCCAATTTTGGACGCTTTCGGCGCGCTGAAAAATATTTTTTTCACAACTTTTTCGACAGTTTGGGATATTGAATTGTAATCTATCCGATAGTTTAAAAAATGTTCCAACTTTGATCCAAAAATGGTTTGAATATTTTCATCGGAACAAAAGTTAACAGGGGGTTGAAAAATTAGCATGTAAAACCCTATGGCCAGTCTTAAAAAAAACTCACTGTATAGGTACTATTGCGGGCAAAAAAAGTAGGACATCAAATTTCTGTCAGTTTTGAAAAATTCGATGTAGTTCAAGCTTTATTGTCATTTTTTTTGACACTATTCCAGCTGACAGTTTAAAAATTTATTTTACACTCCTATTTTCCTTTTCCAAATGCCCTCTTCTTGTGATAAAGGTAGATTTTGATTGGAACTTTGCATTAAAGGCGCCTTCAAATCGTTAAAACCCCCTTTAACTTTAAAAGCTCGTTGTCGGCCTTTTATCTCGTTAAAGGTGGATTTAAATAGGGAACATAACCTCAATTACATGACAAGTGTCATTTCTCGAGTGCATTTTTTTTTGTAAATTAGTAAAAGTCAGGGTTCTTGCACCCCATTAAGAAAGTTCTAAAACAATTCCATACAATTCGCATAGATCATTTGGGACCCTTTATTCGGTCCAAATCAGGCAAAACTCAAGTTTTTACGGTAATCGACGCATTCACCAAATTCATTTTTCTTTACGCAGTGAAAAGCACGAAAGCGATATACGCAATAACATGCCTGAAAGAACTAATTACGAATTTTGGTGTCCCGCACCGAATAATAAGCGATCAAGGTTCTGCATTTACTTCAAAAGAATTTCGTAATTATACAACAAAGTCGTATTACATTCACTGTCCACTATGGGTGCCAATAGGGACGATAAGAGATGGGACGACAATTTAATAAACGTCCAATTGGGTATAAACGATACTTTTAATAAAGCCATAGGCGCTACACCCAGTGAAGCTTTAATGGGTTATCGGGTGGTAGGTCACGGACTATTGGATGCTGGTGAGAGTAGTATGGTCGATGTAATTGAAATACGGGATAGAATGGTTAAGGATGCAGAAAGGTATCAGGCTGAGATGAAACGTCGTTATGACGAAGTACGTCTACCTAGTAAGGTTTATGCCGTCGGTGATTTCGTCCTTCTACGAATAACCAGTAATGTCGCAACAGGACAAAGCCATAAACTTTTGCCTAAGTGGCGAGGCCCCTTTAAGGTGACCAGGGTGTTGGGAAATGATAGATATGTTGTCGAGGACATACCTGGGTCTAAGCGTTCACGATTAAAATATCAGAGTACCGCTGGCGCTGAAAACATGAAACCCTGGATTCCCTTTAGTCTCTAAGATTAGGTTTCGTGTTCGAATACACAGATTATCTACACATGTGCACATGTATATAATCGCAGTTATTCTTGTTATTTTATGTTTAGCATTAATGATTCTAGATTTATACTTATGTTGATTTTTTTTTTGTTGTCCACGGTAAACTCGGGTGCTCTACTGTTGGAACGACTGGGTAGTCACGGGTTGCTCAGAGGTACCCCTATGATGGTCATGACGGCGTAGTCTGGCCGAGAGTCATAGGCTGAGTGTGGCGCTAACCAGTCTAGACAGTAGGTACCACTGAAAGGGTGTAGTCGACTAGGTTAGCATGGAAATGGAGGTCGGCAGTGGCAGTTATCAACATCGGCAGCGGGTGAGGACACCCGTTACGTCAGGAGAGGCCGTGTAAGCGTCGAGAGAGTCATCTCGAGTTCTGGGGTTCCCCGACTGTCGAGTAGCAGAGCCGAGGAGAGCCGAACGAGAGTCAGGACAGTCGAACGACCCTGGAATGAGGGGGGACACGCGACATGACGGCGGGAGCGGATTATGGAAGATGAGATATTGCCCGTGCCATGTAGCAGCTTTTGAATATACTTCTTTAATTACGTAAAACTGTGGTTTTGTTCAGTAAGAAAAAGTTTTAGTTTTACATACTTTAGGTATGCTATAACAAGACGCAGTCGTAACTCCTTCCTTGATGAACATACTATTATATACGGTTGGCTTAAAAAAAACCGGAACTGTCAGAAAAAGTTCTGTCAAATTTTATTAAATTTTTATAGTTTGAAACGGCCTTTTAGAATTTAGGTTAAAAAACTGCACTTATGTCTCAGAAATTCTACTGCCAAACAGACACAAATTGACATAAATTGACAAATTAAATTTCCAATTCACATTAGGTCAAATTTCATTTCCCGTTTTTGTTGAAGCCAACTGTACTATTATAAATTCATAACCAGTATTCAGAGTATAAGCAAATCCTAGTTAAAAAAATGTCAAACAAGAATTTAAGGTTATGATAAAAGAAAATTTATATTTGGTGAAACATCAACAATAAACAAGAAATCAATCTTCAACTGGTATAAAACATGGTTAAACTAGGTAAGTCACCCTCGGAATCCGAATCACACTACACATTTTCTTTGTTTTGTTGAAAATGATAGAAAATAATTTGAATTTGTCAATTTGCCGCGTCAAGGTAAATTGCCAAATTATGAAACTCAAAATTACTAAACTGAAACAGCACGTGATGCCAACATACTTACATATTGACAGCACGAATGTCATTGAAAACGACTATAGGTACTATTCCGGACACGGAATCTTGGCCAACATTTTTTTGACATTTCTAAGAAAAATGATGTAAAGCAACCATTAGTGTCATTAATAAGTAACAATTATTAAAAATCACTTTGAAGTTTTTCTTGTGACATCAAAAAAGCAGGGAAATGGCATTATCGAGTCAAAAGTTGGGTTATATTTAATAAAGGGTAGTTCACACATATTTGTCAGTTAAATGTCAGTTGTGGCCAAGATTCCATGTCCGGAATAGTACTGTTACGATTTAAATTTCCCACCAAATCGTATTTCTAGAACCTTCTAGAATGTTCGAAAACGTGCGCATAGCCCTCAGCGTTTCCGTATCCGCCAGAGAAAAACCCTCCGAAAGAGGGGCAGAAGGCATATAAGGGGGGAACCAGCGCGATTCTAGGAAGTTTTTCACGACCTTTTGTCCGGTGTGTTTGTTCGAGTACAAAGGGGGAGTGTAGGGGGTATTAAGTGTGTAGCAGGTGCTGGTGTGAACGTGGTGGAGTCGGAACAGGCTGGAGGAGCAGGAACCCTAGAATCCAAGCCCAATCGCAGCTGCGGATTTGCGACCTCCGCCACGGAAGGTTCATCGAACCGAACGCTCTGCGGATTTAACCCACGCCGGCGGCGGCGTCTGCTGGACTGTTTCGTCCCCGAAACCCACCCGGAGGACCCGGACTACACAAGGACCGGACCCACGGTGTTACCATCCACACCACCAGGTAGTCGACTTCCCGGAAGAGCACTTCGCCTTAAATAATTTTTTTAATATCAATCACGTAAGACGTCTCTTTCGATCAACTAGAATCATCAGGACCTTCACGCAGGATAGCTGCTGTACACCCCGTGATTATAACGAATTTTCAGAAGTTTCTTTTTTAGTAAGCTATTTTGGCCACTTTTATTAACGCTTATACCGTGCGATCCAAAAGTCTTTCTATCAAGTGGGTCATTGACAGTGGAAACGAATGCCGTTGGGTTGTAGCATATTGTAACGGTCCGAATAGGTTCGATAAATTAAGAATTTTAATTTTAAAATAATTTCAACGAAATATTTTAAATACCGTTCATTTGCGACGGAAATGCTGGTCAGTTGTAAATTTTATTCATGTCTTTCTCCACAAGAGTGGTACCACGTTCCCAAGTGAAATCTGCCAACCTTTCTTTGAAAATGCAGGTACGCGCCTGGTCCGAACAAAACACAAAGATAACAGTTTTCATGGGAAAAGAAACATTGCCAAATTTACTCGTTCGACAATTTGGGGAGTCCAGTTAAAATCAGGGGATAATTGATAGAATGAATTTGATGTTAGCAGGTTTCAAATTGAGAGAACCCCCTAATCAATGTTTATTAGGTTAAATTACCTTTTATAGCTTTCTCAAATTTGTGGCATATTTGTAATTAAAGGGCGAGAATTGCAAGTTAGAAACAGAGCGCTTTATCGCAGAAAATAACTAGAATCGTTTGCACTTTTAGTTAGAAAAGTAACAAAGCAAAGTAGAAAGGGAGTCGCTAGAAAACACGGACAACACGGTAACGGTAAAGCCAGGTAGTCGTAGAAGTCAGAGGTGTGAATGAGAGAGAGAATGAAAATTACGAATTAATTAGAACAGTTTTGGGGAATCAAACCAATGTAGAACAATTTCTAGAAGTAGCAGATCAACGGAATTTAGTTGCATGACATGACACTTGCGTAACAGCGTTTCAAGCCCAATTTAGGTTTCAAAATAATGTTAATTTGTTTCATTTTAATTCTGTTTGTTTCATTCATGGATTTATTAGTATTTTTTTATACTGGATACGGTGTACAGCCATCATAGTTGAACAAGACGTACCATCTATTTCTGTCGCTCTCAACGCATTATCTGGGTATTAGCACTATCCTTTAGCGAGTCCCCCGACTCTGATTGGTATTTGTTTGCTGACGATCCCCTTTGAGCTTCTCCAGAACCACCTGACACGAGTCCAGAGAGAAAGACGACACTCAACATACTGTAACTTTTTACAGAGATCTTTTTTACATTATGTAGTGAAATTTTAGAGAATAGCACTATTAGTCACATATGTACGGTCGGTGGACAAATAAAACTGGGACACCTAAAATTTAATCTATGTAAATCAGACCATTGAATTGTCAATATATTTGTCAGTGTCTATATAATATGTCATACCAAAGTTAACCTATTTGTGATAAAGCCGTAATTAAACGATGCAAATTTGTAAATTTTGACTTATGTGATTGTCATTCTTGTCCCAGTTTTATTTGTCCATCGACTGTACATAGTTACATCATGTATTGGAAAATAATCGTTTTTGAGCCATGACCTCTACTTCCGTTTGCAGGATCACAATAACAGCGGCAGAAACAGAAATCAATAGGTAAGTACTGTTACGATTTAAATTTCGCGATAAATCGTAAAGGCGAGAACGTTCTAGAACATTCCAGAACGGGCTCTCGGACCCCGACTTCCGGTACCTGCCGCGTCAATTCGGCGAGAGGAGGGGAAAATATATAAAGGTGGAGCAGACGCCATGTCAGGGTTTCTCGACTAGTTCAGGTCAGAGGTTACGACCGATCCGTGTGTGAGTGTTGTGTTCAAAGGGGAAGATTAGGGGGTGTTTTCAGTGTGCAACAGGTGCTGGCGAAGCCGTGGAGGAGGACCGAATCGGCTGGGAAACCGTCCTAGAGGAATTCCAATGGAAACGCCGTGGCGGATAAAGGCTTCCTTCACGAGGGTCATCGACCCTACGCATCAGCGGATTAATTTCACCACCCTGTTGGGCCGGCGTCATCCCCAAGGATCCCACCAGAGAACAGGACCTCACACCGGACTGTCCCTAGCCGAGGAACCCGAGTCCAGGAGCAACTCGTCCTGGCAAGGTCCCTTTGCGTCTTTCTTTTACGGTCCGCCATCTTGGCTCATTTCTTTTACGTTGATTTGCGTTATCAGACCTAGAGTGACCTCGCCAGAAACGACGCGCTCGCTGGCTCTCGGAAGTTTTTTTTTTAATTTTATCATTTCATTATCTTTTTGTATCTTTTTACACCGGGGCTAAACCTGACTAATTCACGCCTATCCCTGGGAAGTGTCGAGGGGGGGGAAGGACCCCGAGGACTTTCCGAGGATACGGACGGCGTGATAGACCAGCGGCGGAAGAAGGACTCGGAGGACCTTCCTCCAGCTCTCGCTCTTCCCAGGATTCTTCTTGGATTTCAAGCCCCAGGCCCGGTGTAAGGGAAGTTTTCGTTTGAAATTGTCATTGATAGGTCATTTGTAACTTTTGAGATTTAGCCTGGTAGTACCGGCACTGTTTGTGAATTTAACTAGTTTTTAAGCGCCATCAGCGTGTCATTTTGAGAACCATCAGTTCACCCATAACTTCGCCTTTATATTGTTAACTTTGGTTAGTTCAATTTGGTCTCAAGGCCCATATCTTTAATTTGTCCATTTTAGAATAACACTTGGTTTGTATCCTAGCATCACCTTACATAGTCGACCGCGTCTCGCCCGTAGCGGCTTCTAAGTTGGAGTTAAATATTTACTTGTCGCCTGTAAGGTTAGGAAGGGAATATTAAACACTCTCATTATTACTTCTGTGTTTCTGTCCAACACCTGGTTTAACACCGTGTTTGTGTAGCATCATTTCTACTTCAACAACCTCGCTCTCGAGACGTAAGTGTGTTTAGGTGCCGGACCCGGAGCCGATCAGTCTCAGAAATCGTTATTTAAATTTCCCCCAGTGAAGTTGGGAGATTTAAGTTTTCTCTTGTCGGTGTAGTAGTTCAGGAGAAAATAATAACGTAACAGTACCTATAATATACAACAGCTTCCGCCAGGAGCAGCAATACATATGAATATGGGTAGAAATTAAAACCTAAATAGCACAGCACAGTTGGATATTATAACTATGCAACAAACAATTCTTTACTGTATGTTACATTGAAGACTTTACTCTCACGGCCGGTTTCATAATCCGACCCTAAAGTCTCCTTTAATAAAATGCGCCTTAAAATCCAAAGTAAAGGAGACTGTGTTTCATAAACACGGACGATCGAAACATTAGTTAAATTTGTATTAGTTCGAAAACAAATCATACACCGTGTTTACGTACCTAGTCATTTTCGTAGGGAATTTTACAGTAAACGTTTGAATTTGAAAGTTTTGGTAACTTGTAACTGTTTTCCTCGGACTTTGAACTGTATTTCGAGTATTTTAATTTTTTGTTTATATTCTGCATTTTACATTTTGCTAGTGAAGCAGCGCCAAGTTATAACAGCCGATTAATAAAAGATTGCGACCAAGGATCCCAAATCCAACCTTTCAAATGAAGGAAGAATTTTATAAATTTAAAGCAAAACTTGTATAAAATGAGATCATATACTTAAAGACGAG
This sequence comes from Tenebrio molitor, assembly GCF_963966145.1. Classification (NCBI taxonomy): domain Eukaryota; kingdom Metazoa; phylum Arthropoda; class Insecta; order Coleoptera; family Tenebrionidae; genus Tenebrio; species Tenebrio molitor. The sequence continues at coordinate 21,523,431 of NC_091051.1, read as the reverse complement.
AGAGGAAAGAGAAGAACATGAAAGGAAAAAACAGTTAGGTATTAGACATACAGGTTGAATTAGCAAGAAAACAATTGGGCAATAAAAACTAATGAATTCATAGAATATCTTTATTTTCTAAATACCTACACCCCCAGGTATAATTCTGTCTGAATCTGATCTGCACGCGATTATCCACTGAAATTAGAATTATTGGGTACCTACTGTTACGTTATTGTTTATTCTTTTGTTGAAACAACAACGATTTGAAAGAATGATTGGCCCTCTGTCGATGGTCACTGTCGTCGCCTCGAAGGTGCTGAAAATGAGGTGCAAAACGGCTTTGGACCTGACCGGAAATAGGGAGAAAAACTGGAAATTTGACTTAATAAAGTCAGGATTCACATTTATTTTGTCCGGACTATAAAATGTTCTCAAAAAGTGGACTGAAGAATCCTTGTGGAGTGGGGATGAAGGTCTCTCGAGTCCTGCATACGCCGCCCGCATATGCGGAGAGGTCCTCGAAGTCCTCCCTTGTCCAAAAACTAAACAAATAAACAATAAATCCTTCTGGGAGAGACCCGGCGAAAGAACTTGTACAAACAAAGATGAGTGCGAGTAATACGCCAATGATGACGAGGTCATCCGCCGACAGACAAAATACAGAGCGATCCAAAAGTCTTTCTATCAAGTGAGCCATGACATAATTATAATTACACCATAAAATATTTTATTGCAGAATTCTTTGAGGAAAATTTCGAGAGCAAGGAAAATGATGAACAGATTCTCAAAAACGTTAACCGTCACATTTATTTATGTAAACAACTAAACAAAACTACATTTTCTCTATGGCTACTCAGTACTAGAATCTAGACTACTAAATTGTCTCCCTGTAACACGCGCAAAACACTTATTTTAACACTCTCACCGTTTCAGCGTGTTAAGTAGGGTATTCGATTACATTCATACTAGAACATAAACGCTTGAATTTTTCTTTTGTCAAAGCTTTCGTAAAAATGTCAGCCTTTTGTAATTGAATATGTGTATTTCACAATAAAGGTAGATAAAGATAACAGAAATCGAACTGGTCTCGTTGAGCGCTGCTTGAGGAAGGGACCCTAGAAGGGACTCCGTCCAGCTGCGGTTCTCCCTCCTACATGTGCCCCAGACACATACCACCCGCACTACTCCTACTAGCTAACACAGTTGCCTAACCTACGTTTCTTAAAGCTAACAAGTATGTAGCTAACAGAGCAATGTAAGAAACATCCCTACAGAGATACATAAAATTCGTATTCTCCAAATACATCTGTAAGCATTTGCCTTACAGAGCTATTTAATACATTTGAAAATTAGTGGAGCAAGCTTTTCCCAAGTGAACAATGCAAATTTCGTACCTTTCAAAAATGGAAAGTGTCAAAATGAACAATTACAAAACGAAAAAGGTGTCAAAATACAATTTCGGAGCAGTACGAAGAATATTCGAACTTAATGGAAACGGATGATATTTTTCGTTCTGGCGAATTAAATCCAAACATTTCCTCAAATTACATTTGGAAGTTGTTCAGACCGTTAGCCCTACTACTGGTGGGGGCTACCACCCCCCAATTCAAACTCAAACTAGTTGTTAGTTATAGACTATACTCTACGGCACTTGTAATCGAGAAATAAACGAGAAGCATCCCCCAAAGAAGTCTTTACTTTACTAATTTTAGAAGCGCAAAATGATATCGCAATAAATCTGGTCCTTTGAGACAACGTGAACAGAAGTCTTGATATAAATTGTCCAAGAAATTAAATGCAATTGGTACTGGTCCCGTTTTATCGCCAAAAGAATGGGCGTTGTTCATGTTTATCTTTGTGATAGTGAGTCGGTATAATCATATATTATACAACTAGAGGATTGAAAATTCTCGATTATACGAGACGTGTTGCCCGGAAACATCACGAGATCGTAGATCGAGTGGTGTTTCCGGCAACACGTCGAGTAATCGATAATTTTCCATTCCAAGTAGCTCGGTGGCCGCATGGCTGTCGGAGACAGTGCTCCGAGGTCGCGGTCCCGGCGCTAGTGGGTTCGAATCCCACCGAAGGGGGAGGATTTTTTCGAAGGAAGGAAACTCCGCCGGGCCATGGATGTGTGTGTATGTCTAGTAGGGGCTGACGGTAGGGTGGTGGAAGGAAGAGCGACACTCTCCCGACACCACCGCGAGGTCAGCAGGGTTCAAATCCCAGGCCGGATGGTCTCCCATGGATGTTGTGTGTTGTGATATTTGTGTTGTGTCGTCCAGAAAAAGGAGAGGAGAGAGGGTGGGCGTAGGTAGCCGGGGAAAGTACCCCGGAGCCCCGCCGCACCACAAAGGAAAAAGAAACCAAGCCGACCGTAAAAGGTACCTGATAGGCCTGTTAGGTGAAAAGGGAAAGGCAAAAAAAAAAAAAGAATGGGCGTTGTTCATGTTTATCTTTGTGATAGTGAGTCGGTATAATCATATATTATACAACTAGAGGATTGAAAATTCTCGATTATACGAGACGTGTTGCCCGGAAATATCACGAGATCGTAGATCGAGTGGTGTTTCCGGCAACACGTCGAGTAATCGAGAATTTTCCATCCTCGAGTTGTATACGGGTAGACTATATCATGAATAAAATAAATAAATAAACAAATAAACAGGTTCCCGAAACCGACTGGGCGCATTCAGTAGCGGAGCGATTTAATGTGACGTTAATGTGACGGTTAGCGCAAAAAATTTTGTAAGTTAAGGCGGCGAGCGAAAATACAAAGGTTGGTATATTCGAATATACAAAGGTTCGTATATTCGAAATCGCCCTGGTTACTACAATAACCGCTGTAATACACGGTAACTAAAGAAAATCAAAGATTCTTATTGGTTTATAAAGTAATGAATGATATAGTCATATTGGGTGATTCAAAATGATTGTGGCCGAGTATGGCAACTATGTACGAAAATTTATGTGGCAACTGTGTGAATGGGGTAGAGTTGACATTTGTATGACATTTCATAAGCGTGCATTTGATTTTTTCAATTCCATTACACATTGATTTGACAACTTACAAAATTGCGCGACTATGAACTGTCAAGGAAATGTCAACTCTACCCTCCCCACACAGTTGCCACATAAATTTTCGTACATAGTTGCCATACTTGGCCACAATCATTTTGAATCACCCAATATATTATACAACGAGAGGATTGAAAATTCTCGATTATACGAGACGTGTTGCCCGGAAACACCACGAGATCGTAGATCGAGTGGTATTTCCGGCAACACGTCGAGTAATCGAGAATTTTCCATCCTCGAGTTGTATACGGGTAGACTATATCATGAATAAAATATAAAAATAAATAAATAAACAGGTTCCCGAAACCGACTGGGCGCATTCAGTAGGAGAGCGATTTAATGTGACGTTAATGTGACGGCTAGCGCAAAAAATTTTGTAAGTTAAGGCGGCGAGCGAAAATACAAAGGTTGGTATATTCGAATATAACGGGTGACTATTAAAATTTTCACTTGGAGTTGGCTTTGAACGAGTTTTTATTTTTTCTGTTACTTTAGACACACGCAAGAACAAACGACAAATGTCAGTCAGTACAATTGAAACATAACCTATTATGTTAATTATAATGTCAAACTTGTCAGTGTCTAAGGTGCAACGGAAAACAAAACATGATCCATAGCCAACCCTAAGTGAAAATTTTAATAGTCACCCGTTACAAAGGTTCGTATATCGAAATCGCCCTGGTTACTACAATAACCGCTGTAATACATGGTAACTAAAGAAAATCAAAGATTCTTATTGGTTTATAAAATAATGAATGATATAGTCAGTAGAACCAAACGTCAAGATTACATGTACTATGGCGGACAAAAAATTTTGAACGACTTGTTATTCCTTTGACATAAGTATGAATGTAAAACTGGCTTTATGGTCAACTAACCTCATTTTTTATTTTTTCCTTTCTTGTCATGTCACCAGTGACAGATTAGTCAATGATAGATTAACACAAAAATTTTGGTGTGCCTATGTCGGCTCACGCATGGTGAATGTGGATGAATCTTAATCGTTTCGTCTTTGCCTTCGTAATTGCGAAAGTCGCTGCAGCCCCTAGGCTATCGAGTGATGTAGAATGTAGATACGTACATATCTAGTTCTTAGAGGTTTAGCATCAACACAAAATCAGGAATGTCTTCATCATCGATGAAACCAAATTTAGTTCTATTTACGTCAAGATAGAACGACCCAACAGGTTGTATTTTGGTACGCAAATATCAAAAAATTCAAAGTAGAGATCAATCCACAATACTAACAAATTATAACATTTATTTATTAAACTTAAAATTAAAAGTTTAAAATTAAAAAAACTTGTACAACCAAGAGCAATCTATTCCTCATGGACAGGCACAGATTTCGGTGCCTCGTTCTGTTCCACGGAAGACACCCGCCTTCTTCCAGAACCTGGACGCCGGACCACCGTCCCAGTGTGTTGCCACTTCCGCATAATGGCATGGATAGTGCCCTTCGATAACCCTAACTTCGTCGAAGTTTACCCATACGACATACCCCTCTGGTGAAGGATTACTCTTTTGGCTTTCGTAAATTCAGATACGGCTGGCATTGTATCACTAAATTATTATTATAATCTTGATAGACGTTTACTTCAAACCGTCAATTTTTCGATTTAATTTATAAACGTCATAATAACAGTAAAGGGCAGCTTACAATGACATTTTTTGATATGCCAAAATTTTTTGTCCGCCATAATACTGGCATTTATGATGAATTGATGACTTACAGAGGTTTTACAGTGCTTAGGGTGACGATTTGTCCCACTATAATAGTGCTATTCTCTAAAATTTCACTACATAATGTAAAAAGTTACAGTATGTAAAGTCCATTCACGTTGGATTTTCTCTGCCAAATTGTTGTCACGTTGCAAGCCTGCGCCTCCTTTCCTAGTAATTTTTACATTATCGTGTTTTATTCGTGATAGAGCGATTGAGAGCGATTTGACGTCTTTAATTTTGAATGATTTAGTTTGACGTGTGAAATAAAGTCACAGATTTTTTAATAAAATTCTATTCCTGGGTGATTTTACCATGGCGAAAAGAAAAAAGGTTAATTTTGAAATTGCGTTAACCTTCCACAACTGACGTAATGTGACGAAACCCGCAAGCTAATATGGACTCAAGAAAAAATAGCTTCAGTTCGAAAATTAATTAGTCAGAATCCTTTAATATTTAATGTATTGTATGTATTAACATGATTATAATCTATTTACGACCTTTATTGAGCAGTTTTAACAATACAAAATAACAACGTTATTTTAAAGGTAATATGTACATAGAAAAAACTTAAATTAGAAAAAAATCATTAAAAATCAAAATACACCTTTCTTTTGTGGTATGCAATTGTAACAATACATTCTTGAAACGTCACAACCACAATCAAAACGTATAAGTGTCTCTGAATAACTGAAATTTTATTGCCAAATTTGTTCCATCATTTAGATGAATTCCTTACTTCCATCGCTTCCAATGAAAGAAACTTCACACAATTTCCTATTGGGTTCATTTTCTATAACTTATTCTGGTTCCTCATCAGTCATCACTGTAGTCATTAAGGGTTTTTTCACTTAATCAACAACGCAAGCAGAAAAATACAACACCAGTAGGTAGGAGTTAGGTACAGTGGCGAGCACAGAATTTCGCACACATTGCACATTTCACTGACATAATTTTATTAAAATGAGATACTGGCGGCAGTTTCGTGACAGTTTAGGTGAAACATCAGTCATGATCACATATATCATGATTGATTATAATGACCATAAAGCTTAGACTAGATAGTTTTTTTTAATGACATACAAATTGGTGTGCGAAATTCCGTGCTCCCCACTGTACCTATTGTATGTTCCTAATCCTATCATACCGATTAACAACTGACACTATTTTTAGTGCAAATGATAACAAAATGGATGTATTATTACCTATTGTTATCCTCTAAAAACAATATTTGAAAAATGACTGTTTCTTTGCTGACAGCGAATAACATAACCTCTACAGTCTACGAATGACTTGGTTACTTTATCAGCCCGTATTGGTGACATACACAGCTAAAGCATTTTTGAAGTAAAAATCACACCGCCATATTATTGAATTATTTGACCTTGACTAGGAAAATCCAACGTGAATGGACTTTAGCTAACAGAGCAATGTAAGAAACGTCCTTACAGAGATACATAAAATTCGTATTCTCTAAATACCTTTGTAAGCATTTGCCTTACAGAGCTATTTAATACATTTGAAAATTAGTGGAGTAAGCTTTTCCCAAGTGAACAATGCAAATTTCGTACCTTTCAAAAATGGAAAGTGTCAAAATGAACAATTACAAAACGAAAAAGGTGTCAAAATGCAATTTCCGAGCAGTACGAAGAATATTCGAACTTAATGGAAACGGATGATATTTTTCGTTCTGGCGAATTAAATCCAAACATTTCCTCAAATTACATTTGGAAGTTGTTCAGGCCGTTAGCCCTACCACTGGTGGGGGTTACCACCCCCCCAATTCAAACTCAAAGTAGTTGTTAGTTATAGACTATAGTGACTATACTCTACGGCACTTGTAATCGAGAAATAAACGAGAAGCATCCCGCAAAGAAGTCTTTCCTTTACTAATTTTAGAAGCGCAAAATGATATCGCAATAAATCTGGTCCTTTGAGATAACACGAACAGAAGTCTTAGTATAAGTTGTCCAAGAAATTAAATGCAATTGGTACTGGTCCCGTTTTATCGCCAAAAGAATGGGCGTTGTTCATGTTTATCTTTGTGATAGTGAGTCGGTATAATCGGTAGAACCAGGCAAAATTAACATGAAACCAAACGTCAAGATTACATGTACTGACATTTATAATGAATTGATGACTTACAGAGGCTTTACAGTGCTTATGGTGACGATTTGTCTCACCATAAATTTACAGCGACTGTAAGCTATAGAATGTATGTTACAGAGACAATTTCCCTTAGGGAATACCATTTTGTGTTACAGACTGTAGCTTATAGAGTTATAGAGTTACAGTGGGCGACTTTTGCTTACAGAATAGCACCATAAATTTATAGCGACTGTAAGCTATCGACTGTATGTTACAGAGACAATTTCCCTTAGAGAATACCATTTTGTGTTACAGACTGTAGCTTATAGAGTTATAGAGTTACAGTGGGCGACTTTTGCTTAGAGAATAGCACCATAAGGCCCATATTCACCAACGCCATTTAAAGTTAACTGTAGGTTAAAATGCTTCGTTACTTAGATACCTATTGTTGTAACAATGCTTTCGTATAATTTAACCTACAGTTAACTTTAACTGGCATATCTTGAAAATTTAAAAGCCGGTCGCTTTTACGCAGGAAGACGTCGAGTTATCCGGGTGTGAAGCCGAGTTTCATCATACAAAGAAGTCGTTTTTTGACTGAAAGGCATTTGCAGTTGTCTCATCTAGCTAGTACCACGTGGTGGTGTCTTATAAGACATTAGTGTTTTATTAATCCCATAAGACGTCTCAAAACAGTAGAATTATGACCTCATAATACAGTCTCAGAACTCGCGCCCCAGAGAAAACAGACAAATGCCGACCACAATCTCGATTCCAAAAATGCAAACGAAGAACAATTAATGGCTTACATAAGAGAATTGTGAGACATCTAAGATCCACCAATTCCAGAAAGGGAACTCTGAGGTGTTAATGTGAATAAAATCGGTTGCTAAGTTTGTAAATTGTCACAATTAAATAATGTCAGAATGACATGTCCGCTAAAATGTCAACATCAACATGTTAGGTTAAGGCAGATGTCATTCAAGATGTCACACTCGCCATCGATCGCATAAATCTATTTTTATTTTTTTAAATAAAACAACAAATAGCGGTTCTGAAAACAACCTTGTTTATTCTAATGCACGTGGGCTTACCGTACAAAACAGGAAGAAAAGGTATAACACAAGCCAAAAGGGATTATGAAACGAAAAATAAATACAATCAGAGGAAGTGCTCAAAGTGGCCACCATTCATTTGCAAGCATAATCGTGCCAGTCGCAAAAGATTCAGGTTAGAATTCGTAACCATTTCAGGAGTAATTGTGGCAAAAGCTTCCTGAACGCAACTCCTGAATTGTTCTTCTGTAGCAATAAGGCAATAGGACCGCACAGGCCAGTGTCGTGGACCACCACAACTTATCAAACGATGAGGATACTGTTGATGCAAAATTTCTCGAACTTGTCGACTGAAGTGTGGTAGTGCGCCGTCGTGTTGAAACTAGCCGATAGCACAAAAAAAAAGTGGAATGTCTTCAAGCAAATTGAGATATTCTGCGTTCAAAAATTCTCCATTCAAAATTCTGGGTGAATGTCTTGCGCTTACCGTGCAGGAAATTCAAAAGATCCTACCTAAAGAGGGAAGTTAGCTGACATGTAAACTAATTTCTATTGAAGACATACCACACGATTCCCTAATAGACCAACCCACAAATTTATATAAAATCGTTGCTGAAATGCTCTTGAAAATAGAGCATGTGGATTTACTTCATTTCCACATTCTCCGTAAATTATCAACATTTCCACATAATCCGCTGCAGAATACATGATGAATGAGCACGGTTGACCACGACGGCGGTACTAAAGCGCTTTGAAGTGATTTGAATGAAATTTTGACACTGACGTTTCTCAAAAGTCGGTTTATTGAAAACGTAATAAAATATGCAACCTAGCAACAATTACGGGAAATAGACCTGGATGGCTTAAAATGCTTTGATTGGTCGAATTAAACTGTTCTTTTCTTGAATACCGTTCAAGATAGAAAAAATTTTCATTGAGATTATTTATTTGTCCTTTTATGAAGATTTCTCCTTTTTTCTTTGGGGCGCGAGTTCTGGGACACCGTGTATATCGGTTGTGGATAAACCAATATTAATGCATATTAAAGAAATCACCTAACAAAGGACGAATATCAGCGAGTATCCTGCACATGTGCAATACCCGGGGATATTGCACATGTGCAATACTCAAAAATGAAAAAATTAATAAACAATCCGAAATTTTTCTTGATAATGTTCATGATTCAGTTTTAAATAACTGCTTATCTTAATGTGAAATTTTTGTTTCACTAGTGAGTTACTTATGACACAATTTATTGGTTTAAAATCGGTGTAATTTTAGCTTTATAATAACAAACTAACAGGTGTTGGATAGATGAAATTATTTAACGTGGTTGGAAATCAGCCGGTACTTGTTCTTAATTGGATTGTTATAAATGTTGGTCAGATTAAACAACAAATAATTTAATTTGGATTTATTTAAACAACAACAAAAAAAAATTTGTTACACAGTCTAGGACTGGTTTGAATTGTGACGCATACCTACAGAAATGTTTATCAGCTGTGATGAAATTTTAATAAATGTTCATTTTACTCAACCCCGCCCACAAGTAGTATTTGTGTTTTTGCGCTGATGTTGTTATTACTTTTACTTCTATTTCAACTAAATAGGAGTACATTCCTCCAGCAAAAACACAATATCAAGGTTAGAAATAAAATGAAGCAAAAGGAATTTAATAGACATTCACTCAACTTAACACAGACAATGTACTTAGTGCTAATTGTTCCAGATGAAGTTTTGCTTCATTTCTTATAATGTTAATAAAGTACATGTTAAGTGTGGTGATAATTTTTATTCCTAAAACTCTTTCCAATAGTTCTTCTAACAACGTCTGCAAGACTTATATTGACTACTATTTTATAAATAGTAGTAAAAATTGTTTTTACAGCCCAGAATTATTTGCACAAACTGTAAGTTAAATAATAAATCTTATACATAATTAAATACAATTTTTAATTAATGTATTATTTAGACGGAATTAATAAAAAGACATATTGGACATAGTGAAACTTACAGCGTAACAACTGAAGATGGTTACATTTTGACTATATTCCGAATCCCGAAGAAAAATCCAAAAGGGGTAATTATTTTACAACATCCCGTGACCACTGATTCGATTGTGTGGGTTGGTCAAAGCAACGAATCTTTAGGTATTATCCTGTCATATTAATTTAATTACCCTATTAAAACTTTCACTTTCAGCTTTCATGTTGTGGCATCAGGGATACGACATTTGGCTACCGAACCATCGAGGTACATATTTTTCACGTAATCACGTTAACTTAACTACATCAGATGCAAGATATTGGGATTTTAGGTACGCTAACTATTGAAATATTTCAAGTGTATAGATTTGTTTCAGTTTTCATGAAATTGGTTTATACGATTACAAGACGATAATCGATTTTGTTAAAACAAAAACTAATCAGACGGTTATATTTATTTCACATTCAATGTCGACCACTTCTTCTTTGATTTATGCTTCACTACGTCCCGAAGAAGCATTAAATTCTGTCAAAGTTTTCATCAGCATGAGTCCTGTGTGCTACTTAAAACATGTAAAATCTCCTGTAAAGTATCTCGCCCCGATAACACCTCTTTTAAAGGTAGAATATCGAAGTGTATCTTGAAACATATTATTTTAAATTTTTTAGATGATTAATAAATTATTGCACATAACACATCTCCAAGAATATGATTCTAATTTGATGAAGTTTTTAAGACTGTTTACATTGCATTTACCATTTAAATACTTTGCATCTATAATACTATCTGTATGGCAAGGATGGAACCCCCAAGAGTTTGATCCGGTTTTTCAAATACTATTCAGCATTTTACGTAAATTAATGATAACTGTTGTAGGCTCTTATCAATTTGTCAATTTCCCAACATCCTAGGAGCTACCCGTGGAAAATTTTTTACCATTATGTCCAACAATTCAATGCAGGGCGCTTTCAAATGTACGACTATGGAATTATAATGAATAAAAAATTATATAATATAATAATACCACCAGAATATCCAATTGACAAAATAATAGTTCCAACATATTTAATTTACAGTAAAGAAGATTCTATTGCCACACCTGATGTATGTCTAACTGTTTTTATAATTAAAATTATTACTCAACATCTTGTTCTGTTCCAGGACGTGGAACTTTTATATAATAAATTAAATCCAAGAGCTAAAATTTACGGAAAACTAATGGTGACAGGAATTAATCATGTGGATTTCCATTATGGGATACATCGAAAGGAAAAAGTGTTTAATAAAATTAAACAGCTTTTAGAAAAAATATAAAATACATCTAAATTAGAATAGGTACCTGTATGTTTCGTGGTAAAAGAAATTGACTACCTCATCACATTTCAATTTTTGCAAATTGCTTTATTATATGAATACATTTTTTACTGCATTTTTGTATGTCTATGTAAAGGCCTGTTTTCTTTCATCTCATCTGTACAAAATAATTATGTTTATCCACTTAGAACAAAAGCGAATCTCGTTAAGAAGGAAATATGTATTGTGAAAAAAGATTTGGTTACTTATATTTTTATTACGATTTCTTTTAAGGATAAATAACTCATTAAACGGTTAATAGAACACATAGGGCCAGTTTACACAAGAGAAATTAAGTTAATGGTAATCAAATGCGAGATTAACTGAACACGTGATCAGATTGAACCAATCGAAGTTTCGGATTCATGGGTAAATCATGCATTAAAATTTAATTCGATTTAAATATATATTTATTTCTCTTTTTATAAACTAGTCCGTAAAATTCAAAAAAAGATTAATTGTACAGGCTGTCCCAAAATTGGCGTACAAACTACTTACTACCTTATCGAGAATGCTTAAATGTACATGAAAAAAAATATGGAAAAAATGTTTCCGACAAAAAAAATTAATTGTTTTTATTATTATTATTAACGGTAATACAATGTAAACCGGGGGATGAACGGCCATGTTTTTTTTTGGACACTTTTGTCTGGAGTGCAGAAGTACTGTGTATTATTTTTCTGTGTTCTAATTGTGTGATTTTAGTTGTTTTTTTTTTTTATTGAACTGTGCTAAATGTAGCTGTCCAGCTTCTGTTTTTGAACTAGGTATGTGTTTGGGGTACTAAAATTATTTCTGGTTCGCGCGACATGTAGTTTAACAATAATAAGACACAAATGGGTCGCACGTGGGTTTGTGACGTTTCCACCGTATTTTACAAAATCCACAATTATCTCGACCATCCCCATGTATTACGTTTTTAACATTTATAAGCTTGCGAAGGAGCGTAAGGCAGCTTGGTTCTAGCTTTGCAAATTTTATAAAATCGTACGGATCACGTTTTTTTGTAAACTCAGGTGTAACAATTCACTAACGTTCCTAAAAGAAAAAGGGCACCAAGTTTTAGCGTGGGTCTGTGGCTTTCACTTTTTATAAGCGCACTCCCTCATTTTTGATCCCCTTTTAATTATTCCGAGTGATAAGTGTGATAAGTACCTACTTATTGTTCAACACTTTAATCAAAATTTCAAAGTTTCCACTTTCCATCTCGGTAACAACCAAATGTGTTTATATTTCAGGTGTCTCCGTGGGTCTTTCCTTAGCTAGGGATCTACTACATTTAGTTATTTCCACCGCTTAGTCCCGGGGCGCCCTCCATATTATTCAGGGCGCCCCCCTTGTCGATGAACCGGCTCTAATAAGCTAGGGTCGACCGGACTGCTTTTTTTTTCTTTTTTTTTGCTTTTTCCAGTTTGCTGTAAATGTAAATTCTTGACCTTACCGCGAGGGTCTTTCTCTGTTTGAGGGGTTTTGTTTCCTCTAACCTCCAAGCGTTGAACACGACCTCGCGGCCCTCATAAAATTTGCACCCCAAGGGAGACCCAAAAACCTAACGCTTAGCAGGACTTGTTGAATGCTGGGTTATACCCGAGCTCCATGGCACACTTCCGGAAATGTGATCAGGTCTATTTTCCCTGAGTCTGTGTAGCCTGACAAGCGCGTTTTGTTTTTCTTTTGCTTTGGAAAAGTCATGTTCACTTCAACCGATGAACTTAGAGTACCTCAATTTGTTGACTTAACGTAAAGCAGTTAGGACTTTTCCCCTTAGCACTAAATCACGGGTAGGCGGGAAATGTTAAAGTCGTAAGGATAGGTGCCACAGACCACCGGACCACACAAAGCCACTCGCTCCTTCTAAAGCGTATCTGCGGCCATTGTAAATTAGCTTTAAAAAAAACATGCTAAAGTTCTCGTCTAGTGCCCGTTCCCACTCGAACGGTCCGAAGTAACTGTTTTGTTTGTAATGTACATGACCCTTCTGTTTTTTTCTGAATTTTGAATTGTGTTGTTTATGAAATCAGGTTTGCTCAACTTGCAATAACTGTTCCGTTCACGTGGTCACTTCGGATTTGTTCGTATTTTCAGGAGAGGTTTTTAGCGGAGCCTCATTCGGGGGTCTAGGGGAATGGCCACAGCCCACCATTTTCCTAGAGTTCTAAATGAGTAGTCTTCTCACATTTGGGGAGACTTGGGTGTCCTCTCCCGAGACGTTTATTATTCATTAATCCCGGCGTAAACAAAAATCATAACTTTGAATAAATAGCTGGTTTTAATTATTGTGTTGTTTTATTTGCTCTCTTCTGTGTGGTTCACAAACCCTGTTGGAACGAATCTGGTAATGTTTAATTTGTATATAAAAAAAACACAACATAGGGAAATTAACGAGGTACGATCACGCGCTCTTGGCCATTTTTGAATTTCGCGGGTTTTATTTTCATTGCGTATGTTGGTAGAGAAAAAAAATGAGATGGCCGCTTGGTGGGAATTTTGAATTACCCACTTGGTTCATCCCAATATATTCGTACATCATTAGTCATTACCTTGCAATGTTACCGTAGTGGATTTAAAATATTTTTTTCGATTTCCAAAACTTCTAAATTCTCTATTATGCAGGATTAAATATTGGTAGCGAGTGATCTTGTACTTTGTGATAATATGTACGATTAGAGGTAGCTGTCATGACAATTTCATACATATATTTCAAAATAATTGACGTGTTCAGTGCCACTTTCAAAGACAGCCAAATCAGCAAATAAGTTCAATAGAATTTTTTTAACATTTTTTTGACGTTTACGGTAATCTCTTCTACACTGTAATGCACCGTTAGTACGCCATTTTTGGGACACCTGTATACAGAGTGACTTTGAAGGTTGTGCAGATATTTTAACCTGTGATAGAACCCCATAAAAGGTAACGATTGAGCCAATAATGCCTTATACAAATGCTGATATTTTTCGAGAAAAAGGGGCTAAACGTTTTTCGAAAAAAGTTTGGGAGCTACCTACTGAATTTTATGAAAAAATGGGTCAAAAATAAATCATAGTAGACTTTTTTTGTTGGCATTTAATTCAGAATTAAGTCATTTTGACAAGAACATCAATCTTAACCTTAATTTATATCACAAATGTCTTTCGCCAATCCAATCTGGAGAAAACCGATATTATTTTTGATCTATGGCGAAGCTCGTGGACACACAGAGTTAGCACGGCAAATCTACGGTAAAAGGTTGCCTCAAAGGATACTTCCCAATGCACGAACTTTTGTAAATATTGTCTAACATCTTCGCGAATGAATAAGCGCGATCTTGGCCGCCAATGAGATCGCATTTTAGTTGCAGAAGAAGATATTCCTCACGAAATCGAAGAGCGTCACTTCCAGCAGTCATTTTTCAATTAACGTGTGGGTTGGGTTGGTATTGTTGAAAATCCCTATGTTTTACCGTTTGAATGTAGACCAGTGACGTGGGAAATAGAATAGACGGAGCATCACCATGTAAAGCGTTGATTCCTATATGCAACGTTCTAAGTAAGGGCAAGTTATGCAGCAATAATAGCAAATCTGTTCTGTATTTGCCTAACATTTGCGTCAGTTGCGCGCGAGGTTGCGCGGGTTGCAGAGGTATCGTATCTGTTGTTTTTATATTAACAAAAAGGACCTATTTGTTTGCTTTCATATAATTATAAAACTCATACTTTTTGAAGATGACTAGCACGTGTTATGTTAAAAATTGCAAAAAAGAACAATAACCCTTCCATAGATAATGTCATTACAAGGATCTGTAATGTTGTTTTTGCTACTTTACCCTCTAACTTATTTTCTCCTATAGATATATTTTAGATTTTGAATTTTTTTCGGAAAATCATAATTTTATATTAATCAAACAAATAATTGTTAATTATACCAAAATTAGACTTCATTACTTTAACAAACAATTCAACAAAAATTTAAAAGGTAAGTCTGTAAGACAGCTTTTTTGTTCGACACTGTCAGAATTTGAGAATTCTCTCCTGCGTGAACGGATTTTGATAAATGTCACAACTTGTCGAAACGAAACGTCAAGGTAGTTTTAAAGATTTTAAGCGATGTGGATCCTTTAAGGGGTTCGTCGAACAAAAAGCCTTGTATTCAACTCGTTCGTGTGTAAATTGGGATTTTTTTGGCATGAGTGGGCCAGTTTAAAACGCGAGTGAAACGAGCATTTTAAAGGCCCACTCATGCCAAAAAAAAATCTCAACTTACACACAAACTCGTTAAATAAACTACTATTTAACAAAGGTTGTACTTTTTAAACATCGATAAATTAATTTGGCTTTTGTCCGTTTTTATTTAATGTATCTTTTTATTGTATTTTGTTATCCCCATCATTATAAAACTTTCGCAACAGCAACCAGCAATACAATCGGTGGCCATCTTGGTAAGGGCAAAAATGTACAGGTGGGAATCAAAGCGGTGTATCTTACGCTCTGTCTATTCTATTTCCCACGTCACTGATGTAGACGGTTATCTTCAATTTTTAAAGTTTTGCCCGAATTACTCCAGGAAATTCCTCTAGTGATTCGACGAAAAATGTGGCACCTTTACGATGATGCACCGCTTCAGTAGGTTCAAAACGTCGCTCAGGAAATTTGTGAAAATAGAAGCATTCTGAACAGAGTTCGGCTTTCTTGGACATGTCGTACTGAATTGCAGAGACATGGGGAATATAGCGGTAAGACCAATGTTGCTGTCCGAAGGTATGCTAATGCTTGTGCCGAGCGATCCATGACAGTGGAAACAAATGTCGTTGGGCTGCAGCATATTTGGCGCGTATTTAAATGAAAACTAAAAATATGTTTTATTAGCCTGTCCGTATCCTTTGATTTTTTTAATTTGACATTTTTTTATTTAATGGTGTAATAATAATAATATCATGGCTCACTTGATAGAAAGACTTTTGGATCGCATCGTATTAGGGCAAACTGAAAACATTTTTAACATTTATTATAAATGTTTCCAATACAAATAAATAAAGTTACACAGAAATTAATTAATTAATCTTATTAGCTGGTGGTCAGTGCTCGATTTCAAATCCCTTTAAAGATTGATCGAGATGTGGTATCACAAATAAAGCTGCAGAAATAATGTTTGTTCATTGCAGCAATAAAAGGGGACTTACCTTAAGGTTGTGATGAATGTACTATTCCGGACACGGAATCTTGGCCAACATTTTTTAGACATTTCTAAAAAAAATGAGGTAAACCAGTCATTAGTGTCATTAATAAATGACAATTATTAAAAATCACTTTGAAGTTTTTCTTGTGACATCAAAAAAGCAGGGAAATGGCATTATCGAGTCAAAAGTTGGGTTATATTCAATAAAGGCCAGTTCACACACATTTGTCAGTTAAATGTCAGTCGTGGCCAAGATTCCGTGTCCGGAATAGTACCTAGATAAATATTTCGAATAAATTATTGATTTTGACAATAAAAAATGTAATCCTGGTAGTTTTTGAAGAGATATTATCCAAGGGATCTATTTAAAACCGAAACGTCATTGTGGCCGTAGGTACTCGATAAAATCTGACATAAAGGCATTGTTGTCTTTTGGTTGCTAAGCAATTAACTTTCATTACAGAACTTTAACAAACTATTTTTCGGCCTCTCAATCTGGGAAATACAGCGTTACCTTACACTTTAGGTCAACGGAGCTGCGATTTCCTGAACAATGTCAAAAATTTCTGGTGGAGTGTGGGACAAATCTTGTGGAGTACGGGAAAAATGTGCGAACACCGTTAATTTATTCTTTTCACAGTTACTTTAAAATTAAAGTGTCCATACGTTACTTTAATTTAGTGTAAAAAAACACATTTCCCTGTATAATTTTTCCGATAAATGTGTTTGTTTAATTTATATCGACCAATAAATAATCATAATCGTAACAGGGAAAATGCAACCTATTGGGTTGGCACCTGTATATGTCAAAAAGTTTGACAATTGTTATTTCATAAATCTGCAAAATTGCACAATAAAACAAAACCACAGAAGTTGATATACCTAAGTATGGTTTTGTGTACCTACTTTATCCAGTACTAGCTGTTAGTGCTAAAGTGCAACTGGAAAATAAAAATATACTAAACATTCTAACCTCAAAATCTTAGTGGTGGTTAAGTACAAGACATTTTAATAATTTGCAACATTATTAACATAATTTATTTTGTAAAATTACACTTATTGTAAGCATTATTGTTACAATTCTCCACTTTAGAGAACAATGCAGAAATTGTTCAGCTTTCAGCTTTATTACTTCTGGGTTGAATGTCAATATGTTGTACTGGTGCTTCTCTTACGGTACTGGTGATGGAATTCTCAATGTTGGTGGTTCTAATGGAAGCAACTGCTAAAAATTCAAGTAGATTAAAGCACTGTATCGAAGTTTGTGACACAACTCACCATTGTTTGAGCTGTAGCTGCAACACAGTACATACATTTTGTTTTTGGAACTTCAATCTTGTGTCCATAGGGCAATCAAGGTTCAAATACAGGGTGTGGCACAACTCACGCCCAAGAGGAAACTGACTTGTGCCGACAGCAATAACATTACTGGAATGACTGATTCTTTTTTCTTATCTGCTTTTTTAATCGACTTAGAAGCATATCAAATCCACCAATCCCGTTAGTCAAGCTCGGAAAAACTAGGGGAGAACAGAATGAATGAGGGCGTTGCTTGGTTTCCAAACATATTGTCATTCTACTCAAAATATCTGGTCGACTGTATTTTATTGTCAAATTTAGCACATTATTGCACTGTCAAAAAAATGAGGGTTAAGAATAATGTCAATAAATTTAATAAAAGTTGTCATCGTATAGCCCGCAACTATTATTATAATACAAATTTATTATTGGGCGGAAGTCGTAAAGCAAACAACAAATGGTGGTTCTAAAAAGAAGCGAGTTTAATAGAACGAAAGCAAATAATAACAAAACGAAACACAAACAAAACTCAAAGAAAGAAGAATTAAAGGAGATGCTCAAAATGTCCACCATTCATTTCGAGACACAGTTGTGCACGCCGTAGTAAGTTTAATTTAGAGGCTCTGACCATTTCAGGTGTAATTGTTCCAAAAGCTTCTTGTAATCTGTTTCGAAGATCCTCCTCGTTATGAATGGGTCGGTTGTAAACAACGCTTTTCACGTACCCCCCATAAGAAAAAATCCAGAGGATTGAGATCTGGAGATCGTGCAGGCCAGTGGTGTGGACCACCTCGTCCGATCCAACGATTAGGATACATTCGATTCAAAATACCTTGCACATTGCAACTGAAATGGGGTGGTGCCCCGTCATGTTTGAACCACTGATTTACGAGAGAAATCAATGGAATATTTTCAAGTAAATGAGCCAGTTCCATGTTTAAAAAGTTTGCGTACACAGCTCCTGTTAAACGCATAGGGAATTCAAAAGGTCCGATCTGAAAATAAAGAATACCTAAACACGCTTTCTTTATTTTTTAAAATTTTGAGTTACCACTGAATCTTCCACTAGTCCTGACTACAAATTTACGGAAAATCGACGCTGAAATGCACGCGGATAAGTAGTCCTTGGATTATCGTACGACCAGGGGGTGTATTCTTCAATCTCGATTAGTTCATGTCGCATACGACATATCTCGAACGGTTGTTGTCGTACACTACAAATGTTTTCCATTCTTGAATACCACGCGAATAGTAGTTTATTTAACGAGTTCGTGTGTAAATTGGACTATTTTTGGCATGATTAGGCCAGTTTAAAACGCGAATGAAACGAGAATTGTACGAGAATTGACAAATGTCGCATGCGACATTTATCACTCGAAATTGAAGAATACACCCCCTGACATGCAAATTTCGATGGTTGAAACATCCATGTCAACCAAAACTTGATTCGTCCGAAAACAAGATCCGTGAAATAAAATTTTCATCTTCTGCCGCTTTATTAAGCAACCAAACACAAACATTTCTTCGAGCAGGGTAATCTTCTGGTTCGAGATGTTGCACCCGAGTATAGTGGAAAGAATGAAGTATGTTCTCATTCAAAACGCGATGTACCGATCTGCTGGAGATATCTACCTCTTGGGCAATTTCTCTTATACTCCTAGTTTCATCTTCTTCAACGATATTCAGTATTGCCTCTTCATTAGCCAAGGTCCGTGCGGTTCGTGCACCTCCGCCAATTTCATTTCGATTCGGCAAAACTTTCCCTGTTTCTTGAGCCCTAGCAAGTACTCTCAAAATTGTTTTGTGACCAGGAGAAGGTCGGTCAGGAAAACGATCAGAGAAAATTCTTGCTGCCTCCCTAGCGATCCGTCCGCATTCTCCAAAGATAATCAACATCTCAACATAATCGGCAACTGAATACATCTCGGCAGAGTTTTACAACATGATTTCACATCTTGAGAAAACACAATGACAAATTAAAATGTTTAAATTGTCAAGATGACACAAACATCTGTCAAAAAAAGCAGTGGACCATTTGATTATAAAAAGTTTCGCGCGGTTCGATAATATTCGATTGCGTAGCGACCAATTAAGTCCTCGATGGTATTCTGCTCTGACTGGTCAATTTCGCAATGTCTTTTCTCGCTTATTTTGAGAGTACAAAAAATATAGTTTTTAATTTACGTTTCAGTGTAATCCCACGAATTTGCCAGTCTTCTGTGGGGCGTCAGTCCTGCCATTCCCTGTATTTGGCAATTTTATTTGAAATTGTTTTAATTGTATTAATACCAATCTAACCTGACTTCCATATATTACTTAACATTTTCAACCCAGTTTGGATTGGTAATGGCAAATGATCTACAAATATTGGTTTTTGTGTCAGTTATCATATATAATATACCAAGGGACAGATATATTGCCGGAAATTTTTTCGAGCAGTCCTGACACGCGAGTGTTTGTAGCAGGAAAATTACACAAGGGCGCTAGCCCGAGGGTAATTTTGAGCGACAAACACGAGTGTTGGACTGCAAGAAAAAATTTCTGGCGATATATATTTGTCCCGAGGTATATTCGGAAGAGAATCGCCCGAAAAAACTTTTCCCTAGGTAAATTATATCAGAGAATCGCCCTCAAATGTCACATAATTTATATTGACAAATCACAACTCCGAATTGTTTGAATAGCAACCAATCACAATTTAATTAAGCGGAAATTTTCCCTAGGGAAAATTTCCGATATAATTGACCTAGGGAAAATTTTTTTTGGGCGATTCTCTTCCGAATATACCTCGGGACAGATATATATCGCCAGAAATTTTTTCTTGCAGTCCAACACTCGTGTTTGTCGCTCAAAATTACCCTCGGGCTAGCGCCCTCGTGTAATTTTCTTGCTACAAACACTCGTGTGTGAGGACTGCTCGAAAAAATTTCCGGCAATATATCTGTCCCTTGGTATATTATATATGAAAATTTCCCTAAGGAAAATTTCCGCTTAATTAAATTGTGATTGGTTGCTATTCAAATAATTCGGAGTTGTGATTTGTTAATATAAATCATGTGACATTTGAGGGCGATTCTCAATATAATATCTTCTCTTGACATTTTCCATTTTCAGAACTCCTTTCGGACACAGGCACCACAAACACCTATTAATAAAACTGTCTGTAATAAAATATGGTTTATTAAAAATTTGTGAATTAAAGAATAGTTATTACATACTTTCGTGAGAAGAAATTGTCTTATGTAATGTTCTTTCGATTTTGTGGTAATAATTCAGAATTTAGTCCTGCCACTAATCGTGCTACTTCTGGTGTCACATTTAACTCACTTTATGAACTAGACATTTTTTCAGTCGATTAACACACGAGAATTAAATTTTCAAGCACTAACAATGAAAATGTAACCTCTTAAAGACAGCAAATAATTTGTTAGGAAAAAAACAAATGAGCGGTCACCGTCGTCAAGGAATTGACTCCATAGCATTCGATTCTTTATTGACGATGTCAAATTCTACAATAAAATTAGTCGTGATTTAAAAAAAAAAATTAATATTTTGGTCAACCGAAAAGTCTAATACAAATGTCGTACGGGCGGTATTTTCCGGCGCTCCAACTATTCAGCCACTCGGCTGCGCCATCGTGGCCGAAACCAGTTGTTGCGCCGGAAAATTCACCTCCCGTACCTACTCTAATGTAAGTAACTATTAATAACATAAGTACATAAGTTTACATAACATTTTTGTTTTACAATACAAAAATTTCCGATAAAAATGGGGAATTTGGAAAAGTGCCCGGAATGCTTGCAGCGTTTCTATGTTGAATGGCAAGCAAAATCCTCTCGAAAAGGAATTTATCTGATTTTGAATCGCCTGATTCCGCAAAAAGTCGGTTCCAATGACATTATTATTTATTTAATTATTACAACAATAAAATGGTGCAAAAGCTCCCAAACAGTAGGGCACCATTTTAAATTTTTATTTTTGAGAAAACCATTCATGTTGGAAAAAAATGGTATTAAGGTTTTCGATCACATTTTCTCTCACAAACTCAACCAGATATTCTTGGAAGACCATTCCCTAACACCCTGTATAATTAAATATCCTTGAAAACAATGATTTTGAAAAAAAATAATAACATTCATTGGGAAAATAACAATTTTAACGTGAAATCCAACTCGAAAATTTTTGCAGCATTTTTCAAATTTAGACCATTAAAATTGATTTATAGTGACAATTTAATTCATACTGTAACGGTCCGAATAGGTTCGATAAATTAAGAATTTTAATTTTAAAATAATTTCAAAAAAATATTTTAAATACCGTTCATTTGCGACGGAAATGCTGGCCAGTTGTAAATTTTATTGAAGCCGTGTCGGCACCACATTCCTCAAGTGAAATCTGCCAACCTTTCTTTGAAAATGCAGGTACACGCCCTGTCCGAACACAACACAAAGATAACAGTTTTTATGGGAAAAGAAACATTGCAAAATTTACTCGTTCGACAATTTGGGGAGTCCAGTTAAAATCAGGGGATAATTGAATTAATGAATTTGATGTTAGCAGGTTTCAAATTGAGAGAACAATAAAATTAATGTTCATTAGGTTAATTTACTTTTTTAGCATTCTCAAATTTATGGCATATTTGTAATTAAAGGGCGAGAATTGCAAATTAAAAACAGAGCGCTTTATCGTAGAAAATAACTAGAATCGTTTGCACTTTTAGTTAGAAAAGTAACAAACGCAAAGTAGAAAGGGAGTCGGTAGTAAACACAGAGGACCGGGTAACGGTAAAGCCAGGTAGTCGTAGAAATCAGACGTGTGAGTGAGAGAGAGAGAGAATGAAATTTACGAAGTAATTATTAATTAGAACGGTTTTGGGGAATCAAACCAATATAGAACAATTTTTAGAAGTAACAGATCAACGGAATTTAGTATCATGACATGACAATTACGTAACAGCGTTTCAAGCCCAATTTAGGTTTCAAAATAAGGTTAATTTGTTTCATTTTAATTCTGTTTGTTTCATTTTAATTATGTTTGATTCATTTTAATTATGTTTGATTCATTTTAATTCTGTTTGTCTCATTTTAATTATGTTTATTTCATTTTAATTATGTTTGATTCTTGGTGCTGATTTTTGTTATTGTATAGAGTCGGTAATTCAGTGTTCCTGTTAATTCTGTTTGTTCCATTTTTTAGATTGTGTTTGTTTCTTGATGTTGATGTTTATTATTGTATAGAGTCAGTAATTTAGTGTTCTTTTTCAGAGTTCTAATTCACCAACAAATTATGTACATTCGGTCTGGTCCTAACAAAAGTTTAAATTTAAACATTTAAAATAATGGTGGAAAAACGGAAACTGTAATTTCAAAAGTTCTAGAGATTTCGAAAAGGCGTCGCGATCGGCGTAAAGTAGAACCGAGCTGATTGGTCACTTTGGTCAAGTAGGGGTTGCGAAAGTGGGGTGCGCCAGAAATGATAAAACCGATGGCGGGACGGGAAACACTGAAACAGAGCTTTTTTGATTCACTCGGGGTTTGATCTCCAAAGTAGCCGGAGGTACGTTCAGTACTTCCAGCAGCCATTTTGTGACCACGTTCTTTACATTTACAAGGTAAATTATTTCTCTAATTTTTGTACATTATTTGTAGCCGCGATTTAATTAGCCAAACAGCATTTAGTTCTTTATCGTTCTAAAGTAAAGATTATATTATTTTCTTTGAGCTTTTGATGACCACGTGACTCTTTAGAATCTTGTATTAATTTCTTTATCGCGAAGTATGTGATCTTCTTGCATTTACCGATTGGGGAAACCGTGCTTTCATCAAGGGGAACTAGTATAAATTCATTATAAAACATTTTCATTTATTATGTATGTTTTGGAGTCTCGAGATCGGGAAGCTACCGCCAGTGTCCATCGCACTCAATTAGCTGTGGTCCGGCGTAAGAGCACAAAATTCAGCCGCGTCACCCCCAAGGGGGCCAGCGACCAAACTAGGCCAGCTGACACGTGAAGAGAGGTACCCTTTGGCCCTGTTAGAACCTTTTTTCCCTTTTATTTTCGACCACCGGAGTAGACCGGGTGATCTATGAGATTCCAGGGCATCGCGTCGGGTTCAATTTAATTGGGGTAAATTGAAATCTAAATCGGATCACATAGTTCGCATCTCAAACTTCCATAATGTTGTTCGCGCCAGAAACTTCTGTATTTGCCCAGCGTAGTCATTTATTCATGAGTCAGGTCTCAATTCGAGGGCCGCGAGTCAAATCTCATTAGGTCAAATTTCCACCAACTTCTGTTATCAAATTCATTTATTTATTTCTATAATTTGTTGGGACCAAACGCCACCACACTCGATTATTTGTTAAATAAAATTTAAGTGAAGTGTGCTCAATCGTTTTAATTCTATTTTTTGGAAAACCTCCGAAGGTACGGCCTCTCGTTAGAACCTAATTAAACAAAATAAAAATAAAACACAACGTAGGATCCATAAATATTTCTTTTCTCATTATTTTTGTTTCGTATTTTTCCGCAAAATTTCATCCGAGGGAATGCGGCAACCAACAATACACCAAATGAGGGAGAAAAAAAAAATCATCGAGGAAAAGTCAAGGAAGTCGAAAAGTTAAATTAAAAGTCAAGGAAGTCGAAAGGTTACAATACACTAAAAATCCCATAAGCAGCGGTGTTTTTGTCACTATGACAGCGAAAAAAGTTTGCCCTAACTTTTCCGGCAACAAAACGGAACCTAACTTTTGAAAGCGTCTGACTCTAGTAGGTCTGCATCATACTGTTTACGCATTCATTAAATTGTCTTACCGAATTACACTCAAGCTTTTTTTTTTGGGTCGAAGTAAACTTGACATTTATAATTCGAGTTTGTTGTCTCGCAATTAAACTCAAAAAACTGCCAACCAACAAAATTCTCATTGAAATGTTAAGTTTACTTCGACAAAAAAAAAGCTCGCGTGTAATTATAAGTGAAAAAACACCGAGCAGTGTTTTTTCGCAGTGAAAAAACAACGGGCAGAGTTTTTCCGCGAAAAAATGTATGTCAAAATGAAACGTCAAATTTATTAGGTCAAAATGAAATGTCAAATTTATATTAAATTAATATTAAATCGATAGACACGTGTAACAAACAAGGCCCTAAATATATGATTAGTATTACATTCAACAGTATTCTTTACTATAATCATTGCTGGTACAAATGGTTGCGTACATGCGTCAAGTCGATAAAAATTTTCTCGGTGGATTGTCAAGTCGAATACAATTCGTGGTCTAATTTTTTCTGCAAAATTTGTCATTTAAGACATTCATAGCTTTTGCTTTTGGAAAATTTTCGTTGCAAAAGCTACTCATGTCTTAAATGACAAATTTTGTTGAAAAAAATTAGACCACTTATTGTACTATTGTTGAAAAAAATTTTGGAGAATCATATAGACCAAAAGTGTATAAGAACTCATTGACAAGATGGACCACAAAGGAACATTATGTATCTCATGTTGTCTTGGTTACAGAAATATATTCGTAAAGGATGAAGAAGAAACTCATTCTTTTTCATTAAGGCCAATAAAATCTTTTGCTTTGAAATACAATCATTGTTGCCCTTTCTTCCCGCTGCTCTAATTTATGACAATCAATGTAGAGGATTCTTCTACACTGTTATGTTGTTTGTTTTAACATCGTTACAAGAACTAGGGTTACTCAATTTTATTTTAACACAATAAATTCAATTCCCTCTTATATACAAAACGATTTGTTCTCCAACAGAGACAGTTGGAGAAATTAAGTTGTTTACAACATTTTCTATTGGTTTTTATTCACATTTAGCGGTAATTTGTTTTTCTGTAAGGTTTCTTTTGTTTACTGCGAGACACGTGCTACAGTGATTTCTAAAACCTACATAAAAATGCAAAAACACGTAACATTAATAAAGTAAAGTATGTAATCATAATCACGTAAGTTGCATTTACAAGACTCGGGCTGTTTTCCGTAGAAAACAAAAAGATAAAAAGTACTAACTAGGACACCGATAATGTATTTATTTAATGAAATACATACATGTTTTTTTTGTGAAATGTCACACACGTAATTAGACATTTTTTACGTTTTTGCATATACAGGTTGTACATATTAAAAATGGCGCGTAATATTTACACACACATGATTCTACATATCACCGCGGTTAAAAATAACAGTGGTACAGTGTATTTAGACACTTCCAAAACTCATTCAAATTCATTCGGTTTGGAAGGCTTCAAGGTTAAACTGTCAAAATAGTTATTTATTTAACGAGTTCGTGTGTAAATTGGGCTTTTTTTGGTATGAGTGGGCCAGATTAAAACGCGAGTGAAACGAGCGTTTTAAAGGCCCACGAGTGCCAAAAAAGTCCAATAGGAAGGTGGCCGTTATTGAGAATGAAGAATAAATAAAACAGTTCTGGGAACTTCAAAACTGGTGACCGTTTTTCAGAGGTGGCCGAAAATAGAGTGTTTACAAAACATCATGAAAGAGGCATGTAGGAACTGTAACTGTATTTCTGACGATATTCCGAAATTCTGGAAAATGGATGGATGAATGAGTTTACGTGCACGGTTTTTTGCTTTTGAGTGTATCAAACTTTGAAAAATCCTGTATTCCATGAAATGAAGAACGTCACCGATTTGTTACTTATTCGGGCTCTGACAATGAAGTGTCGAAGTGTAGATGCTTTCTTTCAGATAAGTTGGGCCACTAGCAAGAGTAACTCCGTCTACAAGAGGAATTCTTGGTCTCCCCAATCAAGTCTCAACTTAACATCTCAATGTTTCCAAAGACCGCACTCTCCTGTTATCAATCCTATGGTAGAATTTCTTCCGTTGTCTTTTAGGAGGGATTCTTTATAAACCTTTGCGACTCTTTTTCGACAATCACGGTGCTTCTTTACGATTAGGTGCATTACTATCTCCCACTTATCGAAAAATGTCGTCATTTTTAAAATAAATTGTTGTGGCCGCTATTGAGAGGTTTTACTGTATAATTATACTCGTATGAAGGTGTCTTTCACTTGCAAGGCATTTTTGACTGAATTTTCAGTAACATCAACACAACTTAAGTCCAAAATTAGTATATGTGTACGAGTATAAGACTCGTAATAGTTGCACAATATGAACATATGTATAGATTTGACTATTAAAGATAACATAATACACCTGTGTTACAAAATGGAAAAATACATTTAAAAATATGCTAAGAGCCCGATTTCAAGTCAGGGTGACAAATAGGTGATGCAGCGCAAATGTGTAGCTATCTTTGTCTTACACATTAATTACTAATATGCGTCATCTTTCTCAAACTTGCAATTTTGTGCCGTTACCATGACAATACAAGTTGCAACTCAACTTGAAATCGGCCTCTAAGCGTGTAGACAATTTCTTTGAATTAGATATTGATTAACAAAAATTGAAAACGTAGTTTCATTTAATTGCTTTGTTCTGTCGCTTTTTCCTTTAATCAAAGTTTTGCTTTATTGTGTTGTATTTTATTTTCAGCAATTGTAACAAAGTGGAAAGATTTGCACAGTTAATAAAGTATTTTTATCCGTTTGTCGTTATTCTGAAAAAACTAACATTAGGTATTTATCACCGGAACGCATCTCCGTCAAAGATAACACCGTTCCGGTCATATACGAATATATCCGATCTCTGCGAGCTTTTGCGATAAACTCTATGCCATTCATTCTCATGTTCCGAATCTGTGTAGCTTAGAGGGTTCTTTCAGGACGCGTAAACAAGGCAAATAATTCAAACAGCTGTTGACTAATTTCCACGTTGAAAGGTCATTCCCAGAGAAATCTTCCGGTAAGTTTTATTTCCAATTAAGTTAACCATCTTCTGTATTGCATCGATGTAAACAAATTAAAAATTATTATTCCGAAGTAACGTAGTTGTTATAATCCCGCGCTTTTAATGGCATCTTTCATTTATAATACTAACTTTATTAAACACGTTTGAACATTTTAGATGATTTATTTTAAATGTAACACTTACCTTCATTTATTAAGAGTTTGTGTCTTGAATAGAGATTCTGTGTTGGTTTAATTCCTGTTTGGAATACGAATTTCAGGAAAGTTGAATTGGGTTTTGTTCTTTATTTAAAAAAAAATTCTACTCACGTTATCGATATGTCTTTATATTTCTGTTGTTGTCGATGTGCTTTTAACTATTCAAAAGGTGTAGGTGCTAAATTGTGTCAACAGAATCTTGTTTATAAAATGGAGAAATTATCTATACTTATATCAGTTACTTTACATAAAATAATTTTTTTGTTCGACAGTGTCAGAATTTGAGAATTTTCTCCTATGTGAACGGATTTTGATAAATGTCACCACTTGTCAAAACGAAACGTCAAGCTAATTTTAAAGATTTTAAGCGATTTGGAGCCTTTAAGGAGCTCGTCGAACAAAAAAACTTTGTATTCAACTCGTTCGTGTGTAAATTGGGCTTTTTTGGCACTCGTGTCAAAAAACCCCAATTTACACAAGAACTCGTCAAATAAACTACTATTATGTATATAAATCTACTTCTTAATTAATGTGAGATGTTGACTATAGCACTTTATCTTACTTATAAATTTTGTTGTTACATACAAATGATGTACGAGTACGTTAAACGAATTAAAAATCAACAAAGGTGCAGAAAATAATAGATTTAATATAAAAATAAATAAAAGACCGAGATTTCAAATGATGAAAGCTGCATGATAAGATTCAGTGTTAAAATTATCAAAAAAAAAAAACACCAAGGAATATACAGTTGTCCTAGAACTGCCTTCCCAAAGAAAAAACGAAGTATTTGGGTAAATGCGATGATCTAAATTTTAAAGAAAAAAACTCCTATCTTAAGCGATAATCGAGAAAAGACATCCTAAACTTGCCGAATCAGGTAGGATGACCGCAATTTTGCATGGCCGGTGTTTCGAAGTCAAAAGTAAACTTTTCTGTAAATTGTATAGGCAGCTGTCAGATTTTTTTAGTAATACCTGAGGACGAGCTTCTGGGATTGGTGAAATTGAAAATATGTAAAAAAATTCAATAAGCAAACTCAAAAAAAAAACAAAACACCGCAATTTACACCCAAAATAGAGCTGACAACATTGTAAACTTTTGACATAGGGTGAAAAATCTCATCATATAAAAATTGATGTTATTAGAGATATTAGTAGCGCAGTATGTGAATAAAGTTAATAACAACTAATAACAATTAATTTGAGAGTTAAATAAATGTCTCACTTTGCGAGGCATTTTTAATAACACGTTCAAATTTTAGCTGCGAGTTTGCGTACTTTCAAGGACATTAAAAATGACAGACGTAGGCTGGTATAGCCATAGATATCATTAAATTCCCTAAATTTAGTAAAATTTCATATTTGCAAACTTAAATCAGCAGGTCGTGGTTCTTTGATTAAAAAACAGACTATATTACATATTCACGTGTGACAAGGAATGTGTTATAAAATAGCAGTAAAAAAATTGCATACATTTACATTATATAAAATTCTAATATTTCATTTTGAAAACCTTCTTCTATTCTTCTATTTCTTCTTCTATTCCAAATTCAGATAAATTATATTATTATTAATAAGTTAGAAAATATTGTATTTGCAATACGAGTATAATAGGATGTTTTGGTGTAGAAGTTATTCAATTACAAGTAATTATAATAAATTGCAATTAGAGTGATGAGCACATGAGAAATTTCATCACAAAACTACATCTACAGGCTTTAATTACAAAATTTATTCTGAAACTTCGGTCGCTTTCTGGAATATTTAATTTAAACGAAGGATCTTATATCACACTTTGTAGAAATCGTACTTTTTATCATAAAACTGTTGATTTCACAATTGAAGAGCTTCTTTTGTTTGAGGGTAGAATAGGTTATATGGCGTTTCTGATATTGTACCTTTACCTGAAGTTCTAGAAATACCGTGTAAAGGTTTCCAGATAAAATTACTCCTTTGTCGTTTTTATTAGAGAGGTTTTTTACTTGCTGGAACGAAACGTGAATGTATTACTGCGAACATGAAGGACACACTTTGATTTTCTTACAATTTAAGAGTTATTTATTACAATTACATAGTTAGTAGTGGAATTAATGATGCATATTACGAAAGAGTATAAAATAAAATTAATAATATGTATATAAATTAGTTCCGAATTTCATTATGACAAGCAATAAGACTAAAAGAACGAGAGAAACATTAACAGAAATGGTATAGGATAATAAAAAGGAAATAAACTTCAATTATTGTGTAAATTATTGTTACAAATTATAGTTGATTTTATTTTATTTACGAAGATTTTATTAACTACATAACATTTTTATAGGTACTTCACATTACATGTTTAATCACATCAGGATAACCTGTAATATTCTATTTCATAAAATTAACACTACTTAAACTGAAATATGTTTAATATGTTTATTTAAAAAAAAATGAGTTTTTTTTCTATTTTACTTTTATCCAGCATTTACTATTATATCGGGTCCCCCAAATTTCGCGGAAATCAATGAGACAACGTTAACTTATGTCAAATAATGGGAAAAATAATAAATAAATTCAATTGGCCGTATTACTACACCGTTATTAAAGTTGCCGATACCTAAACTCGTGATTAAAGTAAACAAAAACGATATAGATTTTGCAGTTATAACGTGCTAGACAGAAAATTAGAGTCATGATTGAATTTAAAAAGGGTGTCGTGATACGGCCCTATATCTTTTAGATTTAAAGTTATAGGGGCTCAAAAGATGCAGCTTTTATCTCATTCATTTTAAACATTAATAGTTATTTAAGATACTATAAGTGTAAAAAGTTATCCTTTGTTGCACGAAAGGAACTTTTTACATGTACCTATGTCTTACAACATTTTATTTACGATCGCACCGGTTTCAACATGAATTTGTATAAAATAATTATTATTAATTCAATATTTTATGAATAACCAAAGTCGTTTGAGAACCACGTCGTTTAGCAACCTACTTCTAAATAATGTTTCCAACAACTTGTATTGTTGTATTCTGACAGTTCTGTGCCATAAAAGCGTGTACTAAAAGTTTTATGGCACGATTCCGTCAGTTCACTAAACTTCAACTTTGACAACGATTTTTAGTGTAAAAAGTGCCTACTTTTTAGATTTTGACTATTTGTTTTTTATTAGGTAGTGATATAATAATTCTGAATGACTGTGATCAGATTTGCAATTATTTAATTCATTATTTCTAACATTTTCAAGAAGTGATTTTATGTCGGTTGTACCTCAAATAACATATGGCAACATGGTCTTGATTGTTCTTCCGATATCTTCTACAAAAAAAAAGATATTTTTTTTTTACATTTTTACCGGATATTTTAATGTTCCGTGAATTTTGGGGCACCTGTATACACATACACAAAGCTTTATTTTTTATTTACAAAATTAATTAAAGCAGTAAAGCACACTATATTAAATTAAAATACATAAAATAACCCGAAGTCTTTTACGTATAAGTTAAACTACAAATTTCTGTTTTGTAGATTGTACCTATAAAATGCATATTATTTTTAAATTTTTTCTAACACTAATATCTTATACTGTTTCTATGGTGCATTTGAGCTCACTCGTTATGTTTCCTATAAAATACGCTTTTCTCTATAAAGCACGTCGTCAATGGCAACGTATTTTATGAAATTATAAAATCCGTCGTCAATAGCAACGTATCTTATAAGATTAGAAAATAGGCAGATGCACATTATGCAAGTAACATTTCATTCATCATTTTTACAGTAATTATTTCAAAAGTGAAAAAGTACAATTATTGGATTGGAATCTCAGGCCAGTAATTGAGCTAGAACTGCCGCATTCCTCCCTATTGCTTAGCTTGGTGCTCCTGTTTATAACATCTACTTCTTTAACTTCTGCTGTTTCATTCAATGCAAGCGTCCCACCATCACAAGACTTTTCTGGCAATCTTTACTTTCTCTTCAAATGATTCTTGTCGTAATGTGAATTAACTTTTCAATAAAGTCCTGCTCCTACACACTTACCTTCATATCAAGAAATGTCATCTTAGGTAACCTCCCCGATGCATTTTTTATTCTTCCAGCGTTTCGTACGCAATTCTTTTCCCGTATTCTTATTTCTTCTGGAACGTTTTGGCACATTTCAACGATGAAAATTATTTTTTTCAAAATTTGTTGGTGTTATGACCATAGCGCCTCGAATAATTTATGACATTTTGGAATAATTTCTGAATTTATTAAAATTTCTGATAAGATGCTAGTGTTAGAGAAAATCTTGAAGACAAGTTTTATAGTTTAAAAATTTCGGTGTATTAAACTACGACCTCGATTTTTAAACCGTCTATAAAACACTTGTTGTCTTAATAGCTATAAGCGATTTGGAGCCTTTAAAAGGGGCTCGTCGAACAAAAAAACGTATTCAACTCGTTTGTGTGTAAATTATAAATATAAAAAGACAACGCTGTAACCTGACAATTACCTCCACGTAGAAATACGTACCTGATATTATTTTATCATTGAATACCTAGGCAACCATTTTAATAAGCTTGAAGTAACACAACAATCAAACACTTCAACATTAACAGGTTTTTATTACAATAAATGTTCAAAATTTTGTCCATTTCGGTCGCATCGGTGAGAACCAATCCGGTAATAGCGTTATTTTTAAAATGAAGCCAATCGGATAAGAGTATCATCGAGTATTGCACATATGCAATACCTGGCTTTTGCTCATGTACAAATACCCAAAAATGAAAAATTAATAAATAATCCAAAATATTTCTTCATGATGTTTCATGATTCAGTTTTAAATAACTGCTTATCTTGACGTGAAATTTTCGTCAGGCAATAGTCTTCCCGCATACCCCTCGTGCACGCCAAATACAAAATACAATGCAGAAAGTTGCTTATTTTGTTTGATAATAGAGCATGATATTTTACTTAATTAAGACTGCTACCAATAAAAAAAGGGACCCATTAGTGTATCGCCAAAAATACCACACGTTAACACTAAATCGTCTTTGGAAATTTTCTTCCCCAAACAACATGATTAATTCCTCGGCTCCAGTGACGATGGTTATTTCGATTAAATGCACCATTTTTGCCGAAAGTACATTCATCTAACGAGAGCATGCGACTGTTAAAAATATGATCTTCTTCTACGTTGAGGGTTATTTTCAAAAAGAGCATGCACTTTTCGTGGTATGTAGGGAAAAAATGTATGTTTCTTGAGAATATGTTGACCTCTCAATTGCTTGTTGAGATACATGAAGATGGTGAGCACTTTCTCGGGTAGACGTGTTTGGGTTTCTTGTTTCTTCAACATGAAGCAAAACATTTAATTCCAAATCTTCATCTTGGATTTCACGAGCAGTTTTCTAGGATTTTTGAATGACCTTAAATTTTTTAAATTCTACACCAGTTTCACGGTTAATATACAGGGTGTTTCTGAAATACGTGTGTTAATTTTAACTGGTAATAGAACTCGTCAAAAGGAACAACTTTTCTATCTACCATTTTGCCGAAAAACGTTTAATTACAAAAAAAAAAAATGGAGAGATTGTTCACTAAAATAGCCCTACGCCACTAAATACTGCAATGGCTAATTGAGATCAGCGCTAATATGAAAAAAACATCCATTTTCATCCAGAAAACGTGTTTTAACGTCGAAATCGAAATTCAAATAAATCTACCCATATAGCAAAAAATCCACTTCCTAAGAATCTGGTTGTTTCACGTTTTTAGGTAGCTTAGTTTTGGAGATACGAACGGTTTTAGGAAAATCTTTCCTAGTTTTTTAAGCCATTACGCAACGTTTTTCGCCAAAATGGCAGAGAGAAAAGTTGTTCCTTCTGATGAGTTCTATTACCAGTTAAAATTAACGCACTTATTTCAGAAACATCCTGTAGAGTGGCAAAGATCTTGCACTGCTACTTTCGCATTCAAAATAAGTTTGTATCATATCCATATTCTCCGTTATCCATTGTAATGGTGAAACGTTGTTCTTCATCTGTTAAAAACTGGACGCAAGAATAGTAGGTATATTGTGTTATTAGGATTAAAAGTGATACTTTTTTGACGAGTAATCGCGAGTACTGCAATAATTGCAAGTCAAAAAAAGTCACTTTTAATCCAAATGACACGTACTATTTTTTCTCCAACCAAGTAAATGACCCATATCATGAAAAGTACGAGACTCATAATGAGGCCTATTCTGTAACTTTTGTGTTAAAATTTACAGGGACATTAAAATTTTGACATGGATAGCACCTGTTATCGATAATTTTTTTAACAAGCATGTTAAAACTGGACACGTTGTCATATCATACAAATACGTTTCTCCCTTACTATTTCATAGGAGGTATCCTTGTTCAATCAAAAGATTCAGAAAATGAGCGAGCGTTCAAGACTATGCAGTACAACACGGCAACTAGAAGCTCTTGTTACCTTCTTGGAGAACAATAAGAAGAATTGGGCGGAAAACAAAAAGCCGTTACAAAATGAAGCTGGGATATTAGGAAGCAAATGGATAAACTTAAAAGCAATATTTCTTGAAGGTCCAAAGCGTTCATTAAAAGAGTGAAAACATGTATTTTACTACTTATTCGTCTTGAAGAATTATACAGACAAAATACACCGCCACAAAAAAGTTAAGGATATTGCTGTTTGTGAACAAGAAAGGAAGAACAGGGATCATAATCGATACACATGTTTAAATACTTAGCACTTGTTTAATGAAAAATCGAATAAAATTTTAATTGCTCTAGAGGTTTAAAATTTTTATTTCGCAAGCGGTTTAAAAATGTCAAGTAAATGTCAAAGAAAATAAACAAATAGTATATTATGATACAAGTTTATAAGGAAGCCTTTAAAGCACGCGCGACGAGTTTAAGAGAACGTAGCGTAGCGGAGTGCTTTTAACGTCGCAAGTGCTTTAAAGGCCCTTATAAACGTGTATCATACGCTATTTTTTATTATACCTGCACTACAATCTGAAAATTATAACAAAAAAAGTAAACTGAAATACCTTTTGCGAAGTAATCTGTGTCATTAATCGTTGATATAGAAATGGTCAATTGTTGTTGTTTCGTTGCTATCATAAATCGTGTATCAATGTCTATTTATCATTGTTCAAAATGTAGGTGAATTTGTTGTTACCTAAGCAACCCTTAAAGCTTTAGTGTTTTAAAGGCCCTTTTTCGCACGCATTTTAGTGTCAAAAACAGGGATTATGATTCAGGTATAATAAAAAAATTATTAAACAATAATTATAGTAATTATACGTATATTACAGGTATTGGGAAGAAATTGTTCATAATTGTATCATCCATTTTCTAGATTTTCACCTTCTAGACGTGTATACGCCGTAAAGACCTAATTTTATTAAGAGTAATATTGGATAAACTAATTCACTGTCACACCTATGTTTTTTTTGTGTCAATAAACCCATGGCAATAAAAAATCACACTCAGCGACTCGACAATCATTTGTGATTAGTGACACAAGCTTCGGACTTCATTTAAAAAAAAACACTCAAATTGGAGAGGTTTATTAGTGTAAAATTGGATAAACCGTTATATTACACTCGCGGGCTAAATGCATGTTTAACCAAAGAATAAGTACGCTATACGTATAGCGTACTTATTCTTTGGTTTAACTTGCGATGTTAACGCGCTTGCGGTTTCGCCGCTCGCGCTGTTAAACGCATCGCTCTTTAAACATTCATTTAGCCCGCTTGTATAATAAATAACTATTTGTTTTAATTTCAAATAATCGGTATTTCGTCCTCGTACCCGTATAACTTCTCTAATACGACGAATTAAGTTGTCAATCTCTTCCTGGGGGATCTGTTGCCACAATTGTTGTCACTCAATTCCCGAATATTCTCTGGATATGGCAAATAGTCTGCGAGAGTGTTTCCAAGGTCTCAGGCGGGTTCAATAGGGTTAAAGCCCGGAGATCGTGCAGATAGATGAAACTGTTGAATTTCCTGCAAATCTAAGGTTTCCAAAACCAATCGTATCCTCTGCAGACGAGCGT
This sequence comes from Tenebrio molitor, assembly GCF_963966145.1. Taxonomy (NCBI): domain Eukaryota; kingdom Metazoa; phylum Arthropoda; class Insecta; order Coleoptera; family Tenebrionidae; genus Tenebrio; species Tenebrio molitor. The sequence goes on along the minus strand of NC_091051.1, from coordinate 21,487,632 downwards.
TATCATTCACATATCGAGAATATCCTTAACTTTTTTGGGGCAGTATAGTATCAATACGTTGCTTAAGGTCTTCAATACTGTTCGGTTTTAAGCACGAAATTAGGCAAATCACATCAAAAATGTTACAAAACGTAAGGGATGCATGTTACTATCGATTTGCAATTTGCCAAGGAAGAAACGTTGCCCATTTGTTGCACTAAATAGAATTCAACTTATAAAATTGGTTTTTATTTTTTAGCACGTAAGTAGGCTTTGAAAATATTCAGGAAACAAATAGTGGGTTGTATTCCTCGCGAAGTAAGCTTTCAAACGAGGTGTCACTTGTCATATCCTTCCATTTCAAAAAAAAATAAAAATAGGGGTGGTTGCGTTGGAGGAGATATGTAAAAACCATATGCGCCAAAATGTGGGCAAGGAAAAACAAAAATCGACATGTTTCGAGATTTTTTACAAAAACAGCCTATGTCCAAGTAATGAATTTTATCTAATCCCGTGGGATAAATAACACTTATCCCACTCATTTGGGTGGAATAAGGAACTTCATTACCGGACGCATTTCATTACTCCACTCAGTGGGATAAGTGAGCTTCATTACCCCACTCAGTGGGATAAGTAAGTCATTATTCGACTGAGTGGTGTAATGAAACTGGCCGAAAAAAATACGATTTACCTTTTAATTCGGAGCGGTCTTAGATAAAATTTTGTACATAACACGTGGGCTAAAGCATATTACAGGAAACTCGTGTGATTACAGATGAACTCGGGCTAACGCCCTCGTCATCTGCAATCTTCACACTCGAATCCTGTAATATTGCTTTTATCCCACTAATTGTGTAAATAACTATTATTCCAGTTAAAGCTCCATACTGTATATTCCTCTAATAAAATTTTTTAACAAAATTACATTAATGTATCGCGGAGAATGTTTTTCCCAACGTGTTAAATATCTTAAACTTATACCCCAATTCAAAAAGTAGGATAAACAGAACATGAATAATTATTACAGATTCATTTACACTGTACCGACTTTTTCAAAAGTCTTTGAATACTTTACTAAAGAATGAAATTTTTCGACAATAACAATCTGTTTGCCAAAAGCCAATATGGATTCAGAAATAATTTGTCAACAACTCTAGCTGTAAATGACCTAAGCGATTTTGTATTCTCAGCACTTTGAAAACAAAGAACATGTCCATGCAACCTGTTTCGATTTATCAAAAACTTTTGACTGCGACTCATCACATATTATGTATTCATTTTCTAAATGCATGAGGGTTGGCCATGACTTTATTCGAGTATTCACTCTGCATAAACTATGACAGTATAAAATGTCATTTGGGAGTAAAAATGTCAGTATGAAAGCACAAACAACAAAATAGATTCGAACTTTATGAAATAAAATGTTTTCAATTTCTGAAGAATCATGTAGTTAATTATACAGGGTGTCAAAAAAAATACGAGTCCATAGCTCCCTTATTTATCGGAGGATTTTAATTATCTATACACCAAATTAAATGGTTGTTAATAGGCTACAAAACGGCTTAATAAATTCACGTATAGCTCCAAGAGCTTTAAGACTAAACTGTCAAAACATTTTTTTTTCAAATGGGATTACATACTTTTTTTTAGTAATTCTGATAGAAATTTTAATTCTGAAACCAACAATGTATCACAACTACAGTGTGGAATAAAATGATTTACATCTAGTTACCTTTGCATTACCCTTGTAAACCTTAAAATATACGAGTATATCCAAATTCCAAATGTGATTTATTGCGAAGGGATGATATGAATGCAAAGTTGAGATTGAAATTAAAAAGGAGCTAACAAAAGCAAGTTACAGCTAGTGTTGAAAGTGGCCACCAACGTTTGTTAATTCAATTTAGTAAATTGCAGCAATTGTCAATTCCATTGATGACATTTATTGACAGAACTAATAGTTCGGCACTTCGAAAAAAAAAGTAGAGCGGTACAGGAAAATTTACATGTGCAAAAATTCCAAAGGTAACTAGATGTAAATCATTTTATTCCACACTGTATAACTTCACATAAAAAAAATAACACTAACTTTTGAAACAAATGACGAGCACCAAGCGAAAAGCTATCAAAATGCATTGCGTTACAATGTAATAACTAAATTAAGGTAGCTGGAAAAACAAATGATAAATAATAACATGTGGGATTGCGCAGATATGCCGCCAATGTTTAGCGCAAATTGGAACAGAGACGATAGTAGCGTTTTTTTAAATTTTTTTCCTGAATTATTGGTATTTAATTGTATACTTGTGATGCATTGTTGTTTTCAGAATAAAAATCTCTATCAGAATTACTAAAAAAAAAAATATGTACGGTTGCGGTCAATAAAATCTGAGCACTGATTTGACATTCCATGACTTTTTCATGAAATTTGGTAAATCAGGCTTTCACCTCAAGTCACATTACCCTAGAGACCGTACCTACGCATACACAAATACCACGTGTTAATTCACACCTTCCGTGAACTTAATAAATAACATGTTTATGGTAGAAAGATAAGAACATTGTAAGAGAATGCAACAAAAAAAAAAAATATATAAAAACTAATATTTTGTAGCAGCCCCATTTTTGTCTATTACATTAGGTCAATCTTCTCGGCATTGATGCTACTAAAACCTCGGTATAGTTTGGAGTTAATTCGTTTCACACTTCTTGAATTTTTTCCCTATAACTCTTCGACGTTTCCTTATCATTAAACCCAAAATATTTTCGATAGGGTTCAAGTCCGGACTGCGCGAAGGCCAAGGCAGAACTCGTATTCCTACCTGCTCCATCCAATATGAGATAATTCTAGCTGTATGAATAGGATAATTGTGCTGATAAATAAAATGATTTTGGGGAAAGACCGCATTCACTGATGACAGCATGATATTCTCCAGGGTATGAAGATAGACCTTTGCATTATTTCTGCCTATTATATGCGTTAAAACTTCAGGTCCTTGGGCACTAATCCAGCCCCAGACATTTACAGAAAAGCGACCGTTTACTACTACTTTTTGAGTATAACTTTCATCAAAACGAGAATTTGGTGGTCTATAAACTCTAACACGACCGTTATAGCACGATTGAAAAATCTTCTCGTTTGTGAAAACAACATTCTGCCAAAAATCTAATGGTTCTAGGGAATATTCCAACGCGAATCCTACTATCCTACTCTGTGTTCTTTTGTTGAGTCAAAAAAGGTTTTTTGACTGCAGGATGATTTCGCAGTTCCGATCCTTCCTTGACACGACGCCTTGCTGTTCGAAGAGAACCTGGGAAATTTGTTTCATTGTGTGCCTCGGTAACAGAATTGAACGGGTTTTCTCGTAGAACTTGAATCAAATTAACGTCGTCAATCTCTGTAGAGATTCTAGGCCTGCCACTACCGACTTGCCTTTCAAACGATTGGCGTTCATTCCACATTTTCTTATTGTGCACAGTGCTCCTGGCTATGTTGAACCTGACTGCTACCCTCCTTTCTAACCAACCTTCTTCCAGCAATGTAACAACCCTTACTTTTTCTGCAAGAGATAAATGTGGCATTTTTTTTCGTTGACGTTTACATCAACATGACAGTTTTCCAGGTGACTACCTGTACTTGAGCAACAATCTAAACCATATTTACAGTAGGAAAATGTGCTGCTCAGATTTTATTGACCGCAACCGTAATCTCATTTGAAAAAAATATTTTGACAGTTTACCCTTGAAGCCCATGGGGCTATACTTGAATTTATTAGGCCATTTAGTAGCCTATTAACAACCATTTAATTTGGTGTACAGATAATTAAAATCTTACGATAAATAACGGAGTTATGGACTCGTCTTCTTTTTTGGGGACACCTGTATAACATTATTTTAACTAAACTTAACTTTTCGGCATTATCCTTTCTTGCAGGCTTCCTGGTTTTTCTGTTATAGCATCGTTAATTAGACGACGTCCAACCTACAGATCGAAATTACTAATTGATTTCTCAAGACTATTAAGGACTAGTCACTAGTTACGTTCAAAATATCTGTTAGCCTTATTACCAGATCATCATAGCTCAAATCAGGTCTATCTTACTTCATGTTGTCATAGAATTTCAAGATGCTGCACTTGTTTTCTTGAGACAACTTTCGGCATCGTGTTGAAGAACACATCATGTAATTCCAGTCGTAGTCTCTCGTCTCTAAACATTGAAATCGAGCACACACAGGTACAAATTTTCACATGGTTTACTGCAAATAAATTAGCAGTTAATAAAGATAAGATACAATCAATAATATTTTCCTTTCGGGAGATTGGTGAAAATAGTAAAACTATTAAACTTCTTGGCATCCCTCTGGACACAAAAATGACATGGGAAGCTCATGCAGACCATTTGGTGAAGACGATTTCCAAAAAGCTGTTTGTATTAAGGCAATTTTATAAATTATAATGAAGTAAACCTTAAAACACTTCTTACTGTCTACTATGAACTAGTACCTACACAGTAATATAATTTATTGCTTTCAACTGTCATAAATTCTCATTTTTCTCCTTTGTAAACTGCTTCCTAACTGCTCTAAAGCAAAAAATAGCAGATAACTAACCGTTGCCCTAGACAACACGTTCAAAGTGACATTTCTTGAAAAATTTGTCAAAACTATCAAAAGCAAATGCGAAATCATTTTTAATAGATTTGGAAGCTTTGGGGACGTCGTTTCAAACAATAAAGTTTTGTATGCAACTCGTTTCTGTGCAAATTGGGCTTTTCTAATTGCCCGAGACCTCGTTGCATAAATAACTATTATATTGCAGTAATATAACTTATGCTCTTCTTGTAAGGTGTTATTCCACACACTTATGTAAAGTCTTTAAACAACAGACGAAATGTATAGTCTGTTTTTTAATCAAAGAACCACGACCTGTTGATTTAGGTTTGCAAATATAAAATTTTACTAAATACAGGGTGTTTTCGAAGTTGAGGCGTTCCTTTAACATGTGATAGTATGCATTGTTCTAAAGAGTTTTAGCTAAAATCACCTCATTAAAATGTGTACGGCAATGAAGATACAATAAGTTAATTTTTTTGAAATTTTTGAAACCGGTCCTGCTCAAATTTTGCGCAGATTTGTTAGAAATTAGAATTGACAAAAAAAATCAAATGACTATAGACGTTAATACTGTCAGAGTTGTCATCTAATTAGTCGGAATGGCTTTATCATTTCAAAAATAATAAGCTCAAAAATATGTTGCTAATGTATGGGCACGTTATCAGAATGCAGCTGCGGCGTCCAGAATACGCAGAGCGATTTCCAGAAAGACACCATCCTGGTCCACGTCAGTTATTGTAATCTAGTACAGCGGAGAAATAGATAGGACCGGACTCAAAATTTTAGAAAACAATAAAAATATACAATCAATTATCTCCGTTAATACAAACATTTTACAAAGAAGATTTAGGCTAAAATTCTTAAGAATAATATATAGTACCTCGTGTTACAAGGAACGCCTCAACTTCGAAAACACCCTGTATAGGGAATTTAATGATATCTATCTATTGGCTATACCAGCCAACGTCTGTCATTTTTAATGTCCTTGAAAGTACGCAAATTTCCAGCGAAAATTTGAACGTGTTATTAAAATGCCTCGCATTTATTAAACTCTCAAATTAATTGTTATTAGTTGTTATTAACTTTATTAACATGCTGCGCTACTAATATCTCTAATAACCTCAATTTTTATATGACGAGATTTTTCACCCTAGGTCAAAAGTGTACAATGTTTTCAGCTCTATTTTGAGTGTAAATTGCGGTGTCGTGGTTCTTTGATTAAAAAATAAACTATATTCGTATTCTAGGTGGATTTAGTTTTAGAGATGACTGTAGAGACATGTTCAAAACATTAAATATAGTTTAATTTTTTAATCAAAGAACCACAATACCGCAACTTACACCGAAAATAGAGCTGACAACATTGTACACTTTTGAACAAGGGTGAAAAATCTTGTCACATAAAAATTGAGGTTATTAGAGATATTAGTAGCGCAGCATGTTAATAAAGTTAATAACAACTAATAACAACTACTTTGAGAGTTTAATAAATGTCTTACTTTGGGAGGCATTTTTAATAACACGTTCAAATTTTAGCTGCGAGTTTGCGTACTTTCAAGGACATTAAAAATGACAGACGTTGGCTGGCATAGCCAATAGATATCATTAAATTCCCTAAATTTAGTTAAATTTTATATTTGCAAATCTAAATCAACAGGTCGTGGTTCTTTGATTAAAAAACAGACTATACAGGGTTATTCACGTAAGATGACGAGCCTGGCCAGGTAAAAATGCAACCCAAAAGATAATTCACAAAGCAATCTCGATCCCTATTACATTATCCGGCATTATCATAATCAAATAAAACATAGACAGCTTTAAACGTTAACCTAATGAATGTCAAGTTCTGACAGAAAAATACCTGTCTCAACAAAGCATGATTTACCTAATAACAATAATAACCAATTAAAATCACAAAAGTAATGGGTTCTGTCATCGTTCGAAAACCTTTTCAAATAACGGGTGTTTTTTTAAATTTAGCGTCGAAGTAGGCGTTGAATCGACTCTCCAACGCCTAATTCGACGCCAAATTTTAAAAAACAAAAACAAATTAATAAAATACCTACTTGGATTCCTGATTTAATTCTTAAATACCAAAACACAATGAATGCTTTGTAAAGTGTATTTTGGGTTGCATTTTTAGCTGGTCAGGCTCGTCATCTTACGTGAATAACCCTGTATGTGTTCCCTGTATATGCAGGCTCTCCATGGCAGGCTGTTTCCTAAAAAACGCCGCAAACCATATCTCCGTTATTTATGGCTCGATTTAAATAAAACAAAAACTGGAATAAATAACTTTTAAAACACTATAAGCACAACATAATTTTTTTTTTCAAAAAGTCATTCAAGGTCAGATGATAGTCAACTTTGTTTTTTCAAATAGCTTATTTTTCTGAATCCAACGGTGTGCCTCATGTTAGAATGCATTTAATAGTAACCGCGAAAATCAAGTATACTATGGAAAACAATCCTAATTAACATACTTATCTGAATATAACAGACCTGCATTTCCCATTTAGCAGTCGTCTTATTCGTTTAGCAGACTCAGTGTATAGTTGATACTTAAATTTTACATTTTATACAAAATAGAATCAAAAAGTATTGTTTGCATGCAGATCTTCAATAAAAATTAAGAAAAAGAACGTACGAGTATTAATTTCATTCTATTGTATTTATTTCACGTTTAATTCACATGTATTTGACATTTACTTCAGAATTGATATCAATTTAACATCCTGCAGTCTAAATTATCTTGAATCTAAACTGAAACGTTAGTTTTCGCATGTCATAAAAAACGACCTTCAGATATGGTGTTCTGTAGAATTCCTACTTTACTATATGCGGTTGTTACCGCTTTTATGTGTCTGACAGTATACGATAACATAAAAGTGCAATTTTTGATTAAAAGGTGGTAGAATGATAGAAAATATGTTTAAAACCGCGTTCTTATTTTATTATTTGTAGTGAAATAGTACGAGTATTATGAAATAACAATAACTACATAGATGAGTAGAAAGTCAAACGTAAAGGGGAATTAGTTGGCACGACAACCACGACAGATGTTGTAATTATTTTCATGTCTGTCGCTTGAAATTCAACGAGAGATGATAAACGGAAATCTCTTAGTCTTAATCAACAAGGACGAGTGCCCTAGAGCCATGATATTATTACAGTGTGAAAACATGTTTCTTATGTTAACAATTTAATCAAGAAGAGAAATTTCTTATTTGCTAAGATAAGAAAAAAAATTAAGTTTGTTTTTTTATAACTTAATTACATTCACGTCCCACAGTTTTAAATAACCCTATATCCTCCTACATTTAGATGGCATTATAAGGAAAGTTCTTTGACTAAAAGCAGCATGAAATTTCCCCCGAGACATCCCACTATTTTACGAACCTAAAGTAGAATTTGGATGTTTATGATAGAAACTTACGCTTTACGTTAACGTTTTACTTTGACCGATGCATTCAATTTATTTTGAATGGGGTAGTATATACAGGGTCTCCCAGAACTGGCGGACCAAAATAACACGGTGAAATCATTATCTTCTGGCAATAATAGGAAAAATATTTTTAAAAATCCATCCTCATTGGATTTTAAAATAAGAACGTTTTTAATTGACCAATCGCGTGTAGATATAACATTACCTTAAAAAATTATATTGGTAACTATCGAAACAAATTTGATTGTTGCAAAGACATTATAATTGAATATTATGTCATAATAAATTATTTCTGACAATTCTGACAAGTCATTAAAAACGCATAATGTTTACCGCGTCAGAATATTTTGATATGCTTGTCTTATATGGACAGTGTGATGAGAGTGCCACAGTTGCTCCTCAGGAGTACGCAGTTCGTTTTCCCAATAGGGAACATCCTAGCAGAAATACTATAACCTAAAAAATACTATAACCTAAAAACGTCCGTCATTGCACAAACAATGCGGATACCCAACAATGCATATGCATCATTTGAAATGTATCCATAGTTACAAATAAAATAGGTAACTTAACATCAACAACAGCATTGGTCAGTTTAAATTGCTTCTTTCCTAATCACTATTTAAGATAGATTTTTTTGAACATTTTTCCTATTATTCCCAGAAGATGATGAATTCACCGTATTATTTTGGTCCGCCAGTTCTGGGAGACCCTGTATTTATTTTCACTATTTATTTATTACTTTTTTTGCGAACATGTCCCTTCCGATCTGTCACGTTCTCGAGTTGTTTCATTAAATTGATTTTTTACAGTTTGCTATTTATTACATTTTAATATAGATCAGACTGTCTTTAAACTTCTCGATTTTTTTTTTAAGTTGTATAAATTATTTTACTAAAAGGTGACTGTCTATTTATAGTGTTTATTTCGAAAAATCTTGTTGTTTAATTACAGAAAAGAGCACTAATTAATTCTCAGTTTAAATAAACAAACAATAATAGAAGAGTACATGATCCTTAAGCAGCGTTACCTATTGGTCTTTAAACAACAAAGTGCAGGTGAAAATTTGTTGACGGAAATCTGTACACCCACTCGAATTCTAATTTTAGGAGTTTTCTTAATTTGTGAATCTAATTATTTAATTCCTGTTGGATCGTACGCAAAGGTGAACCTTAATTGGGACCAACTCATCAAACACAAAAATGGGAAAAGGTTTTTATAAATAGGGTGCTAAAAGCTGAAAGGTTATTGACGTTCCTGTTTACTCTCCCAGTGTGATAATTATCCGCTGTATTAAACTCTAATGTGAGCGGCAGTTATCCTGAGTGACGAGCCAAACCTGCGATTATATTTATATACATACTTACAAAAAGGTTTCAGGTAAAATTAAAATTATAACACTGCATCGGCAACGGATTAAATAACCTCACACAAACATTATTTAAATAGAAATTTATTTTTATGCCATTCAAAAAAGACTAAATATAAATACTAAAATCTCAAAGAAAACTTTCGAGTGAACTAAATGTTAAAAGTAAACAAAACACAAATATTTTGTCCCCAATTAAATTATTGTAACGAACATTCAGTGGCTCCCAAACTTTTTTTGACACATTTTAGCTCCTTTTTCTCGAAAAATATCAACGTTTATGTAAGGCACTATTGGCTCAATCGTTACCTATTGTGGAGTTTTACGACTGGTTAAAATAACTGCACAACTTTCAAAGTCACCCTGTAGATATTTATTATTATTTGAAAAGTTATTTGACTTATTTGTTACTCTTTTCTAAATGTTGGATTTCTTTAGTTTTAATCAGTACGAAAATAAAAAATAAAATATATGGACCAATTAGTAAAATTAATTTTTGTTTATCAAGAATTGGTGGTACAGTTAGGGTCACGGAATTTCGGGCATCATTTTCCTGTGACTTCAAAAAATTACGATGTAAATCACTCTTTATTGTCAACGTGACATTCAAAAGTCAAATTTTGAAATTTATTTTCTGTTCATGTCAATCGCATGTCAATCAAAATCGTCGCAAACGGTAAAATTGAAGTTAATAATGTAAAGGCTATTTTACATTTTTTCACAGTATATTGACAGTGATGTCCGAAATTCCGTGTCTCTAACTGAACCATTGATTTTTATATGACATTTTTTATCAGTCCTGACGCCTGTTTCAAAATTTTGTTTGGGAAATTATCAGTTTGAACCATTTTAGAGAGCCCACTGATTCTGACACGAGTTTATCGACTTTCCTATTAAGCGAAGCAAAACATAAATTAATAAAACTGTCTCATCATGTGGCCTTGACATTTCTGTCAATAACACATGTCTCCTAATCGTTGTATCTCATCTTCCAGATAAAAAAAATCGAATTGTTTTGCAGATTTTTGCAATTTTATAATTTACATCATTTTTTTTAAATATTGTCAATACGTCAAGTTCGGTGATGCTAGCAAAACGAAGAATGAATATCAAATGATAAAATTCAGATGCCTGCTTTTCAAAGTTATCTCATAAAAAATTTATTAGTCTGATCTCGAAAGACATACCACAAGCTCTCCGCCATACTTGGACGAGTAAAAACGTCTTTAAAGCGCTACATACAAATCTAATTTTGGTTGAGTGTTTACTTTTTATCTTGCGCTTCATCATAATCAATATCAGTTCAGCCGTCGATAATCACAAATCGGTTCCACTCGCAATATGGGGGGCTGTCAATGATTAGATTACATTGACGTCACGTAATTGAACCTCATGCATGTTTGGTTTCTGAATGTTACATCTTAAGAGTTAATTGACAGGAGTGGATTGTTTGGAATAATCAAATTATTCTTCCGATAGTGATATCTTCCCTTTAGATGGAATTATATTTTGTATATTATAATTTAATTATGAAAATTCTGAAACTAACCGTTGATTATTTATTTGTTTATTTATTACTTTTTCATTTTCAAATCTGTTTTTCTTACTTTGACTTTACTCTTTTTGAATATCACTAACTTTAATTGCAGTCAGTTTTGTTAAACATTGAACTTTACAATTATATTTTACAATTTACTTCCTTTAAACAGTAGCTACTCTTTTCGGCAGTCATTTCCCACAAATTGTTTAAGAGCTTGCCTTACCTCAATTCCGTTGACCTAAAATTGATTTGTTCGCTTTAGGTTTACCTATACAGGGTTATTCACGAGAGGGGTATTTCTAAATTTCTTTTTGCCGCAACCCATTATACACATTGCAACAATATCTTGATTTCAAATTTTGAAAATAAACTAGGCAAAAATGAATAGGGAATTCCACAATTTTTCTGGGAAAGCAAAATAATTGCCCCAATCCTCCTACGTATTCTTAAACACAAGATAAATTTAAAATGTTACAAGTACTTGAAACATTACATTTAATGTGTAGATTAATATATTTGTAACACATTTCATTACAAATTTTAAACGGTATTTATAAAAAATTCAAAAAGGGAAAAATTCCCTATTCATTTTTGCCTAGTTTAATTATAACTGAATCGACGATGGCTCTTAGTCCTGTTAAAGCAAAAAATCTTTGTCAATTCCAAAAATATGTTTTTCTTCAAACGTCCGTAAATTATGACATTATCCTGCTGCATTGATAATGCTACAGTGTCACTTCATTGTCATGGCATCTAACGAGCTGACGAGCGGCAGATAAAGTTATTATGTCCGCTGAGGGCGTCCGTGAAGTTATTATCCCGCTGATTGTTATGAAGGTTTGAAGAAAAAATAGTATATGTTATTCGGAGCAAAGATGAAGTTTTATGTGCTGCGGCTGGTAGATTGGCTGCCAATCTACCAGCCGCACATAAAACTTCATTTTTGCTCCTCGTAACATAATATACTATTTTAAAATAACGACGAAAAGATTGATATGCTCCTCATTTATGGAGAACGTGGAAAGAATTCTGTGGCCGCTGCGGATGTTTACAAGCCGATGGTATACTCGAAATGTTTTGGATATGGATTGTCAAACTCAAGATCGCTTAAAACTTATGATTGAACTGTACATTAGTGAGATCTGTCATAAATTCTAATAACCTTATTGGCGCGCCTAGTTACTTTTGCTGGTAGTGCCAACTTAACGACAAGTCCCCAATCCACATCCATAACGTTCCGACTATAGATACTTCGAACACCTTTTACAGTAACTTAATTTGTTAATTTATTGTTGAATTTTGATTAAATACAGGTTATCTGCCAATTTGACATTTCTGACAAATCTATCCAACTTACTTTGATTTCTAATTTAATCGTATTTTACAATAGAAGTCCGTTAGGATAGCCCTTACGGCTGAGCCAGAGATTTTGTGAGACGAGCTCGCAGAGCGAGTCGAATAATACTGGCGAGGCAGTAAAGGCCCTAACGGACGTGTATTGTACAATAGTTTTTGTAATATCTCTTCGATTCGTTCACAATTATCTTTTTGAAATACATTTTTTTCAACGCCATCAAAAAAAACCGAATGATTAATAAGTGTGCGGAGGACGTCGTCATGTCAACCGCTGTTTGTGAAAAAAAATTGTCTCAATGTTGTTTGTCAGATTTGTTCAACGCTTAACTTTCCGTTGAAAATAAATGAATGAAATCAATAAAAAATCGCAATCAAGATATTCCCGATGTCCGGAAGTTAGGTAATCGTTATTGCCTGCAAAATCGCGCTTGTGTCAGTGTTAAAATTGTGAAGCATCATCTTCGATCTTGTCTACATTTGCTGCTGTTTGTCAGATTTGTTCAACACGTAACTTTCGGTTGAAAATAAACGACTGAAATCAATAAAAAATCGCGATCAAGATATTCCCGATGTCCGGGTGGCCGCAGAGCAAGTGAGGTCATCGTTATTCCCTGCAAAATCGCGCTTGTGTTGGTGTTAAAATTCTAAAGCATCATCTTCGATCTCGTCTACATCTGCTAGTGGCATACGGATTTCGATTAATTCAAGGTGTGTCCCATAACATTAAACATTAATTATTGTACCAATTGTAAAAAAGTTGAAAAATAAAGTTTAAATCTACGTTGCTATAGTTATTTAGTCATTCATAACGGCCGGCCATTATGAGGTTGTTTCCATGGTGACAAATAGTCCGGAAAGCCACCTTTAACAACTAGATATTACAAAAAAGAAATAACGCATTTGCTTTAGTAGTTACTGCCATTGGTATTGTTGGTTGCGGCAAAATACAAATTCAGTACCCCTCTCGTGAATAACCCTGTATTTTATCATTTCTTAAGCGAATTACAGTATGTTAATGTAATATCTGTTCACGTTGGAATGAACATCAGTGGTGCAAATGATCTGACCTGTTACTATGAAAGTTAATGAAAGTTAATGCCAAATGTGTGCGATTTGCACCACTGATGTTCAATCCAACGTGAACAGGATATATATTTTCTATTCTACAGACTGGCTACGAAAATGGGATTCACTTTTCCATTGTTGCCCAAAAAATGAAATGGAATTGCTGGCAACATTGGCTTTTTTTACGTAACCATGCTTTCAAAAAATGTTGGTTGTAGCCGATTAGGATATATTGCAAGCTAATGATGCTGAACTCTTACAGCTGCTGTTCTACCAGAGCGATCTTCCGACCTTCTTTAGCAGGATAATACCATTTTATGATACTTATTCGCTGCTCAGTATTGAAATTCATAATTTTAAATTGCCAGTGACGTTGACAATTATTAAAAATAGTGACGATTGCACGGAATATTGAATTCGATGTTGCCATTTAATTAAATATATTTTTTGTTCCTCAAATTTTTTGTAAAAACCGCGACATCTCTTGGCAATATGAAAAAAAGTGACTCCAATTTTCGTAGCCACTCTGTATTTCCTTACGGATTTTGTCGTTATTTAAAATTTTCTTTGCTTAGTTTTTAGTTAAATATACAGACGAGTCAAAAGTTTGGAATAATGAAAATATTTTCTTTCCCCTTGAACTTTTCCAAAAAATTCGAAGGCTAATTTTATTTTTTTGAATGAAACAATTTTCAATCATTTTCAGTAACATGGGTGACTTTTGACGTTTGAATCGATTTTGAAATGTGAGAATCGCCCTCAAATGTCACATGATTTATATTGACAAATCACAACTCCGAATTGTTTAAATAGCAACCAATCACAATTTAATTAAGTGGAAATTTTCCCTAGGGAAAATTTCCGATATAATTGACCTAGGGAAAAAATTTTTCGGGCGATTCTCTTCCGAATATACCTCGGGACAGATATATATCGCCAGAAATTTTTTCTTGCAGTCCAACACTCGTGTTTGTCGCTCAAACTTACCCTCGGGCTGGCGCCCTCGTGTAATTTTCTTGCTACAAACACTCGTGTGTGAGGACTGCTCGAAAAAATTTCCGGCAATATATCTGTCCCTTGGTATATTATATATGAAAATAAGGTGACAGTGAAATTTTAATTTTATACCACAAATTCCATAAAATAATAATTTCTTTAATCAGAAAATGATGGTCACATGATATTTCGTTATTAGTAAAGTAATTTTGACATCAGCAAACTAAAACAATAAAAACAAAAGATCAAAGTAAATTTTCAAACCGATTGCCACTTCCTTCTTGGCAGTAGGTATACTGATCATTTCTAGAATCAGAAAGCAATATTTTGGAGAGCTCTTATTTCATCTCGAATTTTTTCTTCCGGTTGCTCAATTTGGCCAATTGACATAAACCTTGCTTTTAATATAATTCCAAAAGAATCTACTGGGGTAAGATCAGGCGACTGCGGAGGTCACTCAATAAATCCCTTTCTGGTAATCCTTAATTATGCACTGCTTTGGAAAGATTTTCATTTTGGATGTATTATGTTTATGTATAACGAAATTTAGTCATGTGAGAATTATTTTCTTACTAGCTGACCCGACAGAAATTGTCTTGCCCAAATTTCAATAAACTTGTTTGTAATCGTTTTGTGAATTTGTAAAAAGCGAGATGAATTCTATCGGCGGTACACTGCTGAAATACTGGAAATGTGTGATGTGTCTGGAATGTGATCAACTTGGAACCATGCGGTTTTGTTCAAAAATTTAAGTCAAAATTTCATGTCAAACAAATACTAATGTCTTTTCTTCCATTAAATTTAAAATCTCAAGGTGTTTCATTTACATTTCGATTGCAAGATCGATGTTCAAGTAAACAATCAAAACAAAGAAATGAATTGCTATGAACTTACAACAGAATCACAATTCAATTGAAAATAAACAATTCAATCAATTTTTCGTCACTATGTAACCGATTGGCTTGATTCACAATTTGACAATCAGCTGTCAAATGACATTTGAGCACGTAGCGAAATAAACTGGAATAGAAATAAAACAACAATATTTTTTGGACAGATCGCGAAACAACATAAAAATAGAAACAATAGTTATTTACACTACGAGGAGGTACAGTTAATTTCAAAATTATCGAGTACACCTCAAAAATCAAGAAATCGATTTATTACAACTTTTTCCCCATGTAAACATGCCTTTTTGAAATTTTAGCGTCATATTTTTTATATAGGTTAGGTAAGTTTGACAACATAAAATGTCGCTGATATTTTAGAACACCATAACATAGTCTGTTTTATCCTCTGCACGGTGCTCTTCACGATGTTATAATATTGGGCTACCCTCCGGATCGACCACCCTTCTTCTAATTTGGAAAGAGTGAGCACTTTCGTGTTTTCGGTTACATTAGGAATTTTGTTTGTCAAAACTGACATTGCTAATTGACAAAAAATGTAAGTACATTTCGCACTGTAGAAAACTGGGTGTACTCTATAATTTTGAAATTAACTGTAGGTAAAGATTTTGTTCACGCGAATTGCATGGAAGTGAACAAAAGCGGCCTTACTCTCGCGGGCCTTTAAAACGCTCGTTTCACTCGCGTTTTAAAATGGCCCACTTGTGCAAAAAAATGCCCAATTTACACAAGAACTCATTAAATAAACTACTATTTCATTTTGCAAATTTTTGGCACTTACTATGTTTCTGAAAATTTTTGAATTTAAATTCGATGTTCCATCTTCTCTACCTACTATTTGAATTTGTAAGCCAATTAATTTATTTTTCGTGCTTCCGGTCGGAATTCGGTAATTTGTAGATCTCGAAATCGTCCAGAAACACATGCGTTGCCGGCCTAGTCCGGCAAAACGTAGGGATTTTGAGTTGTCATCGGTTTCGGTTGGTACGTGTCAGAATTCTGTCAAGCGTCAATGTTTGTTCTGTGGATGGCTCGTTAAAAATGTTTTTCTATTTATAAAAATGTACAAACTACAAAGAAGCAATATTTAACTAAAATTAATTAATTAAAATTACGTTTTGAGCCACTTCTTGAATATGGGCTGGTGTATTCATTACACCAAATGTTTCAGGAAAATGTCGAAAACAAAACAAATTAATTAAATCCAATAAATGTCAGGAAACAAGAGGGATGTTGATTTTAAGATTTTTAAGTGTTGCAAACACAAAAAGAGTCCCTAATACCAATTATTAAAACAAGTACTTTAACTTCCATTTAACAAAAATCCGCAGAAGTCGGCACAAAAAAATTTTGTGTATCAATTGTCCAGAAAGTATCTATCGACAAGTACTGCAAACCGTACTCATGCTCGCAAACGTGCAGTTTCTGGCCTTGTGATACAAATAACTATTTCGCAATTTTGAATTAAAATAATGTCATTATAGTTGTCATTTTGAATTTCGAAGTAGCCTTCTTTTTTTCACCTTACATTAAAAAAAAAAACAGTATCGAAAAGTCTTTTCGACATCGTATGTCGACATAGTAGGGGAGAGTAGCCTAATTTGGACCACTTTTTAAAAATTTGCAAAAACAGTATCAAAATCGGTAATTTTTATTTAATGAAATACAAAAATAATAACTTTAGTATGTTTGCGTAGTAACGAAACAAATGAATGTATCATTAACAGAAACAGCATTTAGTAAAAAAAATATGAAAACTGCCTCATCATATACAGGGTGTCCCAAAAATGGCGTACTAACGGTGCACTACGGTGTAGAAGAGACTACCGTAAACGTCAGAAAAATGTTTAAAAAATTCTATTGGACTTAATTGCTGATTTGGCGGTCCTTGAAAGTGGCACTTAACAGGAAAATTATTTTGAAATATACGTATTAAATTGTCATGACAGCTACCTCTAATCGTACATATTATCACAAAGTACAAGATTACTCACTACCAATATCTAATCCTGCACAATAGTGAATTTAGAAGCTTTGGAAATCGAAAAAAAAATTTTAAATCCACTACGGTAACATTGCAAGGTAATGATGTACGAGTACATCTTTGTTAATAATAAAAATAATAATAATTAATTTTTTTGTCTGAAAAATGTTTTCCATATTTTTTTCGTGTACATTTAAACATCCTGGATACGGTAGTAAGTAGTTAGTACGCCATTTTTGGGACACCTGTATCAATATCATATCGATCCTTTCATCATTTAAGCACATTTTAATTGACAACAAATATTTTACAATTATACAAAAAAGAATTGTCAAGTGATTTACAAAAATGTCAGAAGTGTCCAGATTTCACAGTAAATGAAGGTATCAAGCTATAATTGGATAACGTATTATTGGCTGCATTTAAATTTCGTTAGGGTCGGAATGTTATGCGAATCAGTCTGTATAGCCTGTTTGGTCGAATTTCAGTAAACATTTCCAAATTTAAATTGAAACAGGTATATGCAACCCAAAATACTTTCGTGCATCCAGATCATCTGAAAGTCTAGGTTTGGAAATACGTATCAAAATCCAAAGCCTTCTTTGATCTAAATAATTGTTGATTGCACGGTATAAGGCTTCATTGGCTCAATCGTTACCTTTCGTGGGGTTCTATCACAGGTTAAAATATCTGCACAAGTCACTCTGTAGATGGACAAATGGAAATTTTGGCTGATATTACTAGAAACAGCATATTAGATGAGATACGCAAAGCCGGTTTTTGAATGCATTTGGTGATGTTTCCTTATTACATACTAGAACTAGACAGTTTTAAAGGACATAATTTGAATACAGAAAACATGGTCGGCCAGGCTTATGCTGGAGCTAGTGTTGTGAGTATGACTGTTATGAGCGGTGGAGTAAACCGAGATCACAGTTTATTAAAAAAGCTATCAGGAACACTAGTCGTGAAGTTTTCGCACCTTACGTTCATCGTCCTCCACATCAACTAAATTTAGATCTCTCATGTGGCACGGAAATGTGCTTCTGTCAAAAGTTGGAATTTTTTTTGGTGATGTACAAAAGTGCTATAATTTTTTTAGCTATTCTCCTCAACGTAGATGACTCATTTTGAAAAATGTCTATTCGGTGAACTTGAGCGTGATGATGATGATGAAATTAGCAACGAACAATCATCGCATCAAGGATTTCAAACTTTAAAGGGGCTATCTGCTACAAAATGGTCTGCAAGGGCAAAGGCTACATCTGAATTACTTCGAAATTTTAATTTTAATTTAAAATGAACATGAGAACGGATGATAATTTCACAGTAAAGTTCGGAATAAATTCGATAAAACTGTAAGTATTAATTTCTGAGAAAAATCCTGGAACCGGTCAACTTTGTTTTTAAAAAGTGCATATTGTTCAGTTGACAGCTAGTTATCTTCTAATAATGACGTCATCAATCATTTTTTTAAATGACAACCCACGTTTTTTTCTTATTTTTCTGGTACGCCTTCATACTAGCTAAACGATCAATAAAAAAAATTGATACCTTACATAACAATTTTTTTTGAGAAAATGACAAATTTTACTTCAAAAAATATAATTTAATTTTTAACGTAATTTTTTTTCAATGGGTTTAGTTACAATCGAAGGTTTATTTTAATAAACCAAACAATGTAGAAAATTTGCGACAGAGAATTCGCGCTGAAATAGAACAAATAAGCCCAAAGCCCTGACATTATTGAGCTCAGTGCACAAAGTGTCGGTGAGTGGCAAATAGTTGGCGGGAGGCAATTTCAACATTTGCGTTAAATTTTATTGTTAACCTTAGATGTTTGTTTGTTTTTGTTTGAGGTCAATTACTTAAAATTTTTAAATTAAAAATTAAGTTTAATTTTTTAAGTAAAATTTGTCATTTTCTCAAATTTTTTTTTATGTGAGGTATCAATTTTTTCACTAGTCGTTTAAGTAGTGGGAAGGGCTTCCATAAAAAGATTAAAAAAAGTGGGTGTTGTCATTTAAAAAAATTATTGACAACGTCTTTATTAGGTAGGATATGACAAGCCGTCAACATAAATAACGTACTGTACAACATGGAGTTTTTAAAAACAAAGTTGACCTCTTCGAGGATTTTTCTCAGAAATTAATACTTACAATTTTATCGAATTTATTCCGAACTTTAGGAACGCAGTGTATGTATTTAATACCTAAAGCAAAAAAAGATTGGCTATAATGTGGAATGGATGAAGAAGAAACGCACGTCGAAGAAAAAAAAATCAGGATGAAAGAACTAAAGATATTAATTTAACGTTTGATGGGATGGTAGCCAAACTATTTGAAAGAATTGTAGGTTTAGAAGAAGTTACAGCACATTTCACCTTTCTTCATTCATCATATGTAGGTATTTGAAAAAAAAATCTACATAGATAAGAACATAGTGAAGAACGAGTTGAATACAACGTTTCGTTTTTTTGTTCGACGAGCCCCTTAAAGGCTCCAAATCGCTTAAAACCTTTAAAATTAGCTTGACGTTTCGTTTTGACAAGTTGTGACATTTATCAGAATTCAGAATCCGTTCACATAGGAGAAAATTTTCAAATTCTGACAGTGTCGAACAAAAAACGAGTATAATATAGTTACTATTTTATCTACTTTGCTTGACTAATCCCGGCTGCTCAAGCTTTCATATTAGACTAGGGACTTTCGCGTGGGTTGGTAATAGACATTTTTCACAAAAATGTAAGATTATATTTACTAAATTTACCTCATAGCTTCATTCGTTACCTTGACGCCTGACGTCAAACGGCTGATGTTACCAATATAACAAAAGCTAAAAGTTACCAAAAACAGTTTAATAATGTGCTTCATTATTAAACTGTTTTCGGTATAATAATGAGCCTATTTATAACTCAGAGTAGATAAAATAGTTATTTTTAGAATTTGCGTCTCTAATAGGTCTATTATTGATTGTATTCAATTTGGAGTAGTTTATGGCTATCTATTAAAGCACTCGTAGTTTAATAGATCTCTAAGAAAGTTTTTGTCATTTACACCAAAAAACTTCCAATATTAATGCTCAAACTCTACTTTTTAACATCTGTTGCGGATGTAGTTGCATCCGTTACCTTGAATTACCAATTAATACAAAATTCCCAAAAATTTGCAAATTTATTTTTTTTATTTAAAAATTAAAACAAGGGTGCAAATTCTAAAAAATAACATAAAAAACTCGTTTTATAAGGGCATTGGCGCACTCGTCCGATAGAAAACTCCCCTACGGCTCGTTTTCTACATTTGGGACTCGTGCGCCAAATCAATCCTTATAAAACTCGTTCTTTAATATACTATTATGTAATAAGTGAGTAAAGTAATACTTTTTTATACGAGAAGAAAAATTTGCCGTGTGTGCCGCCGTGTAAAAAAAATACTTTACTAACGAGTTGCATACAAAAAATGTTTGGTGTCTGTCCGTTATTAAATGCAAAGGTTTTTTCATTCATCTGCGTTCATAAAAAAATTTTTTGTTCAACACTCAGAATTTTAAAAATTTTAAGCGATTTGGAGCTTTTAAGGGGCTCGTCGAACAAAACAACGTTGTATGCAACTCGTTCGTGTGTGTTAATTGGACTTTTTTGGCATGAGTGAGCCAGTTTAAAGGCGAGTGAAACGAGAAGAAAAAAAAACGGAAGAAAACTACGATGTTTCGGTTCCGTGGACTCATCCAGGGTTAAAAAATATTATAAATTGTGCAGTGGCTAATTAGATACCTGGAAATCTAAACGGCAGTATGAAAAATGTTACAGTGACTTTGAAACTGGTGTAACAAGAAGAATGTGAAAACCGTGTCGGATAATGTTGCATTGGCTTACCTATTTACTGGAATTTATTTATTGTAGCAGGTTAAGTTCTGTTATGATAAGTTGTATCATCTGCTCGATTTTAGGTTATTTTAATCGTGGAAATATCAGGGGCCGTGCGAAGATACAAATAAACCAAGATATCTGTTGATGATATTCAGGATTAAGGATATGTTAGTATACTAGTTACTATTTAGATATTTCTCTTTTTGATTGGTGAAAAATTAACGTAGTTCACACGTGTCTGTTGTGGATCGATAATGGGGATCTTTTTTATTGACTCCTCATGCCATTTGAAATTAGCGGGAATTTCAAACCGGATGAAAATTCTGTACTAGTAGTGGCCGTTCCTGACACAAAAACTGGCATAAATCAAAATTTAACTGTAACCAATCTAGATTTTGTAAGATTACACTGCAAATAGGCAGATAGATATGTTGTAATTGTGGTAATAAATAAATATTGAACTGACTTTTACTTTTACGGCCGTCGTCAAGGCAACGGCTGCGAAATTCAATTTCGCGGCCTGTTGTACGTACGCGAAGTGCTCATTTCGCGTACGGTTGCACACAAAAGCAATTTGTAAGCCTTTAATAATAATTTTCACAGGAGAGCATCTCATCTTATACGTACTATTACTAATAGTGATTTTCTACTTGCGCACTCTGGCCACGTGAAGGTACATACAGTGAGCGGCAAAAGTATGGAATACATTTCTTAAAAATTAAACAAAATGTTTTTCAAAAAAATCTTTGGACAGGTCAATTTTAGTTTATAAAAATACATATTTTAGTACAAAATAAAATTCCAAGCAGTCATTTGTTTTCACTTTTTTAAATGGAAACCCCTTATTTTTTTTCTTGATTCTAATAGCCCTTTTAATTGTCTAAATTCCAGTATAAAAATGTTGTTACCTTACATAAGGAAATTTTTGAGAAAAAAAATAATAAAGTTGGAAAAAATAAATTTTATAACGAATAAAAACAAGTCAAAAACTGTGTTAGTAAGTACTTAAAATTATGGAATTAAATGTTTGAATTGCCATCCCCCAGCTTGTTGACAATAAGCAAGTTTATGAAGAAATTCCCCGTTTTAGTTTTATTCCAGCACCCAATCAAAATTAAAATTTCTATACGTTGTGTTTCTGTTAAATGAGTCATTTTCGAAAACATTTTGTAAAACAAATAACACATACGAATGAAATTGACAGTAACATTTGACTGTTTGATTTATTGACTTATTTTTGTTCGTTATAAAAAAATTTTTTCCAACTTTATTTTTTTTTTCTCAAAAATTTCCTTATGTAAGCTAACAAAATTTTTATACTGTCGTTTAGACAATTAAAAGGGCTATTCGAATCAAGAAAAAAAAATAGGGGGTTTCTATTTAAAAAAAGTATCGATGACGTCATCACTCGAAAACATATGACTGCTTGGAATTTTCTTTGGTACCAAAACATGTATTTTTATAAACTAAAATTGACCTGTCCAAAGATTTTTTTGAAAACAATTTTGTTTAATTTTTAAGGAATTTATTCCATACTTTTCCCGCTCACTGTATAATATCTACGGTGCGATCAATTAAAAAATAAATCGAGTCGGCGTGTTACCTATGGCCAACCCATGCTATAGCATAGGCTCCAAAGCAAACTCGATTTATTTTTTAAATGATCGCTCGGTATAATATTTATACCTATATTTAACATTCTTCAACTCGCTATCAGCCAGTATTTCTAGAGCCCTCCACATACGTTGACAAAACTTCCTTCACCTAAATTCCTCCGCAACGAAATAAAAACGGAACGAAATTTTTAGTTTGTTTCTTATTTTCGCAGGAATGGTAGCTTCTGCAGTACTTGGTGCCGCTGCAGGCACCGGAATGGCCCTGTTTGTGGCTATGACGATTGTTATTTATCGTTATTACAGTCACCGAAGAAAGGTCAAAGAATGGGACTCGTTAGATCGAATGCCGTTTCCCAATACTCCCACAAAGATTATCAACAAGCCAATTTATGCTGTCGCGCAAACGGTAAGTTCCAAATTCAATCGTGTTAGCATTTTTATAAAAATCAAAGTTCGCATAGATAATTTTCAGCACAAGAAGAACATTCGCCCTGAAAATTTATGTTTCTTGATTAAAAAATTATAAAAGTTGAAACAAGTTTCGCGAAGAGATGTAGGCGGGTTATTTTTTATGCTTACGCTTGAATGAAGTTTTAAAGTTTGTATCCAAAAATAATAAACAAGTTACTATTATATATATATGTCAGCGTAGAAAGATTTTATACAGTAATGATAAATTATCGATAGCTAATTAATAATAAAAAGGAACTTTTAATTAACTGCTGTTACAGTTTGTAAAATCTTGACAAATGTCTGAAAATTCTATTACACGACTAATTAAGAAGTTACAAATGGCAAATTTAAAAAATATACTTTATATTTATGTTTGCACCACCATCAAAAAAAGCAGTTAGTTTTTAATCAATATCATACTTCTAATGTGGAGTTTCTTTTCACAAGTGAAATAAAGAATTTTTCTTGAAAATCAAAATTTCAAGGCTATCTTGACGCTGGAAAGATTTTTACCTGGCTAGTACTGTAATAGTAATTTACGTTATAAGTCCGGTAGGTTACAAGTACTACCGGATGTATATCGTAATGTATTTTATTTCATACTGGAAGTCTCTTGTGCATCATAATTTTAATTCAAAAATTAAAAAATCACATTATTTTTCACTTTTCAATGTCAGATTTGATGGATAAAAATAAAACAGTCCGGTAGGTGTTGCTTAGTGACACTTTCCGGCTCTGATACTGTTATATAACTCACCTACCGGACTCAAATTGATGATGTAATCGAACATCTAGTGGATAGTATGAAATAAAATTATTACCTGACTTCCTATTACATTACTAGTACAAGTAAAATGTAATGTGGGTAATAAATCTTATACTAGGGAGGCCGCAGTGTCGGCTACATTATAAGGAACGTCATTTTCTTCTTCTAACATGTCTAGTTTTTTATTTATCAAAACACTGCAGCCCAAAATATAAAAATAAACTGCAAACTGCACGAAATGAAAACTAATAAAACTGCTTGTTCATAAATATTTTTTTTCGTGCCACCATGGATACCGGAACCCGACGTTTTTTGACAGACGTGATTAGGTAGTAAAATTTCACATTTTTACGAATATATTTTTTTAATTGTGCGGTTTCAGGAAATTTTTTATACATTATACGTCATGAAAGTGTGTCCACATGACTTGGAGGCTTTAGGCTTTAAAGAGGCACTCGGACGCTACGCTACTATAAGTCAACCGAGGGGAAAAACATGAATATCTCCCGTGGTGCATACAATATTTTATTTTTTAGTGTCTATACTTAAAACTTAAAACTTTCTTACAAACATTTTGCAGGGAAGATTGCGTGAATATATGGTTAGATACAATGGCCAGCTATAAAAACTAGCCATCACTTTTCTGTCACATCAAAATGCAAATGTGTAATTAATGCTTTAATGACACTGACATTTAAATGATGGCTAACTTTTTTTGCCGGCCACTGTACTATAAAAAATTCCCCGAGGGAGTTATGAGTTGTTTTTCATAATGTGTATCTATGACGAAAACAAACAATATCGTGTTACTAAAAAATAAATAACTATTACTTTACAGTTTATTGTAGGAAACTCTATTTCATACTTTAGCACACTTGCTGTTAAGCAAATTTTGTTTAATTTGCTACATTATCAGTTTTATTGCCGTATTCATTCATTTTACTTTCATTAACTTCAGCTTTTGTCTTTTATCTGGTTACCTAAATTAGAATTATATTACATATTATACTGTATGGTGATAAAGTAAGGAACAAAATTTATAATTGCGTTATTAAATGTTTTCAAGCAAAACGCTCGAACAGGTCGAGTTTATTTTTTAATTAGCCACCTTATGGCATAAAAATTTTACTTATGACGTCATGTATTTTTCATCCAAAATTCTTATGTTAGACAAGGATATTTTACTGCCTTGGGGTATTAGATGGACTTTACATCTGCGTTTATGTGAGGCTGGTTCCGACTGGTTCCAATACGATGGCACAGAATAGAGAACAATTGTTCTCTATTCTGTGACGATGGCGTCCCCGCTCCTCGATTTAACCCCTTTGGATTTTAATTTTTGGAGCCACACGAAAGATTTGGTGTATGAAGTTGAAATAAATACAGACGACCGACTCTAGGAAGCACAGCAGACCCTGTGAATCAGATTCGTAATAACCCAGAAATGTTGAATTCTGTTTAGGAAAATTGGTATAGTTTGTCCAGCGAGAGATTGGTTAACATAAAAATCACTAAATTCTACGTAGAGAAAGTAATATCTAGCGCACGTAAAATTTGAAATAGGTAGCTCGGTGGCCTCATGGCTGTCGGAGACAGTGCTCCGAGGTCGCGGTCCCGGCGCTAGTGGGTTCGAATCCCACCGAAGGGGGAGGATTTTTTCGAAGGAAGGAACCTCCGCCGGGCCATGGATGTGTATGGTATGTCTATCAGGGGCTGACGGTAGGGTGGTGGAAGGAAGAGCGACACTCTTCCGACACCACCGCGAGGTCAGCAGGGTTCGAATCCCAGACCGGATGGGCCTCCCATGGATGTTGTGTGTTGTTGTATTCGTGTTGTGTCGTCCAAAAAAAGGAGAAGAGAGAGGGTGGGCGTGGGTAGCCGGGGAAAGTACCCCGGAGCCCCGCCGCACCACAGGAAAGATGACAAAAACAAGCCGACCGTAAAAGGTACCTGATAGGCCAAGTAAGGTGAAAGGGGAAAAGCTAAAAAAAAAAATTGAAATATATCCTTCAAACAGTAACATTTTTTTGTCCTGAAATTATGCTCTAATTAATGTATTCTACTGCATTTTGTAGTGTTGGGCTACAAGCCTACAATTTAAAATCTCCCAATCACTCGCTGGAGAAAGTTTACCGGCGTACTCAAATGTGTATATCTGCCAACGGAAGGCACATAGAAAAATCTAGTTTACAGTTACCTTTTATTAATTATTATTCTTGGTTAACGTAGTACAGTTTACAGCCACGGAATTTCGTCAGTTATTTTATTGTCAATTCGAAAAAACTTGTGTAGCCTAAGCTTTATTGTCATTATGAGTGAGTGTCATTCAAAATTTTTGTGACAGAAATTCTGTTACGCACAATAAAAATCAAAATGTCATCAGTAGCATCCATGTCAAAAATCCAATTGAATGACAATGACTGACGAAATTCCGTGGCCATGACTGTACGAGTATGTAAAATGTAAATAATTTAATCAATACATTATTTTGACTGTTTAACCACTAAGACGATACTCTTATTACACAGTTGTTCCACAATTTTGCACACACTAGCTCTACATTATTTGCACTTTGAAGAACACCACTTTATTTATTATTCATTTATCATTTATCTCAAGCTACAAAATCGGCTTTTGTACCTAAATAACCTACTGAATTATTGCACACAGGATACAGCGTTTTCAATAAATGTCATTAATTTTATTCAATTTGTCAGATTTGTCACAAACGATTCAGTTATGGTTGCTTAGATACTGTCATCCTTACAAACGCCAACAATTAATTTAGCAGATTATATCGGGACCAGCTGTATATACAGGGTGTTTTCGAAGTTGAGGTGTTCCTTTTAACCTGTGATAGTATGCGTTGTTCTAAAGAGTTTTAGCCAAAGTCACCTTAGTAAAATGTGTACGGCAATGAAGATACAATAAGTTATTTTTTTTGAAATTTTTGAAACCGGTCCTGCTCAAATTTGCGCTGATTTGTTAGAAATTAGAATTGACAAAAAAAAATCAAATGAGCATGGACGTTAATCAAATATACTGTCAGAGTTGTCATCTAATTAGTCGGAATGGTTTTATCATTACGAAAATAATGAGCTCACAGATATGTTGCTAATGAATGGGCAATGTTATCACGTTATCAGAATGCAGCTGCGGCGTCCAGAGAGACACCAGTTAGTTATTAAATCTAGGACAGCGGAGAAATAGACAGGACCGGACTTAAAATTTTAGAAAACAATAAAAATATACAATCAATTATCTCCCTTAATACAAACATTTTACTAAGAAGATTTAGGCTAAAATTCTTAAGAATAATGTATAGTATCTCGTGTTACAAGGAACCCCTCAACTTCGAAAACACCCTGTATAAAATACCGTGAGATCATTTAAATTTATAAATAAAGTAGGCTATGACTTTTGGATTAAATTGACAACACTGTTGAAATTTGAAAACTTGATTTGAATTGTCAAAAGGGCGTTTTAAAATTCAATACAAAATATCAAACAACGACTTAACAGTTGTATCCAAGCCGGAGGAGAACACTTTGAACATTTTCTATGATTTATCAATAACACTGTATTATTTTCTAGTGCTTCATTTCTTTTAAATTAAAACAACACAACAGTATTGCCAATCTAAGTCAAAGCCCACTTTAATTATGAATGTGAGTTTTTTTTCGTAAGTTGGGAATATTTTTACAAAATTACTTTGGCAAATCTGATATCTTAAATAGTGTCAACTAGGCGAATCCGCCTACGTTTATGCAACTATCAGTACTCTCACATTAAAAAAGAATTGACAGCAGAATAACCAACAATAGTATTACCAACCCATGAAAAAAAGACACAGTCATTTATAATCACCCAGTACTTATTGAAGAGCTACTTCGGGCTGCAACATTTGCAACAAAAAACTCGCGAAATTTTTTAATTTGCTAAAAAACTGTTGACATTAATCAAATTGTGTCACAAAACTGTACAGAATTAAAAAATAGTTTTAGTTAATGGATGAAAATGCGCAGTTAAAGTTGCAATGAAATTATGTTCCAGAGCGCCGGGAAACTAGCAATTTTATTACGTATTGCGTCATTTCATTTCATTTGAATATCTTTATAACGAGCCACCTGAAATGTTAACAAGGGTGAACTGTTTTAATTAGCGATTACAGAAAAATCATTCTGATCTAAAACGCAATTTCCAATGATTAGCTAGGTACTTCATTGGATTTTTGTAAAAGTTCTGGGGCACATTTTTTAAATATGCACTTATTTTAAGGACGCGCATTTGTGTAGTTACGTGGTTTATTATTTGTTTCCTATTTTTTAAGTGCATGATGCACATTCGAGAGTAACCCTGAATTAATTTCTTTACAACTTATGATGATTTTATTCATTCATCACCAGTAAATTTCATACACAAGTATACTCCGTACTCTGATAGATTGCACGTTTTTTGACAGAAGACAGACACAGAAACTGGTTTGGCGGGAATTAATCTGCAGGGATACAACGGTTTTCTACATAACGTGAAACGAGAGTTTAGTATTTTTCACTGCTTTATGTTTTGGAACTAGAATTTAAAAACGTGCAATCTATCACCGTACGGAGTATATCAGCTCATTATCATTCAAATAGGTGAAACCTGTTTATTACGCATCAGAACTACATAAGTTTACTTACTTTCTTATTTGTGGCGTCTTTGTATATTAAGCTTATACCTACTTATAATATAAATAAGTATGTTTAATTTCTTAGTTAAATTTGATGACAAAATGGCTCAAAAAAATCATGAAAGACTTTTGTCGTTATTTAATTCAAAATTAAGTCATTCTGACAAGAACCTCAATATCTTGATCTCAATTTAAATCACAAATGGCTTTCGCCAACCTGAAGAAAACCGATATGATTTTGATCAATGGCGAAGCCCGTGGACATTCAGAGCCAACATGGCAAATTTACGGTGAAAGGTTACCTCAAAGGATACTTCAATGCACGAACCTTTGTTAACGTTGTGCAGCATCTTCGTGATTTCGAGCGTTTCCACATGAATAAACGCGATCTTGCACGTTGGACGTCAATGAGAAGATCGTATTTCACTTGCAGAAGAAGAAATTCTTCATGAAATTGAAAACCAGCCACGAACAAGTACTTGGCGTCTTGCAGATCAACTGGAAGTTTCTCAGTTTGTAGTTCGGCCTAACCTAAAGGAGCAAGGCTTACATCCATATCAAATTCAAAAAGTTCAGGCACTGAAACCAGAGCATTTACCTTTTATGTTTCATTTAATGCTTATACTCATAATTACAGTCTTTTTACTTTGTTGTTTAAGTCTTTGTTATATTCTGAATAAGTTGAAGGCAATATTTTATCATCACTTTACAAATTTTATCAGAAATTCATGATGAAACTCAAAAAATGTTAATAAAAAAAATCCAACATAACCTCGAATGACATAAAACGTTGACTGTTTTAGGTTGGTCGTTCGTCAAAACTGCCCGCCAATTTTTCAGCGATTTCTAAACAACTTGATTCCTTTGATTCTCTTGTAAACTATTAACATTTGTAGATAAACTCTGTCCACTCATAGATTGCTTGACATAAATGTTACTAAAAATGTTCAGTTACGCTATAACAAATAGATCCGGCACGAAATTTTAAAAAATGGAAAGAGCAGGTTTACACGTGATACACATTTTCGAAATTCCGAAAAAGCTGGCTATTGAAATTAAAATATCCAGCTTTTTTCGGAAATGGCTAAACACAAGCAAGAGATTATTTGGTAATTGTTCACTTTAACTACTTCCGGAATTTTCGCGTTTTTTCTGGCTAGACAGCCTCAGGGCGTCCTCCTAGATCGTTTCCCACCATTCAAACCTTGTGCAAATGCCTTTTTTCTCTCTTGTTGTGTTTCAAGGTCGCGTCAAGGTCGCGCCAATGTCTTAGTATAACTGAAGGGTAAGGAACATTCATTTGCACAAGGTTTGAGTGGTAGAAAACGATGCAGGAGGACGCCCTGAGGCTGTCTAACCAGAAAAAACGGGAAAATTCCAGAAGTAGTTAAAGTGACAAATGGCCGATTATTTAATATGTACTCCTATTTAATGCATGAACAAAAATTACCTCTGTATCATTTTCGATGTTTGTAATGTTACTTAAAGTGTTCATAATGCTGGATTCTTGAGGCACGCACTCACTTCACAAATTTAAAAAAATCAACAAAAAATCGCAATGGAAAAGATCAGAACAGCAACACGATCAAAACGAATACCCTTTAAAACCAGAGAATCGCAAAACAAAGCTCTAAAGATGAAAAATCGCAAATCTAAATGCTTAAACCACTTGACAGAACTGACAATTTCAAATTTGAAATGTCATATAATTTATTTTTCGCTGGGGTTTCATAACAACCAATGAGAATCAGTGGCGCGAATGCTTCAAGATATTACCAACACAATCTACAGCGTGATCAACAATGACTGAGTCTGTTGGGTGTTGGCAATGAAACAGTTGAAAAGTGCTGGTGTTTTTTGTCTCGTAATTCGCGCTGACTGAATTTTTTAACTTGAGACGACATTAAAAACATTTTCGGTTATGCCGGTTATGTTTATGCTATTACAAAAATGAACCTTTGATGGTAAATTTTAAATTTGCCAAATCTCATTGTTACCAACAGACTCAGTCATTCTTGATCACACCGTATGACACTTTCTTAATATTTTAATCTTATGGTTTGGGGATTTTGTTATCTAAGGATCACGGCTTCCTAGATTAATAAGAGTCGAAGCCTCTAATACGGCTGGTCGAGTTCATCAGTTGCAAGCATTTTTACTGTTCCTGAGAGGGCGCCACTATACATTTGTGTATTTGGCTGCTTAACCGCGTACAAATCTCATTTTAAAAAGAATCGTAATTTGTATGTTACATACACTACTTCAAAAAGTGGATTATTGATTAAAAAAAACATTAATACGATTTTTCATTAATTTAATTTAAATAATTTACGTTTTTTGGTAGAGGCCGCTACTATACTTTTGGCTTTTGAAGGAACAGACAGTTCAAGGAACTCGACCAGCCGTATTAGAGGCTTCAACTCTTATTAATCTAGGAAGCCGTGCTAAGGATATTTAAAAAAATGCATTCTATCGGTGGACGTAGTCTATAAGGCAGTTTGGATTATTTTGCCTATTAATAACCTCAATTTTGATTGTTGTGTCAATTTTGAAAATGGAATGTCAAATTTACGAACAAAACATTCAAGAAGTTTTAAAAATCAGACAAATGGAATAGAACGAGATTTTATTAATAAAAAATAGAAAATAAATAAATAAAAACTATAAACTTAATAATTTTTCATCGTTCATATTGACAAATTGTAGATTAATTTGACAACTTAATTCATACATTAAAAACCATTACCATTACCATTACCAAAAACCATGTCATTATGACAGCGAAAAAAGTTTGCCCTAACTTTTCCAGCGACAAAACGGAACCTAACGTTTGAAAGCGTCTGATTCTAGTAGGTCTGCATCATCGGTCTCTAGCAACCCTGACATGACAACCAAAAGTGTAAACAATTTTTTCTTAAACTTGCGTTGTCAGAAAAGTATCTAATCTGTGAAAATGTGGCGATTTGGAGAGTCTTCGAGTGGAGAAATTGAAAAAGCCATCAACAATAATGTGCCTTAAATTGTCTTACTGAATTATACTCAAGCTTTTTTTGTGGGTCGAAGTAAACTTGCCATTTATAATTCGAGTTTTGTTGCCTGGCAATTAAACTCAAAAAACTGCCAGAGGCAGTTTTTTTCGTTAAATTGCCAGGCAACAAAATTCTCATTGAAATCTCAAGTTTACTTCGACAAAAAAACCTCGTGTAATTATAAGTGACAACAATTTCATCATTCAAGTGTGACAATTTCAATAAAGCATGCTTTAGAGTAATTTTTTTTATATGACAAAAAAATTATGTGCAAAATGTAATGATCGCAATAGTACAAGATAGTACATATATAGGTGTCCCAGAACTGCCTCACCAGAGAAAAATATAGTATTTGGGTAAATGTGATAATCTCAATTTTGAAAAAAAAAAGTCCCATCTCAAGCGATAATCGAGAAAGGACTTCCTAAACTGAACTAATCAGTTGAGCACGATCAAGGTAGGGTGACCTCAATTTTGCCATGCCGCGATATTCCACACCAGAAAACCTCAAAACTCCAAGTAAACTTTTCGCTGATTGTTGCGATATCAATACATAATACAATACAAATAAGGCATGGTAGCTGTGCTGTGCTGTGAAGTTCTAGCTTTTGAAGGTGTTTTATTCACAGTAAATCCTCACTTTTTTGCATTTAGTGTTGGCTATTATTTAGAGTTTGTTACCGTTGATCTAATCTCTACGTTGTTTTGATTTTTTTCCTCGCTTACTGTTTCACTCACTTTTTTCTGGTAAGTACGCTATCGCTAATAACCGGTTTCTATCTCTAACGCGGGTGCCAGCCGATTGTTGCGATCTTGCTTGCACCCATACATTGCAGGAGGCGTTTATATATTTCTCTAATCACTATCTTTTAACGTTAATAATTATCAGTTGGTGGTTTTTTTTTTTTTTTTTTTTTTTTTTTTAAACATGTGATAAAGATGGGTAAATGTGGTAAGTGTAATCGCTCCATTAGCCGTCATGACGATTACTTATCTTGTAATTCTACTTGCAAGTTAGATTATCATGTGAATTGTTGCGGGATAGATGATGACGAGCTAAAGATGTTAAAATCGGCTGGAAAGGCTAAGAATTGGAAGTGTAACTGGTGTGCATCGACTAGTCCCACACAAAACAAAGTTAATCCTCTCGAGAATTCTGGTTCATCGGGTTCTCGGCATCAGTCATCTGTGCAGCCAGATTCAGCAGATGATTTTTTGAAAAAACTGGGTGTAGAGATCATGGATATTGTGCGAAGCTGTGTAAATAAGCAGATGGTTGTCCTTAAAACTGAAATTGATACACTTAAAGATCATAATGTTTTACTACAACATGAGGTTAAAAGATTGAACTCATTACTTGATGGTACAAGTCTGAAGGATGAAGGTAATGCAAATGTTACTCATTCTCAAGTTTTGGCTCAGAATAAAGAACCCCAGAGTCAACAAACCTTTGTTATCAAGCCAAAAAATAAAAATCAAGATAAGTCTCAAACAATAAATGATATTCTAAGTGGAGTTGATATATTAAATCAAGATTTTCATTTTAGTAGAGTTAAACAAATCAAGGATGGCGGTATTTTGGTAGGATGTGACTCGATTTCAAAAAGATTGCTGTAGAAAAACTATCAGAAAAGTATGATATTCACGAACCTAGAAAATTATTGCCCCGAATCTGTATTGTTGGTATTTCTGATATAATTCCAGAAGATTCAGTAATTTCATATATTACAACAAAAAATCCTGATATTTTTGATACTAATTCGGTTTGTAAACTACTCAATTTTTCTGCATTGAAAAAGAATGATAAAGTTTTCAGGGCTGTTTTGCAGGTTGATTTAATGACTTACAGGAAGGCTCTAACTAGAAGTCATCTTATTGTTGGTCTCGACACCTGTAAAATTTTTGATGCAGTTGAACTAACTCGCTGTTACAGATGCTGCGGCTACGGTCATACTTTTCGCAGTTGTAATAATGCTTTGGCGTGCTCGAAATGTGGAGAAAAGCATAATACTAAAGAATGTCAATCCGAAATTCTTCGATGTATTAACTGTATTAATCTGAATTCACGTCAGAAGGGAGATATTGATACTCGTCATTTTGTTTGGGAATCTGGTAAATGTGTATCCTATCAGGAATTACTGACTAAAGCCAAAAGAGATGTCTTTGGCATTTCAGCATAGCCATCACCTTCTTTCTCACCTTCGCGAGTATTGGTTGATGAATCTCATTTACACGTAAGCCCAGTAAACCAACGCAAATCGCACTTGTCGGTCTATTACCAAAACGTGCGCAGTCTAAGGAATAAATTGACCGAACTCTACAATGGCATTATTTCATCAAAGTTTGATGTGGTTATTATCTCGGAAACATGGTTGAATGACTCGCTCTTGGACAACGAACTATGTAACAGTTCTTATTACATTTTCAGATCTGACAGGGATTTTATTACTTGCCAATGTTCTAGGGGGGGTGGTATGCTTGTTGCTGTGAGTACCGCTTTTGTTATGGAAAGAATTGATTTGAACAACACGGATTTTTCTCTGTTACCGAATGTTGATATTGTTTGTGTAAAAATATCAATTCCCAAGACTTCAATTCTTTACATTTTTGCTCTCTATGTCCCACCTAACTCTTCTATTGATGTGTATGTGAAGCTTTTTGATAGCTTTGAATCTCTTGACTTTGTATTGAATAAAAACGTTATCATTATTGGCGATTTCAATATCTCTCATTATGTTTTGGCTTTAAGTGGCGTCCAAGACAACAAATCTAGAATATTTCTTGAATTCTGTAATTACATGGGTTTTCATCAGAACAACAATATCGCTAATGACTTCAACAGAATACTGGACCTAGTTTGCTCGAACAAGAAATGTGTGGTTAGCAAGGCCGTTGATATATTGTGTAAAGAGGATGTTCATCATCCACCCCTTCACATTCTATATGCTTATAAATATGACACATCAGTTAAAGGTATTTCATCTAAGAAACAACATTTTAATTTTCTAAAAGCTGATTTTGTTGCAATAAACAAAAAATTGTCTGACATTGACTGGTCTTTTCTAAAACCTATATCTGATATTGACGTTATGATGGAGGCGTTTTATAGCAAACTGAATGATATATTTAGTATTTGTGTTCCAAGATCCCTACGTTTTTACAAATCGAAATATCCCCCTTGGTTTAATAGCTCAATCGTTAAGCAGCTGAGACAAAAACATAAACTTTGGCTAATATACAAACAAAGCAAATCTCCTTTATGCTACGATGAATTCAAGTCTATCAGAAAGATTATCAAGTTAGAAATCAAACGTGCCCATTGTAAATATATTTTACAAGTGGAACAAAATATAACAAAAGATCCTAAAAGTTTTTGGTCTTATATCGATTGTATTAAGAAAAACAATTTTATACCTACTTACATGACTTTCAACGACAAGGAACTGCAGACTCCTACAGACATAGCAAATGGTTTTGCTGATTTCTTTCAACAAACTTATACCTCATCTTCCACAGCAGTTTCAGATAATAATCACTTCGATATGTATTCGCGCAATTCCGGCTGCTTAACTATTCCGACTTTTACTGTAACTAATATGAGTGATGCAATAAAAAAACTCAAAACTAAAAAATCCTCTGGCCCGGATGGTATTCCTGCTTTTGTAATTAAAAACATTTGTGACAATATTACAACCCCACTTACTATAATTTTTAACCGTGCGTTAAGTTCCTCGACATTTCCTGCTGTTTTTAAAAATTCAATAATTTGTCCGATCTATAAAAAAGGTGATAGAAAACAAATTCACAATTATAGGCCTGTGGTTCTGCTGTCGAGCTTTGCTAAGGTTTTTGAGATCTTACTTCACGATACGTTATCCCCCTTCGTGAAAAACCAGTTATCGAACTTTCAACATGGCTTTGTGAAGGGCCGATCTACTGTTACAAACTTATGCAGTTTTGTGCAGTTTGTGGCTGATTGCATGAATGATCGTTCTCAAGTTGATGTTGTATTCACGGACTTGTCGAAAGCGTTTGACACAATTGATCATCCAATACTGTTAGGAAAACTTTCCAAATTTGGACTCTGTACCAATTTTGTCGAATTTTTTAGGTCATATTTCAGTGGTCGTTGTCAGTATGTTAATTGTGCTGGCTTTCAATCACACGTGATCAATGTTTCGTCTGGTGTACCGCAGGGCTCCATTCTTGGACCACTTTTGTTTAATGTCTTCATTAATAATATAGCGGATGTTGTTGACTCTCAAATTTTATTATATGCTGATGATTTCAAAATTTACTCAAGAATTGACCATGCTGTTGACTGCCTGCGAATGCAGGATACCATTGATGAAGTGGTAACCTGGTGCAACAGCAATGGTCTAAAACTAAACAAGGATAAATGCTGCATTATGTCATTTACCAGAAAGACTCAGCCTATTCATCATCACTATACTCTTGACATCTCAGACCTACAACGCTGTACAAAACATGTTGATCTAGGAATAACTCTCGACAGTAACTTGTCCTTCTTAGATCATGTTGAGGGCATGGTTACCAGATCGGTTAGATCCCTTGGGTTTGTCATCAGAAACTCTCGGAGTTTCAATAATACTGATACTGTGAAACGTTTGTATTTTGCTTTCGTGAGATCGAAATTGGAATATGCTAGTGTGGTTTGGTCTACTGGTTATAAGTCACAGATTGAGGATCTTGAGAAAATACAAAGACGTCTTCTAAAATACCTGAGCTTCAAAGTTGATGGTACTTATCCAGAGAACGGCCATCCACAACACGACCTGTTACGTCGTTGGAATGTAGACAGTCTTTTGCATCGCCGCGTTTGCCATTCCCTTATTTTTTTACATCGACTAATTAACAACGTCTTCGACTGTCCTGAACTGCTGGGTAAAATTAATTTTCATGTACCTAGGCTGGCATCCAGAAATCAGTTGACTTTTTATATGGATACTCCTCGCATTAATACGCAAAAATTTTCTCCGCTCTACATGATGTGTCATAATTCTAATAAGCTACCTTCCCTCGATATTTTCAACTGCACTATTAGAGACATAAAGGGGATGTGCTTCAATACAGATTAATATACTGATTTTGGTTTTTCCTACCCTCTAATTGGACTACATGTCTGTTGGGTGGTGTAATAATAA
Source organism: Tenebrio molitor (assembly GCF_963966145.1). Taxonomy (NCBI): domain Eukaryota; kingdom Metazoa; phylum Arthropoda; class Insecta; order Coleoptera; family Tenebrionidae; genus Tenebrio; species Tenebrio molitor. The sequence continues at coordinate 21,450,807 of NC_091051.1, read as the reverse complement.
TAATAATTATTATTATTATTTTTGCTGTCCAGCCACCTGCCCGATTTGTTAGTAATTCTCGTACTTGAGGAAATTAAAAATTTTATAAGTCGGTTATGTGAGCTGCAGGAAAATTTATTTTGATCATCTTGGAGCCTCTTTTGCTGTCGCCCTGTTTTCTATGGGAAGGCAGTTCTGGGACAGGCTGTATATCCCAAACCTCATTTGTTTGAAGGTACATCATTTAGGAATGTGACAAAGTGCTGGAACTAGTTATGAAAGTCATACTTTTTTCATGAATTTGCAATTTGCAGAGGGCGTCCTGCTGAGTTAATCAGGCAAATGAGTGAAAAATGAGACGTGTTGTACACATTATTTTTTGCATATCGCTGTAAGTTGAGAAATTTGGCTTAAAAGGATTTATGAGAAAAAAAAACTACCCAAAGGGGCCGGCCACAAACAAACTCTCCGGATCGGGGAGCGGAATAGGAGAGAAAGACGGATAAATCTGGGGACAGTACCACATTTATTTGGTCCTGCTTACAGGGGCGACTTGCCAGATTTCGGCACCTCGCAGGGTGCTGTACAGTGGAGTACCGGTCGCTCCTCGCTCAGTTTTTGCGGTCTTCGTCGGATGGTCCAGTGGGGCCGAGAAGTGGACTCGAGAAGGGCCGTACAAGTTACTAGCAAGTGTTATAGTCGCCTGGCGGAGCTCTTCCGGAGTCGGGGCTCGCCTTCTTCCTGGCCGGCGCGGTGCCCGGTGGTGCCTCCACGAGGTGGCGCGGGGCTGGTGGTGAAGATGTCGGATGATGGAGGATGCTGTAGGGTGATATAGAATGATCTCGCGTGCCTGAGTGATCTCGAATCGTTGAGTGATTGAATCCTGAATGATACAATCCTGGAGATTGGATGATAGGATCCTGCTGGTCGCCTTCTGTCGCGAATTACCGTTTTTGATCCGTCCCTGGACGTCATCGGGCCCGATCTCGCAGCGGATCGTGGTTCCTGTTTTCGCCGGTCGATTTAGCGGTCGATGAACCTTCGGCTCCAGGACGCTATTTCACACGAGCGCCGGGACACTGGTCCAACACGGCTAGTAGTGCGAGGTGTTTCGTTCGACTTTTTGCCGAGAAAAGAAAAAATTCGAGCCGTTGCGATTTGCCTCGCCGCTCTCCGCCGCGCCGGGTTGAAATGGTTTTGGCAGTGGCGGCTGGTACAGGAGGGGCAGATGGGCAATGCCCCCCCAAAACAAATTGTAAAAATAAGGATAACAATAAATATAAAAATCGTTATATTATAGTCTATTCAAATATTTAAATTGTAATAAGTTCGAATCGCCTTTGTAATGTGACAATGGGTGCATTTTGTACTTTGCGCGCCGCTCAGCGTCATTTGGATCTTGCGTTACAAAAGCGCCTCGCGGCGTAGGCAAGCACTAGCTTGCCCCGCTTCGTTTATTTTCCCCCACGACGTACGACGCTTCTACAAGTTCTCCGAGAACATCATGTTAAAAAATCCCTATGACGCCGATGCCCATCTCTGTGGGCAAGGGCGACTTTGCCCACAGCGAATAAGAACACATAATTTACCGGACTTCATCGAACGTTGAATTGTTTTTAGCTCGATTGCATCCGAAGTTGTGAATTTCAAATTTTAACGAGATTAACGAGATTTTAACTGATTTACAAGTTCGCAACACTTGTCGTCTAATTCTTAATCAAACGTGTGTTTAGTGCTTTTATTTTCTGCTTTCATTCTGCATTAATAGTAACATTAGGTTTCAGTCGTGCTCTACGTAGTCGTGCTATTTACGAATATTATCATGAATTCCGTTCAATCAATTAAAAATTTAAATACCGCCGTTGGACTTGGATTTGAAGAGCGGAAAGAAATTAAACAGTTGGGTCCACCTCGTCCAAACCTGAAAATTTGTAAACAAAATTTGATCAAGGGTAAAATTGTGGTAAGAAATTTTAACAGACGTATGTACAATAATGCTAGTTGGTTATGTACTTGCGATGTAAGTAACTCATTTTATTGTTTCGTGTGTTTGGTAATGGGATCCGCTGATTGCGATCCTGCCTGGGTTCAGACCGCTGTTACAGATTTAAAACATTTGGGCCAAAAAGTTAAAAAGCATGCAATAAGCCAAAAACATTTATTTTATTCAGTCGAGTTTGGAATTTTGGGCAACACGGACCTCCGTAACCAGCTGAGTGGGGTATATCGCCTTGAAATTCAAAAACATAATGAAAAAGTGAAACAAAATCGATATATTTTAAGAAAACTTAATGACGCGATAAAATTTTGCGGGGCATTTGAGTTAGCATTACGTAGACATGATGAAGGGGTTGAGAGCAATAACCCAGGCATTTTTCGAGGATTGATAAATTTAATTCCCGAAGTTGACGATATTTTAAAATTACACATAGATCAATCTAAAAACACCGTCTTCACTGGCACTGACATGGATATAGACAGCAATAAAAAAGTATTGGGTACAATCCGAATTGATCCAAGTGTGCCCTCCCTTTCAATTTGGTCACGAGCCGCCACTGGGTTTTGGTGAGGCGCAAGTTAGCGGGCGATTTTACCGACCGATAACTGCGTCACAGTATCCTTTGACAATCATCTCCGAGATGGAATAAAATGATGCAAAAAAGTACTACTTTCACTGCGATTTTTCGTGTAAAAAAGAACTACTTACTTTCATTACGATATGCAAAAAAATATATACTCTATTTCATATAAATGTGCATCTAAGCAAGCCATGAAAATCTGATTTTCTGTTGGTAGTAAAGCCACAGAATAGAATCAATCAGAAGGCAAAGTCGGCAAAATCGCCTTTGATCTCAGTCAGCCAGCGGCAGCCATTATTATAGAGTAGAATATCAGGTCCGCATTTACAACATGTGAGCCCGAGGTTCAGGTCCGGACTCGCATAAATTGTTTTGAGTTATTTGTGCGAAAAGTACATCGAATTACAGCGATAATTTGCACTAGAGCAAAACGGTCGTCAAGAAATTACCTTAGATACCAGTTCAGTGCAAATGTCATGACTGTCAACGACACACAAAATTACGTTTATTTGTACTTACCATGTAAATTTTTCTCAGGAAATAGTCTGCCAAAATTCCTCTCGTGCATGTAAAATTGTCTCATAATTTCTTCTCGTGCGCTTCGCGCACTCGAGAAAATTAAATTATCGACAATTTGACATGCACTCGGGATATTATTGTGATAGGAGCTTATAAAAAAGTTTTTCCAGAAATGTTACAAAGTACGGAGTCGAATATGAATATAATTAGACTTGTAATAAAGTGTAAAGGGACGGTCACGTGATCTGCGCGCAAAACCAATCTGTGTGGTCGAGTCCATTCGCCGGAAAATAGGGGAGATTTGTCAGAGAGTTGTTTACATGTTTATGCAGTGCAATTTTATTTATACCACTTTGCTTTATACGCTTACCAAGTTCACCCAAGGCTTCAAATCTGTCTTCACAAGCTAACTGAAGATAACTTTACAGTGTTTTCGTAAGTACAAAAAAATAATAGGAAAATTAATTTTATAACCTCACTTTCAATAGCAATTGACTTGTAAATGAAATGAAATAAAAACTTAACTAACACCATCGGAATTTTGTAGGTTTTGTTTGGAATGGCTTCGCATCAAACTTTTGGCCAGCGTGGGAAAATTTTACAGTCAAGCTCGCGAAATTATAGCCAGCGTTATCGCATTTATGAAACACGAATCAGTGTGTTAGAAACAATCAGGAGTTATAAAATTTAATAAAAAGTTGATTTTACGTGTAATACTTTTATCCACAATTCTGCATGCATAAATTACATTAGTATTATAAAATAATAATGCTAGACTTCGCCTCCAAATCTGGCAAAAATTCCCTATTCATTATTATGGATTATATCATAAACTGCTTAAAACGTTTCATTCTACGGTGAAAATTTCCCATGATGCGCCACTGTCGTGATTCCCAGTGATTCTCATTTTCTCTACGCCACTGACGTATTAAAGGCCGCGCAAGCTAAGCTCCGCCCCAGGTCCTTTACAGTTTAATACGATTCTAATTCAATTCAAGAAGTATCAAGAATCACACAAATGGAATAGAACGAGGTTTTAATTATTAATAAAAAATAGAAAATAAATAAATAATACTTAACAACGTAATATTTTGTCATCCATATGTGACAATTTCAGTAAAGCATAATTTAGAGTATTTTTTTATGTGACAGAAAAATTACGTTCAAAAGTTAATGAAAGTACCTACATAATAGTAGTTTCTTACCTTCCTCGATTATGTTCTTTTGGAAAAGTGAAGAAAGCCAAATTACAGTTGTAGGCTTTGTTTTCACATTTTTTTGCCGTACAAACCATGCCACCTTTGAGCTTACTTATCTTAATATTATTCATGTATCGCCACCACTGGTAGGAAACCAATTGCGTCAACCGCGGTTATGATACGCTACTGACTTCTACTCTGAACTTATGGCCGCTTCATCTGCGCGGCTTAGATGCGCGGACTTTTCCCGCCCAAGAGAGTTTGTCTTCTGATTGATTCTATTCTGTGGTAAAGCTAAAGCTAGTGACTTTGACTTTCAAAGTTGCTTGCTCTGCGCGAACCCGATTTGACTAATTTTTCAGTTTTTGTCCATTTTAACATTGCTGATTTCAAAAGCAATGTTACGTTTTTTTACTGATTAAATTAAAGTAATTCTTATTTGTTTTTGTCTTTGTATTTTTACCACGTAAAGATTTATTGGACATGACCTTCATAAATGTGACTTTTGTAATGTAACTAAATTAAAGGTGCTTTTACAAATGCACAGCTCACTTGATGAACATTTATATGAAATCAATTATATATTTTTTTAATCCTGGTCCTCTATTTAGGAAATACGCAATTTGAAAATACCTACATATAAAAAAGACAACGCTGTAACCTGAGAATTACCTCTACCTAGAAACACGTAATATAATATTAGAAATTTCTAGGTATACCTAGGCAACCATTTTGATAAGCTTCAGTAATATTTTTTTTATTTTAGTAACCGTGGAGTGTGAGAAGACATGTTTCGCGCATGAGCGCATTATTTGAGGCACGAGCGACGAAAGAGCGAGTGCTTCATTTGCGAATGTGCCAAATACGTCTTCGTGCATCGAAGTTTGTAGAGGTGTTGGATTTTCTCATGGGCTATGAGTCATATCTGCGCAAACGACAAATACCGCTCTCAAGTAGGCGCTACAAATCGATCGGAAAGCATCTTTACGTTCGTTACGTTAGTAGCATTGCCATCTAGAACACCAGGCCTTAAGCCAGACAGCGTGTGACGTCACGAGGAAGGTCAAACGTCAAAATTTGTTTACATTTTCAGAAAGTATCAAACACGGTGTTTTAATCATTCTTATGGAAGATTGAAAATTATGAGATAAGCAAAAGCTTGGTGGCAAGTGAATATAATAATTTCAGTTGATACCAGGGTATTTACTGTTCACCGAACATCGCAAAAGACGTTGAAACCTGGGAAGTATTTTTATACCCTATCAACATTTTCGTGATTGTAAGTCGTTGTAAGTACAATTTAGTTGAAAAAATATTTGCTACACACATAATTAAGATTTAAGAAGCATTTGTTGTGATTTGGTGTTATTTAAATTATTCCCAACCGAATTTTATTATTATGTCAAATTATTTTCAGAATTCTCAAAAAGGCGAAATATTTTTTGGATGATTTTGAAGCACTAGTGCGCGAAATCTACGTTCGCGGTTAACTGTTGCGGTTGTGAAATGTCATTTTGAAGGTAGTGAGTTCAAAATAGTTAAATATTTACATTAGAGTACGGTATGAGTATTTTTTCTAATTTGCTGTTTTAACAAAGCTGTTAACGCATCCGCTTTGAATGCGTTAATAAGCTATTTTAGAATCTGCGTCTTTAATAAGTCTATTATTGTATTCAATTTGGAGTCGTTTAGTTACCTACCTTGTCCGTGTTAACCCACATAAGTCGTCTTCTAATTCTCGCAAATAGTAAATATCATTTCCAACATAAAAACACATGCCCAAAATTTCCATATCACCTCATTATTTTTTCGAGCAATCCCCACCCTCTTCCACCCCTCGTAATCGGATTGACACCAAACTCAATTCGGTGGTCACTATTACAGAGTTATTTCCAATGGCAAGATCCGAGATTATTTTGTTAAAAGTTTCGTCAGTTATCGCCGTCGATCTATGAAGACGTAAATAACTTTATAAGTCCGCCATATTGGAAAAATCCGCAAATGGTAAACATCGTTTCCGACATAAAAACACATGCCCTTTCAAACGGTAAAGTCAAATTTCCATGTTCCCTTATTATTTTTTTTACCTACCCCACCCTCTTCCACCCCTCGTGGTCCGATTGACACCAAAAGCTTTTCAACTCGAGAGACCATGGGTAAGTTTGTGTTGGTCAAATTTGAAAGCAATCGGACAAAGCGTTTTTGAGTAATCGTGGGAGAACGAAAAGTGGGACAGACAGACGCAGACAGACGCACAGACAGACGCACAGACAGACGCACAGACAGACGTACAGACAGACATCATTTTAAAAACTTCATAAGCGTGTTCAGGGGACCTCAAAACGTAAAGATCTGATGAAATTAGCAATTCGAAATTTTGGACCGATCACAATAACTTACCCACCTTTGGTCGGGTAAGTTAAAAATTAAAACAAGGGTGCAAATTCTAAAAAATAACATAAAAAACTTGTTTTATAACGGCATAAGGGCGCACTCGTTCCATACAAAACTCCCCTACGGGTCGTTTTCTACACCTGGAACTCGTGCGCCAAATCGACCCTTATAAAACTCGTTCTTTAATATACTATTAACACATCCGAAATCTAGGACCTTTTTTCAGCTGGTAACACACATTGTCGGCAGCAAATTGACTCTGGTATTCTCTGCTATTTGCCGCGTTTGTATAATTCATCTTTAATTGCAATTTTACTTGCGAAAATGACAATTATGTTTAGTCTAGATTCAAAATTAGAATGATTTTAGTTGTAAAAAACGCGTATTTAATATGCAAATTAGAAAAAATAGCATTAAAAAATCGTTTTATAAAACTTAAGAGTACTCGTCATTTACAGGCACTCCTGCCTGCGGCAGTCGTGCTGCAAATCTGACTCGTGTCTTAATATAAGTTTTATAAAACTCATGTTTTAATATACTATTTCAGCGCGAAACCTAGGTTTCAGGCACGAGTCGAACCCGAGTGCCTGATTAGTTGCCCCAACTAATAAAGCCCTGTAAAATAGCTACCTTACGACATTTATAAGTATTAGACTTTTCGGCTGACCAAATGTTTTGTTTTGCACATTTTTATGAAATAACAAATGTCAAGCTTTTTGACATACATAGCTGCCAACCCGATAGTAGTATTTTCCCTATTATGATAATGATTATTTATTAGTCAATAAAAGTTAAAAAAAAACATTTATCGGAAAAAGAATACACTAAATTAAAAAGTAACGTTTAAATACTTTAATTTTAAAGTAACTGTAAAAAGAGTAAATTAACCGTGTTACCGCACTCCCCCAAAAATTTACAACATCTGTCGGTAAATCGCAGCTACCTTAACATAAATTGAAAGGTAAAGGTATGTTTAACAGTTAGGGAAGCGGAAAATATTATTTTCCGTTGACCGCTAATTAATTTCAATATTAACGAATTATTTTGTCTAAAATATAGTGTATTAATGAACCTCATTAATACACTATTTTTCATTAATCAACGATTTTTGCGATTGTGATGACATATTGATGTATAAACAACCTCGAACATACATTGTTTGTACTTACCAACGCATGTCATATTTTTCAAAGGTAACTAGGTTTTCTTAGCAACCGTGCCGTGATTTTTACGTGAAATTGAATGTGAATGGAGTTAACGTCTCTGACACTCTTTGCGGAAAAGTGAATAGAAAGTGTTGAAAAATTTAAAAATGGCCTACCCTGAAGACAAAAAAAGGATGAAGGTATTTTATAAGGTCTCATCTTTATCGAAAAAGATGAAATTGGTTTTAATTTGGCTTTAATTTGAAATTATGTCACAAAAAAAAGTCTGAGGTCAACGAAAAATTTTTGTAATCAATTCGTTTGTTAATGAAGGCGATTAATAATTTCAACTATTAAAGGCACTCACTCGCTACACTCGTTGGTGCTTTAAACAGTTTCGATTATTAATCGCCTTCATTAACAAACTAGTTTATTAAATAACTATTAATATTCAGTATTACATATTTGAAAAATGCGATGTTGCCATTCGATATTTTAAAAGCGTTATGTTAAATAGGTGGAGAATTTATTCACATTTATTTTGTTTAATATCAGTATAAAATACCGATAACTTGAGGGACCTTCACAATATCACTATTTTCAGGCTAACATACTTTAGGTTATTCTCGTATTTTTGTAGGTGACCCCTGATTTCTGATTGTTTGTAGCCTTTATCATTGTTTTGCTGGCGATTAATTTCGGATTTTGTCTCCAAATAGTGTTATAAACCTAATAACCTTATTGTGATGTTTACCAAATTATAGAAGATTAGGTAATTTAATCGTTTTTGGTTTGCTTCAAAGTTTACATAAGAATGTAAGCTTTTTCTCTTACTTATTGTTAATTAATCACTTAAAGGAATTATTAAATAGGTTTTTAGAATCTGCGTCTCTAATAGGCCTATTATTGTATTCAATTTGGAGTCGTTTATGGCTATCTCTTAAAGCACTCGTAGTTTAATAGATCTCTAAGAAAATTTTTATCAATATTTCAGTGTATTATTGTCATTTAGGTACACCAAAAAACTTCCAATATTAATGTTCAAACTCTACATTTAACATCTGTTGCAGATGTAGTTGCATCCGTTACCTTGAATTACCAATTAATACAAAATTCCCTAGAATTTGAAAATTTAAATTTTTAATTTAAAAATTAAAACAAGGGTGCAAATTCTAAAAAATAACATAAAAAACTCGTTTTATAAGGTCATTGGCGCACTCGTCCCATACAAAACTCCCCTACGGGTCGTTTTCTACACTTGGGACTCGTGCGCCAAATCAACCCTTATAAAACTCGTTCTTTAATATACTATTACACAATAGTTATTTATCAAAATTGTGCGTTAAGAACCACTTTTTTTCAAGTGGGAAGTTTACACACACGACTACAGCAGATACTGTTATCCCACTAATAAAAATGTGCGTTATACAGGGTGACTTATAATAGGTGTAAAAAAACTTTGACATCGTGTTCAGGAAGTCATTTTAAGAAAAAAATGTTATACACTGTATAAGCACTGAGTGAGGTAATGAAAATGCGTGACGTAATGAAGTTCTTATCCCGCTCAAAATTAGTGGGATAAGTATCATTTATCTTTTATTATATCTTTATTATACGGTTGCACCTGCAACGTTTGCATCCTCCATGATATCTCCTACTCTAGACAAACCGAACAAACGTTTGTACGACCACACTTTTTGGATCAAACATTCGCTACACCGTGTAGCCGGTACATTTGCCGCACGAACTGTCGAACATATTTGTCTCAAATGTTCGGTCTAACGTTGAAGCCAAGGTTCGTAGCATCGTGTAGCGCCGGCATTAGAATGAAAATTCGATCTACTCGTGGTTCCTCATGCTCGCGCTCGAAATCTTCCACTCGTAGATCGAATTTTCATTCTAACCTCGTTACAGAATATACTATTCTAAATTGTCAAAAATTTTAAACCATCTGTCAGTTTGACAGTAAATAATTACAGTTACAGGATACTCAATACAACATTTTTTTTTTGGAGTTTTCTTCTCATTTAACTTTCAATCTCTTCCTCGCTAACACCTCTCCATCGATGATGATCTACTGGACTACTGGTTGAAACGTTTTCTGGTTAACAGCACTATTTTCTGACTTCGACGCGTTCATTGAAACTTTCTGTCACTTTGACATTAACCAATTTTATTCACTAAAAACAAGTGAGAGTCAACATGCGGTGATAAAATTATCTTCGATTTGATAGCCTCTTCTGCGTCTTTGTTTCTGTATTTTAACCAATGAAATTAATCAAAAATGTACCATGTGACACGTGAATTATATTCTCGTTGTAATTCGATCGCTATTGGCTGAAAATAAAATATTACAGCTTTTTGATTGGCTTAAATTTTTCGAAGGGAACAGTCACATGAATTTTATAACTAAAAATATATGCTATAATTCTACTGACTTGGGATATTACATGGACTATAGGTCCACAAAAGTAGGTACAACGAGACGGAAGGACTCGTTCGGGAAAACGCGAATGCAAGTCGGGGTATTCTTGTTTTGTAAACTTCGTAACTTTTTGAAAGATTCGCAAATTTAAAATTAAACTTGACAAATGTCATAGGATAGGTGTTACAGGTAGGTACCGTTGCTAAAGAAATTGCAGCCAAGCAACCAGAATTACGTTTTTAAACCCGATTAATTCTTTAGCGTCCAGCAAATTTTGACCAAATTTTCAATTGTTTTTGTTTCGAAAACGAAGACTTTTATCGTCACCGATTACTAAATTTTCTTGGCAGGTTATATCGGGACCACCTGTGTAATATTTTATAGTTTTTGATCAACAAAAGTTACCGCTCTTGTCAAAGTTCTTTTGCAATAGCAATTTCATTTTAAAAACACGTATTGTTAAAAAAACGCTTTGCATTTATCATTATTTTTTAAGTAGGTAACTTTATTCTAAGATTTTGTGCACCTGCTGTATTATAACCGGCCTGTTCAAAAGTGTAGTTTGAGTGGTCCCCGCAGAGCGCTAGTATGCGGGCGCTTTTTGGAGATGTTATTCATCTTAAGTTTTTGTCACCGAGAATTTTTCTCGTTCAAATGACATTCGAATTTAAAATCAAAAATACAAAAATACAATTGTATTCAGTATTGTATCAGAAAGAAAATATGAACTTACTGTATGTACTCAATCTTAACTCTAAAGTCATGTCTAAACCTATTTTTCCGAATTTTTATTCTTTAGAAGCCCCTAGTGTACCTAGAAGCGCCTAAGGTTCTCGATGATAAATAACTCATTGTTCATTTTTTAAACTCCAAATTAAAAGAAAGGAAATTATCGACAAATGCCGTGAGTGTGACAAAGATAGAAGGGCACTATTTTTAGGGATTTTTGTAGCTTGAAATTTTACGTATCAAACAGATTAACTTAACATTACGCCAAATTAAGTGAGATGGAAATATTATTTATTATCGAGAACCTTAGAAGCGCCCTCTAGAAGCGCCCGTTTTGTGGCGCCCTCATCGGCGGAAATCAGCTCTTTCTCGGAAACTTTTTCATAATGTATTTTTAATGGAATGAACAGGCCGGTTATAATATAACAGGTCGTGATTCTGCGTAGTACAGCTTTCTATGAGATAGGTTTGCGACTCCGGTAAAAATCAATACTAAACAGCACGACCTGCTGTATTATAACCGGCCTGTTCAAAAGTGTAATTTGAGTGATCCCCGCAGAGCGCTAGTGTACGGGCGCTTTTTGGGGATATTATTTATCTTAAGTTTTTGTTACCGAGAGTTTTTCTCGTTCAAATGACATTCGAATTTAAAATCAAAAACACAAAAATACAATTGTATTCAGTATTGTTTTAGAAAGAAAATATGAACTTACTGTGCTCAATCTTAACTCTAAAATCATGTCTAAACCTATTTTTCCGCATTTTTATTCTTCAGAAGCGCCCGTACTGTGGCGCCCTCATCGGCGAAAATTGGCTCTTTCTCGGAAACATTTTCGCAATGCTTTTTTAATGAAATGAACAGGCCGGTTATTATACAGCAGGTCGTGCTGAACAGTTAATAAAATAGATATTTTTCTTCATTGCAATGTAATGGATACAATATATAAAAGTATTGTTAAGACATTAAAACCTACAAATAATAGTTATAAATTAAATCTATTTCTAATTATAATAAATACAATTTTCTCCTTTAACACGCGATGCAAAGTTTCGTCCTTGAATAACAGATGGCACTTGTTGTCTCTGGTGGCAAGGTTGGTAGAACTGGCATGCGTATATTAGGTCACCACGTTGAAAATTGGGGGGCGGGGGGAAAAGTAACTCATGAGTCGTGAAATAAAATCAACCCAGAAATTTTGAGTGTTCGATTAGAACCCAAGATTCATAAGCTCTGTGGAGTTTATTGGGTGTTTTCTTTGGGTTTTATTCTAGTGAGAGAACACCTAATGCGTGATCGGCAGACTCTGTCGGAAAAGTTTAGTGCATTATGACGTCACGAGTAACTAGTAACTTCTGCGGGGGAAAAATGCAAACTATTGTTTTAAATGGGAACGAGGCAACCTTCTAAACCCATCTCAGTTCTACCAACCTTGGCTGGTGGTAGAAAAATATTTTTTTTTTTGATCTCTAGATCGACACTTGCTTTCAAAACTTTCGCGTACACCTATTTTTCGCTGTATTAAATCAGAGTTGTAATTAATCAACTCATTATGGGCTTATGGGCTAAATAAAAGCACTGTCCTACAAGTAAAGAAGAGGTAGGACCGTAACTAAAAAACTGATCATAATTTTTTTAATTACTGCCAATGTCATCTTTAACCTAATCTCGAAATTATCCGTTCACACTGCTAAAATTGTTAAAATTGTTGTTACTTGATTTTGAATGTGTACGCGAAAGTTTTGAAAGCAAGTGTACATAATCAACATTTACCAACTAGGATATTTTCTATAGTTGACTCAAGTTGCAGAAAAACACTTTGCCTTTGCAACAGCACTTTTATGGCATTAGTCATTAGTCACTGTACTTATACAGCATTCACGATTGTTTCAAATTCGGACTATGTACGAAAATCTGACATTTTAGTTGGCAATGTTGTGATTTGGCATAATAAATCTATTTTAGGTTATCATTGACAATAAGACGAATATTAAACAACGAAATGTCATATGACAGGACCTGACGCCAACCTAACAAAAAATATCTTGTTGCATTTGTTTTTGTTTATTTTGAACAGAAAATTACAGGGTCATTATAAATGATTGTCCCATCTCAGTTGGCGTTCAAAACCCACACAAATTTTGGATGTGCCGCCAGCCTCGCAGCATTAGACAAACTAGTAGACAGATTTCCACTACCGCCGGTAGCGCCACCTATCGGCGATACTAGTCTCACTCATGTTATGAGGCTTGCTCCACATTCAACTACGTCGCCAAGGCCTTCTGCGATGGGACAATCGTTTTCAATGACCCTGTAGTATGTACTAAAATAAGGGATGACCAAGAATAACAGTTTGAGTTGGCAATACAATTAAGAACATTTTTTTATTCACACTGCAGCCGAATATGTTTTGTTGGTTTATTTGGGAGATATCGGAAGTAACAGTAAAAAGAAATTAAACCTGAAACGCAGAACAATAACTATCTAAAAATTTAATAAAGGAGATGGCCGAAGTGCCCCCCTTTGGCTCTAAACATAAATTAACAAAAAAAATTGGGCTTTCGAGCAGATTCACCAGCATTTTTAATTTAATTTGAAATGTCAAACGTTACTAGTCAGTAGCGCTAGCGATTCGTGAAGATCAAAACCGGGTAGGCGCCAGCAATTTTTTAAACTACACTTGGTCACTTAATCAAAATCATTATGTGGGTATAATCAATAAAATCACAAACTAAAAAAAAACTACGGGGTACATGTATTGTTGGTTGCATCACAAATTTTGTTAGGCTAATTATTACAAATACTCGTGAATCACCTAGTAGGTATACAGAGTGTATTTGAAATACGTGTGTTAATTTTAACCAGTGGAAGAACTGGCCAATTTATGAAACTTTTCTCTATAACATTTTGCAAAATTCGCAAAAGATTTCCAACATTTTTTTGCCCCCAAATTTTTACCAAACGAGTCGTTTTGTATGATTAACTAGTCTCTATTTTTTGTAACCATGAGAATTTTAATTTTAATTATTTATATTTTTCTATAACAATGTAATTTTTTTGACAAGGCCCCGTTTCTATCACAACAGAAAATTTTGGCCCTTACCCATAGGCGGGTATACATTATGATGGCTAATTTATTCCAAATTTTACATCAACTTGTAACGCTTTTTCGTAAAAAATTCAAATAGAAAAAACGTTTTCTACGTCCGTCAAAAAAGTGCAAATTTTTTCATTCGTTTGCGTTCATAAAATATGTGATTTTTGAATCGGTCAAGAAGCGTTAAAAAAGTGCCATAGTGGTTCATTTTTGCACGCATTTTGCGTTAAAAAAAATGCCGTAGTGTGTCATTTTTTACCGCAATTATAAAAAATTTTCATTCATAATTAGTAGTTTTTTTAACGAGTTCGTATGTAAATTGAGACTTTTTGGCATGAGTGGGCCAATTTAAAACGCGAATAAAACGAGCGTTTTAAAGGTCCACGGGTTCATTGTTATGTAAACTTACGGGCGCCAAAAATTTTTTGTATGCAACTTGTTAGTAAAGTATCTTTTTTTTACTCGGCGGATTTGTAATTTTCCTTCTCGTAAAATAGTACAGTGTGATTGGAAAAGGATGAGGACAAGTTGAATTTGGCGCCATAAATTATAGTGGGTTTCATGTTTTGTGTGTGGCAGTTTTGCTTCAGAAGAGCATCGCTGTCAAGCTTTATCCATAGGTTTCCGTCAAACCAGGGTCAAACTCATTGTTTTGATTTCGTTTGTCAATTGTCACCAATTTGCAATTCCCCAGTAGATACGTCCATGATCATATCAAGCTTTATTTTTGCTGTCAATACTTGTTACCAACATGACAAAAATTATTCACTAGGCGCCATATTCAAATTGTCCTCATTCTTTTTCAATCACACTGTATATTAAAAGACAAGTTTCATAAAACCAGTCTTGAAGCACGAATTCAAGATTAAAAAACGAGTGGCGCAGCCACGAGTTATTTTAAGGAATGAGTGCTACAAGGTCTTATGAAAAGTGTTTTTAGTACTATTTTTTGTAATTTGCCCTTTTTAAGCCGTTTTTAAACAAAACTGTTTGCTTTCCTCGATTTAGGGATTTTTGTGGCGGTTGCTAATGCCTTAATTTTAAAAGTGAAAATTTGACCAAGCCTTCAAAGTCGCCTTTTGTTTTATCCAAATTCTGTCACAAAACACGAATATGGAAGATAATCTTTCATGTACGCCCGCTGAAATACGTGAAATTGCCAAAAATACGGTCGCGAATTTGTTGCCTGATAAATCCTGATAAATAATTCTTTGCACATTTTGTAATTTAAACTGACACGCATGACGGATCAAGTTTTGCCAACCTAAAAATTTTCGTAAAATGTTCCGTGAAATAATGGCTATAAGGACATCCCAGATGATGACGTCGCGTTCGTTAATATGTCTATTAGAGAATCAAAATGGACGCAAATTACAAAAAAGAGTATTACTTTACTCACCTGTTTCATAAATAACTATTCATTAGCGAACTCTGTTACGTATTAAAATTAACACACGCATTTTAGATACACCCTGTATGCTCTAAACTTTGTCAGTTGAACATAATAAAATGGTTAAATTTCTATCATCCCAAAATTTACGTAATCAACAGTTCAGCTAGATCAACGTGAATGTGTCCTCTGAACACCAACTCTTGCTTGCACAAAAAAAATTGCATTATCAGTTAGACCCTTGATAATTTCATGATTTTTCCGTTCGTTATTATTAAATTTTTCTATTTCCATTTTCCCAGCGAGGTCTATTACGGTCGCAATGTTTTGTTTACCAAAAAGAACGAATTTACAAGCAAAAGCAATATGCTCTTTACTCTTATTGTGCTTTTCTAATGCACGCCCTAAATTTTTCAAATCAGAATACTCCGTTTTCGTCCAAACTGTTTCATTATTAGTCACAAACACGAACAGAATACATGGCCAACAAAAAAGTTTTTTAACTAATTTACTACCAACAAGCAAAATTTACAGCTGATACATTTGGTGTGATTCTGTTTTAAAATTTACCAATATTGCTATATAACAAGGTTGCAGTTGCTATGATATAAAGCTGTTGATTGGTTGGATCTATGCAAAATCAATGTTGTTCAATAACAATATTGCTAAATTTTGAAACAGAATCGCAATGATTATCTTCTTTATATTACCAATTATATTTTTAGGTCTTGTATTTTCCGTACTTGCGTTTATATTCCTTGTTAAATAGATAT
Organism: Tenebrio molitor; assembly: GCF_963966145.1. Taxonomy (NCBI): domain Eukaryota; kingdom Metazoa; phylum Arthropoda; class Insecta; order Coleoptera; family Tenebrionidae; genus Tenebrio; species Tenebrio molitor. Next base: position 21,434,580 of record NC_091051.1, on the reverse strand, counting down.
TTATTAATTCTATACTTTTCAGTAACTACAGATTTGTTGATGTTTACAATTTAGGAACACTGGGATTTAAGTTAAACCAAATTTTGTTGCTAAATTATTTAATTTAAATGAAATTTAATCACTTATGGAAGAAAATAGTTAAATAAATGTATTTTCCTTGTGCTCGAAATCCACTGGGATTAAACATAAAACAATCTAAAAAATTACTTCTGAAATTACCAAGGAGGTAAACGTGAAATCAATTCAAACACACAATAATGTAATTCACAGGTGTATCCTGAAAGCAAAATCTATTCACCACGTTGAAAACGTTCCGCTTCAAATAAGATAGAGAGCAAAATAATGTCAAGGACTCGGATACGAAATCGTTAAATAAATGATTTCCCGAAGACATACACCATTTTCACCTTTTGCCATCTCTCTCATTCCGATTAAATCGATTCAATAATTCGAAAATCAAAGTTTATTGTTGGTTTGTTAAACTTTTTTACAGTAATGCACCCGCCCAAATGCCAAAGGTGAACCTTTTCACTCTTTATTGATCAACATATTTAATTGGAACCATTGCAACGGTTCGACCTCCAATTCGACAACATGGCGATTGGTAAATTATGCTAACGATAAATAATCTCGGCGTTTTGTCAATTTTTCGCTACAAATCCTTCGAAAAAAAAATTCCAACTTCTCAGAATAGTAAAAGCCAAATGTGTTATAGTAGAAATGTGGGTCTTTGGGCTAAATTCCGGACGTAGGTCGTAGATTGGCAAATCGCTTCTGCACCCCTCAACCTGTTGAGCCCGGGAGAAACAGAACGTCGCGACGAGCTTTCAGTATGTTGGAACGCGTCCGGCTAAGCTCCACGAGCTTCCCCCGGAACAGCCGGAATTAAAGATGCAATAAACTCCGCAGTTCGGTGATGTCGTGATGACCGATCGAGATCGGAGGAATAATGTCCGGTATGGGTCCTGCCAGTTGCTGGGTGACGCACAAGAGGCTGGAATCGTGGGCTAGGGCGGCCAAAGAACGCGCCCTCGGCACCACGTCCCCCAAACAAAACAACCAAGAAAATGGAAGCAATACAAACAGTAGCAATAACAGCATCGAGGTATTGTTTATTGTTTACACGACTCTTCTTGTACGCACGTTCCGGAAAATCGATAGTACGCCATCGGACGACGGAAACTTGAGATTAATCGGAATCAAATTTGCTGGATCGAGGAAATGTCTAAATCAAGGTCACTTTGACAGAGAAATTTAATAATCCACCTATACCACATCTAAAATGAGATTGTCATAACCATAAAAGAGTCAAAGTTACAATAATAGAACAGCATTGCTTTGTCTAATCATTTCTTTTATATTAACGTCTTGGATCAAGAAAAATATAAACAATACACTGGATGTCACTTTCAAACATGCTAATACTATTCATTATTTTAATTGAGTAGGTATTTCAAAACCAAGATATTATTATATCGTAATAAGTTTCTTCAACTCCATAGATACTTTCTAAAAAACATATGAAATGAGAAGATACATATTTTAGTTTTTCGCTTTCTTCTTATCTTCGATTTTCTTGTTAAAAACATAAATTCTACTGTTTATGAAATAAATAAAAACTGAACAGAAGATTTAAATAATCACAATTATTGTTGTAAATTCATACTCGAATTGTACATTACCATCATTGTTTTGTATTTCTTAAATAAGGGCTTTAAGGGATAATTAAAAAAAAATTCTCTGTTAAGTGTATAAATTGCAAACGAAGAGATAAATAGTATATTATTTAACTTGCTCGTGCGTAAATTGAGCTCTTTACGGCATGAGTGGGCAGTTTAAAACGCGAGTGAAACGTGCGTTTTAAAGACCCACAAGTGCCATAAGAGCCCAATTTACACACGAACGAGTTGAATGCGACGATTTTTTGTTCGACGAGCCCCTTAAAGGCTCCAAATCGCTTAAAATCGTTAAAATTAGCTTGACGGTTCGTTTTGACAAGTTGTGACATTTATCAAATCCGTTCACACAGGAGAAAATTCTCAAATTCTGACAGTGTCGAACAAAAAATCACTTACGAGTATAATTCTATTATTAAAAATTAATTCTAAAAAAGGAGTTTTTGAGGTAGGTACTTACCTATTTATTTTTGGAATTAAAAAAATGTACCCTAAATTTTATGGGATTTTTCTTTAATGTATTTTATATCTTTGTCGGTTATATTGCAGAATATCGTTTTTTTCTTGTTAATTAAAGATATTTAACTACAGAAATTTTCGAGAAATTTTATTACTCATGTTTTTACAACAGTACTAGTATGGCTGTTAGTACACTAGTATCATTGTTCTCGTGAATTATACATTTTCATATTGTATTTGTTGATATAACTAACAATAAGATTATTTACAGAATATGTATAGAAAAATTGCAATGAGTGCATTAAATTCCGTAGCCATTTAGTTATTTGTACAACTAGTTATGAAAGTCATACTTTTTTTCATGAATTTGCAGTTTGATTAACGAGGGCGTAGCCTGAGTTAAACAAGCAAATGAGTAAAAAAAAGAGACTTTCATAACGTGTTGTACCTACACGCTATTTTTTGCATATCGTTGTAGTTGAGAAATTTGGATTTATGAAAATAAAAAAAAAAGTAGGCTGTATGCTTTGACAATCATCTCCAAGGAGATGGAATAAAATGATGCAAAAAAGTACTACTTTCACTACGATTTTCGTTTAAAAAAGTGTTACTTTCATTACGAATTTTCGTTTAAAAAAGTGCTATTTTCATTACGATATGCAAAAAAATTATTACGAGTATAGTCTGCTGTGACAATTTTTTTAATGAAATTGCAACTACTCGTAAAAGCGTGAATAAGAAAGTTGGGGTAGTTTGTCTTTTATCTTGCACCCAACTAAAATAAAAGTTGCTATTTCTCATTTTATAGATTTATAAATTTATAAGGAAATTTTAATTTAATCATAATACAATGGCACTGGTCTGTTTTGTATAATTCCCATTATTGTTAGATTGGTGAATTGATAAATTTTTGAAATTCTTGCTAGTACTGTTTTATAATTTCAGATTTATACAGGCTATTTGATAAAAAACGCCTCAACCCATAACTTTTTTATTTATTATCCGATTTCAATGAACAAAAAAACCAAAGATATGGTTTTTCATGCGCTACGAAGCAGCCATAATAGTTATTTTTATATTAAGTGCGCGAAGAGAGTGTTTTTTGTGCATGAAAAGGTCTTTTACGCCGAGACGAAGGTCGAGGCAGTATAAGCCTTTGAAATATAAACAATATTTTTTCTATAATTGATTCAAAAAATTGAAATTAGAAATTCAAATTTTTGAAGGAACTCCTGAAGTTTCAATGCAGTGACCATGTTGCTAGGTAACTAATAAAAAACAGTGCGTGAAGTGAAAAACAGAAATAGTCGTATGCGTGAAATTGCATTTCACACACTGTTTTGTATGGTTTCTATGGTTTCGATCTTACTAACAATGCAAAAAAAATACACGTTAGAAAATGACCCACTTCAGGCACAGATAACTATGCGTGAATTTCAATTTTTTGAATCAATTATAGAAAAAATATTTTTTTTTTACGTTATTTTCAGTAGCTAACGATAGTCAACTTTTTTTTTTTAAATGGACACATGTAGTTTTTTAGGCGCAGTCTGGTAAAGTTTTTTTTTTCTAAATCTAATGATGTATTAAAAGTTATCGTTTGGTCCATAGCTGACTGAAAAAAAAAAACAATTTTTAATTGTGGTTCAGCTTATTATGAAAATTTCAAGTGTGCCGTGAAAAACAATTGGAATACAAATAGCAACAAATGTCAAGTGTGAGTTTGAAAATTTTCAGGTGCAATCTTGAAGAGTTTTATTATTACTTTCTTAAAAAACATGAATAATAACAAATATTATTATTATTTTTTCTATTAACTTTTTGTTTTTGACGAATTACGATTTTTATTACACTCGAACATAAAATAATAGTCAAATGACTGCTATCCTGCATGACTGACACTGTTATTTTATTCTTAAGTAAAAAAAGTTTAAAAAGCAGATGAAAATTTCTAAGCTGACGTTTAGATGACATTTATCGTACTTTGTATTCCGATTGTTTTTCACGGCTTAAAAATTTTATAATAAGCTGAACCACAATTTTTTTTTTTTTCAGTTAGCTATGAATCAAATGATAACTTTCAATACATCATTAGATTCAGAAAAAAAAAACCTTACCAGACCAAGCCTAAAAAACTACATGTGTCCATTAAAAAAAAAAGTTGACTATCGTTAGCTATTGAAGATAACGCCAAAAAAAATATATTTTATGACTGTTTTGTAGCGCTTGAAAAACCATATCTTTGATTTTTTTGTTCATTGAAATCGGGTAATAAATAAAAAAGTTATGGGTTGAGGCGTTTTTCATCAAACAGCCTGTATTTGTATTTATACATATTGATGTAGGAAACATTTCAATATAACGGGTGACTATTAAAATTTTCACTTGGAGTTGGCTTTGGACGAGTTTTTATTTTTTCTGTTACTTTAGACACACGCAAGAACGAACGACAAATGTCAGTCAATACAATTGAAACATAACCAAATTAAGAGAAAAAACATTTATTGAAATGTCAGACTTGTCAGTGTCTAAGGGGCAACGGAAAACAAAGAATGATCCATAGCCAACCCTAAGTGAAAATTTTAATAGTCACCCGTTATTTCTTTGCATATCGTAATAAAAGTAGCACTTTTTAAACGAAAAATCGTAATGAAACTAGCATTTTTTTAAATGAAAAATCGTAATGAAAGTAACACTTTTTTGTATCATTTTATTCCATCTCCTTGGAGGTGATTGTCAAAGCATACTTACTTTTTTTTATTTTTCATAAATTCTTTTTGGGTCAAATTTCTCAACTTACAACGATATGCAAAAAATAGCGTGTACAACACGTTATGAAAGTCTCTTTGTTTCACTCATTTGCTTGATTAACTCGGGCTACGCCCTCGTTAATCAAACTGCAAATTCATGAAAAAAAGTATTTCATAACTAGTTGTACAAATAACTATTATTTATAATTCCGATATGATAATATTGTTTCTCATCACTAATCTAAAAACCTGGACCAGTCAATTTCACTGAACAATAAATCAGGGCAGAAACATTATTTCATACTTTTTTTTTTTGAAAAAATCAAACGATAATTGAATATAAAAGTATTCTATTAACTCTTCGCCGTTTTCTGCACATAATTCAACTGTGTGGATGAGGTAGAGTTGTCATTTGTATGACATTTCATAAGCGTGCATTTGATTTTTTTGATATCATTACACATTGATTTGACAGTTTTCAAAATTGCGCGACTATGAACTGTCAAAGAAATATCAACTCTACCCTACCCATACAGTTGCCACATAAATTTTCGTACATAGTTGCCATACTTGGCCACAATCATTTTGAATCACTCAATATTTGTCAGTGTCTCTATATAATATGTCATACCAAAGTTAACCTATTTGTGATAAAGCCGTAATTAAACGATGCAAATTTGTAAATTTTGACTTATGTGATTGTCATTTTTGTCCTAGTTTTATTTGTCCATCGACTGTACTTCCGTATTTAACTGTGTCCGCAAGACAAAGAGTCGGCCAAAAAGCTCCCCGCCGTAATTCCATAAAACTCGTGTCCGTTCTATATTTTGTGGGCAGTTGTTGAAAGTGCTTTTGATCTTGTGTTAACATTAAGTCATAGATCAATCACCCATACACGTATACGAGTATACCGGTATCTACAGATCAGTCACCTGCATATACCCGTAGATCAGTCGCCTATTTGAGCTTAATTCATTGCACAAAATTCTTTCTATTCTATGTTGTAGCGGAGAACTAAGTCGTAAACCAAATGAATGTTTTCTTATGTCAAAACAGCGGTGCCTAAATCTGTCTCAGAGATCAGATGTCTAATTAACTTCTGATATTATGTAGTTATACATAGATATTAGATATACAATCATATTATTAGGTATTATGTACGGGGTCATTATAAATTATTGTACCATCGTAGGTGGCTGTGCGCTATGCTTTAGGTGCGCCGCTACGCCCACTAGTTGTTACAAACAGTTATAATGATCCCGTATTATGTATTCATTTTCTAAACGCATGAGGGTTGGCCATGATTTTTTGACGCATTTCACACAGTATAGTAAATTTGACAATACAAACTGTCATCAACTGTCAGGTATCAAGTAAAAATTTTCTTCAATACGATGCCGAAAGTTGTGTCTCAAGAAACCAAGTGCAGCATCTTGAAATGCTATGAAAACATGAGGCAAGATAGGCCTGATTTAAGCTATTATAATCTGGTAACAGGCTAACAGATATTTTTAACATAACTACTACATAGTCATTAATAGTCTTGAGAAATAAATTAGTATTTTTTGCGTATACAGAAAAAATGACTTTGGGGCAGTCGGGTTGTACTTTAAAACCGTCCAAATAATCTGGCATTTTTATTTCTGTAATCTATAAATGCTAAACTAAAAAATCAGTATAATTTCAAGTTGCCTAAAGTATGTTTTTTGGGATAAATTTTTTGCAAGTTTCATACGCTGCGCAGTAGTAAAATAACCGCAAACGCCCTTAGCGACCCTCGAATCCAGATTCACTAACATTCAAATAGTATAATTTTTTTAATTTCTGATTGCCTAAAATACGTTCTCCAAATTCGTCATCAGCTCTCCGACTACAAGATTCAGCATCAGATGATGAAAAATTCGATTCTGATAATGTAATGATGGAAGAGGATCAAGTCTAAGTTACGTTTAAAATATTGCTTCTAAAATCAAAGAGCAGTAAGACTTCTTTACCATTGTAATTTACGAATTTTATAGATATAATTAGGTATGTACAGTCGTTGACCAAAATAAAATAGGACAAAGTAAATTTCGATTGTGTAATTCGATATTTTTGTGAAATCCATCTCTTAGGAAACAAAAGTGTCGAAAATTAAAAAACAATTTTGATAACTGTCATCATTCGACGATATTTCAAAAACTCACAATCATTCAACATAGTGACAGTGACGAGATGACAAGTAAAAAACACAACCTAACTTTTTGTAGATCAATCGTCAAGTTAAATCAAGTTGTAATCTGAGACACATATGCCCCAGTTACACTACACAAATCTTTAAATTGTGAAACTGTCTAAGGTAACACTTTGTCCTATTTTATTTTGGTCAACGACTGTACATGATGCATCAGAAAATAAAAACATTTTATTTTATAAAATTCGAATCTATAATTGTTTGTGCTTTGACACTGACGTTTTGACTCTAAAATGGCATTTTATACTGTCATAGTTTATACAGAGTGGATTCTCTAACAAAGTCATGGCCAACCCTCATGCATTTAGAAAATGAATACATAATATAGTCTGTTTTTTAATCAAAGAACCACGACCTGTTGATTTAGGAAATTTGATGATGTCTATTGGCTATAGCAGCCAACGCTTGTCCACGGCGCTTGTTATTTTTAATGTCCTTGAAAATACGCAAACTCGCATCAAAAATTTGAACGTGTTTTTAAGAATGCCTCGCAAAGTAAGACATTTATTAAACTTTCAAATTAGTTGCGCTACTAATGTCTCTAATAACCTCAATTTTTATACGGTTGGCTTAAAAAAAAACGGAAACTGTCAGAAAAAGTTCTGTCAAATTTTATTAAATTTTTATAGTTTGAAACGGTCTTTTAGAATTTAGGTTAAGAAACTACACTTATGTGTCAGAAATGTCAGTTATGCAAATACAAATACTACTGTCAAACAGACACAAATTGACAAATTAAATTTCCAATTCACATTAGGTCAAATTTCATTTCCCGTTTTTTTTTAAGCCAACTGTATGATGAGATTTCTCACCCTATGTCAAAAGTGTACAACGTTGTCAGCTCTATTTTGCATGTAAATTGCAGTGTTGTGGTTCTTTGATTAAAAAACAAACTATATTTATGAATCAGTACTTATGGAACCACTACTTTTCTAATAGTATGTACGGCGTGATCAAGAATGACTGAATCTGTTGGTATCAATGAAAATTTGAATGATTTTGGTACCACTGTACCACTAAAGGCATTTCCGGTTGTCAGCTTTGACACTGTTGACAGGCAAAATAAAATTTCCCATCAAAGTTTCATTTTTGTAATAGCATAAACATAACCGACATAACCTAATATTTTTTTAAATCACATGTCAAGTTAAAACATCCGGTCAGTGCCAATTGCGAGACAAAAAAACACCAATATTTTTCAATTGTTTCATTGCCAACAGACTCAGTCATTGTTGATCACGCTGTAGATTATTATACGAGTTGCACAAGACAGTCTATTGTCCTCGCTGCGGTCGTCGTGCCCTAATTGGTGTACGTTTTATAAAATATGATATACAGGGTGTATTTTTAAAATGTGCCGAAATTTTACCTACGAGGTTGTTAGACAACGTAGAAGACTAAAAGCAATTTAAAAAAATTGTAGCTCAAAAAATAAATATCATTTTATTTTTTGACATAGAATTTTTTAGATATTTTTCCAAGTTCTACATGAAGCCCGCAGCTCGTGGTTAAAATATCTGTTCAACTTTCAATAACACCCTGTATGTAATGAATTTTGAAACATCAATTTTTTCTAGTACTACGTTTTCTGATTAAACTATCGTTAAAAAAGTTAAATTACACATTCCGTATATTTTACAAATAAAAATACATAGATGGAGTATTTTAAACCTATGAACAGATAAATTAAATTTATTGTTTTCAACTGTCATAAATTCTCATTTTTCTCCTTTGTAAAATGGCTCTTAACTGCCCTAAAGCAAAATAAGCAGATAACGAACCGTTGCCCTAGACAACACATTCAACGTCACATTTCTGATAAGTCTTGAAAAATTTGTCAAAACTGTCAAAAGCAAATGCGAAACCATTTTTAAAAGATTTGGAAGCTTCACGGACGTCGTTTCAAACAATAAAATTTTGTATGCAACTCGGTTCTGGGTAAATTGGGCTTTTCTAATTGCCCTCGAGGCCTTAAAACCCTCGCTACGCTCGTGTTTTAATCTTGTCCCTCGGGCAATTAGAAAAGCCCAATTTACACAGAAACTCGTATAAATAACTATGTATTACATTTAATTATTGGAAAAAAAAAAATTCACTTAATACTGGAAAACAAACAAAATTTTCTATAATTGCTTTCAGAACTAAATTTTAAAATTCAAGTATCAACGCAGTGACCATGTTGCTAGGTAACTAATAGAAAACGGTGCGTGAAGTAAAAAACAGAAAAGCAATTCGCATTTCACACACTGTTATGGTTTCTATAGTTTCAATTTCAATTTTAACAGCGTATAAAAAAATGTATGTAAGAAAATGAACCACTTCACGAATAGATAAGTGTACGTGAATATCAATTTTTTGAAGCAGGTTTAGAAAAACAAAATTGAATCAATCTAGTCAAATTATTATTTAAAATATATTGAGGTAAAGTGAAGAATTTTAAGACAAGACGTATTCCACGTAAACAAGTTCTTTTAATCTGCTTTTATATATTTTTAAAATTAAAATTTTTCCATTAAATTTATTCTACATGGCTCCGCCGAATGACGTAAATTACACCGGATCGATAACAATTTTTCTTGGTAATCGGTTATACCATGTTTTTCTTGATCGTAAACGTTCCATGTTTTGCTTCATTATATTAATAACCATCAAGGCAAGTCAAATATTTATCTCAGCTATCTAACACTAACTAATTCAAATCGAAAAATTCTCAAAACATTCACCACCAAGTTTACAATCGTTCCATCCAAACGCTACATTATTGTTATCTCGCTTATCGCAGATGAAGCACGAATTTTGTCCAAATGGAAACTCATCAACATTATTGGTCGATCAGAACACGAAACCTGTAATTACAGGTGATTAGTACACATCGATTTTGACTGCCATGGCATGCATCTACATCCTGTTCCATTATAACCGGTGGTCCAGCGAACACGACCAACTTGATCAAGATAAATAAACGAAACAACTCAACTTCTAACTGAACATCATAATTTCTTAATCGCCATTAAATTTAACTTGACAATTTCAAGTCCTGTTAATTTCAGTTTATTTTGCAAAATAAACTCCAGCACGATTTAACAAGTTTTAGTTAAAAAGAAAATTTCCCTGTTGTAACGGATCAATAAACCACTGTTGGTTTACCTTAATTAACGTTGAATTAAAAGTTGTCAATTTAATTATTTGAAGGTAAAATAACAAGACGTAATTTTTTTATCGGATAAAATTTTCAATTTCACGAAATTTAACGTTAGGTAATTATTTATTTCTAATACAATTATTAAAAATACAATTATTAAAAAGAATGTGAGATCTGACAGGAGTAGCATGCACTTTTAATCACTTTTGACAGATGACAGAGTAGTAGGACTTGACTGGATGAAAGCAAGCGCTCTGATTTAGATGTCTTCTGAAAGACAGAACTTTACATTACTTTTTACATTACATTAAGCAGCCAAAATCATTTACAGCTGCGGAGTGCTTCATAACATCTGTCAACATTTTCGAATTCCTTGGTCTGATCCTGACATAAATGAAGAAGAAATTGGTGGAATTTATAACTTCGCAAATCATTATGGTAAATAATGCTCAAATATATTTTTCCTTCAAGGACAAAGGAGAAGAGATACGTTTACAGATACATAGTTTAATTGGAAAGAAGAAAAAAACAAATAAACATTATTAATAGGTCCACGAAGAAAAGTGAGTTAACATTGATTTACAATTTGTCGGCGGCATATTTTATAGCTTCGACCAAGTCACTGATGTCTTCAGCTAAACTTTTCGTAGATGAAGCCAATGTTTCTTGGCTTTTTATAAGATCCACTGGATTAAAATTGTCTTGCAGCGACACTCGAGGCAATTTCCGTTTTCTTTGTCTCTCTGGTACCTGTTGTGTCATTTTAGGTGCATCCATTGTTATTGGCTCTGGTTATGTTATTTAAATAATTTAATAATATGTTTGAACATCTTCATTATCACTTCTTTCTGCTTCTATGTCTCCCACAAGGTTTATTATATCTCCGCCTATGTTAATTACAACAATACTACGTAGGTATGTAGTAGGTATGTTTAAAATTGGTTCTACGATATCAGTCAGAGGTTTTTCCTTGACTGACCCACCACCATTTCTTCTTCTGGTATTTGCTTTTAGATCCCCAAAGACCTTAAAAGCATATTTTCTTCAAGACGAATAAGTAGTAAAATACACGTTTCCTCTCTTCTACTGAGCGCTTTGGACTTTCAAGATCATTGTTTAATATTGTTTTTAAGTTTATCCATGAGTCTGGCCCTGAATGCGGGACTTCGTCCATGTGTACCGTATATGTGAGTCAACCTCGACGCAGTGTGAGACTCGAACGCATTAAGTGAAGACGTATTTGTTTGTGCTCACGACATATCAAGTGCCCGCGCGATAACAGTAGCTATTTGTGATAAGAAACTGCCGTGATATCGGTACGGTGATAAGATAACAAAGACAAAAAAGTCCGAGAACTTGGTGAATATGTGCTTAATTGACATACTACAAATAGATAAATAAATGAAAAACAACGAAATAGAAAAAATGGACCAGGATAACCCATTCAGCAAAAGTAGTAGGATCGAAAGGTCTCCAATGAGAGCCAGAAGACACTCACGAACGGACATATCTGAACAAATAGGGGCATTAGCAAAACCCGTACAACCAAAAGCGAATTACGTACCTACACCAGACACAAGTAACGTAGAGAAACTACAGCAAGATCTTGCAGAAGCTCAACAGGAGATCAAAGAATTAAAAGCAATTATAGCTAAACTGCAACCAACGCGCACAAGATTTAGTCCCGCAAACTCAGAGGAGGAAGAAGAGCTAGTTAAGAGAGAAACTGCATGGATACTGAGGGAGAATAAGAAACGAAAACAAAGTAGGTCACCGGAAAGAATAATTGCAGAAAAACAAAGTGAAAAAAAACAAGAATCGAAACGACAAAAACCACCACCGGTAATAATTAGCAATATAAACAAATACAGTCAACTAAACACACATCTTAAAAGCGAAAAAATTAATTACAGAACCATTATGTTAAATAATAACCAAGTAAAGGTGAATATAGACAATGAATGGGAATACAGGGCATTAACCAAAGTAGTGAATAATCAAAAATACCAGTGGCACTCCTATGAGAACAAGCTAATTAGACCACTACGAGTAATTGTAAGACACCTACACCCATCATGCCAACCAACGGAGATACAACACGAACTGAAGGAAAGAGGATTTCTAATTACAGATGTAGTGAACAAAATAAAAACAATTAAAGAAAATGGAGAATATATACCTCTCTTTATGCTAACTTTTGAATCTAGACAGGACATCAAAAAAGTATATGATATAGAATTCTTGTGTCACATGAAAGTCTCAGTTGAAGCTGTCAGAAGTAGTAAACTTATACCACAATGCAAACGTTGTCAGAGATATAACCACACCCAGAAATATTGTGGGCACGAACCAAAGTGTGTTAAATGTGCTGGACAGCATTTAACAACAGAATGTAATAAAGCAAAAAATATACAAGCAGTATGTGCAAATTGTGGCAAAAATCATCCAGCAAGTTACAGGGGATGCGAAGTTGCAAAAGAATTACAAAAAAGAAGAGATGAAGCCAGCAGAAAACAACAACCTAGAACACTTACAGCCAACGAAATCAAACCTGGAGTATCATATTCACAAGTAGCCCAAAAAGGAAACGAACCAGACCAAACGCCTGCTGACATCAAAAATCCAAACCCAACGGAGGAAACGTCTCTCATGCAAATGATGCAAAATCTAATTACAAGAGTAGACCAACTCGCAGCACGGTTAACCACAATAGAGAACGATATTAGCAGAACTTGTCACAGTAAATAATGAGTAAAAATGATCTCCGAATAGCTACTTGGAACGCCAATGGTGTTCTGAATAGAAAAGAAGAATTACAGATTTTCTTACACCTGCAAAATATCGACATATGCCTTCTCTCTGAAACACATCTAACAACACAATCATACCTCAAAATTAGGGCGTATAAAACTTACAATGCAAACCACCCATTAAACCAGGCCAATGGGGGCAGCGCCATACTAATTAAAGAACATATTAACCACCATATGGAACAGACAGTACAACGAGAAGAATATCAACTCACTGCAATATGCGTGAACTCGATAAAACAAAAATTAATAATAGGGGCTGTTTACTGTCCACCTAGACATAATCTTAAAAAACCGGACTACACGACCCTGCTGAACTATCTTGGAGAAAGATTTATCCTGGGTGGCGATTATAATGCCAAACACCTAAATTGGGGTTCAAGAATCACGACGACCAAAGGTAGAGAATTAAAAGCAGCACTCAGGGAAAAAGGATGCGACATTCGTTCAACCGCCAGACCTACTTACTGGCCGTCGGACCCACGAAAAACACCAGATCTTCTGGATTTTTTTATACCCAGGAAAGTAGCACTAAATTTCACAGATGTGAACGATAACTTCGATGTTACTTCGGATCACTCAGCTGTAATCCTGACCCTCAGCCATCATATAATAAAAAAAAAAACAAACCCTATTTAACTAATAGAACTACAGACTGGCAGAGCTTTAGAGAGGAATTAGGAAAAAATATTAAATTAAACGTACAACTAAAAAATAGAAAGCAACTGGATACAGCAGCGGAACAATTCATAGCACAAATTCAAGAAGCAGCATGGAATAACACGAAACCATACACATACAAAACAGTGGGCAACAATTATCCCTTCGAAATAAGAGAACTAGTGAGAGACAAAAGAAGGGCTAGGAGAAAGTGGCAGACAACTAGGAACGCAGCAGACAAAACCAAATTAAACAACCTTACCCAACAATTAAAGCGTGAAATTATAAACTTGAAACAATCCTCAATCAAGTGTTACCTGAGAGAACTGACAAATGAAAGAAGAACTGACAAATGAAAGAAGTACGGACTACTCACTATGGAGAGCTACCAGGAGGCTGAAGAAACCAATAACATATATACCGCCATTAAGAAAAACGAATGGTAATTGGGCAAAAAGCGCTAAAGAAAAAGCGGAGGCTTTTGCTAATTATTTAGAGCAAACATTCCAACACTATACAGCTCAAAATAATTCCATGAGTCAGGAAGAATATAATAACCAAGACGATGAAAAAATGCCCCTAGTTACTCCAAAGGAAATCGCCAACGAGATTAAAGTAAATCTTAATCCAAAGAAAGCCCCGGGGTATGACCTTATAACTGGTGAACTACTAAAAAACCTGCCCAAAAAAGCAATAGTAATGTTGACATACCTGTTCAATGCAGTAATCAGGTTGTAACATATGCCCAGCTGTTGGAAAGTGGCAGAGATGATAATGCTACATAAACTAGGAAAACCAGCTAACGAGGTTAAATCATACAGGCCTATATCGCTTTTGCCAATCATCTCTCCAAACTCTTTGAGAAACTGCTCTTAAAAAGACTAAAACCAATTATTGAAAATAAAAACTTAATACCGAGCCATCAATTCGGATTCAGGCAACAACATAATACAATCGACCAAGTACATCGTATAACAAACGTAATAGAAGAAGCATTAGAGGGAAGGGAAACCTGCTCGGCGGTATTCCTGGACGTTGCCCAGGCCTTCGATAAGGTCTGGCATCAAGGACTGATGAGTAAATTGAACAAGATCTTGCCAAAGCAATATGTGCACCTGCTGGAGTCATACGTCACTGGAAGGATATTTCGGGTAAAACAAGAAGATGAATACTCTCAGTTCAAAGATATAAAGGCCGGAGTGCCCCAAGGCAGCGTTCTAGGCCCAGTGCTTTATTTACTGTATACGCATGATATACCAAAGGGAAACAACATCACCATGGCCACCTTTGCAGATGACACGGCGATATTAGCAGTTGGTCGAGAAATTAGCAGTAGCACTAGAAGATTGCAAAGTGCTTGTGATAAAATAACAGAATGGACTCGTGTCTGGTGAATCAAATTGAATGAAGCAAAATCTGTAAATATAACTTTTACAAATAAACGAATAGAGGGCCAGCATAATGTTAACATGAATGGTATCTTAATACCCTACGCTAATACGGTGAAATATCTCGGAATGACTCTGGACACAAAGTTGAAGTGGAAAGAGCATGTGAAAAAGAAAAAGAAAGAACTCGTCCTAAAATATAAGAAAATGTACTGGTTGATAGGTAGAAGTTCCCAGTTGTCTATATATAACAAAGTCTTGTTATATAATCAGATGCTAAAGCCGTCCTGGCTGTATGGTATTCAGCTCTGGGGCTGTACTAGTCAACGTTATATAAAAATAATACAGACTTTCCAGAACAAAGTGCTCCGTAACATTGTCGATGCACCGAGATATGCGAGAAACAGCGATATTCATCGGGACCTAAACATCCCGTATGTTGCCGATGAAATAAAACGCTCAGCCCAAAAACACCAACAAAAAGTGAGAGACCATGTCAACCCAGAGGTCACACAACTACTGGTAAAGGACGGTTCAACCCGAAGATTGAAAAGAAAAAGACCTAGTGACCTAGTGCAATGAGTGATAGGTGATAACACCAGCAATAGTTAATAACACAATCTTTTTGACACCATTGGGTGAATATTAGTTTTAATTTTTTTTTTTTGTCTATCTGAAAGTAAATTAATGGTTGGTCCAAGTGACCAGTTTTAATAATTCACATTAAAAAAAAAAAAGTTTATCCATTTGCTTTCTACCTACTATCCCAGCTTCATTTTGTAACAGCTTTCTGTTTGATCTCCAAGAAGGCAACAAGAGCTTGTAGTTGCCGTGTTGTAATGCGTAGTCTTGAACGCACGCTCATTTTCTGAATCTTTTAATGGTGAAAATGAAAAATATGATGACAGACGTCAAAATTAAATATCAGAACAAGGAGAGATACTATGATATGATATGAGATAGTAAAGGAGAAACTTATTTGTATGATTTGACAACGTTGTCAGTGTTAACATGCGTGTTAAAAAAATAATCTATAACAGTTGCTTTAAAAATTACCTTACAGAATACACATCCTTGTTAAAATTTTAACATTTCTGTTATAATTAAACTTTTAACATCCCTGTCAATTTTAACACAAAAGTTACAGAATAGGCCTCAGTATACTGTTCCGCAACAAGTATTCAGAAATCTGTTACATGGTTTTTGTCAATTAAATTATTCTAATGAATATGTAACTGTTTTTTTGTAAGTTTAACCTAGTTTCTTATTATAATGATAATAAAATAGCGGCCTCATTACGTTGAAAACACTATCATCGCTCGATCACGCCGTTAGTGTTTGGATAACTTTGTAACTTCAATACTTACTTCTTTTTTTTTCAGTATTGCAATACGTTGTACAGGGTCATTATAAATGATTGTCCCATCGCAGTTGACGTTGAAAACCCACACAAATTGGAGATGTGCCGCTAGCTTCGCAACGTTAGACAAACTAGTAGACAAATTTACACTACCGCCAGCAGCGCTATCTATCGGCGATGCTAGTCTCACTCATTTTATAAAGCTTGCGGCACATTCAACTACGTCACCAACGCCTACTGCGGTGAGACAATCATTTATAATCACCCCGTATAAAAAGTGGACGCAAAAATAAAATATATTCTATCTCGTGATTCGTAAGTCACGTTAAGTCATTGGTCCCGGTCTATTGAGTTGGTCACCATGCCCCTCATAGATTTGTAAACCAGTCCTAGACTGTGAAACAAATTATTATTTAAAATATCACAAAGAATGTCCCTTCTGAAACTCGGTGAAACTCAGAACGCGAGGTGCTGGTTGCTAAGGTTATTTGTTGTTTCATTTCATTTTCACTTATCTAGTACCTATGTAGTTTATTCCACTAGTGGATAAAATGCTAGTTAATACGATTCATTCATAAGAGTGGATAATACATAGTTATTTATGATATAAGTGTTAAAAGTAAGGGTTTCTCCACTCGCTACGCTCGTTCCGAAATCTTCCCTTCTCTCAAAATAAAATCACTTTTAACACGAATATCATACATTATTTTTTCTACAAACACCATTAAAAGCACTTAAAAAATGAGGTTAAGTTAAAAATTTAATTGAAAGCAGGACGTAGAAGAGCATGGAGTCATGGAGTGTTGCCTATTTTCAACACCGTCTCTCGATTGTAGGTAAGTAGAGCTTATCATTCTGGTATTTATGGGTCTTTCTGTGCTGCTCTGTCAAAACGTCATTGTGACAAACGACTTGTCATTACTTTTAATACTAGTGGAAAAAAACTTTTTTCTCCCTACCGGTTAGAAATGTAGGCTGTGGATACCTCATTTGAGGTGAGAAAATTCAACTTTCTCGCTAAGGTAAGAAAGTTAATCATGAAATGTTTATGGTAAAACTGTACCAAAATACAAATGTCAAAAGTGTCAAAAGTGAAATAAGTTATTGATAAATGAAAGCCAATTCAATGAAGTAAGTTGGTAGGTCAATCATATAATCTGGAAAATAAACAGATAAGCTAGGTAGGTAGATTACTTTACCCTGTTTATATCAAATTTTCGAACAAACCTCAAATCTTCAAATGCGATGACAAGTTAATTAAACAAATAACACAGCCTACTATTCAATTCTCAAAATTTTCGTTTTAATCACGAATATAACCATCTTTTTTGACTTTTTTCAACAAAGTTGTGCCGGTAGGGAAAAAAATTGTATTCAAACCTTGTTAAGAAAGTGTCCTTGCAGACCTTAGGCACTTACAAACCTCGTCTACGACTCGGTTTATAATCTTTGCCCGCGGTCTGCAAGAAACCACTTTCTTACCTTGGTTTGAAATATACTATTAATGCATGTACGTCGTGTTAAAAATTGACTTTTTCTACTTCGGTGTCACAATGAGCATTTTGTGACACCGAAAACAGTTTCACAAAGATCAATTTTATAGCATCGTTTCTAGTGATAATTGAATTTGTGATTGGTATTGAAAGTAAATTTCAGTGTTAAATGTGATGTCATTTGAACTTGAATCCATGTTTTGGATCAAAATAAACCATTAAGGGGGTAGATTATTATTGTAACAACATCTGGGAGACCATTTAAAATTTAATTTTCAATGAAATGACACTCCTTCGTCAATACCAACCCAATTCCATTAAAATAAAAGTCACTAGATAATAATTTTATATTTAAAAAAATTAAATTAATGAAGCCGAAGTAGAAAAAATAGCATGTTACACTCGTTGCACAAGACATGTTGTCGAACTCGTTCCTTTAGAACACTTCTCACTGCGTTTGTCGTGTTCTAAACCCTCTCGTTCGACAGTAGACTGCCTTGTGCAACTCGTATAACAATATACTATTTTACTCGTGTTTGTAGAAAAAAGTGGTTTTAAAATGTGATTGTGGATAAAAAAAAGTAAGGCTTTCAAAGGAATTATCATTACCTACTTGGAAGAAATGTTAGTAATAATGAATAAATCTAGCCTTCACGTCTTGCTTCCTTTTTTATAATAATCACTAATATTTTTATTATTATTAATGTAAATATTTAATTTATAAATACATAACATTTTTGGTTTACAATACAAAAATTTCTGATAATATTGCGGAATCTGGAAAAGTGTACCGAATGCTTGCAGCGTTTTTACATTGAATAGCAAGGGAAATCCTCCCGAAAACGAATTTCTTTGATTTTGAATCACTTGATTCCGCAATAAGTCGCTCTCCGATGACATTAATGAAACCGATGGCTTCTTGGCACCAAGGGCCTAAGGTTTCAAAGGCTAAACCTTTAAGTATGTAATTAAATGATTTATAAATAAAATGTATAAATCATATATCTAATAATAATTAATTTTCGTATTTCGAACGAAATCAAACAGTTCTTAAAAAGGAAAACAAGTTGACCAAAAAGTTGTAACTTCTTTAGGTATCAGAAAAATATCTTTTTCAACAAAAAATAAAAAAAGTATATCACTGGAAGCATCATTAAATAGTTATTTATTGTATAAGTGTCTTATTAAGCATATAAAACACGAAAGAAAAAGGTAAATACAAGAGCGTTAGTTCGAATGCAATACAAAATTTTAAGGTCATAATAAACTAGGCCAAAATGAATAGGGAATTCCACAATTTTTCTTGAAAAGCAAAATAATTGCCCCAAACGTCCCACGTATTCTTAAACACTAGATAAATTTAAAATGTTACAGGTACTTGAACGATTACATTTAATTTGCATATACAGGATGTTTTCGAAGTTGAGGCGTTCCTTTTAACATGTGATGGTAGGCATTGTTCTAAAGAGTTTTAGCCAAAATCACCTCAGTAAAATGTGTACGGAAATGAAGATACAATAAGTTAATTTTTTTGAAATTTTTGAAACCGGTCCTGCTCAAATTTGCCCTGATTTGTTAGAAATTAGAATTGACAAAAAAAATCAAATGACTATAGACGTTAATACTGTCAGAGTTGTCATCTAATTAGTCGGAATGGCTTTATCATTTCAAAAATAATAAGCTCAAAGATATGTTGCTAATGTATGGGCAATGTTATCACGTTATCAGAATGCAGCTGCGGCGTCCAGAGTACGCAGAGCGATTTCCAGAAACACACCATCCTGGGCCACGTCAGTTATTGTAATCTAGTACAGCGGAGAAATAGACAGGATCGGACTCAAAATTTTAGAAAACAATAAAAATATACCATCAATTATCTCCGTTAATACAAATATTTTGCTAAGAAGATTTAGGCTAAAATTCTTAAGAATAATATATAGTACCTCGTGTTACAAGGAAAGCCTCAACTTCGAAAACACCCTGTATTTATATTTCTAACACATTTCATTACAAATTTTAAACTGCATTTATAGAAAATTCAAAAATGCAAAAATTCCCTATTCATTTTTGCCTAGTTTATTTTCTTTTTTAAAAGGAAACAACGCCAATGTTTTGTCTGTTAATGTGAATATTAATATAAATCTTAAGTAGATCTAAATAAAGTTATTCTGACTTTAGCGCTATAGTGTCTTATTATTTAAAGACACTAGTGTCTTATAATATAAGTGCTTATTCACAATGGACATAAGCCTAAGAAATAGATATTGCATAAGCCATACATAGTATTAATTCATACGTAATTTACGGGAACTGTTCACAATGAACATAATTCTTATGTACAAATCTTGTTATTGGAAACCCGCGTTGCTGTTGAAAATGGTAATCATAATAAAATAGATATTCAAAAAACTCTCCACATTTTTGACATTCAGAGTTTACTATAGGCATTATAATATACATAGGTACAGTATGTAAAGCAAAATATTTTTTCTGCGTTTTCTTTTATTTTAATGTTAAGTTTCTCTTTTTGTTGAAGAAGACTTTTTAATAACGGAAATGGGGGTTTCAAATGAAGCAAAAAATCTTTTTTTTCCCTCTTCTTAATTCAATCCGGAGACATACTGTATAACTGTGGTGTGGTGTCTTTGACAATTGGACCTAATTAGAATAATTTTAATAAATTTTTGCATACCTAAGGAAGGCATAAAGTTGGAACGATTCCAACTTTATGTATTTCTTACGTACGGTCATAAGAGATGCATAAGGATGACATAAACATTAGAATTATGTAGACGCATTGTGAACACTTAGGGCCGGTTGCACCAACGCCAGTTAAAGTTAACTGTAGGTTAAAATGCTTCGTTACTTCAGTTACCTATTGATATAACAATGTTTTAGTATATTTTAATCTGTAGTTAAATTTTACTCACGTTGGTGCAACCGGCCCTAAGTGCTTATTCACAATGAGCATAAGCTTGACATAAGGCATAAGAAATTCATGATACATGCAGTGTATATGTTACGGGAAAACTGCGTAGGGAGGTGAATGTCCACATTTACCGGTAAATGTTCATAATGTCCTGTTGGCAAATGTGCGTAGCAATCATTTTCGGTCATCGTTTTGGCACATTCACCTTTCAAACATGGATTATGTGCACATTTACCGGAGGCGGATGGTAAATGTGGATATAAATTTACTACGACTGAAGCCAACACGCAGAATAACCGCCAAATGTGGATACCGGCCGGTGTGAGGTTTAGGTTGAAACGACATAAGAGTGTAATTGGTGGGTGTTTTACAATGAAGGACAAATTTAACATGCAGGTTTTAAGAAATACGGATGCAGGGGAAAATGCCAAGCCAAAAAGTGCTACTGTGAAGCTTCATTGGTACTGCGCAATTCTAAATTTTGGAAAAAAAATGTGGGTTATTCTTAACACAAAATAATTCTGGGTAAATGACTTTTGGGGTCAAATCAAAAGGATGGAAATTACCCCATATCCTTGTATTTTCGACGCCTATGAATAGGGAAAATTTGTCCGAATTTGTTCCTTTCATTAGCACCCATTGTTACATCAATCCCACAATAAAGTCGTAGGCGCAAGCACACTGCTTTGTCAATGTTTCTATGGAAATTATCGAAAGGAGTAATGTCACGTTTGTGACTGACGGGGACCTGTTACCTTTGATTATTATTGTTGCTAAACTACCAGGACAATCAATTATATATCGGGTGTGTCAAAAAGGACGGACAACAAAGAAGGTACATAATTTGGGGTAATCAGGGAACATGAAAAAAATTTTTTTTTTGCTTTTGGCCTTTCGTTAACGCGCAAGAGCTTGTGGAAATTACAACTAAACTACCTGTAAAACTAAATGATCCTGTTATTGATGTGAGAACATAATTGTACGAGTATGTGTCAACTTTTAAAGGTGTCCTCAACAGATATCCAAAAATTCCTTTCACAAATACGTTTGAAATCCTTTTCTTCGTCAGTGTTAAATATGATGAAATTTGGTGTGAGGGAGTAGTTTTCAAACGCGGCAACATTGCTAACATATCATATCATAGCAACGAAAAAAAAAAAACACCTTTATAAAATAAATGTCAATGGAATTGTGATAGTTTTCAAATTGTTGTCAAAATGGTTTTACCGCAGATAAATATTGTAATATGTAGTAATATGTTAGCTCTTGGTGCCGCAGAAAATAAAGTAGCATTTAGCCGCACGGACATACACCACGCGTTTTCCTAAAGGAAGGCATTCCAGTGTGAATGTTATTTATTAGGTATTTTGACCAACGACTGAGAGAAAAAAAATTTAACCATAACAACTACATACGGTAGTTTTTAATTAGCTGTTGCGTTGCTGCCATTTTCATTTTCACTTTCTCAGAGTTTTTCTTTACTTGAAGGCTGCAGAACAGTTTTTAGTTCAAAATCTGGGTCTACGAGTATGTTATGCCATGCTATGCACTAAAACGCCTGTCCGTTCTTTTTGACACACCCGATATAGGAGTGGTTAAAATTTATACAATGTGCATCCTGTGTATGATAATTGATTGATAACCTATGGATTCTTGGAAGGGCATTTTTTTTAGCTGAATTAGAAGATTCTTGAAACGAATTTTTTAAAAATGTTAATGTTTCCTAAAAGTTATATTTGAATTCAAACCATTACAACTTTTGCAATTTGTAAGCCACTGTAATTTCACAAATAGCACCGTAAAGATCATTTTCTTTAGATCAGGAAATATACATGTCCTTGAAATTTGATGCAATGCAATAATGGTGCAAAATCAACGAATTTCAAAACCAAAGGTGAAATTACATCTTTTGTAGTAAACATACCAGCGTATTAACGATTGTATTTCAGAAACTATTGGTTATACAGAAATATTTATAGAAAAGATTTTTTTTGTTCGACACTGTCAGAATTTGAGAATTTTCTCCTGAACGGATTTTGATAAATGTCAACTTGTCAAAACGAAATGTCAAACTAATTTTAAAAATTTTTAAGCGATTTGGAGCCTTTAAGGAGCTCGTCGAACAAAAAAACATTGTTATTCAACTCGTTCGTGTCTAAATTGAACTTTTTTGGCACTCGTGGGCCTTTAAAACGCTCGCTTCACGCGCGGTTTAAACTGGCCCACTCATACCAAAAAACGCCCAATTTACACACGAACTCGTTCAATAAACAATATACCATTCACGATGTTTTGGCATAAGGGGAGGCTATGATTTCATTTTTTAACGTTGGATACATGTTTGATTTCTGTCATCTCTGCTGTCACTAAAGTGCCTGACATGCGGACCTATCAAAATGAACGTAACATGTTGCCGAATTTAGGTACCCTAATCATAATTAAGCGACTTTAAAACGTATTGATGATGTTTGTATTAGACTGCAGAACATATTTTCAGTAAATTACAAGTCAAATACTTACGAGTCAAATTCTCCTAATGAAATTATTAAAGGAAGAACGTTTTCAAATGAAAGATTTCCCATTAATTTTGCCCAATCTTCCGAAATAAGTTCTTCTCAATATCTACAAAAATGTTGGCAAATTTCAGGAGTACATTTCAAAATAGACTCAAGCCATAAATTCACAACTCTATCGCGAAGTTATAATAGGTCTTACAAAACCCCTGTGCCATTTCAATTGGGTCGTTGTTTCTTCCTTCACTATTCGTGCTACATATTTATCTTGTACTCACCTACGATTCAATTCATACAAGAAAAGAACTTGACTTCATTGTAACTTACTGAAAATATGTTCTGCAGTCTAATACAAACATCATCAATACGTTTTAAAGTCGCTTAATTATGATTACGGTAAATTCGGCAACATGTTACGTTCATTTTGATAGGTCCGCATGTCAGGCACTTTAGTGACAGCAGAGATGACAGAAATCAAACATGTATCCAACGTTAAAAAATGAAATCATAGCCTCCCCTTATGCCAAAACATCGTGAATGGTATATACTACTAAATATGTTATTGTTAAAAATACTTTTTATTCTACATTCTTACCTGTATAAATTCACCGGTGCAACTGGGATAAGCACGCAAAATGGATACATGGAGCTTTTTTTAACTCTGAACGTAGCCCATACTTAGTCCCTATGTTCAGTTTTAAAAAACGCAGATCAATGCAGAGAGTATTTGCTATGCAACCAATTTATACTCGACGCATCCATGGTTGTTAAATTTTGAAATAATCCTTTTTGTTCGACACTATCAGAATTTGAGAATTTTCTCCTGTGTGAACGGATTTTGATAAATGTCACAACTTGTCAAAACGAAATGTCAAGCTGATTTTAAAGATTTTTAAGCGATTTGAAGCCTTTAAGGGACTCGTCGAACAAAAAAACGTTGTATTCAACTCGTTCATGTGTAAATTGGGATTTTTTTGGCATGAGTGGGCCAGTTTAAAACGCGAGTGAAACTCATGCCAAAATTTACACCCGAACTCGTTAAATAAACTACTAAAAAAATTGTTCCGATTAATGGAATTGGTCTATCGGGATAAGTGACTGAAAAACGTGACGCACATTTCTTATGATCCGATTGGGAACGCAACTTGTCTTTTTTTTATTGTCAAGTAGCTATATTGACGTAACGTTGGTTACTTAGTTACATACATGCATTGATCTGCGTTTTTTAAAACTGAACGTAAACATAGGGACCAAGTATGGGCTATGTTCAGAGTTAAAAAAAGCTCTCTGTACATATGTTTACATTTAAGTCTACAAAATTAGCAAATATCATTTCTCCACCACACTTTGTTGAGTAAAAATACTTAGCAAGTGGACTAAAGTCGGCCTTAAGTCAGCCTTAAGGCGGCCTTACACCAAGGCAACAATTGGCAACATGTTGCCTGCAACATTTTTTAATAATGACCGGCAACATTACTAAAAAATGTTGCAGGCAACATGTTGCCTGCAACATTTTTTAGCAATGTTTACGGTCATCAGTTATCACTAAAAA
The DNA here is from genome assembly GCF_963966145.1 of Tenebrio molitor. Classification (NCBI taxonomy): domain Eukaryota; kingdom Metazoa; phylum Arthropoda; class Insecta; order Coleoptera; family Tenebrionidae; genus Tenebrio; species Tenebrio molitor. The sequence goes on along the minus strand of NC_091051.1, from coordinate 21,409,615 downwards.
TCTTGCAGACAACAATAGGCAACATGTTGCCTGCAACAATTTTTAGTAATGTTGTCGGTCATTACTAAAAAATCTTGCAAGCAACATGTTGCCAATTGTTGCCTTGGTGTGAAGGCGACCTAATGATGCTAATTACATTTCAAACCAGTGAACAATATTAATAAACAAATTTTTTATTATACCTGAATCAGAATCCCTGTTTTTAACACTAAAATGCGTGCGAAAAAGGGCCCTTAAAACACTAAAGCTTTAAGGTCGCTTAGGTAACAACAAATTGATAAATAAATAGACATTTATACACAATTTATGATAGCAACGAAACAACAATTGACCATTTCTATCTATATCAACGATTAATGACACAGATTTCTTCGGAAAAGGTATTTCAATTTGCTTTTTTTTGTTATAATTTTCAAATTTTAGTGCAAGTATGATAAAAAATAGCGTATGATACACGTTTATAAGGGCCTTTAAAGCACTTGCGACGATAAAAGCACTCCGCTACGCGTCGTGCTCTTAAACTCGTCGCGCGTCCTTTAAAGGCTTCCTTATAAACTTGTATCATAATATACTATTTATTTGTTAAGTAAGTATTTATTAAATAGTAAAAATAGAGCAAACAGGAAACGCAATATAAAACTACGGGTTATCAAGAAGGACTGTTTAAGTTGGTAACACTGGATCGTATTTTAAATCGTATAACAGGAGTAACTTCCGGTTGTTGGTGGCTTGTCGTTGTTAATGCTGTACCTATATCAGATATTTGCCAAATAAACCAACAAAACATATCCAGTTGCAGTGTTATAAATAACCGAATTAAAAAATTTTCTTAATTGTACTGCCAACTTAAACAGTCCTTCTTGATCACCCGGTATATGTATTACTATTTAAGTAAAATTATTAGAATTTTTCCTCACGAATAACAAAGAGTGATGACAAGAATAACACGAATTTGAGGTTAAAAGTTTGTAGTTTATTCTACTTTTTTCAATTCCACGCAGCTATTCCCAAAAATTGCGATTGAAGGAATTTGCTGTTCCTTCTCAAAAGTTATCCAAAGGACACACGACACAGACACAGAGAAAGTTTGCATCAAAAATTACAGGCAAAGTAGACTGTAGTGCACTTGACATAATAAGTGAGAAGGTAATTGTATTAAATAAAAAGACATTTAGTTTATTGATGTATTTTTATTGAAAACTTGTTGCTGTAAGTAAAATTTAATTGAAATTTAACGAAAAAAAGTCTAAAATTACCTGTACTGCATCCCATCACACTGTACCACACATCGACTGTCAGCAGAAGCCTCCAAGTATTTAAAAATTGTAACTAACCGAAGAAAAGCCTTCCTGTAACTGAAATATCAGCATATAGTATGTTTTCCACTTTTTAAAAGACTTTCAATGTTTTGAAAACAAAATATTTAATGCACCATAACCTATCTTTACGCCTCTATTTATTTTACGCCTGTTTTACGAAATTACATCATAATCTTTGATGCTTACATTAAAAAATGTTACTTTAAGGAATACACTTACCTTACTGAAAAACACACTGCATACAAATAACAAATAAAAGAGTTTTGGACACAAAAATTAACACGTAAACAAATGGAAAATCTCAAAAGGAGGATTTTCGATCAGCTGATTGTCAGAACAGCAGCGCCCTCGCAGTAGTCGAAATCGCGAATAGATTGGCGGCTTTGCCCTCCCCACCACAATTCACACTCAATAATTTAATTATAATTTAATTATAATTTAATTAATTCACACTCAAATTCACGAATAACAAAGAGTAATGACAATAAATTGTTTGCAATCAAGAGAAATAAATTAATATACAGTGTGGAAACTACTTATGGAATAAATTCAGTAATTTCAAAACTAATGACATTTGTCGAAAACGCTGAAACAGGTCAATTTTTATTTCTCATAGCTCTTGATGTCATCCATTTTTGAGTTATGAAGTCATCAGCAATTTTTTTAAATGACTATCCCCACTTTTTTCTTCTGTTTTTGATAGACCTTCCTACTACCTAAACGATAAATGAAAAAAATTATTGGCTTACATAACAATTGAGAAAACAACAAATTTTAATTCAAAAATTTAATTTAATTTTTAGGTAATGTAAAAATTTTAATTGACCTCAAACAAAAACAACAAAATATCTAAAGTTAACAATAAAATGTAACACAAATGTTGAAATTGTCCCCCGCCAACCATTTGGCACTTACCGACACTTTGTACACTTCGCTCAATAATGTCACGGCTGATTTGTTCCATTTCAGCCCAAATTCTCTGCCTAAATCTTCTAAATTGTTTGGTCTATTAAAATAAATCTTTTATTTTAAATAAACCCTTACAAAAGAATTTTTACATTAAAAATTATACATTAAATTTTTGAGGTAAAATTTGTCTTTTTTTTAAATTGTTATACAGGTGTCCCCAAAAAAGAAGACTAGTCCATAACTCCGTTATTTATCGGAAGATTTTAATTATCTGCACACCAAATTAAATGGTTATTAATAGGCTACAAAATGGCCTAATAAATTCAAGTATAGCCCCATGGGCTTCAAGGGTAAACTGTCAAAATATTTTTTTTCAAATGGGATTACATATTTTTTTTAGTCATTCTGATACAGATTTTTATTCTGAAAACAACAATGCATCGCAAGTATACACTTGAATACCGAAAATTCAGAAAAAAAATGTAAAAAAACGCTACTATCGTCTATGTTCCATTTTGCGCTAAACATTGGCGGCATATCTGCGCAATCCCACATGTTATTATTTGTCATTTGTTTTTCCAGCTACCTTAATTTGGTTATTACATTGTAACGCAATGCATTTTGATAGCTTTTCACTTGGTGCTCGTCATTTGTTTCAAAAGTTAGTGTTATTTTTTTTATGTGAACTTATACTTGTGATACATTGTTGTTTTCAGAATTAAAATCTCTATCAGAATTACTAAAAAAAGTATGTAATCCCATTTGAAAAAAAAATATTTTGACAGTTTAGTCTTAAAGCCCTTGGAGCTATACGTGAATTTATTAAGCTGTTTTGTAGCCTATTAACAACCATTTAATTTGGTGTATAGATAATTAAAATCCTCCGATAAATAAGGGAGCTATAGACTCGTCTTTTTTTTTTGGGGACACCTGTATAAGGCACCACTTTTTTTCATTCATCGTTTAGCTAGTGCAAAGATCTATCAGAAAAAGTGGGGGTTGTCATTTAAAAAAATTGGTGATGACGTCATACCTGAAAAATGGATGACGTCATGAACAAGTGACGCAACTGAAAATAAGCACTATGAGAAATAAAAATTGACCTGTTTCAGTGTTTTTTACAAATGTCATTATTTTTGAAATTACTGAATTTATTCCATAAGTATTTTCCACACTGTATGTCCAAAAGCAGATTTTGTTGGCAACTGCAAAGGAGATTTATATTCATGAACTTTAAATATCAAGTTCTCTTTAATTTTTGTCGTATAATTTCAGTTTGATCGATAGATTACCACACTAGTTTCCTTTTAGACGTAGGTAGGTATATTAAAAAAACTGATCCTTTTGTAGATGTCTAGTGGACTAATTTGTATTTATAAATATTTATAAACACCAATGGTTTTTTGTAAAAAATATGACTACAATTTGTTTTAGTGATTAAATAAATGTAGAAAGTTTCTTCTTTTACAATGACAATAAAAATAAATGCAAGGTTTAAAACTTATAAGTTATAACATTTATTGTGCGACAATTGATAAATAATGGTGTTCAAAAATACGAAAGTTTGATACCCACGGTAATAGATCTTGATTTCCTGTAACAAATACCCTAATGAGAATAACTACTGCAAGAACAAATTTTTTATTAAATCTGGGTTGTGATGTTATATCGCTTTATATGTAGTATAATAAAATCAAATTTTCTAGCGCTCATTACGACCGAATGTCGTTAGTTCCTATTGAAAAGTGTGATGTTCCTCAGTACACAGTACAGACTACAGAGTGATCAACAAGAAAGCAAATCAAGAGTGCTCTTAGCTTAATCATACACATACAGGTGTCTCCGAGTTGCGAAAAGCTCCATAACTTGTTTGTTATTAAATATATCGACTTTTTCTTTTTTCTAGATGATAGCTACGCTTCTAGACTACGTCCACTGATAGAATACATTTTTTTAAATATCCTTAGATAACAAAATCCCCAAACCCATTGGTTGTTATGAAACCCACGCGAAAAATAAATTATATGACATTTGCAATTTGAAATTGTCAGTTCCGTCAAGTGGTTTAAGCATTTAGATTTATGATTTTTCATCTTTAGATGGCGCTTTTTTTACCAGAATTCCGAATTGTGCAGGGGTCCCTTCGAAAATTCGTACCTTCCAAATAGTTGCACATAAATTAATAATTGACGCTGTTTGATTCCTGAATGTTTGCCGTATCTGTTAAGTGTTTACACAATAACGTGCTCAGTTGCATATGCCTACTGCGATTTTTTAAATATAACAAACTAAAAATGTGCTATCTTAAAATCACTAAAAATCACTAAAATAATTAAATGTTTAATTGTTAAACACTGTTTTGTTGGTTGATTCATCTTTATGGAGTGACCATATTGTGTGATTATCTTTTGTTAGGCCTACTAGATTTTTGTATTGTCTTTTTAACGGAATAATTGCACCAAATTTAGCGATTTTAGGATAGCACCTTAAATTTTCAGATTAAAGTATACAAACCTTATATTGTTCAAAAGCTTGTCAAAAAAGCTTTCGACCAGTGCAATAATAAATACGGGGTGTCATTTGAAAAAAATGAGTTTTTGACATTTTTAGTTCGTTATGTTTAAAAAATCGCAGTAGGCATATGCGACTGAGCAGGTTGTTGAGTAAACACTCAGCAGATGCGGCAAACATTCAGAAATCAAACAGCGTCAATCATTTTAATTTATGTGCAACGATTTGGGAGGTACGAATTTTCGAAGGGCCATTAATCAAAAACGATGGCAGATAAGTAAAAACGACATGTATAAATTTGATTCATAATTTAGCATAGAATTCAAAAATAAAATCAAACTGGATAGGTTCCGTTTAAAAAAACATAACTCTAGTGTTTTTATAATATTGAGACACAGTGTATATACACCGCAATATTTTCCGAATGTGCAGTAAAAGCGTAGCTATCATCTAGAAAAAAGTGAAAGTTGATATCTTTAATAACAAACAAGTTATGGAGCTTTTTCGCAACTCTGGGACACCTGTATGTATACTTGCTATACACAGTCGTCTTATTGGTTGCCTCGAAAAATCTAATAGTTATTAATTAATTAATTAATTATTAATAATTAATGCTTTAACTTTAATGGTAAAACTCATTTTACCAGTAGGTAAGTAACTTATTCTGAGATAATTCCAACGCCTAAAATTCATGAGTTATGTTTTATGTATTATAAAGTAGCGTTTGATACCACAAATTGTCTACGCCCATGCATTGAAGGCTTATTTGTTATACGATCCGTGACTGATAATTTGCAACGCCTGCTCTGTTTTCTTTTTGATCAGTTGATCACTTTGTATAATACCTAGACTTTATTTGAAAATTTTAAACACTGGTCCTTTGATTCCTAAATTTAAAGTTTTGTTTCCTGAGATAAAAGAAATCAGTCATTAAAAAACAATTATTTTTTATTAATGATTCACTAATGTTATATCCTTTTAATTAACAAAAAGGCTAGAAGCCCTGTATGCTTTTTGCTAAATAATACAACATCGTTTATATCTTATGTTTAATTCAAGTTTGATATTAAACCCACAAGTTTACGATAAAAATCTTGATTAAATTAGATTAAAGTTTGAAGCGCGGCTTTGTTAGTGATAATGCATTAATGTGTTAATACGAAATTCCGTCTAAAACGGCCATTTACTTAAACAACTTAATTATTGCTAATCTTAAAGTACACAGCAAAGAACTTTATCACTATGAGCTAACTTGTTGATGTTTCCTAACCTCGCTAATTATAATCTGCAGCTCTAAAGCAGTGTTTTTTTCACGAGTCGAGGACGACGAACCGTCGCAAACAAATCTCAGAACGAAAGGATAATGTTTTTATAGAAACGTACCTACATTACCAAGATTTATGTTTTCCTTTTTAACCATAACACAATCAGTTCCAGACGGCATGGATGAAAGTATTTTGTAAAGGTGTCTCTTGTGGATTACATCTTCTTCCAAACCGCGAGTTGTATTGATTCAAGACTGGAATCAAATGTAAACACTGGTTATAAGAAATATGTGGTAGATTAGTTCTGACAAGTTTCAAAGAGGCGGATCGCTTAGTGGAGAAAGCAGAGATTAAGGGCAGATCGAACAATAAATAAACACAAACATCTTTCTTAAAAGGATTCGCAAACAAGATTTCTGATCACTTCATTTTTAATGGACGTTATGAAATAAAACGAAACTAGTACCGAGCGATCATTTAAAAAATAAATCGAGTTTGCTTTGGAGCCTATGCTATAGCATGGGTTGCCATAGGTAACACGCCGACTCGATTTATTTTTTAATTGATCGCACCGTATTTACATAATTACTAGAAATTATAAAAACGACATATGCGGTTTGCAATCGATCATTGACAAATGTAGGATTTGCGGAACTGAAGGGGAAACAATTGAACACATCATTTCTTCTTGCACCGTTTTGGCTCAAAGCGAATATAAGAAACGTCATGATATATTCGCTAAAATTATACACATGAATTTAGCTGTTAAATTCAATTTATTGAAGAATACACAACCACATTATAGTTGTAAACCAGAAAGTTGTTTGGAAAATGACAATTACTAATTATTTTTTGATCGCACAGTTTTAACTGACATTCAAATTAAGCATAACAGACCAGACATTATTATTTTAAATAAACAACAAAAGCAAGCATATCTTTTAGATATAGCTGTTCCAAATTCACACAATATAACACATATATAACACAAACACACACATATAACACAAAAATTAATAAATATGTATTTAGAGATCTCCGTTGCTATGAGAAATCTTTGGTGTTTAGAAAAAATTTCGATTTTACCACTTATAATTTCAGCAACGGGAATAGTACCTTAATCTCTTTTAAAAAATTTAAAAATTCTGGATTTAGGGGACACATTGGTAGTTGAAATTCAAAAAGGTATATTATTATACCTACTCATGTCATATCGTGAGGAACTCAAAATGTGGAGGCGAGACGCCGGTAATTATGTTGATTAGCACTGCACTATTACTTGATAGTGTATGTACTCCGGCGAAATTGCCGTGCCGCCGGGTGGTGGTGGGAAATAAAAATTACATAACAAAAAACTAATAGTATATTATTCAACGAGCCGGTAATGATGAAAATCAAACAAGTTAAATCTGTGATTGCTTCATCCTCAGTTTTCAATGCCTCGTAAATGTCTTCCAAATCGTTTTTTAATCGCTTAGTGAGAACGTCATTTGCCATCTTTATCGCCATCTACCCCGTTTTATAGTTTGTTCGACAGGAAGGAGAAAATTGTAGATGGGATATTATGCTTCGTAACGTTCATTTCTGTTTAAGCACAGTCAACTTATCCAATTAGATTTCAAAGAATAATAAACGTATTCCCATTGCAGGAATTCAACGTAGCAAAAGAACAACACATTATCCAGCCTCCCCAAAACGCCTCAGCCCAAGCATTAACAGCAGAATTAATGAAAATGCCGTTGGAATTATGTTCGGCTCCTCAAAACTCTCATTCGCTGCAACATCAGTCAAAATCGTATCCCGGAGGACAGCCCCTTTTGTGCAGAACACCGAGTGTTTCATCGCAGAGTAGTTTAGACAGTAGTGCATCAAGACAGGTGAGACAATTTAAACGCATAAGATTTTGCCTGGTAGAGTTTTTATTAAGAGAGAAAAATAATGTAGCATGTTACACGAGTAAATCATATTTCCTTACAGGGTCATAGAGGATCATCACCCCAAATCCGCACCTTTGCTCCTGACGGCAAAACCCCAGTTCACCAAGAAGCCATCCACACTTCCAGCTACCCCCTGCGAAATTCGAGCCGTTCCCCGTCCCCTTTGCGAGCCGCATCTCTCGACATCCGCTGTTCTTCTCCTGGAACCTCCACAATAAGTGGCGAAGAAATGCGAACACCATCCCCATCCCAATCCAGTTTAGCCTCTCTAACAGGAGGATCGGTCAGCTCTTGCAACTCTCCCATTCCGGCATCTCCAAGAACAGTCGGCCTAGGACGGTGTCTGTCGCCGCTTTTAATACCGTCAACGAGAGCGCATACACCAGAAGTGAATCTATCTGCACCTCCGGCGAGTCCTCTGGGGGCAATTCAGCCTGATTTGTACATGAGAAAAGACGGACCGCTGTTTATAGGAAGCAGTCCAAAATCAGGGCCTAGTCTGGGGAGACTGCATTTTCGATTGAAATATGATTTTGACAGGAGCGACTTGATTGTACACTTAATCGAAGGTAAAAATACATATTTTTTTGGCTTTTATAAAAATATTATAAAATAAAACAAAAGTGCTGGAAACTACGTCTCTAGTTCACTGTTAAATAATTTCTGGTGTTCTAGCCCATGACTTAGCCGGAAGCGACCAAGGAGGCTTCAACGACCCCTACGTGAGACTAGCACTTTGTCCTGAAGTCGATTCGCGTAAACGTCAGACGACAATCCGTCGCAACGATCCGAATCCGTTTTTTGATCAGCACTTCAAATTTCCAATATCTCATGAAGATCTTCAATCAAAATCCCTCATCCTTCAAGTGTTTGATTACGACCGGTTCTCCCGAAACGACGTTATCGGTGAAGTAAGAATGAGCATGGACGAGTTCGACGTTACTTCTAACATCGAAGTGTGGGGAGAAATCACCAAGAATAAGAAACCGCCCGAAGAGCTGCAGGAAGTGCTCGTTTCGCTCAGTTATTTACCTTCGGCTGAAAGATTGACGGTCGTGTTGTTAAAGGCACGAAATTTGTTCTTGCCGCAAGAGAAAGACAGTGTAGGTGAGGAGCTCGAAATAAATCATATTTCTGTAATATTCCGACCAAGTTTTCTCACTCGGCTCTTTATAAATAAAACACATCTCCCCCTCGGTTTGTTTTGTACACATCATTAAATATCAGTCTTTCTTTCAAATATTTACTTTTCAGATCCGTTCGTTAAAGTGTATCTTCTCGTTAACGGCAAGCGGATAAAGAAGAAGAAAACTGCCGCAAGAAAAGGTAGCTGCAATCCGGTATGGAACGAAGCTCTAACATTCAGCTTGTCGGCCTCCAATATCGCTAATGCTGCCATCGAGGTAAATTCAGACTGAACACTTCACTGTTATTTATTCCCCCTAACAATTTAGGCAATCGATTATCCGTGTTCTTTGACGCCCCTTCGTGATTAATCTATTTTTAAGTTAATTGAAACTTTTTGATAGTTAATTTATTATTACAAGGTAAATTTTCACTGCTATACAGAAAATTGCCGACGTCACTCGCACAAATTTGATTTTTCCTTGACACAAAAGATGTGTCTTTTCACGACGTCCCACGCCGTCACTGAAAAAAAAATATTGAAAATCCAGTTTATTTCAATCTCAAACATACAACGAATTTATTTATTTTTTTGTTAATTGCCCATCAGAACTGTGCCCAACTAATAATAGTTATTTTCGATATACAGGCTGTTTGATGAAAAACGCCTCAACCCATAACTTTTTTATTTATTACCCGATTTCAATGCGCTATGAAGCAGCCATAAAATATATTTTTTTGGCGCTATTTTCAATAGTACACATGTAGTTTTTTTAGACTCAGTCTGGTAAGGTTTTTTTTCTGAATCTAATGATGTATTAAAAGGTATCATGTGGTCCACAGCTAAGTGAAAAAAAAAAACAATTTTTAGTTGTGGTTCAGCTTGTTATAAAATTTTCAAGTAAGCCGTGAACAACAATTGGAATACAAATAGCAACAAATGTCAAGTGTCAGTTTGAAAATTTTCACCTGCAATCTTGAGGTGTTTTATTATTATTTTCTTGGAAAACATGAATTATTAAAAATAAAATTTTATTTTATTATTATCTATATATTAATACGTGAACGAAAACCTTTGTACCCCTTTTTAAGCAAATTGCGCGCACGGAGGAGTGTGAGATTTGGCATTGTTAAAGTTTATGTGGAGAAGGAGTGCAGAAAGATAAAATTTATGTATAATATACAGGACGTCCCCAAAAAAACAGACAAATCTATAGCTCTATTATTTATTGGAGGATTTTAATTATCTATACACCAAATTAAATGGTTGTGAATAAGCTACAAAATGGCGTACTAAATTCACATAAAACCCAAAATGCTTCAAGGTTAAACTGTCAAAATATTTTTTTTAAATACGGACACATACTTTTTTTTAGTAATTCTGATAGAGATTTTTATTCTGAAAATAACAATGTATGATACGTGTAATTTCATTTAAGAAAAAAAAATAACACTATATTTTGAAACAAATGACGAGCACCAAGCGAGAAGCTATCAAAATTCATTGCATTACAATGTAATAAATTAACCAAATTAAGTCAGTTGGAAAAACAAATGACAAATATGTAATAACATTTGGGATTGCACGTACAGAGCGCAGTTTAAGCATCGACGATAGTAGCATTTTTTAACTTTTTTTTTAATTTTGGGTAGGTAAGTGTACACTCGTGATACACTGTTCTTTTTAGAATACTAATCTCTATCAGACTGTTAAAAAAATGATGTGTTCGCATTTGAAAAAAAAAAATTTTGACAGTTTAGCCCTGAAACCCTTGGACTTATATGTGAATCTATTAGTGCTTTTTGTAGCCTATTTAGAGCCATTTAATTTGGTGTATAAATAATTAAAATCCTCCGATAAATAAGGGAATTATGGACTCATCATCTTTTTCGGGGACACCTGTGTGTTACAAATATCAAAACATTCATTGTTTACGTTCATACACTGTAAAAAAATAGCGGAGTGAATTTGGATCGAATGCGGAGTGGATGATTTGTGTAATTGATTTAATCCCTCCCGCAGTGAAATCCACTCCAAGAGGTATTTAGATTATTCAAAAAAAAAACTCTTTGGAGTGAAATACAAAATTCTTTGACTATTAGTGGTTTGCCACCACATAAGTTAGTATTGAAAGTTAATTGCACGTTTTACTGATCAGAAACTTAAATACAAAGGAAGCATTAGACTATGGAACAAGAATTCGCATCAAGTTTATGCATCGCAATGCTATTGATTGCGAAGTTTTAACTAGAACCGAACGCAATAAGAGAATTTTGATTCCACGTATAAATTTAACATATTCAGGTAGGTACTATTTTACCATTTAATTTTCAAAGATGTCAATTTCCAATTATAGCTGCATTTGCGATGACAATAAATAAGTCTCAAAAACAAACATTCTAAAAAATTGCAATTTTATTGAGGCAGCCAGTTTTCAATTGTACCTCGCAGCAAGTAGAGTTCGATCATTCAATGGTTTGAAATTTTATATTTCCGAATATAACGGCCAAAGGCATTTAGCAAAGGATGAAATTTTATTTTAAGTTCAACAAGACATTTTATTTCTTTAACCGCCCGGTTTTTTGTTTGAATAAAAAATATAGCTATAAAAAATACGAAACACGTGTTCTTTCATTTTTAATTTTGTGTATTAATTTTTTATTTCAATTTTATATAATTTGAAAAAGATAGGCAAATTAACTGTGTAGCCTTGGCGAAACCTGGCCAGTATAGCAATAAAAAACCTAAGGAAATGTCAAAAAACGCGTTATTGTTTTTTAAATATGGCATAGCCAAACTATACCTCATTTTTCCTATCGTTCGTATTTTTCAAATAACTTGAAAATTAGTGCATAGTGACGTATTTGTAAACGTCGCAGATGACGTAATAGAACAAAATTCAAAAAAATTATATGCGATAATTATAGAGGTATACTCTTTGATAAAAAAAAACCTCAGTAACGTTCAAACTTAAAGATTTAATGAAAAAGGTCGAATTTCGACCGCTGGGCGACCTCTAGTTATTATTATTTTTCTATTAAATTTTTGTTTTTGACTAATTACGATTTTTATTACACTCAAATATAAAATAATAGTCAAATGACTGCTATCCTGCATGACTGGCAATATTGTTATTTTATACTTAAATAAAAAAAGTTTTAAAAAGCAGATGAAAATTTCTAAGCTGACGTTTGGATGACATTTACCGCACTTTGTATTCCGATTGTTTTTCACGGGACTCTTAAAAATTTCATAATAAGCTGAACCACAAAAAAAAAATATTTTTTTTTTCAGTGAACTATGGACCAAATGATAACTTTCAATACATCATTAGATTCAGAAAAAAAACCTTACCAGACTGAGCCTAAAAAAACTACATGTGCCCATTTAAAAAAAAAGTTGACTATCGTTAGCTATTGAAGATAACACCAAAAAAATATATTTTATGGCTGTTTTGTAGCGCATGAAAACCATATCTTTGGTTTTTTTTGTTCATTTACATCGGGTAATAAATAAAAAAGTTATATGTTGAGGCGTTTTTTATCAAACAGCCTGTATAGAAAAGTTTCATAAATTAGCGAGTTCTTCCAGTGGTTAAAATTAGCCCACGTATTTCAGATACACCCTGTATACCTAAATTGACATGTCAAAGGTAATCTCAAAATTTACAATTAGTTAATAGTGTTTGCGGAACGTCATTTTTCGTTATACATACTTACATTTGATTTTATGTTATAAATATTCGGCCTGTTTTGCATCACTCGGCTGACGCTTCGTGGTTCAAATTTCGGCCTCATACCTGAAAAGTGATCTGACAGCGCACTTATATCGAAAATAACTATTATTAGTTAATATTTATCACTACATTATGTAGGTATACTTACTATATGGTAGTACATACAACGTTTCTAAAGAAATCTGCCCAAAGACGCTGAGCTAGAGCTCGGTTATAAATACGAATACAATTTATTATTTTATTAAAATCTTATTTAACTGTACTTAATACCCCAGCAATATTATGTGTACCATTGGTTAAAACATTCGTTAGAGCTTTTTATTCAACACAAAACACATTTTAATAAATACAATCAAAGACAAAAGTTAACGCATGCAGTTGTCATAACGAAGCATGTCCAGCCTAGGAATGAATACAAGCCCGCCAAAACATTTTGCGAGTACTAACATAACTTGTTTCAAATGTAATTTATTAGTTTTAGTACTTTTTGTTACATTTTGCTACGTGACTTAATTTAAAAAATTCAATTCTAGCCGTAGAAATACATACTACACAACCTGTTGATCTATCTCCAATAAAATGTTGTTAAAACTTCTTAGCGGCAATTTTTAAATACCACACAATGCAGCTAAAATTCCTCTTTAATTCGTTCGTGCCCTTCTCGGTAATTATTTTTTCTAGTTTTTGGACAGGTAATAATTACTTCACTCTTGTCTACATTCCGTATATCAGCTGTTGCATCATGTACTTTCGCCTCTTCATCGCTTTTGGTCGATTAAGTTTACAGCTTTTCCTAAGGTAGACACTTCTGAAACTCCCACGGAAAGATGTTCTGTTTTCTCAAAAAACATTGACAGTCAGTCTTCTGCAAATTTATCTCTTGTTCATGATGTTGATGTACTATTCATACGTAAAGACAAAAGAGACATGTATACCTACCTACGGTTCGTTTTATACCGTGCGATCAAGAATTATTTAGATCAAAGAAAGCATTGGATTTTGAAACGTATTTCCAAATCTAGACTTTCAGATGCTCAGGATCCATGGAAGTACGAGTATTTTTGGTTGCATACCTGTTTCAATTTAAATTTGAAAAATTTTATTGAAACTCGACCAAATAGGCAACCGCCCAACAGCACTGTACGTCCATTCTCCGTAATTGAAAACACCATTCCGATTCAATGATGAATCTTTTATGTTCTGAAGTAAAAGCCATTTTTGAAAAATTTGTTTCATAGTGACAGTTGTTTGACGTTTATTAGGTGAGTTAGAAGAGATATCTGACACTGTCAAAGTCATAGCCGCCCCTTATCTAATTAATTGTTGATCACACGGTATAAAAACAGCAATCCTCATAATACAATATTATTCAGGTAAGATGACGAGCCTGACCAGGTAAAAATGCAACCCAAAAGAGCAATCTCGATCCCTATTACATTATCCGGCATTACCATAATGCACATAAAACATAGACAGCTTTTAACGTCAGCCTAATGAATGTCAAGTTCTGACAGAAAAATACCTCTCTCAACAAAGTATGATTTAATAACAATAATAAGCAATTAAAATGACAAAAGTAATGGGTAAGTAGGATCATATCGGTTCTATCATCGTTCGAAAACCTTTTTAAATACTAAAATATGAACGAAAAATGCAATAACAGATATGTACAGTGGCGGCCATTAATTTGAAAACACCAAGATTTTTCTGTTGTAAATTGTTTGTCATTTTGACAATGTTATTGACATATCAATTTCGGCTGCGACAGTCTGTTGAATGCGCTCAACGATGACATGGGTGACATGAGTTCATGACATAACGCTTACACTATCAAATATTAGAAATATCCAGTAAACTAGATTAGGTCGGTGTTTCCAAATTAATGGCCGCCGGTGTATACCTTTCAAATTAATACATAGAATAGGTCCCTATTTGGATTCCTGACTTAATTTTTACATACCAAGACACTATGAACGCTTTGTAAAGTGTATTTTGGGTTGCATTTTTACCTGGTCAAGCTCGTTATCTTGCGTGAATAATCTTGTATATCCTGAACTTGGAGGCAAAAACTGAAACAAATTAGGTCGGGTGTTTTTTTTTTAATTTCACCTCATGGTAGGCGTTGAAGAGTCGATTGTGAACATACTATACGGGTTACGGATCAGACGGATCAGCTGTTTAAATCTTACGTTTTTACACGAGTGGTGAGTTTACAATCGACTCTTCAACGCCTACTACGATGTGAAATTTAAAAAAAACACCCTCTATTTTGTTGTTAAATGGGTGTTTTGTTATAGGTATTTTCATATTTGATGGCGGAAACAAAAGACTGAGAAATGTCACAAAATTGTATTGTCAGTGTCAAATTTCTCATAAACGCCGTAAAAAGGAATGTTAAGGTAAATTTAAATTTTCGCTAAATACTGGGTGTCCCAAAATTCGCGGAACAACTCAATGGAGCTATGTCAACTCATGTTAGAAGATAATGAGAAAATAATTAAAAAATTCTATACCTCTTAGACTTGAAGATATGAGGGCTCAAAAGGTGCAGCTTTGATCTCGTTTACTTTAAATTTTAAAAAAGATTTTGACTATTTGTCTTTTACTAGTCAGTGGCATCATAATTCTGAACGATTGTGATCAGGTTTGCAATTATTTTATTCATTATTTCCAGCATTTCCAAGTAATAATTTTATGTCCGTTTTACTTCAAATAACGTACGGCAACATGGCTTTGATTTTTCTCTCGCATTTCCATGGATACAACAAAAATTAAATACAGGTGTTCTCGAAGTTGACGCGTTCCTTGTAACACGAGGTACTACACATTATTCTTAACAATTTTAGCCTAAATCTTCTTAGTAAAATGTTTGTATTAACGGAGATAATTAATTGTATATTTTGTTTGTGTTCTAAAATTTTAAGTCCGGTCCTGTCCATTTCTCCGCTGTACTAGATTAATAACTAACCTGGTCCAGAATGGTGTCTTTCCGGAAATCGCTTTGCAATACTCTCTGGACGCTGCAGATCCATTTTGATAACGTGATAACATTGTAATAATAAAGCCATTTCGACTAATTAGATGACAACTCTGACAGTAGTTTCTAACAAATCAGCGCAAATTTGAACAGGACCGGTTTCAAAAATTTCAAAAAAATTAAATTATTGATCTTCATTACCGTACCCATTTTACTAAGGTGATTTTGGCTAAAATTCTTTAGAACAACGCAAACTATCACATGTTAAAAGGAACGCCTCAACTTCGAAAACACCCTGTATTTGCAGACTATTGGGATACATGGAATGTTTTTAAATATTTCCACATTTAGTGCAAGAAATAGGTCCACATCTTCTACAAAAAAGAAGATTGATTTGTTTTAACATTTTTACCTGACCTTTTAATGACTACTTAAAAACGTACTGCTAAGTTGTTCCGCGAATTTTGGGGCACCCAGTAGATTGAAAAAAATAAAAACCCGTTCTTTAATTTTTGTCAGTGGTTCAAAAGGAAAAGTTATTCTCATATAAATAATAATATATATAATAACTTTCTTATTGCCAATCTGCTGCATTTCTGTCGAAATCACGAACGTCTTTAAGAAATTTAACAGTGACAATACAATTTTGTGACATTTCTCAGTTTTTTGTTTCCGCCAACAAATATGAAAATATCTATAGAGTAATTCAGTTTTATTGGCGAAAACAAAAGTCTTTTTGAAAACATAGTCGTCGGAACAGGTGGGAGAAAGTCGGCACAAAAAATCGCACATAATTAATTTTTTCTAATCATATTTAAGAATTTGCACATTTTTGATACGTTTTTGATTGAGAAAATTGTTCAGTCTTCAATTGTGGAGAAAATTCTTTCTCTTTCTCCACGGATACAGTTGGTTGCAAAAAAAAACGGGAAGTGTCAGAATAAAATTGACACATTTTTACATAGTGTGAAACCTTCTTACGAGAGATAGGTTAGAATTATGGTCAAAATTCAATGACATTTAAAAAAATTATTTGATAGGTATTATTGTCATGTAGACAATTAATTGACAAATGGTCAAAACCAAATTTACATTAGGAAAATTTATATTTCCCTTTTTTTGCAACAAAATGTACTGACCAATGAGATGACATGATTTGACATTTCTCAACGGGTAGTACATTAATTAATATTGATATCTGTGTCATTGCAACTGTGTTTGCTCTGTCTGTGCAAAATACATATCAAGAAATGATGGAAGTTATGATTATTTTGATTAGAAAAAGTATGGTATTAAATTCGTGAGAAATGGCCATTCCCACTTGAACGAATTAATCCACTCGTCTTCGGCTCGTGCTGCAAATTTCATTCTCACTCGTTGAAGAATATACTATTGCAATGTAATTCTATATGTACTATTGCGGGCATAAAAAGTGGGACATCAAATTTTTGTCAGTTTTGAAAAATTCGATATATAGTCGACTCAAATTGCAAAAAACCACTTGTCATTTGCAGCAGCATTTTTTTAATATTTTGGAATCAAATAAAGGCACAAAGGGACCTGAAAATCATAGTTTGGACTGAATATTTCCCATATAAGTAGGTACAGTTTTAAAGTAATTTCAAACGACTAATGCCATAAATTTGCTGTTGCAAATCCAAATTGGTTTTTTGCAACAAGTCAAGCTTTATTGTCATTTGCCTTTGATTATTGTCATAGAAATTTGACACTATTCTAACTGACAGTTTAAAAAAATTTTTTTTTCACTACTAGTCTCAGAAGGCATCATTATTGACTCTCGAACCGACCCCAGAAGTAGAATTTCTCTCCCTAGGTTAATAATATAATAATGAACAGCCGTCACCTAGCAACGAAAGATTTTCTTTGATTTTATTGGTTAACGTAGACAGACGATTTTCAATTTTCATAGCAACCGTTGAAAAATGAGAACTCGGATCGTCGCATCGGACAAACAAATTTAATTAATAATTATTATTAGAAAGGGTTTTAATGGATCTAGTAGTGAAAAAAATAGTATATAGACCACGCTAGAGAAGACAATTTTAAGCCTCGCTTATAATTTAAACTACCTCGGCTTAAAAAAATGTCTTCTCTACCTTGGTGTATAATATACTATTATTTTTTAGTAACACGATATTGTTTCTTTTCGTCATAGATACAGATTGTGAAAAACAGCTCATATCTCCCTTGGGATTTGTCAAATTTTTTCGCCCTCCAGTGTTGCCATACTTATGTTCCGCTTTTTTGCGAATCGATTGAAACTGTATTACAAGAACTTAATAGAGAACCCAGCATTTTTTATTAAAAATAGCAATTGAAAAAAAAAAGACAAATCAAAATGTAAACATCTGGTGGAGGCTTTAGTCGTTGAATGAGTTTCACGAACGTTTGCTTTAGTTTAACAAGCAGAAAACGGATAAGTTCTCCAAAATGGAATCACTTTTTTTAAAGACATCTAGACTTTAACCTCCTCCATTATTTCATCTTCAGAATTATCTTCATCATTAGATTCCGAATCATCTTCTAATGTTTAGCCCACGAATAATTTCGTTCAGATCTCTTTTAAAAAATGGTTCCACTTTTCTGATTTTCCTTTTTTTGTTGTTCTAGTATCCTCCACCTCGTTTAAAATGTGTCTAGCCCTTCAATACTCGACAAACACAACTTTTGGCATTATGCACTTGTAGTAAACCCTTTAAATTATTACTTTGTGTTGTCTAATTTAAAATAAATTGAAAAAATGTCAAAATGACATTTATTGATAACTTTATTTACTTTTTGTTTTAGAATCATCTTGCAACATAGCATTTCAAATTTAGTTACAAAAGATTTACAACCAAAATGAAATGAAATATAACTACTACTTTCCTCAGTACTGCCAATTTAACAAAATTAAAGCGTGGCAACCTATCGTTTTTTTAAAGATGGAATAGATTATAATTGTCATAACACTCATAGTCATAACAAACTACTATTGCTCAGGCAACTTGAAACACGTGTAACTTGATTAAAAACATATCCTGTGTACGATCTTCTATCATCTATACTTGCACCCCAGTCTGCATCGGCATAACCTACAAGTTCTTGTCCAGACTTGTTGAACATTAAGCCCAGGTTTTCGGTGTTCTTCAGATACCGCAGTACTCGTTTCGCAGCTCTCCAGTGTTGTTCCCCAAAGTTGGTGTTGAATTGGCTGAGCATGTTCACGGCGTGTGCGCTTTCTGGTCGAGTTGAAACAGCTAAGTACATCAGAGAACCGACGAGGCTCTGATATGGTAACTTTTCGACTGCTTTCTTCTCATCTTCGGTTTTCGGGCACATTTCTTTCGACAGTTTTTCATTCGGGTTAATCGGGGTTGTTACACCTTTACAATTTTCCATGTTGAAACGACTTAAGGTTTAAAAAAACGTAATTGAAATCAATACCAGGTTTTTGAGTAAAACCTTTCGCCACGAGTCTGGTTTGCGACGATCGACTGATCCGTCCTTCTTCAGTTTTCTTCGTAGAACCCACTTCGATTCGACGGTTTTCTTTTCCTGGGGACGATCTACAATTATCCAAATTTTGCCTTTTCAGAACACATATGTGAAGACGCACCTGAGTCTAAACACCACCGTTTCTCGTGTTCAACGTGAAGTTTCATAACGGGTTGATTCTGTGGGTTTCGTTTTTGGACCTTTGGGTTGAAGAATTTCGATCTGCAATCCTTGGCCATGTGGCCAATTTTTCCACATGTGTGACAAGCGAATTTGAAACGTTCAGTTTTAGAATGTTCCGATTTCTTGGGCTGATTTGATCAACCAGGATTTTTATTAATGAACATGGCATCTGGAACGTTTTCTTTTGAATTTTGTTTTCGAGCTTCATACTCTTCCAGGAGTTTTATCTTCAGTGCTTCTAATTGTGGTAATTTCTCTTGGGTTTCTATGGCAATTCGAAAAGGTTCGTACTCGTCGGGAATGCTGTAGAGCAGAAGGATGACAAGAAGGTCATTGATTATACAAAGTTCCATCTCTTCGAGTTTGTCCACAACGTCGAAGAAGTTCCGGATGTGATCCCTCATATCCTCACCGTCTTTCATTTTCAACAAAATCAATGTTTTCAGGAGCATCGCTTTTCGAGTGGATCCCTGAGACGCTGTGTAATTTGGTCCATATATCTTTTGACGTAGGACAATTCTTGATCTGTTTAAGTTCTGATGGGCAGATTGTTAAAATTAAATCTGACCTGGCTTTCGCATCGTTTGATTCCCACGTGGTTACGGCTTCTGGTGGTTCTTTTGGTTTCGAAATTGTTCCGTTCACGTATTTCCAAGAATCATTCTTAATGAGCAAAGCTTCGATTTGGATTTTCCATGTACTTACTGAAATTGTCTTTTCGAAGAGGTTCGATTTTCACGCTTGTGTAGCTCATTTTTCGTTTTTGTAGTACTCACAAATAACTTCAAATTACTTTTCTTGTTGCGGAATACGTACAATTTCTTATTTATCAGCGCAGTGGAAGCGTGCTGGGACCATAACCTGTAGAGTCTATGCAGTGTTTGAAACGTATTTGTATATTCTAAACAGATTTTAATTCTAGCTTTGTAATTGAATACAACTTTTCTATACAGGTGTTTTCGAAGTTGAGGCGTTCCTTTTAATATGTGATACTATACTGGGCCACGTCAGTTATTAATCTAGTACAGCGGAGAAATAGACAGGACCGGACTCAAAATTTTATAAAACCATAAATACATACAATCAATTATCTCCGTCAATACAAACATTTTACTAACAAGATTCAGGCTAAAATTCTTAAGAATAATGTATAATACTTCGTGTTACAACGACGCCTCAACTTCGAAAACACTCTATATAATTGTCATAACAAACAATAAAAGATTATATGGCCCTTTAAAAGTATTTGACCGGAGATAAACGTCCCTTTTGTCGCAATTGCAGTAGGCGGTCAGCCCAACCATAAATCATGCTACAAGCAATTCTCTGTTGTGAATTCCAGAGCCGACCTCAAAACAAATGCGTACCGACGAAATTATATTTATTTATTAAATATACAATACTATTACAAATCATCTTTACTGTTTTCAAGACTCAAAGTACTAAAGGGAATTTCGTTACAATAACAAAATTTACAATAAACATCAAAAACATGTAGTATCACAAATTTTTAATCCCTGCCCTGAACGAAGGAAAAGGGATGCAGCTGCACGAGCCGAGACAACCATCTTAACGCCAATATTGGTTTCCATTATTGGGATAATTTTAGTGCTGCCATATAATCTTATACCTTAAGCGTTACTTTACTATTGCTAAGGTAACTTGAAACACGTGTAACTTGATGGGAGTTTGCATATTTCTAACAAAAACACTTCAAACCTGAGTGAGCATATAAGTTTTATAGGTACCATCTACCCATTTATGGACAATGGGCAACTTTCATTTTTCAAATGGTAACATATAATTGTTTTTATTGATTCTGTTGAGAGTTTTTTTTATGAATGTAATGGCATAAAAAAACAAAATTTCCGGATTTTGCAAATGCGCGCGCAACCGCCTACCAGGAAAAAATATACATACTATAGTAATCAACTTTATTAAAAATGTAATGAATTATTGAAGTTAAGATTTTAATTTCTACATTTAGTAAAAGTTTACAATAAAATTCTCATTGTGTAAACAATAAATAAAAAACAAACTTTGATTATTTGTTTTCTAAATTATTAAAGTGAAACAAATTTGTTGCAGATTTGCATAATGGACCAAGCCAACGATTTAATAGGAAGCAACCCTCTCATAGGCTGCTGTTTAATCGGCCCCAAAGAAACAGGCCCCGAAAGGGATCACTGGTTAGACATGACTCAAAGTCCGCGAAAAGCGATCGCATGTTGGCACACGATGAGGTAAATCACCCACAAAGTTATGCTCAATTCATCAATTGGTCATAAATGATATACAGAACAAAAAGAAAAAAGTAAGGAATAAAAAGGAAAGTAGGAGGAGATGAGTCTACGTGTCTATATTTTAATGTTATTCTATGTTAAACGTGCCCATATAATTAAATGTTTCTAAATTATTATGTTAAATATTGTTATTTGTGAGAGCTTTTTTCAAGTGTCGAAACTCGTTCATTTACCCAAACACGTCAAGTGTGAGTAATGTTAATTGATTGAATTTTAAATGGGATGGCCTCGTTATCACAATAATGAAAACTAAATTATACAAAGAAAACTTATGAATTAAATGTGTCCTTTTGAATGTTTTTACAAGACAATCATTTTATTTAACAACTCAATTTTTTAACTGTCATATATTTAAGAATACATAATAATAGATGAGGGAAAAGCTGTCTAAAAGGATATTTATATTTGATATTGTTATTCTTTTAACACTAAGTCTAGTAATCATTGCACTTTGTATAAAAATGTGAATTAAAAAAAAAACGCTTAAATTGACATCAGGGATGTTAAATTTAACTATTATAAAGGTCTTATGACGTCCCTCTCATACTTATGATAAATGTTGCTATCTTATATTGACAAACTTATTAGGATATGAATTATATCAAAAAAATATATCGCAATCTATTTATATCTGTATATTGAACTGTTTTTAAATACTAAAATTTATTTTAAAAAAACGTGTACCTACTTACTAACTTAATATCAGTATATCACGAAATATGAGTACCTAAATGTTATGTGTTATTCATTTAACTTGATCCCCCTTTTATTTGTAATAAGTATTGTGAACAGTGTACCTAAAACGATTGTTGCAATAAATATCAGTGACTATTTCTTGTAGCATTTTTATTCAAATAAATATAAATCCAACAACATAACAAAAATATATCTAAAATCCAAAAGCGGAACTTAGATTTGTAACAGGAAATTTGTTTTTCTCTACATCGACAAAGTTTTTGGAACCTTTACTTTTCACTCTCAATTTGATCTCAGGACTGGCGGTGTTTTCTGGCCACACAGTTGTAATCTGTACTGTGCTACCTTTTCCAATAAATCCGCTTTCGTGTGCAGCTGCCAACTGATTAACAACTCGTCTTTCTACTTCGTACTTAATAGATCTGGCTCCGTAGTGAACGTCGTAACCGTCCGCCAAAGCAGATTCTACACTTCTGTCCCAATTTAAATCAATTTTGTGCTTTTCTTTTGCCTGGAAATCAACAATGAATCATTTTGAATCTTCTTTCGCCTGAAACTGTCGCTGCACGTAACGTTGTAATTGTTATACAAATTAAAAAAAAAAAAAAACATAGAATTCGAGTGGGTAGTGAACCTTCAATGAGTAAGCACCGTCAACATCTTTAGGGACACCAACACCACCACCTCAAAATTGTTGAAAGAACTGATTTATTATGATTGGGAGACAGTCTGAACATCGTTTTTTGGAATTCCAATGAGTTAAAACAAGCACTTTGCAAGAAAATCTGTAATTATCATCTCTACAAAAACTTTAGTCACAAAGGCGGCACCGCAATTTACACCAAATGTACGTAATCGGTGATTCGCATTGGGAAGAAAAACAAATGAATCAAGTGACCGAAAACTTGTGTAGAATACAAAAGCACCGCTTACAAGGTATCCAGGAACTCAGAAGAAAAAAGAAGGAAACAATACTCCCTTATTCAACGGATCGAGAATACGATAAACTGGGAAACAGACAAATACGAGAATAAATTGGAAGATTGAACGAGATAAAGTTAGTAGTACCTATATGAAATGTTGAGCACATGAAAAACTTTTAAAAAGCATTGAAAAGGGGCTGAAATCCTATACCAAAGGGATTGGGCAATTAAAATTAAAGTATAAAAAGGCTTAAAATTTGTTCTCATTTTTAGAACTAGGGGAAATTGGACACTGCAAAGAATTCTATAAAAATCACCACAAAACCCTGAAAAAATCTTATAAAAAATCCATCATTTTCAATCATCTGACCTTAAAAAAAATATAGACCACCCAAAAAAATTTTACAAACATTCCCCCATCTGGAAATGTTAAAATTTTATTCGATTTTGCCAGATTTTCAATACTTTTTAACAAAATTATCGTCAAATCAAATACCACTTTTAATATCTACTAATAAAATAACACATTAGGGGGCGTATTCTGTAATTTTTAAAGGGGTGTTAAAATTTTAGGGCCCTTTAAAATTTAAAATTTAAAGTCCTGATTGTTCATTGCTATGACAACTTAATTTAATTGCCTTTAAAATTTAGCGGAGCAGTTACAGAATACGCCCCTAGGTATACTGTTATCTAAATTTCAGAGAGAGAAAGGTTTCCCTTCCTGGAAATTTTCATATTTTACCCAATTTCGCCTTCGGATCTGAGCTTTCACCAGATTGTCTGGCGAACTCTCTTCAAAAGAGTCCACAGTCGAAGACGAAGCTTCATGACTTAACTTCGTCAAAGAATGATGAAACCAAATAATTTTAATACATTCCCTGTTTTGTTCAGAGGTCGCCAAATGTGCAACGGTTTACGGTTTCATATACAGTGAGTTTTTTTTAAGACTGGCCATAGGGTTTTACATGCTAATTTTTCAACCCCCTGTTAACTTTTGTTCCGATAAAAATATTTAAACCATTTTTGGAACAAAGTTGGAAGATTTTTTAAACTATCGGATAGATTACAATTTAATATCCCAAACTGTCGAAAAAGTTGTGAAAAAAATATTTTTTAGGGCGCCTCTTATGGTCTGTAAATATTAACTTGATATTTAAATGTATAAAAAAAAATAGGAGCTAGGAGGTATTAATTATGTAGTGCTTTATTGAAAATGTTCGAAAAACCCACAGCTGTTTTCTCAATAAATACAAATTTCTATTATTTTATTAACAACTAAAAATGTTACTTTTTAATTAATAAGATCAATGAGAATTAAGTGATTCGTTAAAAAAAAACAATTCGAATCTATGAATCCAAAGACTGAAAAGCGATGCGGTACGGCATGCAGTACCAACTAGGGAACCGCATTGCAATAATCTCGACGTTCTGCGCATCTGGCAAGCAAGCATCGGTGCATTTAACGCAACCCTCGCTGTCGCTCACGCGTATATTTATTTTAATGCGCTCAATTTTACGGGATACTGGGACCATGAATTAATGGACCTTTAAATCTCCAGTAAGGGCTAATGTCATAAAATTTGAAAAATATATGCACATTAGAGAGATATGAATGATGAAACTTGTTTACAAAAAAAAGTATAAATGAACTGTTTTAAATTGTGTTCTTTTCAAATAAATTTCTGGGTCGGCACTGCCGTATCTGCCGCCCCTGACCAGCCGCCACTGCTGATACACTTTACTAATCATTCTTCTCTGATTGGCTATCTTAAAATTGCTGTAATTTAAAAACTAAATGGTTTAAGAAAAAAAATCTTGAAAATCCTATATCAGATGGAAGAACAGAATTTGTGGTTTACAGCTGACGCGCGAGTTCTGGGACAACCGATATAACTTTTTTTTTTTTTAGCCTTTCCCCTTTCACCACTTGGCCTATCAGGTACCTTTACGGTCGCCTTGTTTTTCTCATTTTTCCTGTGGTGCGGCGGGGCTCCGGGGTACGTTCCCCGGCTACCCACGCCCACCCTCTCTCTTCTCCCTTTTCTGGACGACACAACACGAATACAACAACACACAACATCCATGGGAGGCCCATCCGGCCTGGGATTCGAACCCTGCTGACTTCGCGGTGGTGTCGGAAGAGTGTCGCTCTTCCTTCCACCACCCGTTACCGTCAGCCCCTGATAGACATACACACACATCCATGGCCCGGCGGAGGTTCCTTCCTTCGAAAAAATCCTCCCCCTTCGGTGGGATTCGAACCCACTAGCGCCCCATGACCGCGACCTCGGAGCACTGTCTCCGACAGCCATGCGGCCACCGAGCTGCCTTATATAACTTATTATTATGTATCTTAACCGTCCACCACCCGGCGGCACGGCAATTTTTCCGGAGTACATACTCGTACACTATTACGGATAATACTATCAAGTAATAGTGCAGTGCTTATCAACATAATTACCGGCGTCTCGCCTCCACATTTTGACTTTTTTGTGTTTTATGTTCTGTGTCAATGTTAAGGAATTTCCTCACGATCTGACATGAGTATAATAATATACCTTTTTGAATTTCAACTACCAATGTGCTCTCTAAGTCCAAAATTTTTAAATTTTTAAAAAGAGATTGCGGTACTATTCCCGCTGCTGTTAATATTATGTCAATATTATGTTAGGACGTTTACATTTGTATAGATATCTTTTCTCATCACAAAACAAACAACATTTTCGAAATTCGATGTGTTGCGACAATTTTTTGGCGCATGTACGGTTGGCTTCAAAAAAAAACGGGAACTGTCAGAAAAAGTTCTGTCAAATTTTATTAAATTTTTATAGTTTGAAACGGCCTTTTAGAATTTAGGTTAAAAAACTGCACTTATGTGTCAGAAATACTACTGTCAAACAGACACAAGTTGACATAAATTAACAAATTAAATTTCCAATTCACATTAGGTCAAATTTCATTTCCCGTTTTTTTTTGAAGCCAACTGTATTACATCCGAGGCGGCAAGTATTCCATTCCTGTCGAGAGAATAATAGTTTACCGAGAGGTTTGATCTCGAGGTGAACTAGTTCTCGAGACACAGGAATGGACTTTCGCCGAGGTTTGTATACTATTTTATTCACAAGCAATCATTTAATAAAACAAGCAACATTATAATAATAAAAAATAAATAAAAACCAACCTCCGTAATATTACCGTTTATTTTGGCAAAATATTAAAAGTTAGTAGGCGCGCACGATTGAGATTGTATTAAATTTTAGTTCACAAAAGTCAAACCAAATTGACATTTGCTCACAATTTTTAACAAACAAAATGTGCGATAGTGAAATAGAGTGTACCCTCCCCAGAATGATATTTACGACTGTTTTACAATGGAGCATTTTCGATTACGTCAAAGAATGACCTTGACGACCAAAATTTATTGCTCACGACTGCACATGTGTGTGGAGTGTGGGTTGCATGTCTAAATTGTCACGATGCACATGACGTTGTCACACATTTGATAGCATGACAGTTAGTTGCTGACAGCAACCCCCGAAAACAACCCCAAATGTCAGAATCATGAGAATAATAGGATTTTTCGGTCTACGCCCACGCCGCTATAGACACTCTGACTATCTAGCAGGTCGTGTGCGTGACAGAATTTCTGTCACAAAAATTTTGAATGTCAGTCATAATGACAATAAAGCTTAGGCTACACACTTTTATTCGAATTGACAGTAAAATAACTGACGAAATTCCGTGATCGTAACTGTACAAAGCACCGAGATCAAATAAAAGTCCCAATTAACAAAAAACGAAAGGGCTTGAAATTGAAATTGCACTAAATGGTTATCAAACCTGTCCTTACATATGAAACCAAAGCATGGGAAAACAGGATCATCCTGAATGCACCTTGGTGCGTACGGAATCTCAGACTCAATTTGCAAAGCAGTATCTCAACCATTCAAGAGTAATTCAACAATCGACGAAAAAACAACACGACAGAACGCTCAATTACCCATACAAGCTGATCAGAGCTATTCTGTTGTATTCACACAATGATGTTAACACCTAGATACTATGTACAGGATGCCATTCCTTGCATTATAGATAGATAATTGAAAACACATCTCAGAGTAATACAACTTGTAAGAAATAGGCAAGTATTGACTTACCCTTTGTGCCCAGACTGCCATCTCCCTACCTACTAACTGCAGCAACTCGTTTCTTGAAAACGGCAAAAAATACACTATTTCATTAATTCTCCCCAAAAATTCGTCTCGTTTAAAATGTCTCTTGAGTATGGGCTTAACTACTTCATCTTTAAATTTTCTTGAAACTGTGATGTTATCAGAAATATCTTTATCTAGCAGAAAGAAATTAGTTAGAATTGCTAACAAACTAGAATGGACAATCTACCTGTTTTGTCATTCTTTAATCTGTTCGCTCTCAAAGTTTCAATTTCTTGTCTGAGTTTCAACCCATGTTGAGCAATTTCATCACTTGCTAAATTTGAGGTCATAATGAAGATAGCATCCTTACACTCGATCGTTTTACCGTGACCATCAGTTAGGCGCCCTTCATCAAACAACTGAAGCAGTACTGTGAGGACATCCGGATGAGCTTTATCGACCTCGTCAAATAAAACCACAGCGTTAGGACACTGCTTTAGACGCGACGTTAACTGACCTCCCTCGTCGTGTCCTATGTATCCCGGCGGAGCACCAATCAATTTAGCAACCTGAGAGAATTCATCGTCAGATTTATTTATTAATGACATGAATGAAATTACCTCATGTTTTTCCTGATATTCTGACATATCCAATCTAATGAATGCTTGAGATTTCTCTTTGTGTATGTAAGCAGCCATTTGTTTTGCTAATTCAGTTTTACCAATACCAGATGAACCCAAAAACAAGAATACTAATGGGTGTTCATCATCACCCCAACCATTCTCTTTCCGCCTAATCGCTATCAATTAAAATAAGTGAAAGCCGAGTTAAAAGTGAATCAAAATATTTTACTTGCAGCAACTATTGTAATAGCTCCTTCTTGACCAACTATGTGTTTTTTTAATCTTTCTTCCAATGGAAACCTTCGACGTTCCTCTAATTCTTTCTGCTTTTTAATTTCTTCAAACTGTGAAAGAGTTTTTTTAATGACAATTTGCTAAATTTCTAATACTCAACAATCAAATACCTTTGATGTCTGTTCTTGTAAATAAACTTTTAATTCTCCTTCTTTTGCATACAAGAGGGGAACATGACCTGCCTCATTTTCTACAATTGGATTTGCACCTTTCTTAATTAATAACTTAACTATCTTAAAGTTATTGATCAACACAGCATAATGGAGTGCTGTGAAACCTCTAAATGATACTTTGGTATTTAAACTACTGGAGAATTCTTCTTCCCTCATCATAAGAACTATAAATTGTTGTCATTAAGGTTCAGTTCATATTAATCTAATAATAAGTAAGTGTTACCCTCAATAGGGTGAAGTCCTTTATCTTTGGCTGTTCGTTTGGCGCTTATAAACTCTTCTGTCAAATTTGGATCAGCTCCTGCTTCTAACAACATTTTTACAACTTCATATTGGTTATTTACCGCAGCTACCATTAATGGAGTCCATCCTAACTGGTGCTTCATATTTACATTAACTTTCTCATTAAGAAGGCTAAAATAAATTCTTAAGATAAATTAACCCCATTAACAAAATTACCTTTTCAGTTCATCAAGGATTCCGTACTGAGCAGCACGAAAAAATCGCTTTTCTTTAGCATCTGTGCGTGAATCACATAAAATAGTGGACACTCCAATAATTCCCAACAAAAAAACAGCTCGTTTTTCGTAATCGTAATGCTGTCCATTGTAATTATTCTCGTGGAGCATTTGGCGAACATTAAGGGTCGAACATTGTCTTGGGGTATAATGATAAAACCGTGCAAATCTGGTTCGGTTTTGAAACTTTATACAAAACTGATATAAATTATAAATATTTCTAAATTTCAACATATCTAAAAAAATCACATTTACAATTTGTTGCAATACTGAAATCATGAATATTTTAGGTTAGAATTTTAAACTTAAATGACATTCAGCAACTATTGCCAACATACCTTTCTTGGATCATATCTTACGCAGTGGCGGCCCTGGGGTAGAGCGAGAGGAGCGGCCGCTCTTGGCGCCAGGTGGGAAGGGACGCCAAAATTCGATTTTTGGAAATATTTGTATTTTATTACCAGAAACTGAACTATAATTGATTCGAAGTTGTCGACTAAAGGGCGCTGAAAGACAACCTAGCTCTCCATAATAAAGGGCTAGGGCCGCCGCTGGTCTTACGAGTAACGAACTGAGGTGCGGGTGCAGCTAAATCACAAGTGTGCGCGCAGGCGCCTTTGGCTTTTTCGCCACTTAGAAAAAACTAAAGAATTGGCTCTTAAAATCCCGCCAAGTCGCTAACTCATTAATTACGCTTAAAGTGGCCGCCTTTTATAATTGGCTGGTTGCTTAATTTTTTTCTACGGACTGTTTTTAGGAATAACTATTTCGGTAGGGAATACTCCAGCGAAAACCTGACTTTCGTCACCAGTAAAAGAAAATCCCATAACGTTAACTTTCGTCTCTACTGACGAAAATTACTTGATTAATTTTCATTCAATCCCGTATAATATCCTGACGATTTACAACTACTCAAATTAAATAATATGATCTGGTTGGAACATCTTGTTATTTTTAATTTTTATTCAAGATTAAATTGTTTACTTTTTTTTATTTGCTATATGGTATAATCGAGATCGTTCAAAAAGTATAAATATATCAATTAACATTCAACTGTTCTCTTCGTTTAAATATATTATTTTCGTCGCTCCTTGAACAATATATGTAATTATAATACCACGTAATAATTCCTTCAAATTTAGCGCCGTTGGTATATCATTAAAGCCAAAGGCGCCTGCGCGCACACTTGTGATTTAGCTGCTCCTAACGAACTGCATATTGCAGACACGGTTTGCTATCATCATCGGCAGAAATGCTGACAAAAAATAGCCCCTTAGCTGTTCATTCAAGGGTACTGTATAGGGTATGAGTGTTGATTTCTTTTTCTAATCCAGTAATTATCACCGTGGTGTTTAAATTTTGTTAGAGGCCCTTGGCGCCTTGGCTTGGTTTATTACAATACAATTTGTTTCGAAGTTGTTCTATTCTTTACCTTCGTTCTCCACTGAACCTTTAAAAAGCATTAATTTTAATTTGTAATTTCTTGGCTTATTTACACATATCACCACCTAGAGCTAACAAAAATTACCAAGTTTTTAAATTCTGAATGTTGAGTGTTGATTTGGTAGAGGTCTTTGAATCTCTCATGGGTTTTGACCTTGGAAATATCTGCGCGAAGCAGTGATGTGGGAAATAGAATAGACGGAGTATCACCATATAAAGCGTTGATTCCTATATACAACATTATAAGTAAAGGCAAGTTATGCAGCAATAATAGCAAATCTGTTCTGTATTTGTCTAACATTTATGTGGTAGTTGCGCGGGTTGCAGAGGTATCGTATCTGTTGTTTTTATCTTAACAAAAAGGACCTATTTGTTTGCTTTCATATATTTTAATTATAAAGCTCATACTTTTTGAAGATGACTAGCACGTGTTATGTTAAAAATTGCAAAAAAGAACAATAATCCTTCTATAGATAATGACATTACAAGGATCTGTAATGTTGTTTTTGCTACTTTACCCTCTAACTTATTTTCTCTTATAGATAGCCATATTTTAGATTTTGAATTTTTTTCGGAAAATCATAATTTAATATTAATCAAACAAATAATTTTTAGTTATACCAAAATTAGACTTTATTATTTTATTACTTTAACAAACAATTCAACAAAAATTTAAAGGGTAAGTCTGTAAGACAGCTTTTTTGTTCGACACTATCAGAATTTGAGAATTTTCTCCTGCGTGAACGGATTTTGATAAATGTCACAACTTGTCGAAACGAAACGTCAAACTAATTTTAAAGATTTTAAGCGATTTGGAGCCTTTAAGGGGCTCGTCGAACAAAAAACGTTGTATTCAACTCGTTCGTGTGTAAATTGGGCCTTTAAAACGCTCGATTCACTCGTGTTTTAAACTGGCCCACTCATGCCAAAAAAGTCCCAATTTACACACAACTCGTTAAATAAACTACTATTTAACAAAGGTTGTACTTTTTAAACATTGATAAATTGATTTGGCATTTGTCCGTTTTTATTTAATGTATCTTTTTAATCTTTTTATTGTATTTTCTTATCCCCATCATTATAAAACTTTCGCAACAGCAACCAGCAATACAATCGGTGGCCATCTTGGTAAGGGCAAAAATGTACAGGTGGGATGGTGGGAATCAAAGCGGTGTTCTACGCTCCGTTTATTCTACCGAACGATCATTTAAAAAATAAACCAGAGATATGGAGTTGTGCACTTGTCAACTAAAAATTTGTTCTCATGTGTAGTGCCTTCGTTTTGTGGAGTTGTACGCTGTGCCAACAACGCTATGCGAAACCATGATAAAAGTTACCATAAAATACCTTCAGAAAGGGATGAGAGAGGCCGTATTCAAAAACAAAGATCGGAACGACGACAAGCTTGGATTCAAGAATTACATCGAAAGGACTTAACAGATGTCAAGTTAAAGTATCTTAAAATTTGTTCTGATCATTTTATAACTGTAAGTCCAGAAATCTCGTCTGTTATCAGGCCGGTATTGTTCAGAACACAGGTTTCACGTTTACAACATAACCTTGCCGGTTTGTTTATCCTAATAGCTGATAAAAGGGGTGGGGATATGGAACTGATCTATTGATCGCACCGTGGTATTTCCCAGGTCACTGGACTCACTGGTGACCTTAACCAATCTAAGCTGGTGACACTGGTACTATATATATATATTCTAATCTATCTATAGGGTATACTCCGTACGGTGATAGATTGCACGTTTTTAAATTCTAGTTCCCAAACATAAAGCAGTGAAAAATACTAAACTCTCCATCTCAATTGTTTCACGTTATGCAGAATACCGTTGTATCCCTGCAGATTAATTCCCGCCAAACCAGTTTCTGTGTCTGTATTCTGTCAAAAAACGTGCAATCTATCAGAGTACGGAGTATACTATTTAACAAAGATCTGGGCCGGATAAGAGACAAGTCTCTTATGAATCTAGGCGGCCGTGCTGTGGGTTGTTGTCAATTGTCATTTTACTGTCAGTGCTGTCACATCTAGGGCTGTTAGAGTGTCAGCCTGTCAGCAGTGAATAAAAATATTTGTGGTAGAAAGTAAAGCAAATATTATCAATTTAAATACATTTATTAAAAAATTAAAATACAAAATAATGTTTATACAAAAATGAATCGTTGGAAGTATGCTAGTCCGTTACTTTTAGATAACGAGTCAACTTTAACTTGTGAAAAGAATGTTCGACTCTATGATGGAGATCAAAAGGTAATTTAAAGCATAATTAAAATAATGAATATGGATTAATGCTAGGTTTCTAGACTTCATTTGAAGGCGGAGAATTAATAATAACAACTTACAGAATTTTGTGGGGACGTCCAGGTGCAATATCAAAAGGCCAGACCTGCTTAGCTTTAAATTTATCATTAATTGTTTATATAGAAGAAGAATCACCAAGTGCTTTTAGTTTTAGTCGTTCAAAAAAAGTTGTTCTCCATTTATCTGAGCCTCATGACAGTAAGTTGTAGTTTTATTAAAAAAAATTAAACTTACGGGAAATATAACTATTACAGTGGGAGAGGATGGTCCCCAACATACAAGTATTTATAATTTTATAAAGTTATCATTTAGAGAGGGGTTTAGCTCAAATGTAACTGGAATACTTAATGACTGTATTGAGAGAAAATATTGGGAAACACAAACTCAAACAGCTCCAGCACCTAAAGTTGCTCCACAGATAAAACTTCGAACAGGCATTGTTGGCATCGAACGGAGCTTACAAGAAAAACAAAAAGCTGCAGATGAGAGTATTTCTGTAGCTTTTCAAGATTTAAGTAAACTTATGACAATGGCTAAAGATATGGTGCAATTGTCCAGAACAATTTCAACAAAAATTAAGGTGATGAAGTGCATAATAATTTGTTTTATCTATATATGGAAATGTAAATAGGGAACAGTAATATATTCACTCATTAACTGGTAATTCTAACAGGGATATAAATGAAAATGCTCCTGCTTCTCATTTATGCAAATTTTTGTCACAATGAGCAAGAATTACCAGGAAAAAATGAATGAATGAAATATATTTTGCATGACTATTGAATAAATAAGTAGTAAAAAATGTCATATAACAAACATTATTGATTCAGGTAGTTGGGGTATCATTGAAAGTACTCAAGGGGAATTGAATGATTGATAGAGTGGTATCATTGATGTATGCCATAGTGATAGTGTCATGCAAATTTTTCTATTTTCAGGAGAAACAAGGTGATATTACAGAAGATGAAACAGTCCGTTTCAAATCATACCTACTCAGTCTGGGCATAGATGATCCTGTAACGCGGAATTCATATAAAACTGATAATCAGTTCTACAGGAGTTTGGCTAAACAAATTTGTGATATATTGCAACTACATATTGAAGAAATGGGTGGAATGATGGCATTAACAGATGTGTTTTGTCGAGTTAATAGAGCAAGAGGTTTAGAATTGCTTTCTCCTGAAGATATTTTAAGTGCTTGTCAAATAATGGAATCTTTGAATTTGCCATTAAAATTATTTCAGTTCAGTTCTGGAGTAATGGTACTTCAAGATGCTACTTTAAATGATGAAAATATTGCTGAGGCCACAGCAATTATGGTATTCTTTCATTTTTTTGTATATATTTTTTCTTAAACTTTCAATTTTAGTTAGATGATAAGGGATCTTTATCTTCAGAAGAACTGGCTCAGACTCTTGGTATTGCATTTACTTTAGCCAAAGAAAGATTATTAACAGCAGAGAAATATGGAAAATCATGTAGGGATGATTCTGTTGAAGGTTTAAGATTTTATCCTAACAAATTTTTGACACAATAAATTTTGTCTGACCTACTTTAATTTTCCTAACTCAATCGATATAGTTTTTTCGCCATACATATTTATTTACTCAATGCGCAAATATTCTGTGTTATCTGTGTAAATATTTTTCCCATCTTGTAACATCGTATTAAAGAAACGAAAACAAATTCGTGACCTTGTGGTAGCCTTAGAAAAAAGTTTAAATCTTGTGGAATAATCCTAGTTTATGTCCATCTTAAACACTGATTGAGTTCAATAATAACAGACGAAGTCCAAAAAAATTGAAACGATGTTAGGTGATCAGTTGAAGTTGCAAAAAAATATCAACTGATCGTGGTTCAGTTATTGGCCGTAAAAAATTAATTGATGTAAAAATAGTAAATAACCTAAAACGACATTAAGAATTCTAATGCTAGAGATGGTAATTGTTTACTTTAGTTGTCGAATTTTCGCGTTTTTTCTGGACGGAGACCCTTTGGGCGTTCTACGTCGTTTCCCACCCATAAAACCTTGTGCAAATGTCCTTGTTTTTCTCTCTTGTTGTGTTTCAAGGTCGCGTCAATGTCTATTGTCTAGTATGTAGATATAACTAAAGGCAAAGGGCAAGGAACATGCATTTGCAGTATTTATTTGCACAAAGTTTGAGTGGTGGGAAACGATGTAGGAAGACGCCCCAAGAGTGTCTGGCGTCAGAAAAAATGTGAAAATTCGACAAGTAACTAAAGTAAACATTGACCCTAGATATTTCTTGTTATTTTAAAGGTCAATACTGATTTGAGTATTTTTTCACGTACCAATGTGCATGCGTTCGCCGCAACCGACAAAAAGCGCATCATATTTGTGAATTTGTGTCAAAATGCTTCGCGCACGTGTTCTCAACCTCTGCTCATGTGATCATTTTTCGCGCGCCAAAAAAGCTAAAATCAGCATACACCTTTAGAGTTTACCGTTGCATAATATTTTGTAGTGATGAAGAAACAACAAATGATTAATCTCTACAGTAAGGTTGTGAATAGATGACATTGACTTTAACTTGTTGAACAATAAAGATTTTCTGATTTCTGTAATTACTACCTATTTCCCTTTTCTATTGGTTTAACGGAAATTTGTCCATAAAAGCATCATTTTAAAAAACAAAACTTTATAGGGCTGATCGCAGCCCCAATCTGGAATTCACCTGTCGAAAAATTTGAATTAAATCTTACAAACCAACAAGTAGCCACATTATTGTAAATTATCAAATGCAAGTAGTCATCTGTAGCCCTTATTCCTCTGATATTATAAATTGTACCACTGTCAAAAGAAGAAGAAACTGTGTCAGAAACATTACTGACTGAAAGAAACTATGATCCTGGGGAGTTAATTAATATTGGGTCAAAGACGTTGCAGAACTTGGACTTTGATTTACGTTATTAGAAACGGTTTTTATATTCTGCTTCATCAGTCTTATCAATCTTACGAATGGAGAGGAAAAAATCCTCTTCAGTGAAAACGTTAGGATTCTTAGGTCCACTCAGTCTTTTCAGCAATTGTCACCTTCACAAAGGCAGTAATAAATAGCAATGAAATTTTATTAGGAGATATTCTTCAGTTATAAAACTTTTTCGTCAAACGTCTAAAGAAAGCAACACCTTACGGTTCCATCCAGTATGAAGTACACGAGGGCGAAGACAGTAATAGAATAGCAACTTATTAGTTGGTCCGAGTCACAGCACATCAGACATCACTGACTAATCTGGCTAAACACTTAACCTGCTTCTTTGCATTCGGAAGGTGCTGGGCTCAAATTTCAGACTACCTGACCTGGTGTGGTTTTTTTTTGAGGCTTTTCCCACACCATCACATCACAATATACGCATACGTCGCAGGGTCTCATGTTACAAATAGGGGAATGCGCTAATGCCGGGTCACTACCCCTCAGTACCTACCAGCTTCCATCCGCATCCTCACCATATCCATCCCGAAATTTCCCGTCGCTATGGCTGAAAATGCAAGCAGCTCGCTCTCTCTCGGTGGGTAATGAAAAGTGATCCTTTCTCTTTTTTTTTGACGTCACTTTTTGTTTGCTTCCACCTTTTTAGCGGAAACAACTATGTATTTTAATAGGTGCAGATAATCTTACTTAAGAAAGACATGACACAACTGAAGAATCTTTCACACTTTTCAATACGCGTTGCAATAATTATTATTATTTTAAATTTTTACATGAAATGAAGAAATTGAAACAAATATCTGAAAATAAGTTAACACAAAACTGCATGGATCTTCAATTATTCCTTTCAGATTGTAATGATATGTTGTAGTTATACATATGATAATAAATGATGAACTGACGTCTCACACAGTCTCACATTAAGCTCCTGAATAATAAAGACTCTTCTATCATTTTTTTTTTCACCAAACAGTGTTGCCGGTTGTATTTCCAACGTAGAATGCAGTGTTGGTGGAAATTTATAATTGAGACAGACTTTATTTTATAATCTTACTGTACAGGTGATTCTGAAATAAGTTTGGAAAAAAAAAACGGTAATTGGTGATGATGAAAAGAAGTCATAGACAAAAAAAAATTGCTAGTACGCTGCTGAGTTAAAGGTTACCTGATTATCTTGGTAGTTTATAATCGTGTCAAAAATTAATTACTTCCTAGGATTTAGGGATATTCGTAACTAGGTTGCCAAAAATTTGGTCAGGTTGGAGGCTATGCGGTTTTTGGTGACAAACAAAAGATATCGTAACCGTAAGGCAGCGAATTCCTTGTAACAGTTGCATATGGCTGTATTTCTCGCTAAGTGATAGGTGTTTTTTCGTTTCACAATCAATTTTGGTTTCTGGCGCAATATTTAGTTGAACTTAATCTCTCAATTAATTGTAGCCAATCTTAGGCATTCAAAATTACTTTTGAAAATTCTAGTTACACGCAACATGAAAAACGTTATTTTCCTAACAGTTCGAATTCTAGGGCGTAATTTATTTTACTTTTCACTTTCGTATAACTGCGTGATAACTCCTAGGATACGAAATACGTAAACATGTCCATAACAACCGGGGAATAATACAGGGCGTAATAAGAATAAGCGGGCGTAATGAATTCATAACGCCCTCATCAATTCATAATTGCAATGATGCCATTTTTTTTTGTAGAACACGTCTAGTGAAAAATAAAATCTTGTATGCACCACGGCGTCACCGAATGATTACGCTCATCGTTGTAACGCCCTTGGTGCATAAATAGCTATTTGACACGATTATAATAACAATAATAATAATCAAACGTGCCCGTCAGTCACAAACGTAACCTTACTCCTCTCGATCATTTCCCTAGAAACAATTACAAAGCAGTGTGCTTGCACCTACGCCTTTATTGTGGAGTTGATGTAACAATGGTTGCTAATGAAGTGAACAAATTCGGACAAATTTTCCCTATTCATAGGCGTTGAAAATACAAGGATAGAGGGTAATTTCCTTCCTTTTGATTTCACCTCCAAAAGTCATTTACGCATAATTATTTTGTGTCAAGGATACTCTACATTTTTTTTCCAAACTTATTTTAGAATCACCCTGTATACAGGGTGTAGAATGGATTTTGGTACATAGGCACTTTACGTGTAAAAGTAAAAATCGTCGGATATTGGCTCCTCTAATTATTTTAGAACAAAGTCTTAAAAACAAAAGTTGTAGAGTAAAGAAAATTATACCTAAATTCTTTTCTAATTATTTTCTAACACCCTCTGGTTCTGTTAGGCAAGAAAAATTAGATATTAAAAATCTATCGATAAAATAGTAATAGCCATGACTCCCGACAACACCAGTATTAATAACTGTCGGTATACAGATCCCGTTATCCCACACAATGAAAAACCACGTTGGGATTTTTCAAAAAGCTGACTGGAAAACATTTCAAAATCAGGTAGAACAAACCGTTCATTGGATCCCACCAACCAACAACAATTTATCAAAGGTTCGTAGGAGCGATTAAAAGTGCCGTTAAAAAGTTCATTCCAAGAGGATTCCGGAAAGAATATACCACGTGTTGGTCGAGTACTACTAATAATCTGTTTGACAAATATCAAAAAAACCCAAATCACTGAATAATTCAAGGAAAAAAAAATGGAATGAACTTTTGGAAAACATGAACTTCACTCGTTCTAGTCGCAGTTGTTGGTCTTTACTTCGAAAACTAGGAGGGGCTAATTAAACTACTAGATCTAAATCTACTATTAGTCCAAATTCGGTTGCTTCTCGTCTGGTTAACGTCCCAAATTCTATTAAAAACAAAAGCAGTAAATTTCGATTTCTCAACAATGGTTTACCTCAAGGCTCAGTATTGTCACCGATCTTATTTAATTTATATACAAGTGATTTACCCCCAACAAATTCCCGAAAATTCATCTATGCTGACCACCTGGCAATGGCTTAGGTACCAACATCAGAATTTTGAAAATGTAGAGAACGGACTGTCAGTCGACTTTGAATAAATATTTCACAAAGTGGCGAATTTGCCCAAATCCTCAAAGGACAGAAGTTTTGCTGTTTCCACCTCGTAAACAACCAAAATAGAAAACTGAAAGTAGTCTTCAACGAAACTACAATTAAGCATAATTATTCCCCGACATATCTAGGAGTAACTCTGGATTCATCTCTAACCTTCAAACTACACATCGAAAAGTTACGACAGAAACTGAAAACTCACAGGCACAAGTTGGGGAGCGAATGCACACACTTACGTGTCACAGGACTACGGCAGAATATTGTTGCCCTGTCTGGAAGAATAGTGCACACGTGGACAAAATAGATGCTCAATTGAATACCACACTTCGAATAATAACGGGTACTTTAAAATCTACTCCAACACCATGGCTACATGTCTTAGCGCACATTATTCCGTACGATATTAGAAGAAAATACGTCACAAAACGAATTTGGGATAAATTTTTAAATTCACCGAACATGTACTCCATAACACAACAACAAGACATGGCAAATTTACCACCCT
Organism: Tenebrio molitor; assembly: GCF_963966145.1. Lineage (NCBI taxonomy): Eukaryota > Metazoa > Arthropoda > Insecta > Coleoptera > Tenebrionidae > Tenebrio > Tenebrio molitor. Next base: position 21,370,207 of record NC_091051.1, on the reverse strand, counting down.
TTAGATTAAAATCGCTTTGGAAAGAAGAATTTCTAATGCAACCATTTTCCAAATCTGACTATTGGAAAGCAGCCTGGCAAGACGTAGGTAGATATTTTCAATTAAAATCTAATTGAGGATCCTACAAAACAAATTCCGGGATTTGACCTACCCAGGAAAATCTGGTGTAAATTAAATCGTTTTAGAACCGGCCATGGCAAATGCAATAATATACTGCTAAACTGGAACATTCGTGAAAACCCTTCTTGCAGAAAAAGGAACCATCCAACACACTGTGGAAGAATGTCCCCTTACTAAATTCCAGCAAGGTTTCTCCAAACTCCATCTACTTACCGAAGACGCCCTAAATTGGCTACAACAAATTAAAAACATATAATTTACCATAATTATGTTGTGAATTTCGAATTTTAATTGTATTTTTCTTCATACGAATATACAGAATGGTCCCGATATAACCTGCCAGAAGAAATCCAGTAATAGGTGACGATGAGTAGAACTCATACACAAAAAATGTTTCTAATAAAAGTCTTCGAAATAAAAATAATTGAAAATTTGCTGTACGCTAATGAGTTAATCGTCTTTAAAAAGGTAATTCTGGTTGCTTGGCTGCAATTTCTTTAGCAACGGTACCTGTAACACCTATGACGTTTGTCAAGTTTAATTTTAAATTTGCGAATCCTACAAAAAGTTATGAAGTTCACAAAACAAGAATACGCCGATTTGCATTTACTCTATAGCGAAACACGTTGTAATATCCCAGTTTGAATTTGAATGCCGCCCAGTTTGAATTTAAATTGCCGCCGCCGAAGGAGACCAGGAGAAGTAGAGGGACGTCCGAAGCCCACCGAGAAAATTCGATACGGGGAAGTGGGGGTCACTTTTTGGGGTTTTCGTTTTTGAAGGAAACGTTCTCTCTCTACTCTCGGCTCTTGAACCAAACGGTTGTGTTTTTTTGACCTGTTAGATTTCTTGAAACGAGTGCTAGTCTTCAGTTTGTATAATTTCTCCAGGATGTCATTTTGTTTGTGTTTATTTGAAACGCCACGAACCGCACACATCATACACGTGCGACGTTCGCGGGGTGCATAGTTTAATAGAGGTAGGATTGTTTAAATTATCATACGTGGCTCCAGGTATGTTTTGTTTCTTTGTTTATTCCGATGATGTACGGCCGAATGAAGTAATAATCAGGGGGTTTCATATGAGTGGGTGAAATCTTGGGGCGTTGTGTAACACGTGGTCGGAGCGCATTTGGGAACGGCCTCACATTTGCCGCAAGGAAAACCGAGGCACATGTTTGGCCGGAATTAGGTTGTAGATGCGGCGGCAGACTGATCACGTTGCAATGAAAAACGAGGGCCCACCAAGAGGGCCTTCTGTGGTTGCTGGTGTGGCGTTCCACAGGGCTTCTCCATGAAGCCGTGGAGCTCCTCACGCCCTTCGCGGAAGCTTCTGTTTCACCATGTGTGGGGTTCACAGTGGAGTTTCGGAGGACACAAACCGGGGCACTGCACCCATAACGAGTTAGGTGTCGCAGGGACTTGGACGAATGCGCCGCGGTAGTTTGTGGAATAATATACCTAATAGATCGGGGGCGAGAACTAGGTTAACTTCGCGAGGGTAAACCACGTGTTATGCGAGGAGGTGAGAGAGCGAGAGCGTAGTATTCAATTAGGGTCTTAATTATTGTTAAGTTGAGTTTTGTTTATTCATTCTTATGTCATGCACACATGCTTGTATAAAAATTTAACGATTAGAAAACATTATGGTGTGCCATCGTTTGTGAATGAGTTTTGGAGGTTTTACTCATCCCATTTACAGTGGTTGTTATTATTTTCATGTCTTTTTAGTCTCTCGATGTCGTGTTGTTCATTTATTTGTTGTATTTGTTGTGGTTTGTTCAATCTCATGGCTAGTATTCATAAATTGCGTTGTTATGTATTTCTTTGTCTGTTCAACATCAAACGAGAACGTATTTATTAGTATATCTGCAAATTAAATACAGGCGTCCTTCCACCGATTTATGTATTTTTATTTCGAAGTTTGTCCACCCTGCAGGTCCGCTATTTGCATCTCGAGCTAGTCTTCCGCCATTTTGTATAAAACACACAACATAGGGGTTTCGTAGGGTGATGATCACGACTTGGGCATTTGTTCATTTTCGCGGGTTTTATTTGATTTTTTAAATATTTGAATTTGCGCGGAACTGGCGATACCTGGTTTACATTTACAAGAGCGGCAAGGCGACTATAGGACGGGCGTTTTCCTGAAGGAGTCCTTCCTTCCCGTTGTACATTTGTGGAGCTATATCTGCGTTTACGTGAGGCTGGTTCTGACTGGTTCCACACGAAAGATTTGGTGTAGGAAGTTGAAATAAATACAGAAGACCAACTCCGCGAACGCATAGCAGACGCTGCGAACCAGATTCGCAATAACCCCAGAAGTGCTGAATTCTGTTTATGAAAATTGGTATTGCGTACTCAATGTGTATAAATGCCAACTGAAGGCACATTTATTATAAAATAATTTTTCTAATGTAGCTTACAGTTACCTTTTATTAATTATTATTCTTAGTTAAAGTTTAAAGTACGACGAGTATGTAAAATGTAAATAATAATTTATTCAATACATTATTTTGGCTGTTTAACCACAATTAAGACGATACTCTTATTACACAGTTCTTTCACAATTTTGCACACACTAGCTTTACATTAAATTACACTTCGAGGAACATCACTTAACCCTCCTCCACCCTTCGGCACGGCAATTTTGCCGGAGTACATACACTATTACGGTATCAAGTAATCAACATAATTACCGGCGTCTCGCCTCCACATTTTGACTTTGTTGTGTTTTATTATGTTCTGTGTCAATGTTAAGGAACTTCCTCACGATGTGACATGAGTATAATAATATACCGTTTTGAATTTCAACTACCAATGTGTTACCTAAATCCAGAATTTTTAAAAAAAGATTGCGGTACTATTCCCGTTGCTGAAATTACAAGTGGCAAAATCGAATTTTTTTCTTAACACCAAAGATTTCTCATAGCAACGGAGAGCTCTAAATATTTATTAATTTTTCTGTTATATGTCTGTGTTATATTATGTGAATTTGGAACAACTATATCTAAAAGATATGCATGTTGTTTATTTAAAATTATAATGTCTGGTCTGTTATGCTTAATATGAATGTTATAACATCCGTTTGGATATCGGTACCGTCGTGGGTCGACAGCTGCAGCACCTTCCGGCTTCGGGCCTTACGTTGGAGTTACTTGTAACAACCTTTGTTCTGGGGCCCCACGTTGGAGCGCCTCGTGTATCACTTCTTTGGGTCTCCGGCCCAAGTTGTGTGCCACTTGTAACAATCCTTTTCTGTATTCGGCCCAAGTTGGATGGTACTTGGTGATGATGCACTTAGGATGTTTGGGAAGGGTTCGATTCCGATGCAACACGGTGGAGAAAACACAGGCTTTATTCAGTAAAAAAATATTTAAGCAAACAACAAGGATGGGTTGAGGGAAGGACTTTCGTCCGACTCGTCCACCTGGGGAGCGTTTCCGGAGCGGAGTTGCTCAAGGTCCAGTTAGATGTCCCGAGGGCGCTGTCTAGGTGGAGCCAAGAGTGATCGTCCATCCAGCTTGTCCGCCGGGGGAGCTTCTGGGGCAGAGCTATTCCAATGTCCCGGTGGATGTCCCCGAGGGCGCTTTCCGATCGGAGCAGAAGAATAGTCTTAGCTCTTCTGCGTGATGTGCTGCAATTTATAGGGTCGGACGATGGGAGAGGAGGGTAGAAGGGAAGTTGCGGAAATGATTCGATGTTGGGGAGGCGACGAGGGCGCTACTCTGGTGGCCGCTCGGCGCACTACAACTTTGGGTCGCTGCAACCTCCCCCTCAAACCCATGAGTCGGAACGACGTAGGGTTTTGCAGAGGTATGATGGGGGTCTTCCGGGGGCGACCTCTTTCTTGCTGGGGGTGGTTTCCGTCGCGGTGGAGGTTTCCCTGGAAGTTGGGGTTTCATGTTCCTGGTCTTTCGTCTGTTGGGTTTCTCCCCCTGGAGGGGAGCTGCACCGATAGCGTGATTACCGGCATCTGGGCGAAGAGTGTAAACAAGCGGGCGATCGGCTTGTTTAAGTATCGGTGTCGTCGCTCTATGTTCCTCGAAGAGATTCCCGTAATGGTCGAGCATTACGTTGGGTTGATGGCGCTTCTCCGGCGTGCGGGCGTTACCTTCGTCTGTTGGCTCGATCGACAACGCGTGGAAAGCCAATGTCTGTGCAGCCGTCGTGTCCTGGTGTGGAGAGCACAACGGGCAGTTTCGTTTGATGACACCTGGCTTACCGCAGCCATAACATCTGAGTTCGACTTTGACAGGTTCTCCTGGTTTTGAATCCTTTTCACTCTTCTCAGCCCTCTCGCGTTTGTGGCACGTGGTTATGTCGTGACCCTTGTTTCCGCAATAGGAGCATTTAACACGTACCTTCTTTGACGTTTCTGCGGTGGTTTCGGATCTACGTTCCCTCATGACGACTTCGACTTCGCGTGCTGCGTCCAGCAGAGATGTGAAGTCTCGAATCGTCTTCCTGGGGACGCGGTCCCTGATCTTCAGCCGCAGGAGGCCGTAGATGAAATCAATCTGTCTGGATTCAGTGTCAGGTGGGTTTACCTGGGCTAGCAGGGCTCTCTTTTCGGAGATGACGAGTCCTGAGGGCGTTTCATCGTCCTGACGGGTGGCAAACACTTGCTGGTATACCTGGAACGCTGGTGGACTTGGTGCGAATTCGTTTCGAATTGCCGTTTGGGCTTCTGTCCATGTGAAGATGGAGCCCTTGATCCCTCTCCACCAGGTGTGTGCGGTACCTTCCAACAGTAGCGTGAGTCCCTTGACGGCGTTGTTGTCTGTGATACCTTCGCACGTCTTGAAGAAGTCGACGGTGGCCAAGAAGTCATCTACTGCCTCTTTCAAGCCACGTATGAGTTGTTCGAACTGCTCGGAGGTCAAGGCCATGGTCTTGTGACTTCTGGTGACTGGCGAAATGGTGAAGGAATTTCACTGCTTTCACTGTTTTTCTTCCACTGGTTAGCGAATCGGCCCTCTCGTTGGAGCGCCACTTATAACACTCCTTCGCGCATCGGTACCGTCGTGGGTCGACAGCTGCAGCACCTCCCGGGTTCGGGCCTTACGTTGGAGTTACTTGGAACAACCTTTGTCCACGAGCCCCACGTTGGGCGCCACTTATAACATCCGTTTGGATATCGATAACGTCGTGGGTCGACAGCTGCAGCACCTTCCGGCTTCGGGCCTTACGTTGGAGTTACTTGTAACAACCTTTGTCCTGGGGCCCCACGTTGGAGCGCCTCGTGTAACACTTCTTTGGATCGCCGGCCCAAGTTGGGTGCCACTTGTAACAATCCTTTTCTGTATTCGGCCCAAGTTGGATGGTACTTGGTGATGATGCGCTTAGGATGTTTGGGAAGGGTTCCATTCCGATACAACACGGTGGAGAAAACACAGGCTTTATTCAGTAAAAAATATGTAAACAAACAACAAAGATGGGTTCATGGAAGGACTTTCGTCCGACTCGTCCACCTGGGAAGCGTTTCCGGAGCGGAGTTGCTTAAGGTCCGGTTAGATGTCCCGAGGGCGCTGTCTAGGTGGAGCCAAGAGTGATCGTCCGTCCAGCTTGTCCGCCGGGAGAGCTTCTGGGGCAGAGCTATTCCAATGTACGGGTGGATGTCCCCGAGGGCGTTTTCCGATCGGAGCAGAAGAATAGTCTTAGCTCTTCTGCGTGATGTGCTGCAATTTATAGGGTCGGACGATGGGAGAGGAGGGTAGAAAGGAAGTTGCGGAAATGATCAGATATTGGGGAGGCGACAAGGGCGCTACTCTGGTGGCCGCTCGGCGCACTACAACTTTGGGTCGCTACAACCTACAAAATATAATTTGTAATTGTCATTTTCCAAACAACTTTCGGGTTTATAAATATAATGTGGTTGTGTATCCTTTAATAAGTTGAATTTAACTTCTAAATTCATGTGTATAATTTTTGCGAATATATCATGACGTTTTTTATATTCGCTTTGAGCCAAAACGGTGCAAGAAGAAATGATGTGTTCAATGGTTTCCCCTTCAGTAAACCGCATATGTGTTTTTTATAATTTGTTGTATTTATAACACGATCTTGTATTGCAAATATAAAACCCTCCGTCTCAGTGTGAATATTTGATTTCTTAAGCCATGCATGAGAGGCCTGAATATTACTTATTATTATTCATTTATCTCAGGTTCCAAATCGGCTTTTGTACCTAAATAACCTGGTGAATCAATGTACACAGCGTACTATGGCGGCCAAAAAATTTCGTCCGTCATTTTTCCGTTATTTCAAAAAAATCGGTGTAGTCCATTCCTTATTGTCATTATGATTGATGTTTTTACTTGTCACTTTTGAAAGTCAAGCAAATGCGATCGGTGTCAAATTTTAATAAAATTAAAATAGTAACTCTTGCACGAAGAGGAATGTCCCAAGCTGAGATTTCGATGGACCTTCGTATACCTAAAAGTACAATTTCATCCATTCTTCAGAAATGGAGGCAAAATGAAACTATTGAAAGACGCCAAGGCTCAGGGAGGCCTAGCACATCTGCTGCAGAAGAAGATAATATGCTTCTCAATAGATTACGCAATAGCCCTTTTATGACGGCTGTTGAAGCGGTAAATACAAGCAAATACAACGGAAAGGAGCGGTCGATTTTCGGCAAACATATGGACATGGATTTCAGTAGATAGCCCCGGGATAATGTTGCATCTAGAAGATCAGCTCAACAGTGATGTGTTTATGTTAGGATTCTTGAAGACGTGATGATGCCCTCAGTTTCAAGAATTTTTCCGAATTTTAACTTCATATTTCAACAAGACAATTGTTCAGTGCATACAGCACATAGGGTAGCAGAATGGTTCAGGAATAATAGCATAAACGTTCTTGATTGGCCGAGTCGCAGTCCTGATTTGAACCCTAAAGAAAACATGTAGGGACTTTTGGTTCGTAATTTGCAACAACGACAAGTGATTCGGAATAGGGCAGGACTTTTGACTGCGATTACTAATGCATGGCAATCATTACCTAGGAATTATCACAGAGATTTATGCCTCTCCATGTCGCGTCGTGTAAGGCGAGTTATTGATGCCAATGGAGCGATGACCAAGTATTGATTTTAAACTTTATTCATTTTATCTTTTGATTTAGCTAAGTACTTAAACAAAAATAAATGTTTCATTTCCATGTCTTTGCCTTAATGTTTTTCGTTTGATTTTTTTAAAACTACGGCATACTCGTATAATTTCCACGGTTCTCTGTTTGGTGCTTTAATCCAAAAGTAGATGCCTCTAGTGCCACTAGCGGTCGTGTGGTAATTGTGTAAGAGTAGAACTTGTCCTTTGTATTCACAAAATTTGAACTGATGGACTGAATGACAGATTGTCATAATGACAATAACGATAAAAAAGCGAGGTTATTGGTGCTTAAGGGTAGTTTACACTTTATGTCAGGGCCTTGAAAGTGACGGACGAAATTTTTTGGCCGCAATAGTACAACGTTTTCAATAAATGTCGTTAATTTGATTCAATTTGTCAGATTTGTCACAAACGATTCAGGTCTGGTTGCTTAGATACTGCCATCCTTACAAACAATTAATTCCTGACTATACTTGGGCCAACCAACAGATATAGTAATAAAACCGCCCCCTAGTGCCCGCGTATTTTAAATAGCAGCTTCCAATTGGCTTATTCAAAACGTGCGCAGATTTTCGAAAGCCTGATGTACATCCACAAAAATTACTTGACGGCGTTCGGCATCTCATTCGTTTTAATCTCGCTTCGGGAGTTTGACCACGTGATAATGTTTGTTTGTTTTCCTTGGCATTTTTCGATTTGTATTACAAAATATTTTTTTTTCAATACTTATAAGAATGACAAATGGCAAAGAACCTGCTTCATTGTGAAACAGGCTTCGGCGTATATCGTTCTACGCAACTAGGCCACATCCCCTTTTTTTTATTACTATATCTGTTGGTTGGCCCAAGTATAGGTACGTATTTTTGTGGACAGCAGAGTCGAATAGGTGTGGATAGGGGTTAATTTATCCCCATTATTTTGGACCTAATAAAAATGGGTTTTCCGGACTTGTCAGATCCTTCTGTATACTTATACAGGGTGTTTTCGAAGTTGAGGCGTTCCTTTTAACATGTGATAGTATGTGTTGTTCTAAAGAGTTTTAGCCAAAATCACCTTAGTAAAATGTGTACAGCAATGAAGAAAAATTAAGTTAATTTTTTTGAAATTTTTGAAACAGGTCTTGGTCAAATTTGCGCTGATTTGTTAGAAATTAGAATTGATTTTAAAAAATCAAATGAGCATGGACGTTAATCAAAAATACTGTCAGAGTTGTCATCTAATTAGTCGGAATGGGTTTATCAGACACCATCTTGGGCCATGTCAGATGTCAGTTATTAATCTAGTACAGCGGAGGAATAGACAGGACCGGACTCAAAATTTTAGAAAATCATAAAAATATACAATCAATTATCTCCGTTAATACAAACATTTTACTAAGAAGATTTAGGCTAAAATTCTTAAGAATAATGTGTAGTACCCCGTGTTACAAGGAACGCCTCAACTTCGAAAACACCTTGTATACTTACTTGTGATGTTTCGCGATCTGAACAACAAATGTAGTAGTTGTTTTATTTTTATTCCAATTTATTTGCCTACATGCACAAATGTCATTTGACAGCTGATTGTGAATTTGGGAACAAACCAATCGGATTGTTTACTTGAACATCGATCTTGCAATCGCAATGTAAATATTGGGTGATTCAAAGTAATTGTGGATAAATCTGGCAACTATGTACGAAAATTTATGCGGTAACTGTGTGGGTAGGATAGAGTTGACATTTCTTTGACGATTATGAAATGTCATACAAATGTCAACTCTATCCCATTCACACAGTTGCCACATAAATTTTTGTACATAGTTGCAATACTTATTCACAATCATTTTGAATTACCCAATAAAACTGCTTGACATTCATTGTGATTTCAAATTTAATGGAAGAAAATAAATCATTATTTTGTTTGGACATGAAATTTTGACTTAATTAAATTGTGACTTAAATTTTGGAACAAAACCGCAGCACATTCCAGGCACATCACACGTTTCCAGCATTTCAGCAGTGTAGAATACTGCCGATAGAATTCATCTCCCATGTAAAATTCCTCATTTTTACTTTGTTTACACATTTCCAATAGCTTTTCACAAATTCACAAAACGATCACAAAGAAATTTAGGTATTGAAATTTGGACAAGACAACGTCTGTCGGGTCAGCTAGTTTAGATTAAATTTTCAACAACAAAATCTAATCTTTTCGTTGAATCAGACGAGTGATTTAGTTAATTGTTTGTGTAGACACCAGTTTTTTAATGTTTAACACTCTAATAATAAGTGCGCTTAATTTTCAATAAAGGAAACATGTGTTAAAATTACATATTTGAACTTGAGGTAATTCTATTATTATTAATTGAACCCTCACCGTCTACAATATCTGTATTTTAAATTTCATAAAAATCCGTTGGCAAAAAACCGCGATAGTAGGCTCAAAAGTCTTAGCTGAGACACCCTGTATATTAAGAAGATAAATACGTTGCTATTGACGACGTATTTTATAGAGAAAAACATATTTTATAGGAAACATAACCAGTGAGCTCAAATGCACCATAGAAACAGTATAAGATATTTATGTTAGAAAAAAAAGTATAAGAGGACGTGCTCTACTTAAGACCTACTCACTTTTTCAACGGCAACGACTGAATCTTAACAAGAAAAATAAAATAGGAATTTACTAATCTGAAACATTTTATAAACACATTTTTAATAGTTACATCTCTGTCTCTCTATGTCCTTTCACTCCTAATGGAGTATAGGGCCCTTTCTCGTTTCTTGGCCAATGATTAGTGCAGTTGCTACAGTCTGTAACTACAACATATTTTCAAAAAGGGAGTAAAACAGAAACTTCTAATTATCGTCCAATTAATTTGACGTCGATATATCCCAAAGACATGGAAGGTATAATTTCCAAATACCTAACTCTTACCTTTCCTTGTTCAAAACGAAACAGATCGGTTGAAACACATATTTTTCGCTGACGATTCTTTGCGTATCTCCTTCAGGGAACACTGAGAAATACTCCGCGTTGCACTTGGGCTTCAGTAATCCTCAACTGACCTATATCATTATCAATAAAACTGTTGAAAGAATTGACACTCTAAAAGACCTGAATATTTTAATATAAGAAGAAACTAATTTTTTTACTTAGGAATATAAAAGGATTTTTCTAAAATCTGAACGAAAAAATCTTCATCAAGCTGTTCACAAGATACATCCTTCCCCTTTTGGAATACACTAACGTCATATGGTCGAATCTCAAAAAAAAAAAGATATGGTAACTTAATTAGAATCTATTGGATCTTGAACAATACTGGTCTGTTAAATTGGCACCGCTGTTTGTTATGAATACAACCATAAAAATAAGGGGTCATTCATTGAAGCTGTATCATAAACAATACAAAACAACTTACCGTGAAAACCATTTTGCCAATGATTAGAATGCACTTTTGAAGGATGTAGGTACCTAACTGGCGCATCGTCAATAAATGCATTTAGAAATAAATTAAAGGTCAGTCTGCAAAAATGAAAATCTGTGTTCGAATGGACGACTTCAGTTACGTTAACACATTCCTAATGCAGATTTGTAAGTTGTATTGATGTATAATAAAAAAAAATTAAAAACGGTTTTGTAAATCACGTAAAAACAAATATAAAGTTTGAAACAAATATCTATTTTTTTTTTATTTCTAAAATTTCGAAATAAAAAGAGTAATTTTTTGTTCGACACTGTCACAACTTGTCAAAACGAAACGTCAATCTAATTTTATAGTATTTTACAGTAGAAGTCCGTTAGGATAGCCTTTACTGCCGAGCCAGAGATTTTGTGAGACGAGCTCGCAGAGCGAGTCGAATAATACTGGCGAGGCTGTAAAGGCCCTAACGGACGTGTATTGTACAATAGTTTTTGTAATATCTCTACGATTCGTTCACAATTATCTTTTTGAAATACATTTTTTTCGACGCCATCGAAAAAACCGAATGATTAATAAGTGTGCGGAGGACGTCGTCATGTCAACCGTTGTTTGTGAAAAAAAATTGTTTCAACGTTGTTTGTCAGATTTGTTCAACGCTTAACTTTCCGTTGAAAATAAATTAATGAAATCAATACAAAATCGCAATCAAGATATGTCCGATGTCCGGAAGTGAGGTATCGTTATTGCCTGCAAAATCGCGCTTGTGTTAGTTTTAAAATTGTGAAGCATCATCTTCGATCTTGTCTACATTTGCTGCTGTTTGTCAGATTTGTTCAACACTTAACTTTCCGTTGAAAATAAACGCCTGAAATCAATAAAAAACCGCGATCAAGATATTCCCGATGTCCGGATGGCCGCAGAGCAAGTGAGGTCATCGTTATTCCCTGCAAAATCGCGCTTGTGTTGGTGTTAAAATTCTGAAGGATAATCTTCGATCTCGTCTACATCTGCTAGTGGTATACGGATTTCGATTAATTCAAGGTGTGTCCCATAACATTAAACATTAATTATTGTACTATGGCGGACAAAAAATTTTGAACGACTTGTTATTCCTTTGACATGTAATCATAGATTAAACAAAAATTTTGGTGTGCCTATGTCGGCTCACGAATGGTGAACGTGGATGAATCTGAATCGTTTCGTCTTTGGCGTCGAAATTGCGAAAGTCGCTGCAGCCCCAAGGCTATCAAGTGGTGTAGAATGTAGATACGTACCTATCTAGTTCTTAGAGGTTTAGCATCAACACAAAATCAGGAATGTCTTCATCATAGATGAAACCAAATTTAGTTCTATTTACGTCAAGACAGATTGTATTTTGGTACGCAAATATCAAAAAATTCAAAGTACAGATCAATCCACAATACTAACAAATTTTAACATTTATTTATTAAACTTAAAATTAAAAGTTTAAAATAAAAAAAACTTTACAACTAAAACTGAAGAAGTCAATAGTGGATCATCATTGCTCCATTTTGTTGTACAACCAAGAGCAATCTATTCCTCATGGACAGGCACAGATTTCGGTGATAGTTCGGGGGTGCCTCGTTCTGTTCCACGGAAGACACCCGCCTTCTTCCAGAACCTGGACGCCGAACCACTGTCCCAGTGTGTTCCCACTTCCGCATAATGGCATGGATAGTGCCCTTCGATAACTCTAAATTCGTCGAAATTTGCCCATACGACATACCCCTCTGGTGAAGGGTTACTATTTTGGCTTTAGTAAATTCAGATACGGTTGGCATTGTATCACTAAATTATTAATATAAACTTGATAGACGTTTACTTCAAACCGTCAATTTTTCGATTTAATTTATAAACGTCATAATAACAGTAAAGGGCAGCTTACATTGACATTTTTTGATATGCCAAAATTTGATTGTTCAAAATTTTTTGTCCGCCATAGTACCAATTGTAAAAAAGTTGAAAAATAAAGTTTAGATCTACGTTGCTATAGTTATTTAGTCTTTCATAACGGCCGCTCCCGCTCATAACGGACACCCTTAACGGACTCCGGCCGTTATGAAGTTGTTTACATGGTGACAAACAATCCGGAAAGCCACCTTTAACAACTAGGTATTACAAAAAAGATTTTAAGCGATTTGGAGCCTTTAAGGGGCTCGTCGAACAAAAAAACGTTGTATTCAACTCGTTGGGCTCTTTATGGCATGAGTGGGGCCAGTTTAAAATTCGAGTGAAACGAGCGTTTTAAGGCCCCGAACTCGTTAAATAAACTACTATATGACTGAACACATCTTTACGTTATTTACAGTGTTTTCAACATTACCCGGAAAGTCCTCGCTTTTTATTTTATCACATTTTCAATTATTTGTTGGATATAAATCAAGTATAACATTAAAATGTCTTTCGGGTTATCAGTATCACATACACCAAAACAATAAAAGAAAGAGGTCACTGCTTTATATAATAAATAAACTGGTTTACCTAATTCGCCTCAGTCGAAATATCGATGTAACCAACAACAGCCAAAGCAACCATCAACGATGCCAATGACTACGCTGACAATACAAGAAGTTAACAACATAATAAGTGAACATTTTATTAAAATTTTTGGCAATGTGGTTGAGCACTATCCTGCTGCTGCCATAGGAATTCTTAAAAATCGACCCTTTCAAAACTCCAATGATATTTCAGTAGCCATCAATAATTTTTTAGATAAACTGGAGATGAAAGGTAAGTTTATAAAACTGTTTTATAAAAATTGTATTGACAAATATATGTTTACTGAAAGTATTTTGCATTACGTTTTAAAGAAAAGCACGCTAGAGGGACTAATAACTGTATCTTGTGTTATTATCGCAAACATTTTGAGAAACGTCACTTTCAATACCATTTACAAAGCTAAAAGTTTGGCGTTGTCAAAGTGTCTGAGTTTTCAACGGCCGCAACTGTACCTACGCTATTTTTTTTTTTTAAATCAAGTGTACCCACTTCACCTGAAATGCATAAAATGGCAAAAGCATCAATAAAAAAATTTGCTGAACTGTTTCATTTTTCTATTCTATATGATAAGTATCATATAAATAAAGTTGCTACTTTATATGCCTAATCAGATAAATACTATTGCCTTGTTAATCAATTCATAAATATTGTCGCTTTTGTGACATTTGGAAAAAAATAATTATTATTATTAAGGAGGTTATTATTCTCCATTATATATTCATTCTTTATAGTGACTGTGATAGTAAAAATCACGTTACAGACTTATCACTATGTTATGCGAGTAATTATCTCTCAATGTTGTTTTTGTTATTAAAGAAAGATGATAACCATTTTTCTTGAAATTTTTAATTATCTGAATCATACAAAATGTGCAAATTGCTTTTTATAGAAATAATGTTCTGTTTACTTATAAAAAATGTTTAGACCAAGAATAAAATCTGACATCATTTGCTTTGATTTTTTTTTTATTTATTTCAGAAAAACAAACTATTTTACAACTTTATCCGGATCTAGTTGCCAAATTAACCGATCTGAGCAAATTTATGCTACATATAGAGCAATATCAAAGGATTTCTGGTGCTGACAGGTTAACTATCGAGGATAAACAAAAACTGGGAGAACTAAACAAACTGTAAGTATCTAGTTGCTCAAATTTTACATGAATATTTTAAATAAATACATTGTTTTTAGTTACAGAGAAAAATTTGGATTTCCGTTTATTACTTATGGCAAAGAATATAAGGATGTCTTCACGATATTTTCGGAGATGGAAACAAGAATCGAAAACAACATAGAAGAAGAAATTGATCTTGCGATGACAGAAGTTAAAAAAATCGGCAGATTGAGAATATGCGAAATTTTACAACGATAAATTGTTATCTGCCACTATGATTATTGATTTAGGCCCGGTTTATTCACCTTCAAGTAACTTTATTTGAACGCTAATTACCATGGATCTACCAATAGCAGATTCTAAATCATAGCAACTACTGGCCAGATAAATTTACTTGAAGGTGAATAAACCGGGCCTAAGTCTGTCGAAAAATTTTGTACATACATTAATGAAATAAATTTTTTAAAAATATGAAATTGAACTAAATTCAATTATAAATCCGAGTTTTTTAAAAATAGCATATCTTATTTTACATTGAAACTTAAAAAAGGACATATAGTCGTTTTCAGTGACATCCGTGCTGTCAATATGACAGTAGGTTGGCATTATTTGCTGTTTCAATTTAGTAATTTTGAATTTCCTAACTTGGCAATTTAGCTTGACGCGACAAATTGACAAATTCAAATTATTATCTATGATTTCCAACAAATCAAAGAAAATATGTAGTCTGATTTGGATTCCGAGGATGACATAGTTCAACTATCTTTTACACCATGTTGAAGACTGAATTTTATTATTTATTGTTGATGTTTCACGAAATATAAATTTTCTTTTACCATAACCTCAATTTCTTGTTTGACATTTTTTTTAACTAGGATTTGCTTATACTGTGAATATTGATTATGGATTTGTGTGTACAATCTGCATCAACATATTAAAAATGACACTGACAGCACGGATGTCGTTGAAAACGACTATATAGTATAATTCAGAATAAGTGGCATCGCGGTAGGCGTTGATTCTCAAAAGTGAGCTTTATGTTATGTCAAAAAATTTAGTAAACATGTGAAACCGTCATTACTTTATTCTGAGGTTATGCGTTACATAATTTTGACATGGTTTTCACCCACAGCAGAGATAACCCCCAGACAAATAATACACTTCATAAGTGAAACAAGGAAATTCCAAATACTTATATCAAGAAAATAAACACAAAACGATTCCAATGATAATATCAAGGCCAAATTAAAAGCGAAGGTTACCAACAGCATCGAAACTAGGGTATTATTAGCAAGGGTCTTGCTGCCAACGTAAAT
The DNA here is from genome assembly GCF_963966145.1 of Tenebrio molitor. NCBI lineage: Eukaryota > Metazoa > Arthropoda > Insecta > Coleoptera > Tenebrionidae > Tenebrio > Tenebrio molitor. The sequence continues at coordinate 21,354,620 of NC_091051.1, read as the reverse complement.
TTGAATTTCCAACGCCTACCGCGATGACACATATTCTGAATTATAATATAATTATAATACAGGTGTTCCAGAACTGCCTCCCCAGAGAAAGAAGGAAGCATTTGGGTGAATGTGATAATCTGAATTTTAAAGAACATTCTATCTCAAGAGATAAAAGAGAAAAGTCATCCTAAACTTGACCAATCAGAGTTGAGCACCATGATTTTGCATTACCTAGCGAGAAATAGAGCCGTATGCAACTGTTACAAGGAATTCGCTGCATTACGGTTAGGATATCTTTTGTTTGTCATTAGAAACCACATAGCGTCCAACCTAACCAAATTTACAGCAACCTAGTAACGAATATCCCTAAATCCTAGGGACCAATTTATTTTTGACACGATTATACATATAGTTGAATTTTTTTAATAAACAATTGTCAAAACGTTGTCTTGTTGGTATGAGCCAAACTGTGATTTTCATGATAATACGATTGGTCACATTGAGTGTCAACATTTTTTTGTGTAACTGAGCCTGCGCCCTAACGAGCGAGAGTTTATTTCAAATTTGAAAAGGTTTCTCCTGATTTCTCACTAAATTTGTTTTGAAAATGAATTCACAGAAGAAAGGTAGGGGAAGTGAAGTGAACATAACCTTACCCATGATTTGGTGTCAAATTGTTATACAGCTGGTCCATATGTCCAAATTTTAGGGTGGTACAGTATGGTTTTTTACTTCATTTTGACACTGACAATTGTTTATTAAAAAAAATTCACTATACACACGCGGCCACTCAAAAGTGCACGATAGCTGAGATTTCTCAATTTTTCCCTAGATTTAAACGGGACCTATACAGGCTGATTCATGTAGCCCGTTCATTAGAAACTTTCTGATTTCCCCAAATCATATTAATATGAAAATTGGTAGTTGACTATAATCGATTACTCCAAGTTCAAATGAAATATTTTCAAAATGGTGGCACTTCCGGAAATACCGGAAATCGACGCCATCTTAATTTTTTTTAATGGAAAGGCATCATTTTGACTTCACATTCCGGCCAAAAAATGTTGTCCACCCTTTTCTTGTGTACAAGTTCCATTTCTTAACTTTTTTCGAAAACTGTTCCGATGGTTTTTATGTTCCTCAGCATTTTCTTTAAAATCAGAGCGCTCTTTAGATGCATTTAAAGATACTGGTGAGTGATGAGAATGATGAGCTGCTTTGCAACTCATTTACATCATCATGAATTTACTCTGTTGTAATCGTAATTTCATTCTACAACGAACAATCCACTCTTTTCTAATAATTTGTGAAACAAGGTGTCTAGCTTTAGGAAAGCGATGAAATGAAAATTTTTCGGCAATCTCTTTTTGCTTAATATACTCGTAGGTGTTATTAGATACATCCATACACCGCACATATTGTGCTACGCATGTTTTACACAATTAAAATATTACCTCTAAAGTTAAAATAATAAACTTCTACTAAGTAGAAAATAAAATGTCCTTTTTCATAGAAAACCAAAAAATTTGCGTCTAAACACACCAGCTTTTAAGTCACTAACGAAACTCAAATAAACTGTTTTCATACAGGCTGATTCCTAAAAATATATTTTTATTTATTTCTATTCTATGTAGTAGAGTAGAGAATTTTTTTCTGCTTTCAATGATGTCTAACACGTTGGCTTTTGTGCAATAAAAATTAAAAAAAGATAAATAAAAAATTCATTGTTACGATGCTTTATAAATGAATGTGAAAAAAATCAAGCGCGCCGTGGAAAACAATGATAATGTCAAAGGGATAAATGTCATTTCGTTATTCTTCCAACGAAGAATGAACATTTGTATAAGTAAACTGTTCAGGATAAATAAAAATGTCCAAGAGAAACAGAACTAACAAATTTCATAGATTGAAAATGCACTTTCACAAATGTTAGCAAACCGGTCGAGGACTGCAGTGACGTCACAAGCAATCGAGACGTTGGCGAACGCATGTCTTACTTATGGCATTTAGCAGTCCTGTTAGGTATAGTCTATTTCTAAAATATATGCAGTTGTATCAGTTTATAACACGAACTACGTGTATGTAGCTATCTCCTTTCAACACATGTTAAACAAGTTAGTTGCCTCTGCTACGTGCGTTATTAAGATGGTCGCTCTATGTATCTCACTCCCAACCGTACGATTTGAGTAACATAGAACTATTGACATGCGTCTGACTCGACGCGGCGTAAGTAATCTCGAAATAAATGCACAACTGCGCATGCGCATCATCCATAATAGGAGATTCGAATGATATTTTGATTATTCACAGCGATTATTTCGATTTATTCGATTATCAAAATATATTGATTATGCCCAACACTAGAAAATACTATAATTTCTTGACAATAGCGGTAACATAAACAACTCATTATGCCTTGCTGTCAAATGTCAAATACGGACGAACGCCATGTCGACTTCTTGATTCAAACGTGACGTCACTGCATATATTTCTGAAATGAACTATATACTGTTCTTGCGTGTAAATGGCCACCTTTGCTTAACACCGGTTTTGAAGCAGGCCTGCCAACTCAAGCACAGTTGTCGTTGGCAACCGCTCAACAACAAGCCCCGACCGCCAACGCCGATCTCGAGCATTTCGGTTGGTCACACTGCGAAGAGGTTTTAGCTCACACCACGCCAACACCGATGTAGATTTTAACGCCTGTACAACACCTCTTGTGTAAACGCCCGTTTTAAACCAGTTTTAACAACACCGGTTTTAAATAACACCGGCGTTAGCGGCTCGTGTAAATGTACTCAATGGTAATGTTTATTTTATTAAACAATGTTACAACAGATGCTGAAAGTGTTCGCCATTTTGTTCTAACCACAAAGGAGCCCTTCGTTTAACTCCACTGATAGCATTTTGTAACATTAATTTATACACAAATAAGTGTATCAATTATAGAAAAACATTTTTTTTAATCATTATTAATCGTGTCAGGTTTTAAAATCTCGTTAGTACAGTTGATTACAAAAAAACGGGAAAAGAAAATTTTCCTAATGTGAATTTGATTTTGTCCATTTGTCAATTACTTGTCTACTTGACAATACCTATCAAATAATTTTTAAAAATGTCATTGAATTTTGACGTTAATTCTAACCTATCTCTCGTAAGAATGTTTCACACTATGAAAAAATTGTAAAAATGTGTCAATTTTATTCTGACAGTTCCCGTTTTTTTGAAACCAACTGTATGAGCGTTGTTAGGGTAATAAAAAAATTACTTTTTTGTTCGACACTGTCAGAATTTGAGAATTTTCTCCTGTGTGAACGGATTTTGATAAATGTCAGAACTTGTCAAAACGAAACGTCAAGCTAATTTTAAAAAGTTTAAGCAATTTGAACCCTTTAAGGGGCTCGTCGAACAAAAAAAAAGTTGTATTCAACTCGTTTATGTGTAAATTGGGTTTTTTTGGCACTCGTAGGCCTTAAAATTAGGGGAGCCAATATCCGAGGATTTTTACATTTACACGTAAAATGCCTATGTACCAAAATCCATTCTACACCCGATATAAGCTGAACATTTAACCAAATTTTATTCGTAACACTAATACACATCAACAAAGATTACAATCAGTAAATTATTACGAACCATGAAACTTACTTACTCATGTGTATTTTCTCGAAAACAAATAGGGTGAATTTAAGCATCGAAAATGTAGGCCACAGGCATTGCCATCTCGAACTCCAGGCGTCTGACGTCACGAGGAAGGCCAAACGTCAAAATTTGACATTTGTTTACATTTTCAGAAAGTATCAAATTCGGTGTTTTAATCATTCTTATGGAAAATTGTGAGATAAGCAAAAGCTTGGTGGCAAGTGTATCTATACCGTCTGTCCATTCTTAAACTCGAACATAGGCAATTAACATTGTATTGGACGTTTTTGCTGATTCCTGCTCGCCAATTGAACTTACAGGTAAGGTAATGGTATCAATAGAAAGACAAAATTATTGCGCTTAAAAGATTAAGGGTCAGTTTACAGAAGCGAAATTAAGTTAATCGTAATGAAATACCAGATTAACTGAACACGTGATCAGATTGAACCAATCCAAGTTTCGGATTAATGGGTTAATCGCGCATTAAAATTTAATTCGAATTAAACATTTAATTCTCTTTCTATAAACTGGCCCCCAAGGTGCTATTTTTATTTTAAAATACTAATTTAAAACTTGGCGATTTTTAAATATGACATGCCATGATTTTCAAATTGGACAGCATTTGTCAAAAAATTTAGTAATTTATTGGGTTAAGTCAGCGAATTTTGGTAAATTACTGTCAAAATTATTTACGGAAAAATGAATAGTTACGTCATACAGATTAAGACAAATTTCTCTTGAAGTAAGTTTAAAATCGCGGATACTGAATATCATCAGGAAGTACAAATATCATCCCTAAAAGACACAGTGTCATCAACAGATTTTTGCTGTTGATGAAGAAAGTAAGAGTGAAACCTGTTATGAAATACAGGAGCATGCTAATGATCGTCGCTTTCTGTCGACAATTTGCTTCACAGACGAATCTACTTTCACACTAAATAACGAACCAAATGTTCAAAACACGCGATATTGGGCTCAAGAAAACCCTGGAGTAAATATTCCTACTAGAACTCGGTATCCTCAAAAAATTCATATCTGGGCTGGGATTTTTAATAACATTTGAAATAAAGGGAAATTTAAATTCAGCAAATTATTTAGATTTATTATTAACTAAGGTAGGAACTGCATTGTAATTTTTTCAAAGAATTTATAATAAAAACTGCTTAAATTGTTAATTACTTTAATATCATAATTTAATTCTTTAATACACATTATTGATGTATCGAAATAATGGCATAATATCTATAAACTGAATGCACAGTGTTAATTGCCTATGTTCGACTTTGAGAGTGGACACCCGGTATAATAGTTTCAGTTGATACCAGGGTATTTACTGTTCATCGAACGTCGCAAGAGACATTGAAACCTGGGAAGTATTTTTATATCCTATCAACATTTTCGTGATTACAAGTCGTCGTAAAGGCAATTTAGTTGAAACTATATTTGCTACACATATAATTAAGATGTAAGAAGCATTTGTTGTGATTTGGTGTTATTTAAATGATTCACAAAGTAAAAATTACGCAAAAACAATAAATACACAAACTTAACCACACTTGTAAATGACAATTTTCGCGTCATTAATGGCATTTTACTCCACGAGGCAGTAATTGTAAAGCCTAAACACATCGTTCTACTAAAAAAAGAGTGCTAACCAAAAATTTTACTGTTTTTATTAAATTCTGGAGGTTGAATGCGTTTTTCGATGAAGCCTTTACTGTGACGTCACGATCAAAAACAATTGCTGCCTTAAGGCTTTGTGTTCTAGATGGCAATGCCACAGGGAAGAGGCTAAGAGGCAGCGTATTTTTCTATATTATTATATTAATCCATTGAAATAAGCAACCACTACTTCGGTTACAACATTTACGTTTATATTCTTCATCCACGACCGAAATTTTTCCAATTGCTGAAAATTTGAATGATTTTGGTACCACTGTAATCTAAACGCATTTCCGGTTGTCAGCTTCACGGATTGTCAGCTTTGACAGAATTGAAGGGCAAATTTGACGTTTACCATCAAAGCGTCATTTTTGTAATAGCATAAACCACCGCCGTCTTGATGATTGACATATTTCACTATACATCTACCTGCCTGTGATCTCCACGGCGCCACTTTAGGGGGGAATGCATATGAATGTCACTAAATAATCATAACCTCACAAACAAATGTAATGAATTCAGTGAAGTTGTCAAAGTGCAATGTCAAGAGTCTCACAGTTTAAAAGTAACTTTAATAACAAACATTTTATTAATTTAGTTGATGCTAGTTCTGTTTGGTGTTTCTGGTTTTTAGTATTTTGTTGTTAGTATTTATGAACGGGCTTTTTTATCATATTGAAAACTGATATTGCGGTGGTAAATGCAGCAACAAGTTCCGTTAGTTGTAAACCTATTTCTGGAATAATATTAAAATTATAATCTCAATCTTGGATTTGCAGTAGGTACAGTTGCGGCCGTTGAAAACTCAGACACTTTGACAACGCCAAACTTTTAGCTTTGTAAATGGTATTGAAAGTGACGTTTCTCAAAATGTCACTCAAACATTATCCACATTAATTTCTCTCGCAATGGCTCTTATACTCACACCGTCCCTCAGTCAGACAAATTTTTGCAAATCAGATAATTGCGGCATTTCAAAAGTTACGCGCGATTCTGACCTAATATGTCAAATACTGACACTGACTTTATAATCCTTGATGAAAATCCTGTTTACGCTAATCAAATTTCGGAATGTATACAGAGTGTTTAAATCTTTCCTGTCTGAGATTTCAACGGCCGCAACTGTACATTATTTCCTAAGCGGATCATTTCAGATAAAGATGGGTCCATAACAAAACAATTATATTTGCTTAATTAATCCGTGCCATTCTTGGTGGAAATGAGTGAAAAGTATACTTTAAGTTTTGTACAGTTTTGAATGTATATAATTTTGGACAAATTATTATTCTATGAATTTGCACCAGCCACTGACCAAGATATTTTCAGAAAACGCGGCGCCGAAACTTTGTTCCTTCTGCACAACCGAACCAGTGCGCAACATCTTGCTTCTGCCAATTTAGAATATCCAAACTGTAATTACAATTAAAGTAAAGTATCATTTATTACTGGACAACTACGCATGACTCTATGTATCATGCAGATACATGTGTGTGGAGTGTGGACTGCATGTTGTGCATGTCTAAATTGTAATGATGCACATGACGTTGTCACACATTTGATAGCATGAAAGTTACTTGCTAACAGCAACCCCCGAAAACAACCCCAAATGTCGGAATCATGAGAACAATAGGATTTTTCGGTCTACGCCCAGGCCGCTATAAACACTCTGACTATCTAGCTTCTAGCAGATCGTGGCATAAACATACCCGACATAACCTAATTTTTTTTAATGTCATGTCAAGTTAAAACATTCGGTCAGTGCTAATTACGAAACAGAAAAACACCAAATTTTTCAATTGTTTCATTGCTAATAGACTCAATCATTGTTGATCAGTTGATCACACTGTACTATTTTTGTGTATTTAATGGAAAGAGCCATTTTTATGGCCTCAATAAAGAAAAGTTACAGATTTATTGTTGGCACTTACTTTTCCAGCTAGCAACCCCTTTTTCCAGTTAGCAACGTTATCTTTTCACCACTGATTGAAAATTCCATAACATTTTTCGTACTTTTCCTTCGATTTTAATTGAACTAGAGATTGAAAACAGCTTCTGCAGCTGCTTGAAATAAATTGAGATTTGGTCCAAGTTTCATTATTTCAATAAAATGTTTGGCTTTGTGCCTTTATTGTTTCATATACAGCATTGCGATTATGTATGGAATCGGCTCCGTCCTGCTAAAACGGTTGAAGCTAGAACCCTGAAATTTTAAATAGACTTAGAACTCATTGAAAGCTACTTTGTAAATGTTTTAAAATATTTTTTTACCCATAAGTTTTTAAAATACAAAGTCAACATGTTTTTTTTTTAAATGGGAACATGAATTAAATGGAGATCCTTAAAAAACTTATTTTTTTAGAATTAAATGATACAATAGGTTTGGTGATTTCTTCGATAGAATCTTAAAAAAAAATTAATAAATTTGACACATACCTATTGTTCAAATATTAATTGAAACATTTTATTAAATATTCGTTGCTTCTTTAAGTTTTGTCATTTTGGCTTCATTGAAAGCATTTATTCTGTGTGACACGATATCAAATTTTAAGAGCAAAAAACTTAGAAAACAATAATTACTGGATACCTAATTGAATGCCAAAGTTTCAAATATCAAACTTAAAGGGCCCCACAGACTGCGTTTTTGTTCGACGGTTTTGTTCGACGAACAAAACGCAACGATGCAAATCTGAAGTGTGTGTCTGGAAAACCGTCGTTTTTGCTCGCGAACAAAAATGAGGAAAATTATTAGATTTACCCTGATTATGTCCGTCGAACTTGTTCGACAGACTTGTCAATTCGAGCAAATCTGAAGTGTGTGCGGTGAACGGTTTTAAAAAACGTCGGTTTTTGCAGTGGTGTAGTACCAAATAATAAAACCAGATTTTGGCGATTTGTATTTCGCGACAAATTATTGTTTGAAAATGACGGATTTTCGCCAGATTAACAGAAAGTTCTTACTGGAATTTATAGAACTCTTCGCAGTCTTCCGTGTTTATGGAAAATATATGCTTTTATAGCTAATGCCGCCGCCACTGCATACAAATATAGCTTGATATTTATTTACTCATTAAAACCTTTAAATAAAGCTGAAGTGTGTGTGCAACTCGTGTTCGTCGTTTTTGTTCGAACAGACTTGTTTGTCGAACAAAACCGTCTAACAAAAACGCACTATGAGGGGCCCTTAAGGAAGACTGCGAAGAGTTCTATAAATTCCAGTAAGAACTTTCTGTTAATCTGGCGAAAATCTGTTATTTTCAAACAATAATTTGTCGCGAAATACAAATCGCCAAAATCTGGTTTTATTATTTGGTACTACACCACTGCAAAAACAGACGTTTTTTAAAACCGTTCACTGCACACACTTCAGATTTGCTCGAACTGACAAGTCTGTCGAACAAGTTCGACAGACATAATCAGGGTAAACCTGATAATTTTCTTCATTTTTGTTCGCGAGCAAAAACGACGGTTTTCCAGACACACACTTCAGATTTGCTTCGTTTTTGTTCGAACAGACTTGCTCGTCGAACAAAACCGTCGAACAAAAACGCAGTCTGTGGGGCCCTTTATGTACCCAACTAGGTACAGTCGCGGGCAAAGAATACTAGTACAGTATGTTACTATAGACACTTCCAAAACCCAATCAAAATTTGAGTTTTGGAACTGTCTACACGAACATGCTGTACCAGTATTGGTCGCAATAGTACTCCTCTTATTTACAAAATTTTAATATTTTCAATCAGATATTTCAATGAGAAATGAAATAATCGAATTGCGATATTCTCTAGTGCCATAGGTTTGGTTTTCACTAATTTTTGACGGATCTGAAATGACGTGTTTTCATTTTATTTTAATTAAGTTTTAATTTTTTTCTAAGATTCTGTCGAACAAATCACTAAACCTATTACACATATCAATTAATTAAAAAAAAACTTTTTTAATTAACCCCCATTTAACCCATGTTCCCATTTAAAAAAATCAAGTTGGCTTTGTATTTTGAAAACTTATGGATATTTTTCTTTGTTTTTAATTTGATAAGTAGCTTTTAATGAGTCCTAAGCACATTTAAAATTTCAGGGTTCTAGCTTAAACCATTTTAGCAGGACGGAGCCGGTTCCATACATAATCGCAACCCTTTATAGTTGTTTACTGGTTATTATGATAAACATTATAATCGTGTCAAAAATAGATTACTCCCTAGAATTTAAACTTTTAGCCAGGGAAATAACGTTTTCCATGTTGTGTGTAAGTAGAATTTTCAAAAGTAATTTTGAATGCCTAATGTTGGTTACTATGAATTGAGAGATTAAGTCCAACTAAATATGCCGCCAGAAACCAAAATTGATTGTCTACTCACTTAGCGAGAAATACAGTCATATGCAAACCGTTACAAGGAATTTGCTGCCTCGGTCACGATATCTTTTGTTTGTCATCAGAAACCACGTAGTCCAACCAGTGGCGGCTTCTCAATGGAGGCAGGGGAGGCCGGGCCTCCCTGAATATTGTAGAAGTACAAATTACAAAATAAAAAAGAATACAATAATAATAATAAGTCAAATGTAGGATTTGCGGAACTGAAGGGGAAACCATTGAACACATCATTTCTTCTTGCACCGTTTTGGCTCAAAGCGAATATAAAAAACGTCATGATATATTCGCAAAAATTATACACACGAATTTAGCAGTTAAATTCAACTTATTAAAGGATACACAACCACATTATATTTATAAACCGGAAAGTTGTTTGGAAAATGACAATTACAAATTATATTTTGATCGTACAGATTTAACTGACATTCATATTCAGCATAACAGACCAGACATTATTATTTTAAATAAACAACAAAAGCAAGCATATCTTTTAGATATAGCTGTTCCAAATTCACACAATATAACACAGACATATAATACAAAAATTAATAGATATTAGAACTCTCCGTTGCTATGAGAAATCTTTGGTGTTTAGAAAAAAATTCGATTTTACCATTTATAATTTCAGCAACAGGAATAGTACCGCAATCTCTTTTTAAAAATTTAAAAATTTTGGATTTAGAGAACACATGAAATTGAAATTCAAAAAGGTATATTATAATACTCATGTCATATTGTGAGGAAATTCCTTAACATTGACACAGAACATAAAACACAAAAAAGTCAAAATGTGGAGGCGAGACGCCGGTAATTATGTTGATAAGCACTGCACTATTACTTGATAGTATTATCCGTATTAGTGTATGTACTCCGGCAAAATTGCCGTGCCGCCGGGTAGAAGTGGGATACAAAAAGTCAATATACATGATACATGTAATAACGAAAATAATAAAATATACCTACATACATATACAGGCTGTCCCGAAAATGGCGCACTCACTACTTACTACCTGATCGAGGATGTTTAAATGTACTATTCCGGACACGGAATCTTGGCCATAACTGACATTTAACTGACAAATATGTGTGAACTGGCCTTTATTGAATATAACCCAACTTTTGACTCGATAATGGCATTTCCTTGCTTTTTTGATGTCAGAATAAAAACTTTCAAAATTATTTTTAATAATTGTCATTTATTAATGACGCTAATGATTGGTTTACATCATTTTTTAGAAATGTCAAAAAAATGTTGGCCAAGATTCCGTGTCCGGAATAGTACATGAAAAAAATATGGAAAAAAATGTATTTATTATTAACGATAATACAATGTAAACAAAGATATATTCGTACATCATTACCTTGGTATATTACCGTAGTGGATTTAAAATAATTTTTTCAATTTCCAAAGCTTCTAAATTCTCTATTATGCAGGATTAGATATTGGTAGTGAGTGATCTTGTACTTTGTGATAATATGTACGATTAGAGGTAGCTGTCATGACAATTTAATACATTTATTTCGACATAATTGACCTGTTAAGTGCCACTTTCAAAGACCGCCAAATCAGCAAATAAGTCCAATAGAATTTTTTTAACATTTTTCTCACGTTTATGGTAATCCCTTGTACACCGTAGTGCATCCGAAGTGCGCCATTGTTGGGACACCTGTATAAGAATATGGCACTTTTTTGTTAGCTCGTTGATTATTATTAATAAATTTTGTAATTAATAAATTAATGAATGGTAAAATCAGCTGGGTCTAAAAATGAATGTGCACCGTGGAGGGAGAAAAGACTGGAGATGGTATTTCCTATGCTTCCCATGTTAAAAATCCGAACCCTCTAAAAGCACGTGCAACAACCTTTTATGACCCAGTCCACAATGCGCTAGATAAAGAAGCACAATGCGCCTGGAAGGAAAGCGAAGGAAGCCATTGGCCTAGCGTCTATATTCAGAAACCTTTTATGACTCTGTAGTTTTCGCGGGCCGGTACACTTATTTGAATTAGTGCCATCTCCAGTCTTTTCTCCCTCCACGATGTGCACGCATTCACGCAACCCGCAAACGGAGGCCGAGAGCACTCGGGCCGCTCCAGCTTATTGCACGTGTTAACTTCAAATTTGCTCTTGAACGGACGGGTCTGTGTTAGAGTGCTTTTCAACGAGAGGTACACGTCTATAAACTTGCGCAGAAATCTGTTTCGGTCTACGGTGGCGTGGCTTACCTAGACAGTAGCGGCGTTAGTTTGTACTTTTTAGGGAATTTCATTTCAACAGCTGATTTATCGCCATTTTGTCGCAAATCACAGCCAGGTTATTGTTCTTTACCGTCTTATTTTTTATGTCATACAACTTCCGGTTGGACTACGCCAATGCACTGGATTTTGGGTCGCCTTTCCCCTACATCTGGCGGATCTCTGTAGCCACGCCTGTATACCTCTCGTTGAAATGCAGTCTAACAGCCAGTTGAAAATTAAGAAATGTTAGCGTCATCGGCGGCCGGCCTCAAGCCAATCAGAAAACACCCGGCGCTGAAATTAAACATTAACGGAAAAGTGCACGCTTCCCTACGCATTTCGCTGAGTTGAAACAATTCTGTGTTTGCTTGCTATCTCAAAGGTGGGGTAAGCGGTTAAGATTTAATTTTGCAATTCGATAATTTCAAAAATGGAAGTGACAGTAATAAACTTCTTACATCATCCCGATTTAGTAGGTTTTTTGTTGATTCATCATTTTAATTCGTTGTCTTATGAAAAAACCCCAACCAAAATTGGATTCTCTTGTGATATTAAACAGTAAACATAACAGAATTAACAGATCATTTTGTGAATCGAGGTATGAGAAATGTTTTTAGCTAACGAGAAGTTCCGAACGAAATAAATTGTTTTGCTGGCCGTGTTTGTTGTTTTCATCTGACATCTGACTATTTTATTCATTTACATTTCGGCCAATAGCATCTCGTCCTTCAACAATGAGTAAAAAATTTCAGTCGGTTGTAAGACTTGGTTTTTGCCTAAGGGCTTTATCCGCTCAATATTTGACAATCAGACTCATCGGTACGCCTTAAATTAGACAATCTCAGCTACAGTCGTTTAAATATTTATTTTGGAGATTATGCAATAATAAATTTGTCAATTTTACGATGTAATTCATTTAAACGCCTCGTATTTGTGCTAATTTTTTAAATAAATGTACACCCCTCAAAAAACAATTTTTTTACAGCGCATAAATAAATATCTCTCACATTTTGACTGGCCTCTTCGAGCACAAACACCACGAGTCGCCACTGCCTCCAACCTAACCAAATTTATGGCAACCTAGTAACGAATATCCCTAAATCCTAGGGAGTAATTTATTTTTGACACGATAGTAGGCTTAGATATCTACGTTGACCAAAATTATTCAAAACTTAATTTTTTCGTCAAGTAGCTATATGAAACAGCCTGTTCAACATTTTGTTATTGAATACCTAACTAATTAAAATTGAAACAAAAAGGTTAAATTAAGAACAAAGTGACAAAGAAGCATTTGGTCCAAAAAGAAATAAATTACATATTAGTATTTGATAGAATTGTTTTTCCGTATTTGGCCCAAGTAAATGGCTGACTATTACATTTATAATCAACTGGAATCCAGTATATCTACCACTATCTTAAAACATACAGCGAGTCATCGTGACAATAGAGCAAACGTTTCTTAAAACTAGTTATCTTATCTCTGATACTACGGTGTGATCAAGAATGACTGAGTCTGTTGGTAACAATGAAATTTGGCAAATTTGAAATTTAACATCAAAGGTTCATTTTTGTAATAGCATAAACATAACCGGCATAACCAAAAATGTTTTTAATGTCGTCTCAAGTTAAAAAATTCAGTGAGTGCGAATTACGAGACAAAAAACACCTGTAGTTTTCAATTGTTTCATTGTCAACAGACTCAGTCATTGTTGATCAATGATCACGCTGTAGTACTAGACACGTGAATAAAAGCACAGCAAAAAATAATAATGTGTTTCTTGATTGTAGATAAGAAATAAGAGTAAAAAATAGTTATTTGTATCACAAGGCCAGAAACTGCACGTTTGCGAGCATGAGTACGGTTTGCAATACGAGTCGATAGACGAGTATTGCAAGTACGAATGGTCGCAAAACAGTTTCTGGACGTGTGATACACAAAATTTTTCGTGCCGACTTCTGCGGATTTTTGTTAAATGGAAGTTAAAGCACTTGTTTTAATAATTGGTATTAGGGACTTTTTTGTGTTGGCAACACTTACCTACATTTAAACACTTAAATTTTAAAATCAACATCTCTCTTGTTTCCTGACATTTATTAAATTTAATTAATTTGTTTTGTTTTTGACATTTTCCTGAAACATTTGTTGTAATAAATACACTAGCCCATATTCAAGAAGTGGCTCGAAACGTAATTTTAATTAATTAATTTTAGTTAAATATTGCTTCTTTGTAGTTTGTACGTTGTTATAAATAGAAAAACATTTTTAACGAGCCATCCACAGAACAAACATTGACGTTTGATAGAATTCTGATAACAAATGCCAACCGAAACCGATGACAACTCGAAATCCCTACTTTTAGCCGGACTAGGCCGGCAATGCATGTGTTTCTGGACGATTTCGAGATCTGTAATTTACCAAATTCCGCCCAGAGGCACGAAAAACATTTTCTGGACGTGTAATCCACAAAATTGCTTGCCCAGAATATGGTTGGTAGCGCTGAAGTCACTATGTCATCAATAAAGGCAGTTATGATTTAAATTTGATTACTTGTTCTGTCACTTCATACTGTCATTGCATTGTAAAATAATTATTGGAATAAAACCACTCATTGTAAATAAAAATGCCCAGTTGTTTCACTACTAGTTGTAAAAATAGAAATGAGAAAGGATTTACCTTATACAGAATCCCGAAAATTCCTCAGCGTCGTGCTAAGTGGTTAGAACTAATAAGACCACTTAAGGAACTTACAGAAACAAATTTAATATAACAAAAAAACAAATATAAAATATAAAACAATAATAAATAAACAACAAAAGCAAGCATATCTTTTAGATATAACTGTTCCAAATTCACATAATACATATAACACAAAAATTAATAAATATTTAGAGCTCTCCATTGATATGAGAAATCTTTGGTGTTTAGAAAAAATTTCGATTTTACCACTTATAATTCAGCAACGGGAATATTACCGCAATCTCTTTTTAAAAATTTTAAAATTCTGGATTTAGGTAACACATTGGTAGTTGAAATTCAAAAAGGTATATTATTATACTCATGTCATAAAACACAACAAAGTCAAAATGTGGAGGCGAGACGTCGGTAATTATGTTGATTACCATTGCACTATTACTTGATAATAATATCCGTAACAGTGTATGAATTCCGGCAAAATTGCCGTGCCGCCGGGTGGTGGAGGGTTAAGTAAGAACATGCCAGGTAAGTGTTGATTTATTAATTTATTTACATACAATTGATTTATTTACATGCACCGTAGTTGTACAGTTGGTTGCAGAAAAAAACGGAAAAAGGCTACGGGAAAAAATATTTTCCTAATGTAAATTCGGTTTTGTTCATTTGTTATTGAATTTTGATCATAATTCTAACCCGTGATACTAAGACAACCAGATATGATCAGTTACGCGACGAGTTTTGAACCAACTCGCGCATGACGTCACCGCGTGACAAGAATGTCTTCGGCGACTCAAGAAAATCTCGTAACTCCCGTACGCAAATTTTTACAGGATACAACTTTTTGTCATTGTATGTTTATTATTAATAATCGGATGAAAGTAACAACTATTAACACATTTATTTTAAAAAGGATAATGTAAGTAATTGGTAATAAACTGATTTTCAAGTTTTGCTTGCTAGAAAAAAAAACGCAAATGTGTAACGATGTCATGTTGGGATGTTTTGGGAGTTACGAGGTTTTTTTTGAGTCGCGGACGATGTATAGCGATATTTTTGGCAGTGTTTTGATGTATGTATTTCTGTTTTAATTAAAGTTACTGAAACTTTCGTTGTGATTCAACTGTTATTTATAGAATAAAACAAATTTTTATCTTAATAAAAGAATTTAGTCGACTTCGGTAATATAAGATATTTTTGTGTATTTGAAATACTTACTACTTTATTTTCATTTGCACAGTACAGAATAGATAAATAATGTAAGGAATATAAAAAAATTTAACTGTAAATAATTTTTGTAAATACATAGGTATATTTTTATTTGACAATTTTTGTCATTTTGCGCTTTTGCATGTTGGAGACTTCTTTAATATTTCTATTAAGAATTCTTATTTTAAAATACATCTTACATCTAAAAAATAGGTTTTTTGCTTCATCAATTAAGGAGGTTGAGGCGGGATATATCATTTTTTTATTATTATAAATCAATAATTTTATTTTATTTAATTATTTAAAGGTGATGGATTAACTTTTGGATGTTTTGTGCAAACTTAAAGAAAAAATATGAAAAGTAAAATTTACGATTTTTGAAAAATTATTGAAGTAAATAATTTAAAAAAATAGAAACATCTAAACTGTGTAGTTTAATATATTAAAAAATCGTAGCCTATAACTCAAATGAACGTAGTCATGTTTAATTTTTTTTTCGTTAATTAAAAGCTTCCTAACCGAATTGGAAGAAACTTTAAAATAATCGGGAAATATCAATGTCTAACATAGTTAATATTTGTACTGCTGATATTATTTGTTCATTTGTTAGAAAAAAATATTTGTCATTCAACATGTAGAAAATGACATGTAACAGTTTTATTGCATTTATTACCTAATAAGCTTCCTAATGACCTTGGATTTATCACAAAAAATTGTGTAATGAAATAATCTATTGAAAAAAAAAATTAGATTTATTCCATTATTATTGTGTAACGCCTCAACCTCCTTAAGTCGACGTTTCTTGCTAAATTATTCAAATTGGAAAACTAATGTATCGGTAACTAGACAAATAGCGTTTACTTTTTTTATTATTGTTACTGGTATAGTTTGTCCAGCGAGAGATTGGTTGACATAAAAATCACTAAATTCTACGCAGAGAAAGTAGTACCTAGCGCGCGTAAAATTTGAAATATATCCTTCAAGCAGTAACATTTTTTGCCCTGAAATTATCCTCTAATTAATGAAGTACCTTAACGAATAAGAGATAAAATGAATGAAAATATTACAGTTGCAGTATTTTACACGAAGACGTGTACTCTTGATAACTACTTGCCTCAAGAATATTTAAAAGTAAAACAAGATCGTTTATATATCAACTTTATATCAATGCGAAATCAAACGACTTAATTTTGCTGGTCGTGAAATGTCTACGAAATTGTTGTGTTCAAAATAGCGGAAGATCAGTTCGTGAAGCAAAATATGGGGAATTTCTCAGGGGGCTAGGAGTTAAAATAAAACAATTCCTTGGGTTGAAGGACGCCTGTATTTAATTTTTCAAATAAATAAAATCAAATACGTTCTTGTTTTCACCTGCAGTAACTGGTTAATTTCAAATTAAATTTCTGACTTACACAAAATTATGGACAGTGCTGCTCGAGTATGCATAAGACATAATACGTAATATAAACATAAAACAAAAATGGTCAAGGTTAATTTAAATTAAATCCTGAGACTTCCTGCAGACATTTGTCTGAATGACCGACTATCGTGCGCCAGTCCGAATTCAATTTGACATATTAAAATATATTCTAGAATATTAACTTTACTTATTGAATAAACATAAGAAGAGCCTGTGGCGGTAGAAGACTGAAAATTTAAAAAAGAAATATTTCATTGAAAAAAAACTAGCTTTACAGTACACAACCCTTGTCTTACTGCTCTGCATCATATCATTGAGTACAAGATGAACTTCTTGCTTAATATTGCAATGCAAGTCTGCTGTAACTCTTCTGGGTTGCTGCCTCGTCAACTTTCTTGATGATGTTTTAGTTGGACCATCTTTACACTTTGACACTGTGTTTCCTAAGCATCTCGCAGTGACCTTTAAGAAAAATACTGTTAACCCTTGACTAATCTGACCTAATCAATGATGATGTCAATAAAATTATGATATAATACCATTTTGTGTTATAAGGTATGAAAAGCAACCTCCAGTGGACTTTCAGTTGTAAGTTTTTCATTTATGAAAAATGAATAAGCACTTGCATCATCCTCTCAATATAATTAAATTAAAAATATTATCTTCATACCTTTGCATCAGTCTAGATATTGTTCGTGATATCACTAAAGGGATTCATGTTTATAAATAGAAATGTCACTTAAAATCGGCACTCGAAGATAAACACTAGGGAACTTATAGAACCGAAACAAACTAAAACAACAAACTAACTAATCTTAAAAACTTGGAAAGTTTAAACACCACAAAAAAATAGTTAAGCAAGAAATAACGAACAAAACACACATTACTCGGAGGTTAACAATATAGAACTTAGTCAATACAAACGAACAAACTAACTTATCCCAGATAATTAAGAAGTTTTAAACACAACAAAATACCTCACTTGAAGACGAAAGAGCAAATAAACCACACACGGTGTTGATGATTCAAAATGACAGCGGCAACGACAACAGCTGAAATTTGACAATTTGCTGTGACAGCATAAATTGGCGTAGGATTACAATGCCCGCGAAATTATTTCAAAGGTACCACCACAATAATTTATTTTATTAAATTTGTTTGTATTGTATTCTAGTGCATTTTGTAGTGTTGGGTTACAAGCCTACAATTTAAACTCTCCCAATCTCTCGCTGGACGGAGTTTGCAACCCGTCACTGCACAGGAAACCATTGTTTATCCAACTATATCAAAGAAACCAAAACACAATCACAAATGAACAAAATAATAAAAAATAACATATTCACACTGAAAAACGAAAATTTTCCTAATGTAAATTTGATTTTGTCCGTTTGTCAATTAATTGTCTACTTGACAATACCTATAATTGATTTCATATAAATGTTCATCAAGTGAGCTGTGCATTTGTAAAAGCACCTTTAATTTAGTTACATTACAAATGTCACATTTATGAAGGTCATGTCCAATAAATCTTTACTTGGTAAAAATACAACGACAAAAACAAATAAGAATTACTTTAATTTAATCAGTAAAAAGACGTAACATTGCTTTTGAAATCAGCAATGTTAAAATGGACAAAAACTGAAAAATTAGTCAAATCAGGTTCGCGCAGAGCAAGCAACTTTGAAAGTCAAAGTCACTAGCTTTAGCTTTAATACCAACAGAAAATCAGATTTTCATGGCTTGCTTAATTTTAAAAAATGACATTAAATTTTGGCGTTAATTCTAACCTATCTCTCGTAAGAAGGTTTCACACTATGGAAAAATTGTAAAAATGTGTCAATTTTATTCTGACAGTTCCCGTTTTTTTTTACCAACTGTAAAACACAGTAAACGGAGGAGAAAACGAACTAAAACACATGTATTTAGCAAAGACCGAACAAAATTTGTCACGGGATTGCGTCACCAGACAGAGAGAGACAGAAGATATCATGCGCGTGAGCATATCTTGGTTGTCTTAGTATCATGATTCTAACCTAAGTATGTCTCGTAAGAAGGTTTCACATTACGAGGCAATTGTAAAAATGTGTCAATTTTATTCTGACAGTTCCCGTTTTTTTTGCAACCAACTGTAGGGACTAAAATTATTTTTTTAATGTACAGTTGCGGCCTCTACAAACTCAGACAGTCTGACAAATAAAAAATGTTGGCGGTGTAAGATGGTCCCAAAATTGAAGTTTATAAAAATACAACTGAAAGAAAGTCAGTGGCGTATAATAAGAAATTTGAAAAATGGAAAAATTCAAATACAATACAGTTAATATTTTATTGTATCACCGTTGGCAAATATGACCTTTTGGAGTCTCCTCGGCATTGACAGAACTGTGCGTTGTACACCGTCCACAGATATTTGAATTTAATTGAGGCATTTTAAAAATTGTGCACGCTTCTGACTTACAAAAAACTGACACTGACATTGCCATACCGGATAAAAGTCAAATTTACACATTACAATTTTTTTGAATTTGGCAGAATGTGTCAAAAGTCGGTGTCTGAGTTTGTAGGGGCCGCAACTGTACATATATGCCACCAACTATACACTGCTAGTTACTTTTTAAATGTCACGTTTGGACCACGATGTCGGTACCATCGGTACCATAACGTAAAGTCCATTCATTTTGTATTGAACTTTTCAAGGTCAAATAATTTTATTTTTTGGCTTTGTAATTATGTTTTGTAAATAGTGACATGCAGGTAAACACCGTAAACGTTGAATTGAGCATTGCTAAATCACATTATGTTGGTTATATGCATGTCACTATTTACAAAACATAATTACAGTGCCAAAATTTAAATTATTTGACCTTGAAAAGTTCAATACAAAATGAATGGACTTTAGTTGTAGGGGCCATAATCTGAACGAGAAAAACTCTCGGTGACAAAAACTTAAGATGAATAATATCCCCAAAAAGCGCGTATACTAGCGCTCTACGGAGATCGCTCAAACTACACTTTTGAAGAAGCCGGTTATAATACAGCAGGTCGTGGTTGTTGTATTACAATCAATTTTGCTAGTGAATGTTAGATGGCACTCCAGGACGATCTCTAAATCTAAATTGCAAAGAATGTAGATATTTATTGAATGCTATTTTTTTATTGATATTGACATTGATATTACATTTGACTCCGCCTACTGACCCTAACTCCGCCTTATAATTTTAATAATACGAAATTGTCGAATACATCCTTAGCATTGTTATCTAAAACAGAGTAAAATAAATATTTTAAAAATTATATGATCAAAAATATACTTTTTTAAATACGCATTATCCCAATGAGCACTGACCTGTTGGTATTTTCAAAGAAGATAATTTCTTAATCCCAAAAAATACACTAGAAAAATAATAGTACAGGTAATTATGCTCTTTTTTGCTGTAAGTTCAACAAGTGTACCTTTTCAGTAGCTACATCCAGTTCTAGGTCTCATTTATTTTGGGTTTTATATTTATGTCTTCTTTATTATTGCAGTGAACTTACTATATACTTTATTATTAGCTTTTATATAAATAGATATAAGACTAAATATTGAAATACGTACGGAGGGCATATAAAAAAGTTCGGAGTTCTATGAGACGATTTAACAATTATAAGATCAATGGAAGGTGGATTATTAGGCAGCCGCTACCCCCACAAAACACTTCACAAGGTGGATTGATTTGACACCGCATTGTAGATATATTTTATGTATGCACTTCATCTAGGGTAAAGTCGATCGATTTATACATTTAGCAAAAACAAATGTTAGAGGGTGGCTTGCATGTTCTCCCGATAGAAAACATAATGTGGGTTAATACTGAAGATCAAAATTACAAAAATTCAGATTAATTTCTCGAAGAGTAAATAGTGCCTGGGGAGTGATTTATGACTTTTATACTGACAATTCCTTTAAGTCGATGCTATTATTAGCAAGGTTAAAGTGTATTACAACGTTAAATTTTTGTATTATAGGAGCATACTTGAAAATTAATCTTCTTAATTATTATTTTTGTGGTCTATGCCCCATCTTTGAGTTTATCAATATTTTTTTTAATCTGTGTACACAGAATTCAAACAGTGTGTAGATTATGTATCTGAAAATTTCTTCACTAATAGCTGGTTAATAAAAAGATGATTGGTAAAGAAACATTAATTGTTTTCGCAGTTTTAATGATCAGCTAGCAAAAAAATTGTCATTCAGAGTTACGTGTGGCGAAACATACAGCAATTCTTTAAAGTTAACACTAGAAAAATAATCTAACTTAAAATCTCTTTTGTTTTTAGCTATGTGACAACCCGGTAACAAGTGTAGCTTATTGTGATGCCGAAAACTTACCTGGCTAAAGAAAGTTGTCCCCCTAATAATTTATTTTAGTATTCCTTTTCGAATATTGAAACTTTCAACTGCTGACAAAATATTTGACGTCTTCCTTTTCGCCCTAGGTGAGGACAGAGACGCAGCAGGGGTTGGTTCGACTTTATGGGGCGTGCAAGACATAAAGGGCGGCACCTTCCAATTCAGTAATGGATGTTACCTTTCCGAACAGAATAGGACAAACAGGGACACATTTTGTGGTTCAGATGTCTTCCAGGCTGTCGCAACAGATAGTACGTCATTTTGAAAAGTTTCCATTTTCATGAACATTCCACGATAATATTTTTTTCTATTACTTCATTTTAATAATATGCAAAAGATAAATATCTCCGTTTTGTAAACATTTCCTTTGTATACAATTATAAATGAGCTATTATATCTTAATCCCCTGGTGTTTCAACATTTGTGCTCGAAATTGCTATAGACAAAAAAAAATAGTTTTTTTCGACTTCTTTCTCTAAGTACTAATAAATAGTATATAATAGGTCACTTTAAATACGATTGTTCATTAGTCACGACTTGAAGTCCATTTGGGCGTTTTCAACATATTAAATACGAAGTTTCTTTAAACACGACTTGAATTTTTTGGACACATATCAAGTTGGTGGTAATTTGACGTTTCGTAGAAAAAGTATAGTATGCAACTCGTTTATATATAATAATAATTATAAATCTTGTTGCATAATATGTATACTATTTATTTGTGTGTTCTTAGCTAATCAAAAAATAATAATATACAAAAGTATAATCGAGGTACAAGAGACCTTTGTAGGTAGTAAAACTTTAAGTATAATTTTTTTTTCAAAACATTTTATTTTTGATTACTTACGTAATATTTAGTCGGTGTAGAAATAGGTATATTAGCAAAAATAAATATCTATAAAAAATGAATACATATACACTGGGTGCCCCAAAATTCGCGGAACATTTCAATGGGACCATGTCATGTTAAAAAATAATGAGAAAAATAATTAA
This sequence comes from Tenebrio molitor, assembly GCF_963966145.1. Classification (NCBI taxonomy): domain Eukaryota; kingdom Metazoa; phylum Arthropoda; class Insecta; order Coleoptera; family Tenebrionidae; genus Tenebrio; species Tenebrio molitor. The sequence continues at coordinate 21,332,024 of NC_091051.1, read as the reverse complement.
AAATTCTATTCCTCTAAGATTTGATATGGGGACTCAAAAGGTGCAGTTTTGGTCTCGTTTTTTTTAAATATTAAAAAAGATTTTGGCTATTTGTCTTTTACTAGCCAGTAGCATAATAATTCCGAACGATTGTGATCAGGTTTCTTCATTATTTCCAGCATTTTCAAGTACATAGTAATTTTATGTCGGTTTTACCTCAAATCCCATACGGCACATGACTTTGATTTTTCTCTCTCATGGATACAACAAAAATGAAATATTATAAATGATTGTAATCCAAGCAGGCGTAAAACTGAATGTAAAATGTATGGTTGCCGCTCCATATAAAAAACATCAAAATGATGTGAATAAGTGAGTAAACACCGTTCACACACAGGAGTTAAATTGGGTGCAAAACAACTCAATGTTTTTGGATTCAATCCTTAATTTAAAAAAAATAAAATAAAATTCTCATCACCGCACTTTCACATAAAAAATGACATAACATGGGCATGGCCTGCTTCGACTACAATCATTTATAATAACCCTGTAAAATGTTTTTAAATGTTGCCACATTTAGGCCTGGTTTCTGGAAACAATTTTATTGGGGCAGTTAGTTAATTCTCCGATAAATACAAAAATCATGTAATGTGATTGGTGACTTTCTAGTGTTTTTATAGCAACACTTGATTTAACCGGCCGTTAAATTATCGGGCCGTTCCAGAAACCGGGCATTAGTGTAACGAATAGCTCCATATCTTCTATAAAAAAGAAGATTGATTTTTTTTTTAATTTTTACCTGATATTTTAATGACTACTTAACAACGTACTGCTAAGTTGTTTCGCGAATTTTGGGGCACCCAGTATATGTAGGTATTTTACTTAACTGGGAATTCACTTGTGAGGTAAATACTAAGATGCTGCGTGATTCTAATAAACAGTTTCTAGCCAAATTGTGACAATTTTGGTATCATCAAAACCTAACTTAACTAAATCTGATTTGAGGGAAACATTTTACGAGTATACTTTAAAGTTTACTTTGTTGAAGTCAAATCACTCCTTCGAGCAGAAATTAAACTTTATGATTAAAATTTCACGTTAATTTTTTTGGAATGGAATATTATTATGATTATTATGTATTCAACAGAGGTAGCCTCAAATTATAGAATATGTAGAATATGCAGATATTTTATTATATTTTTCACAAAATATATAAGGTAAAATCAAAATGTCAATTTTTATCCTAAAAAAAATGTGAACATTTTAATACATATTTATCTATGAAATATGTAAAAAGAATATTCAGACCAAAAAACCACTCTTATTGTCTTATCGATCTTATTGTTTTATTTTTACCGTCGCTTATTCAGCACTTAGTAGAGTGCTACTCGTATTGTCACAACAACTTTTTAAACTAAAATAGCAAACTTTGTACGTGCACTTTTAACAACAAATTTTGTATTTCAAATAATCTTATTTATTGCCTATATTCCTACTTATTACAAGTACATATATGATGTTTTTAGCTTAGACATTTAGATATTACGCAGGAGTAATAATCTCTTTTTAATAGAAAAGATTTTGCATCAGTTTACTTACTATAAATTTGTATGTGCACAGTAAGGAAAATATCATTTATGTATTATGTATAGTAGTGTATAGATTTTATAAGTGAATATAGAACAATTAAAAAACAAATGAAACGCAGTCTTCGTTAATACTATTGCAGAAAGCATAGGTAACAATTATTTAAATAATAAAATGGGTGTTGGTCAGTAGCGCGCCGCGGTCAGTTTACCCTTTGCTAGAAGTTTGACGGCCCCAAAAGGTACACGACACTTGCGGGCAAATGAGAGATTAAGATAATAAAATACAGCTATACCGTTAAACAGGTAGGACTACTTATTGCCCTTTGCACTGCACATGTTTCTTTTCATTTTGCCATTCGTAGTAAAATCTGTAGGTAAAGTCGGGTTGTTTTGTGGAATTCTGAAATTTGAGAAAATCTTCAGGGGGTGGATAAATACAATAAATAAACTTCGAAATATGTATAGGAAGCGTTACAAATATGTAACCAATTTAATTAAGTTCTACATGTAAGAATAATAATAAGAATAATGCTATCTACCGATTTGATTTTGTAAAAAGTGTTTGTTACCAATATAGCAAGAAATATTATAAATATTTCCCCTAACATTTCAGTGTTTTATATAAATCTGTTACCTAGGTGCGATTCGCAGGTAAACTGACCGCCGCGCGCTACTGACCAAAAGCCTATTACTACTTGGCGCGCAACTGTCCTGTAGGATTAAGCCCACCCGTAGATTTTTCTGACCGCGGCGCGCAAGTGACCCATGCCCAATAAAATACAATATCAATACAACTATGTCATACATTTATTAAGAATTGTTTTTATTATGTTTATACTTCATCCAGGTTTTTGGATCTCCATAATTTACTTCAATAAAATGCAACATTGTATTGTTAAAGAGAACCACACCTTTTTGAATTTTCTAATCCTCTATTAATTTGATCAAGTTTTTGATGTTATGATTTAATGAATAATTAACGTTTTGTTGATACTGGACATAATTAAGCAGGGAGAAATTTTAATTTGTGACAAAGGTGCGAAATTATAAAATGACATTGAGGATCAAAATTTATTGTTCGTCACTGTAAGCGAAACTATCTTACTTAATATTCACCTCTCTTTAATGTCGCCCCGTCTCGAGATAGCGTGGGTATATTGTGTAGCCGTACTGGCAGTGTCATTTTATGACATCAATATAATAATTCCGCTTATTGAATTACTATTATTATTATTATTATTATTATTAGTTGCTCAAACCAGTGGATAAAGAAGCCCACTTACAATATTGGGGAAAGAAAAAGTAAGATATTCAGTTGCTAATGCTGCTATAAACGTTATTGGTTGCTCTTATAGTACACAACTATTCTTAAATTGGGATAATGAAAGTTACGTAGTCCATTCAATGGAAATATTTAGTCCAGCTATCTTACACATTATGAAGTTTAGAATGAACTGCAGATTTGAAACTAGAGACACTTAAAATTTAATTTTTAATTATATCCAGCGATCAAATTAATTTGTAATCGAGTCATCCATGGATTTGAATCCGTATGTCTTCTGCGATTGATATGCCGAGATCTACCCTGTGTCTCAAGCTGTGTTTATTGGAGCGTGGAGTTCAAGTAACGACATACGATTTCGGATTCGCGGATAACTCGATTACAAATTAATTTGATCGCTCTTTATAAATAGTAATTTATGCAACAAGTAGTAACGTAGTATTTTTTTGACGAATGGGAAATGACCGTACGACTGTCTGCAATTATAAAAACAATCAACATCAAAACACAAAAGTAAAATTAGACGTTTCTAAAGCCGACATCGCGAAACAGCTTCAATTGTTTTCAATGCACTCTTAGGATTCGTTTCTTTCGGTGCATATGTACTTCCATAATGGCAGAGTGAAATAATGACACACTATGGCACTTTTCTCCCAGTAGTAGAAAAAAGATATTTTTTGTTCGACACTGTCAGAATTTGCGAATTTTCTCCTGTGTGAGCGGCTTTTTAAATGCCACAACTTGTCAAAACGAAACGTAAAGTTAATTTTAAAGATTTTAAGCGATTTGGAGCCTTTAAGGGGCGCGTTGAACAAAAAAATTTTGTATTCAACTCGTTCGTAATAAACTACTATTATGCAACATGTGTAAAAATCGCTATTTTTATTTATAAGTGGGAATTTACACTCACGAAAACACCGAGTGTTGTTACTCCACGTGTAAAAAAGGCTTTATATACAAATTCATCATTATTTTTTGCGACATCGCTGTAATCAGCTAAAATTTTAAAAAATGTCATTATGTTGAAGTGTAAACATTTAAAGTCCTTTTAGAATTATTTTCATAAAATTAGTGAATAGGTACTATGGTGAAAGTATTCATTTTGCATTTTCTTTATTTCTGTAACAAAATGAGCAAAATTGGTTAGGTGCAAATGTACCTACATACTAAAGTGTAATACAAAGTTCCCAACAGTAGAGTATAGTGTATTACTCTACAAGTTTGGTAAGTTCAATATAATTGAATCTAGGAAAGGTTTGAAAACAACGAAACGCAGTTGAGTTTTTCACTTTCCAAGATTCTGTTAAGAACTGAGGGGTCATTCACGAAACTCGGATAATTTGCAAATCGTTAACGAAACGGCAAATACAATTCTCCAACAATATCAGTTGCCATGGTTTAAAATTTTTCAATATCTCATCGAGCCTTACCGGGTTTCGTAAATGATCCCCTTAATCAGTAATCACTTAATCAGTAATTACCATGCAGCGTATCAATTTTTCACGAGTTGAATTTATGTACAAAGCGGCAAAAAATGTCTATTTCGGCGACATTTCACAAAAAAATCTTGAGGTTTATCAATTATCATAGAAATAAATTGCCGTTGTCTTATTTTTTAGGAGTGCTTATTTAAATACTCATTTTTGTTTTACATAACAGCATTTGTGTTATTTTATTTTATAAGCCCACTTATATTTTTTGCTTTTTTGTATGAACCAGCAAGAATTTTGTAAATGCAACTTACATAATCTATTAACACCGCTGGTAAGTACGTAAAAAATACGATTGTGCAAAGCATTGTATTTTACACAATGAAAAAAATATTCACATTAGACCCACAATATTGGTCAAAAAAACAACCTTTTTAATGGCGGTGTAGTTTATTGCAATCTTTATTGTAGATACCTATATTAGAACAAATAACGCTTTAAGAAAGAGGGTAAATAAGACTCTTCTTCAAGCAAGTAGACAAAGGAAAAAATAGGATTTTCCCTCCACCAAATAAATGCTTATTATTTTTTAATTTAAAACAAAATTGTCAATCATATTTAATAAATATGTATTGTACATATTATTTTGCCATCTTCATGATATAATATTAAAAGAACTTCTATTTCAAAAACTACAGGAGACAGTTAATGTTTATGATATACAGGGTTATTATAAATGATTGTAGTCGAAGCAGGCCATGCCCATGTTTTGAAATTTTTGCCGCTTTCATGTGATCTGTCAATTTTTGTCGCTGCCACTGTCATTTTTTAGGTGAAAAGTGCGGTGATGAGAGTTTTATTTATTATTTTTTTTTAAATTAACGATTGCATCCAAAAATATTGAGTTGTTTTGCACTCAATTTAACTCCTGTGTATGTTCGGAGTATACTCACTTATTCCATCATTTTGATGTTTTTTATATGAAGCGGCAACCATACATTTTACATTCAGTTTTTACTCCTATTTGGACTACAATTATTTATAATAAAATAACCCTGTAATATGTATACGCAGATTGTTGTAGCGCTATAGAAAGTGATTTTCATAATAGCTAATTATTATCAAATATGAGTTATACCTATATATGGATTCAAAATTGATTTAATCTTAAAATACTTTTGTAGAAACTGTACCATCATCGACGTACCGACAATTTTACTCAGATAAAATCAAAATTACCTTAATAATTTCATTTATTTTCTCTCAATCAAAAAGATATTTTTTACATATCGTATTGAAAGTGGCACTTTTTTACACGCAAAATCGTAGTGAAAGTAGCACTTTTTTACACGAAAAATCGTAGTGAAAGTATCTAGTACTTTTTTGCATCATTTTATTCCATCTCCTTGGAAATGATTGTCAAAGCATACCTATTTTTTTTTTTGTAATTTTTCATAAATCCTTTTAGACCAAATTTCTCAACTTACATCGATATGCAAAAAAATAGTGTGTACAACACGTTATGAAAGTCTCTTTTTTTCACTTATTTGCTTAATTAATTCGGGCTACGCCCTCGTTAATCAATCTGCAAATTCGTGAAAAAAATAATGACTTTCATAACAAGTTACAAGTTGTACAAATAACTATTTTACCTACCAATGTAAAATTGATGTTCTAAATTAAAAGAAACAGACCAACATTTTATTAAACAAAAAGTATTGTTTTATTCATAAAATAGAGTTGATATACGACTAAAATTCAAGTTCACATAATTAAAAAGGCAATAATTATAGCTGAATTGCTACAACAGGCGTGTTGATACTTTTCATGATTTATTAAGTATTATATTTGGGACAATAAATAATATCGCTATTGTCAGTTGACAACAAGTAAGCATATGAATTATGTACTGAATTTAACAATAACTTATTTTTTAGGTAAAACGAAAATATTTGTAAGTAAGAAAAAATGGATAATTGTTATCAAAGCCTTTAGAAATATATAATGTAGCCACATCTGACCATCTCATTTTCACAATGTTAAGTTGCGAGACTTATTTCCACGTTCCTCGCACATATCTCGTCCGTTGAAACATACTCTGGGAGCTTTGCTCTGTAGATTTCAAGAGCGTAACTTGCACGACACTCTTGGGACATCTCAACTTGTGCCCTAACAGACAACTCGACAACGTTTCTTTTACATTTAGATCCAACTTTACCGAATATTGCATCGTTCTGTCCGATATTTTCACTCTTATTCGCCACCTTTTTCTATTGAACAAATTTTTGATTTCCTCATACAAATTACTGATCCTGGGTAGCGAGTTTGTGTACATAATTAAGTTTTCGTGTACAAATCGAAATGTTTTATTGTTAGGTAAACTGAAAATTGTAATCTTAGTTATAACACAATGTGCAACAAAACAATAAAACTGATGCATTTATTGGCTCTTGAGACCGTCATTATTTATATCACCCCTGCTTGCTAAAGACGACAGAGAAATTGGTTAACCTTTAAAATGAAAGAAACGAAAAAGCTCCTCTTTCATCGTAAAATAATTATTGTCAATAAAAGATCCTATTTGTAAAGTTACTTTTCTTTTCTTGTGTTCCATAATTAGTTTATTTGCAAATTACCTACCTGTTTCACGAATTATAGAAAGGTGCAAATCGTGGTGAAGAAAGTTTGTCTCTTGTCGGACAAAATCGGTGTTATACAAAGTAACTCCTCGCATATGAAGATACCGCCATAAACTATCTCCACCTCTCTCGTTGCTGTCTCTAATTCTATAAATTTTTATGACGGGTATTGAGACGTTTATTGTGCGGTATTTCCGTCCGACGGACATTTTGGATGCAGAGAGATTCGAAACATCAACCCTTGGAGCTTTTATGACACTTAAATTTCCGACAGAATGGCGGTATTTGTTAATTGGAGGTGCTTTATATTTTTCTCAGAAATCCGAGCCACGAATTTTTGGCGTGTACCTACTTTGTATTTATTGCTAAAATGTTTGCGGATTTCTTGATCTTTTCGCTTGTCAGTTTATTCTCAAAAATTATTCTCTTGTTATTTTACGGCTAAAAGAAAAGAAAATTATTTTTCTAATAAACTGATAATATTGAAATGTATCAATGGGTTTACGTATAGATGTAGAGTTACAATATTTAGTTTACTTTTATTGCCTGTAATGTAATTTATTCTATTTTAGTCAATAATCGTCTTTATACGCCCCCAAATGAGGGCATAAATTGGCCTTTATGGCACAGGTCTGTCAAAAATCTGCCAAGCAACGGTTGATTTCATTATTCAAACAATGGTATCAAACATTATTTTATTAAAGAAAATCATACATTATATACACAGTAACCCTAACAACATCAAAATAGCTAACTAAATTTGCATGGACACAACTTTTAGTTGATTTCCTTTAAGGAATACTAAATATTGGTTTGAATCTTTTAGAAATTATAAAATAGAATAAAACGTTGTATGTACCACGGACATAATTGTCGATTATGGCCCTCGGGAATTTAAAAGCCCTTGTTCCTCGGGCTTTAAACATTCCCTCGTGCCATAATCTCCTGATTATGCTCTTAATACATAAATAACTAATAAATAAGTAACTAGCTACTAAATTTATATCTTTTAGAAAACTGTCCATACATTTAGACGGATAAGACAATCATCCTGTAAGATAATAAACTCCACTTAAATTCTATAAACTCAGTTTTTATAAGAAGTTACCTATGTGTCGTATAAAACGTTAAACATCTTTCGACCAGTGCAATAATAAATACGGGGTGCCATTTGAAAAAAATGAGTTTTTGACATTTTTAGTTTGTTATATTTAAAAAATCGCAGTAGACATATGCGACTAAGCACGTTATTGAGTAAACACTTAACAGATGCGGCAAACATTAAGGAATCAAACAGGATCAATTATTTTAATTTATGTGCAACTATTTGGAAGGTACGAATTTTCGAAGGGACCCCTGCAATTCGGAATTCTGGTAAAAAAAGCGCCACTGATCAATAACGATGGCAGATAAGTAAAAACGATCTGTGTAGATTTGATTCACAATTTAGCATAGAATCCAAAAATGAAATCAAACTGGGTATGTTCTATTTAAAAAAACATAACTCTAGTGTTTTTATAATATTGGGACCCCCTGTATATGGACCGCAATATTTTCCGAATGTGCAGTAGAAGCGTAGCTATCATCTAGAAAAAAGAAAAAGTTGACATCTTTAATAACAAACAAGTTATGGAGCTTTTTCGCAACTCTGGGACACCTGTATATGAAATTATAAATTACATAGTACAATTCGAAGGGAAAGTTTTTGATTTGACGAACAATTAAACAGGTTCATTGCTTTTCTGTGATGGTTATAATTATTATAATGTTAATATGTCTTAACAAAATTACTAATTATGAAGATATTTAGATATACAGGTGTCTCAAAATTCGCGAATTCCGAATTCAGAGCGTTGTAGGGTACCACTTCAGTAGTCCAAATATGGAAATTTAAAAAAAATCGAGACTCCCCCCATAAAGATACATTGGTCTGAAGCTGCACTCTTTGAACTGCGTTTTCTTCAATTACAGGCTGAAAAGTTCAGTGTTTATTGTTGTTTATAGTGTAGACTGTAGATTATTGTGGAAAATAATAAAGTAAAACAATTTTTTGAAGAATAGCTTTACTTTGGAGTAAAAAAATCTTAAATTTTTGTAGTTTTTCTTAAAAATGGAACGACAACGTAGCTAGAATAGTATTTTGTCACTGTTGATATGAAGGCTGCTATGTATTGAACAAAATTAAAATTAAAACGAAAAATAGGACATTTTATAACGGCATTTTAGTCACGAGTTTTTTTAGGCACGAGCGAAGCTTAGCCGAGCGAGTGTTTAATAAAACGAGCGTCTAGAGAAGTTTATAAAACGAATTCCATAATATCTTTTTCTACGAACTAAAATTTGGAAATTATTTTATTATTTTAAGCCATATGTATCAATAAACATGGTAACTTACTTAGGTAAATATACATTAACAGTCACATTAAAACATTAGAAACATTTTGGCAATTGCTGAAGGAATTTTTCGACTTTTTAGGTCAGAAACGTACACAATCTTGGGTCCTTGCTTAAAAATTTGTTACACAGTCTAGGACTGGTTTACAAATCTATGAGGTGCATTATGACCAACTCAACAGACCGGGACCAATGGCTTAAAACGTGATTTCCGAATCACGAGACAGAATATAGCCTTTTTTTTTTTTTTTTAATTTCGCCCTGGGTCGGAATCGAACACGCGACCCTCGCGTCCCTGAGCCGAAACGGACTCCCTTAGGCTATATTCTGCTTATATCAATATTGTTTTTTAAATTGTCATTCGCAGCATTGAGCCCACAAAGAGGACGGTTTCATTCTTTTCGAAAGATTTTGGAAATAAGCAAGTAACAAATTCTCCTCAGACAATAAATTTACTTGGCTTTCTTGACGCTAATCTTGGAAAAGTTTATATGCACATTCGTACTGACTTTTTGATTTGTCGGGCAGCAAACTAGCAGTTGTTGATTCTGCTGCTTGAGTAATTTCGGGTGGAGTATAATACCTGATTGTCGTTTAGGTTTATGTTTCTATTTTACCACAAAATACTTGTCTGCTGTCGCGCCACATCGGATTTTTTTGACAGATTGATGACAAATGACAACTAACTTGATTTTGAGTGTCAATTGATATGGACTAAAAAGTCCGTTGCTAACTTGACCTCGTGACTAAAGTGCACAAAGTCACAGCTTGTCGAGGTGTAGATCACTTAGCGTCATGGAAACATGACATGACAGATAAATGGCATTTTAAACATGGGAGTAGAAAAAATTGTTAACAATCAGATTCATTTGTGCTTAAAAACCATGTTCTCATTTCAGACTTGTTCATAATTAAATCTGAACCAATGAAATATAATGGGTGGTATAAATAAAACAGTATTTGCACTTACTTCGAGTAAAAGCTTCGAGAGTGGAGTATTTCCTTCACCTTTTACTTCAAGTTTGCTCATACTTGAAGTAAAAGGTGAAGGAAATGCTCCACTCTCGAAGCTTTTGCTCGAAGTAAGAGCAAATGCTTTTTTTTATTCATATCACTCAATAGCTAAATACAATCATTTTATTTTTTGGTTCAACTAAATAATTTTTAAACTTTACAACGACGTGTTACTTAATTTACTTTACTTAAGTGCTTGTTCACAATGGACATAAGCTTGACATAAAGCATAAGAAATTCATGATACATGCAGTGTACAGTGCGCCCAGAAATGTGGTAGCAAGTTTTTCGATTGGTCCCGCAAGATGACACTTTTTTAAAGAGACCTTTTTTATGCATGGCAACGCCGCTATCTAAATTGAGATAAATAAATGTCAAGAATTGTCAAACGTAAAACACTCAAATTTAAATTTTATTGAAAATGTTCAAATTGATCACCATTATGCTCAATGCATAACTGAACCCTTCGAGCAACATCTAGACAAATTTTAGTGCACAAATCGGGGGTAAAAATTGTTCGGAAAACCTCCTTAACATATTCTTTCGAAAAAATTCAAAAATTGAATGTTGCAAGATTGAAAAAATTTGGCTTTTCGAAAGTGCATCTTGTGACACTTTGTGTAAAAGTTGCTACCACATTTCTGGGCGCTCTGTATATGTATACTATTAATTTTTACGTAACTTATGAGAAGTAACCTCAGTAAACATTATTGTTGTGTACAAAAAGGCATGGAGAATCATTTTCGAGTTATATGGACACACACATTATTTTCCAATTGCCCAAATTTACAAATTATTCTTAGGTATCTCTTATGTATTTCTTATGTCTTATGTCCATTGTGAATAAGCACTTAGAAATAACGATCTCTGTAATTTAAATTTCAGATCTAGCCGGCTATAACTACATTGGGCTTTATTTTCTTATACTTTCTTTTCGGGATAGAGATTCCAGTGTTTCAAACAATTTATTAACATTATTATGGAAGACCACACAATTCAACTTTCCATTGTTTTATTTAAATAAATTTGGAATCGTTAAAATATTGTTAATGAATGGATATACCTACCTACCGTGTGTCCGCTTGAAAGGTTCGGATATATTCATCTCTTATGTCTTTAACTTTAACGTTAGACATTTGAAGATTTAGGTAAATAAAACATTAGAATCCATCATACCATTCACAAGGTCAAAAGAAATCATAGTGACAAAATCAGACACTCGTTTTCAAGCTCTAAACGAAAAAATGACCAAAACGTCACTTCGTGGAAACGCTCTATCGAATTGTATCTTCTTAATTTTGAGGCAATGACTCTTGTAATGAAGAGGCGCAACAATGCGGTCATAAAGTGTGGTCGCTGAACAGACGTAGTAATAAAACCGCCCCCTAGTGCCCGCGTATTTTAAACAGCAGCTTCCAATTGGCTTATTCAAAACGTGCGCATATTTTTGAAAGCCTGATGTACATCCATAAAAATTACTTGACGGCATCTCATTAATTTTAACCTCGCTTCGGCAGTTTGACCACGTGTTCATGTTTGGAGAAGGTGTGCATGTGCACAAATGGCAAAGAACCTGCCTTATTGTGAAACAGGCTTCGGCGTATAGGTATCGTTCTGCGCAACTAACGCCACATCCCTTTTTTTATTACTCCATCTGTTCAGCGACCACACTTTAGTTTAGTCTTAACCATGCAAATGAAAAATACATATTAATAAAAAAGCGTCCGGCAGTGGAAATTTAAAAAGTAAAAAGTATTTCCATTTACTGGGTACTGGCTACAGTAACTAGTTGACCTAGGTGTAATTTACGTTACTCCTTAGGACTAGCCGAATAAACAATTATAAACTCACAAATATTAACAATTCCAGCAAGATAAACTTCTTGGAAAATTAAATCAATCTTAGTCACCTCGTGAAATTTTTTAGAAATGTACGTACATTTTTATACTTATCATAATTATCTTCTTTATTAGTAATGAAATACATTCAAATAAATATTTAGGAAATGACGTGACTTTTAAAAGTTTTCAACAACTTTTTCCAGTTTTGTAAGACTCCAGCAAAATTTCGTACTGGATTCGTTGAAGTTATTACGCATGTACGTTGACAGTACGTATATTCATTGAAGTATTTCCATTATCTATAGCTTAAACTAAATTATTGGATTCGTGAAATGAAGTAGAGGCCTATCATTCCATATTTTAAATGAGTTATCAATTTTCATAATATTTTGCCGACAAGGTGATGGGGATTAAGATAATCCGTTTATCTTCCTTTGATCTTTTCCGTTCTGCCGACTCTTGACTTGACGATTTTTATATAAATCCACATTGCAATCGATAAGTCAAATATTGTTGAGTAATATTTTTTCTGTCACACAGGTGCTCACAAAAATTATTTTCCATGGGTATAACACAACCATTTATTTAAAGAGCATTACGTAATGGGCGTACGTCATATATGATCACTGTGTATATTTGCACAGCGATATATTTGGTTTCTCTTACTTTTTATACACTCCGTCTGAATTTAGACGAGATAGTATTGTCGCTGAGTTCGTCGAATAATTTTTATGTGTAGTTAAGGAATATTTAAACAAATCTAATTTCATAATTTGATAAGATTGTAATAAATTTAAAATAGTCATTGTTATATCTATTGACAGAGGTTTTTATGGTTTATTTGATAAGTATCAAATAAGAAGATTAAATGCAATCGCATAAATTACGTATTGTCCGTTAAATACGCTTTAAGATTTAAATAAATATTTGGAACGTCTGAATTTGACAAAATAACGGAAGATTTTTTATGTAAAAAAACACTAAACTACAACAAGCATCATTGTTATGTTGTTTAACAGGAGTATAACACAACGGTGTTTTGGAATAACTAGATCACTTCAAATAAACGATTATGTGATTATTAATCGATTATTGGATTATTTGATTACAAGTAAAGTTTTTATGGCAAAACATGGACTGTATACAAGGAGAACTAAACATCAATATACTGCCACAATTTCGAATTTCCTTGACTGAACAATATTTTTATTTACATATTTGGATTAGAATAAAACATACAAAAACTGGGTCACATTTGTGTGAGAAAGGGAAATTGTTAAACTGGATCTCTGAATTTTTAACGAATAGGACATAGAGAAAACAAGAAGAGCACCCTAAAAACCGCACAGTGATAAGTGGGGTTCTAGGTGCTAAGCTCGTTACTATTTTAGATATAGCTGATCTTGAACAACAATATAAATACATACAGATCGCTAAAAAGTATGGATACAGTTAAATATCTTCAGAACGGTTTACCAGAACTCGTTGAAATTTGGCACACAGTTAGAAGTGTTTAAATTCTATCATCTGAGATTTTTTTAAATTTTCTAACCTCACTTATTCTGAAGATACAAGGCTAATTTGGTTTTTTTTAAATGGCAAGGGGGGTCCAATTTAATATTTTTGAAGAGAGTATTTTTTTGTGAATTCAGTCATGTAACACACACCCACATCGCCGCCATTTTGAAGATCTTTTGTAGCGTAAAAATAATGTATTTTGTGTTTAAACGTTTTTATTATGTATTATGTTTCGGTTAAATGTCTAATTTTTACACTTATTATTATAGTCCAGTCAATAGAGACATAAAAATGGCTCCACCTTTCAAAAGGTACCTACAGAAAAGTTTATACTTGGCAGGTAGGTATCTTCTATTAGGCATATTATTAATATTGCCGAGTTTGCGACCTTGGGGGGTTGCCGCTCGCCCCGCCATACTGGAGAATAGGGGTGGAAAATCACATTTCTGCGATTATTTCATTATCCGTGCGAGATACGTCTATCTAAGTAATTATAAAAAATGTAGAGCATGCAATTCTCTACATTTTTTGTTGTTTATGTTTTATTGTCAGATCAATAGTTTCGTAGTTACAGCGAGTATAAATCGAGAATTTCTATTATTTTTGTACTTTTTATTTTTTTCACACCACCACAGAGGTAGAGCAACAGGGTGCATTTTTTTTACGTAGTGTCCCCGGTGGGCATAGTCCACGATGCAGTAGAAGTTTGCTGTTTTACTCTTTTTAATCTCTTTGTAACGTAGACGGATCCAAATGATCTGGATCGATCGGTTTAGATGAGCTGAATTCATCAGAGTTTATGAATTCGAGAATTCCTCTTGAGAATTTTCCTCTTGTTCCTCAGGGTCATCATCATCATCATCAGGATCATTTGGCGTTTACCTGTTTCATTTGTATACACGTTGGAGTCCGATATGCCCGTAGACGGACAAACAATAAATGCTCAATTTCTACATGCTGTAACCACGAAACTATTGATCTGACAAAAAAAAAACGTAAAAAACAAAAATTATAGAGGATTGTATGTTCTACATTTTTTGTAAGTAATTAGATATACGTATCTCGCACGGATAATGAAATAATCACAGACGTTCCAGAATCTGAAGATCAAGACGAACAAATACCTGAAATCAATGAATTTCTATTTTGGCAAACGCCATATGATCTTGATCATGATGATGATGGCCCTGAGGAACAAGAGGAAAATTCTCAAGAGGAATTCCCGAATTCATAAACTCTGATGAATTCAGCTCATCTATACCGTTCGATCCAGATCATTCGGGTTCCTCTACGTTACAAAAAGATCAAAAAGAGTAAAACAGTAAACTTCTACTGCATCGTGGACTATGCCCACTCGGGACACCACGTCAAAAAAAAACGCACCCTATTGCTCTACCTCTGTGGTGGTGTGGAAAAGAATAAAAAGTACAAAAATAAAAGAAATTCTCGATTTCTACACGCTGTAACTACGAAACTATTGATCTGACAAAAAACATAAACAACAAAAAATGTAGAGAATTGCATGCTCTACATTTTTTATAATTACTTAGATAGACGTATCTCGCACGGATAATGAAATAATCGCAGAAATGTGATTTTCCACCCCTATTCTCCAGTACGGCGGGGCGAGCGGCAACCCCCCAAGGTCGCAAACTCAACAATACTAATAATATGCCTGATAGAAGATACCAGCCAAGTATAAACTTTTCTGTACCTTTTACAAGGTAAAACTCCCTATTGATTGGATTATTAACTTTTATTTATTTTTTGGTCAAAATAGAGATGGTAAAGAACTAACGATAGATAAAGACAACATTTCCGAGGTTAGATTTTTTCAAATTTTATTAATTCAATAACTTTTTTAAGGTTTCTGTTAAAATAAGATATACATGTGTTACATCAATGAATTCACAAAAACATAATTTTTTTAAAGATATTAAATTTGACCCGCCGTGCTATTTAAAAAAAATCAAGTTAGCCTTGTATCTTCAAAATAAATGATTTTAGAATTCAGAAAAATGTCAAATGATAGAATTTTAACAGTTCTGACTGTGTGCCAAATTTCAACGATCTCTGCTAAACCGTTCTGAAAATATTTAGCTATAGCCATACTTCTTAGCGACCTGTATGTAAAGTACGGTGCGATCAATTAAAAAGTAAAACGAGTCGGCGTGTTACCTATGGCAACCCATGCTATAGCATATGCTCCAAAGCAAACTCGATTTATTTTTTAAATGATCGCTCGGTACTAATAAAATTCAAAGTAGTCTGCTTATTTTTTTTTTCCGTTGACCGCTTGTTAATTTCAATATTAATGAATTATTTTGTCTAAAATATAGTGTATTAATGGACCTCATTAATACACTATTTTTCATTAATCAACGATTCTTGCGATTTTGACGTTTTGATGATATTTTGATGTATAAACAACCTCGAACATGCATTGTTTGCACTTACCAACACTGCAGGAGGTAGTGCAGCAGGGTTTTCTATATTTTATAGCTCCATAACTGCACAATTACGAATTCACTTTTTCAAAAGCCGACCTTTTTGGTTATAATTCGCATGTCATATTTTTCAAAGGTAACTAGGTTTTCTTAGCAACCGTGATTTTTACGTGAAATTGAATCTAAATGGAGTTGACGTCTTCTGACGTTCTTTGTGCAAAAGCAAAAGTGAATAGAAAGTGTTGAAAAATTTAAAAATGGCCTACCCTGAGGACAAAAAAAGGATGAAGGTACTTTATAAGGTCTCATCTTTATCGAAAAAGATGAAATTGGTTTTGATTTGGCTTTAATTTGAAATTTTGTCACAAAAAAAATGTTTGCGGTCAACGAAAAATTTTTGTAATCAACTCATTTGTTAATGGGCGATTAATAATCTCAACTATTAAAGGAACTCACTCGCTACACTCGTTCGTGCTTTAAACAGTTTCGATTATTAATCGCCTTCATTAACAAACTAGTTTATTAAATAACTATTAATTCCGGGGAAAGCGTTTTTAAAAAGATCAGCACAGGTTAATTCATTGATCTTGATCAGTTACTAAAATTAAACGCCGGAACGTGTATAGATTTACATCGAAAATACTTATATTGGAGAAATTCAACCAAAGTCAGTGAGAAACCATTATATGTACATAATATAAAATAGAATTACCACTATTCAAATGTTTCCAAATAAGCCAATGCTGTGCTTTACTCAATAAATTGAGTATTAAAATAGCACCAGAAATACTGACAAATATAATCAAATCCTACAAACGAACATACAGCAATTTATCTGGTCTCTCTACTTCGACAAAGTTTTTATTATAAAAGTGCTTCGAAGAGCCACCAAAAAATTCTAGTGAATTACGAATCTTAGATTGTTGAAGCCGTCCAAGAATAACTACAAAAATAAAGAAAAACTTTTTTGGCATGGGAATTGTGAACGTAGGTATGGCACGTTCTACCAATCGAAATCACCACAACAAATACAATTAATTATGTAAGGGCCAGTTTACAGAAGCGAAATTAAGTTAATCCTAATTAAATGTAAGATTAATTGAACACGGGATCAGATTGAACCAATCGAAGTTTCGGACTCATGGTTTAATCACAGTATACCTTCTAAGCAGTAGTCTCACTTGACGTCGGCACTTTGATGTTTTCTGAAACCGTTGTGCTTTCGCCCAAGTTACTGCGCAATGAATTTAACAGGCGTGTTACATGAAATTAAACGTTACGGACAGGAATTTAAATCTGGGGTATTGGATCTCTTATGCGCAGTAACTAGCGCGGACTTACAACTGAATACAAAGATTTTGCGGAGTGCGACTACTGCTTAGAAGGTATACTGTGGTTTAATCGCCCATTAAAATCGAATTCTATAAACTGGCCCTAAGTGTTGTAAACATCGATATGACCTTTTGTTATAATCTTTATTTCTGAAAGGAGGATTATTTATTTAGTTGGATAGGGTTTTCAGTTTTGGTTGACTACCTTCAACTACCCTTTAGTTTCTGTTTATTTATAAATAAATAAATAATAATAATAGTATGATTTGTTCTATTAGGTGTTCACACACATCAAATAAATCAGTTCAAGAGTTTGTATGTTTCTTCAGTGTATTGACTTGATACTTATTGTCAGTAGAGACTAGCCGCTTCCTACAGATTTTTTGATCGGCCGACAGTTTAGTTGATTGCTTAATAAGTTATTAACAAAAAATAAACTGTCGGCCGATCAAAAAGTCGGTAGTATGCGGCCAGCCTAATATTACTTGCGGTTTCCTTGTTTTAAAGCATATTTCCTATAGGTTACTTCGCATTGGCGTACATTTTATAAAACATGATATACAAGGGTGTATTTTTAAAATGTGCCGAAATTTTACCTACGAGGTTGTAGGACAATGTAGAAAACTAAAAGCAATTAAAAAAAAAGTAGAATCTTTTAAATATTTTTTTCGAGTTTTACATGAAGCCAGTAGCTCGTGATTAAAATATCTGCACAACTTTCAAAATCACCCTGTATGTTATTCGTAGCAAAAATGGTTTTATATGCTTTGGCTGGTTTGTCTGCCTCACTGCGTTTGGCAGCCAATCTACCAGCCGCAGCACATAAAACTTCATTTTTCTATTTTGCACCTATAACACAGTCAGTATAACACTCAAACGGGTTTCGAAAAGGAGCTCTTTTCGATGCGCATTTCAGGAACATTTTACTTAAATTCTTAATGTTGGCAGTGACTCATAGTGAGTTGTTGCTACGTGATCACTGCACTTCATGACACTTTAAATTCAAAACTTACAATTGTTCGTCTATTTACCAGCGTTACCAACCCTTATATTTGCCAAATTTAATTTTCCTAGCATTATGTTTTGAACTTTTTTTAAATTTAAGGGGCAAATTAGAAAAAATATTGTATTATACTCGTTTTATAAACCATTTTGTCGCACTTGTTTGATTTATAGCACTCGTCGCTGCGCTCCTCATGCTCTAAAAAACGCGTGCGACAAAATGGTGTCTTATAAAACTCGTATAATAAATTACTATTTTGCTCCTCATAACATAATATACTATTTTCAGCCTCGTCTGGAAACTAGCATTTCCCTGCCTAGGCAAGAAAATCGGCACAGAATTTTTAATGAAAGATTTTAGGTTGGCAGCACAAAATGTCAGTGTCATGCGGCATTTTTGTACAATTTTTTAAATGTAAAATACATATTGATGTCGGGCAAATTTGTACCCTTTAGCGCAAGCTGTACATTGTGTATAGCTGTAGAGGCCGAGGGCGGTATCAAGCGATGGATTAGGAATAACAGAAACGACGACGACGCTTTTGAATATTTGAGGAATTGGTTGATTTTTGTCGTGACAGTCGCTTCTTGAATCCTTTATGTTGCCAATGGAAGAAAAATAAATTCCCTATCTGGTAATTTTTTAACAAAAATGATTATATTTTGTTTTAAATAAATTGTCGGCCGAAAAACTTTTGTGTATTACAAGGCTAGAAAATGTTTTGCAAATGCTCGCACTTGCACTTGCAAAATGGCATTTTCTAGCCTTGTGATAGGTACAAATAACTATTAATGTCGTCTCAAGTTAAAAAATTCAGTCAGTGCGAATTACGAGACAAACAAATACCAGTATTTTTCAATTGTTTCATTGTTGATCACGCTGTACCTGACTGCTCATTTCATCAAGTAGAGAATAACTTCGAAAAACCAAAACACTGAAGAATCAAGATCAAGAAAATTTATAATCAAGTCAGTCGACTAAAAGGAAAAATGGAGAAGATTATGATTTGAGAAAAAGGTTTTATGTATTAACTTTCAAAAAAAATACTACAAAGACATATATTTTATTAAATTGGGGCAACTTATATTATACAGCTTGTTCCAAAACTATCGCCAAAAAATGTTATACAACAATTTCCCATATCAATATTAACGCGAAATGTTAATGAAAGGTTTATTTTATGCGTCTGTATGGTTTTACAGAGGTTTAAATTACTATAAAAGCGGCAACATTGCACAGAAGATGTTCTGAATATGATATCTAATAATAAGCAACAAGTAAGGATAAATCTAATTTTGATGCAACATATTTTCCTTTTTTTCTCGGAAATTTTGTTATCAAAAGATATATTTTTTATGCCATTACAATCAGAAAAAAAAACTAACAGAATGAATAAAAAAAATATAGGTTACCATTTGAAAAATAAAAGTTGCCTATTGGGTAGATGGTATAAAAATTATATGCTCACTCAGGTTTGTAGTGTTTTTAGAGTCAGTTCGTTTCCTGTATAATTTTTTTCATTTGGGTCATTAATTGCAAAGTTATAGCGTGGGCCGTTTTTTTAAGACAGCCTGTATATCATGTCAAGCGCAATTTCATCTTTCTATTGACACCATTACCTTAGCTGTAAGTTCAACTAGCGAGCAGAAATCGGCAAAAACGTTTAATACAATGTTAATTGGCTATGTTCGAGTGTGAGAATCCACAAATGAAATCCTGGACTGAAACCGTCAATTGTTTTGCTTTTTTGAAGTGTAAATTGACAGTTGTAATGTAATTAGAAATTGACAGCTAACCTAAAATTTATTAAAAAAAAAATGTTTCTGTTTTTTTCTTTCTTTGCAATATTTTACATTAAAAATACAATCACTAACGATTCCTATTCTCGAAGCAAATATCTAAGGGCACCCTTTGTTAAAAACAAACATGTTCAATTATGTGCTCATTAAACATAAACAAATGTCATTCGTGTCAAACGGCGGGAAATTCGAACTTTACGGTGTTCCAAATGGTTTACTTTTTTCAACGCTTAAGTACTCAGCGCAGGTTTTCATTTAAACGCATGGTACATAATTATGTATATCAAAATGTTGAATCGTAAATGTAGTCAGAGCGCAGAGAAGGACAAATCATCAAATGTAGACAAATCAATGTTTATTATCTAGTGTCATTCTGTTATATGCGTTCAAAGTATGTATTTTTAATCAGTGATATTGATCTTTTATGGCTTAGCTATCACTTAAGACGTTATTATTACGTTCGTTATTTGCTGCGGAATTCTTGTATTTTGATTTTCAATAATTTCAGAAATAAATGAAATAGACTTGACGTGAAACCATATAATTTTAATTATATGTATAAATATATTAAATTTAAATGAATTTAACAAATACAGTTACGGATGTTAAATTACTGTAAAAATTCTTAAAAAAAAAGCTAACCTTCAAAACAGTTATCCAGTCTTAATAAAAAAGATCCAAGTCAAACGACTTGAATCGGAAAATTTATTTTTTCTATTTTGCACCTATAACATAGTCAGTATAACATTCAAACGGGTTTCGAAAAGGAGCTCTTTTCGATACGCGTTTCAGGAACATTTACTTAAATTGTTAATGTTGGCAGTGACTCATAATGAGTTGTTGATACCACTGCACTTCACGATACTTTAAATTCAGAACTTACAATAATTGTTCGTCTATTTACCAGCGTTACCAACCTTTATATTTGCCAAATATAATTTTCCTACGATTATTTCCTTCATGTGTCTAGCAACCAATTGCGTTAGAAATATTGACCAATCAAAACGAGAAAAGAAAAAATAACCCGATAAAATTTCTCTAAAATGCACACTGCAATAATCTGATAAAAAATGTCGGTATCTGATTAAAAAAAAAAATGTTTTAAATAAAAAGGATTGGAAATAATGCGTTTGTTTTCATTCTATTCAGGAAATAATCAGCCGTATACCCCTCGTGCAAAATTTTAATATCGGAAATTTTTTTGCTAATGAACTCAAACATCCATAAATTATTCGGTCAGAAGACCAATTATTATCAAATAATTATTTGATAATAATTGGTCTTCTGACCGCATTTATGGATGTTTTCGTTCATTAGCAAAAAAATTTCCGATAAAAAATTTTGCACTTGGGATATATGTGATTAACTTTTTTTAAATTTAAGGGGCAAAATAGAAAAAATATTGTATTATACTCGTTTTATAAGCCATTTTGTTGCACTTGTTTGCTTTATAGCACTCGTCGCTGCGCTCCTTGTGCTCTAAGAAACGCGTGCGACAAAATGGTGTCTTATAAAAGTCGTATAATAAATTACTATTATACTAGAACTAGAGTATGGCCAGCACGATCATTCCTTAAATGAGCTATTGCACACGAACGCCGACGGTCGGTTGCGTACCAGATTTGGTGTTGATGGGTTCTAGTTTAGTTCTAGTCCTAGTTATTGATGTAATTCGTTATAATATTTGATTGACAGACGGAAATTGTTTTTTAAAAAATCGTCTCTCTCAAAACGGAAAATAATGTGACGAACACGCTTAGCACGTTTTTCTGTTCTTATTTTCTCTTTTAACTGATAACGATGGCCACAGCGATTTGTTTGTTGCGAAGATACTTTTTGACAAACTGACCGCGTTCACTGGATGTGAAAGCAAAACGTCCAGGACACCAATGACATTGCTGGCGGTCAGTACTGACCGTACGTTCAAATAAAGTCAGCAAATGAAAATCCTTTCACATCATTGCTTTATCGACGTCTGTCAGAGCAACTAACTTGGTTATGCTTTATATTATTATGTTTATAATGGATTTACAATACTCACCTGCACACCTTTTATTGAAAAGATACTATTTCACAAATGTTTCCCTTAAAAGCAGAAATAAAAAACAACACTATCTTTGAATTTTTTTTTTATTTTTCACTCATTTCCAAAAAATAAATTATTACAATCTGCTCCTACCCTTTGCAAATGAACAACAAAACTAAATAATACTTAAATACTGATCATTATTTACAAGATATCGCGAAGATAAAGCAACAAGAAGGCACATAAACATTTGTACAAATTTACAAGTGCAAAAAATAAAAATACTTTGTGCAAAATTACCAAATCTTCAAATAAATTAAGTGACAAAGCTGATTTTTCTTAACATTTACAAATACCCGTCAGTCAAAAGATATAGCTTCAATAAAATTCGGTTGTATTTAAAAATTGTCAGATTTAAAGCGTCATTGAAAATACCAAAACTACATTAGTACCTGCGGACAACAAGTAAAATAGATACAAATGTACAATAATATTTACAGAGGGATATAATAAACTTAAAAAAGTGGCGCACAACAAAATCTCCACGGCGATACGGAAGTATTAAACATCCTTAAAAACAAAATAAATAAAATAAAAAACACTACAACCACAACAACAGAATGTCATCACAAACACTGAAGATTGTCTTCTTTCCACTCAAAGTACGATGAAGACCCGCCTGGTCACATGAGCTGGGGAGGAATTATTCCCTGTCCGATTTGTGTCTGATTGTTATGAAGAATTTGTTGTTGCGTAATGTGTCCCATACTCATTGTGTTGTCTTTATTGTGGTTAAATTCTTCACGTTTCTTCACTTGCTTTCGTTCCTTAGCACGACGGTTTTGGAACCATATTTTCACTTGGCGTTCAGATAGACCAAGATTTGTTGCCAGTTCTGCTTTCCTTCTGATCGTAATATATCGACTGTAATAAAATTCCTTTTCCAATTCTACGCGTTGATGATCTGTGTAAACCACGCGGTATTTGTCCTTAGTTCGAGTTTTACCTGGAACAATAAGAAAACTTTTTCAAACATCTTCTCATTTTGTACGCAAACTGCAGTCTGCAGACTGCTTTAAATTCAAGGTAAAATTTGAAGTGCGAATAAAACTGTGATGTAACAATACTTTTGTATTTTTATCTATCTTCACAGTTTCATAAAAAATATGTTCTTTCTTTTCACGGTATTTAAAGTATTCTTTTCAAATACAATATAAGTAAAACAATAGATACAAAATTATTTTAAAAAGGTAAATTGTAAAAGTAAAAGTTAATATAAAGTTAATCACATACATACATATATCCCAAGTGCAAAATTTTTTATCGGAAATTTTTTTGCTAATGAACGAAAACATCCATAAATGAGGTCAGAATAATAATTGGTCTTCTGACCGTATAATTTATGGATGGTTGAGTTCATTAGCAAAAAAATTGCCGATATTAAAATTTTGCACGAGGGGTATACGGCTGATTATTTCCTGAACAGAATGAAACCAAACGCATTATTTCCAATTCTTTTTATTCAAAATAATTAAAAAGAAAAAAATCAGGTACCGACATTTTTTATCAGATTATTGCACAGGTGCATTTTAGAGAAATTTTATCGGGTTATTTTTTGTTTTCTCGTTTTGATTGGTCAATATTTGTCACGCAATTGGTTGCTAAACACATGAAGGAAATAATCTATATAATTATTGTTTACTTTTACAAAACAACAAATCGCTAGTAAATACTTGTTGTAAAGAGTATCTATACATGTAATATTGTGTTATTAACATAAGTTGTTTGATTAAAAAAATATATATATTCAGGGCTATTCACGTAAGATGACGAGTCTGACCAGGTAAAAATACAAAGCATACATTATGTTTTGGTATTTAAAAATTAAATCAAAAACCCCAGAAGGTATTCTGTTAGTTTGAAAGCTATATCTGTCATTGCATTTTTCGTTCATATTTATAGTCGTTTTCAATGACATCCGTGCTGTCAATATGACAGTATGTTGGCATCATTTGCTGTTTCAGTTTAGTAATTTAATATGTAGTCTGATTTGGATTCCGAGGTTGACATAGTTTAACCATCTTTTACACCATGTTGAATTGTTGATGTTTCACGAAATATAAATTTTCTTTTACCATAACCTCAATTTCTTGTTTGACGTTTTTTTGACTAGGATTTGCTTATACTCTGAATATTGGTTATGGATTTGTGTGTCCAATCTGCACCAACGTATTAAAAATGACACTTACAGCACGGATGTCGTTGAAATAGTATATTATGTACCGAGGGAGTAAAGTGGATGATTTTTACCCGAGGTGCAGTTTGTAGCCAGAGGGCGTAGCCCGAGGGCTACAAAGCACTGAGGGTAAAAATCATTCACTCCCGAGGTCCATATACTATTTTTTGCACGACTCACCAATTTTAATAGAAAAAAGCCGAAAATTTGTAAATTTTCACTAACTGTCAAGCTAAATTTTAATGTCATGTTGACAGTTAAAAATAATTTTTGACCTTTCGGCTTTTTTCAATTAAAATTTTTGGATCGTGCAAACAATAGTATCTGCACCTCGGGATTGCATGATTGTTACCGTCGGTGCTTTGTAGGACCCTCGGGCTTCGATTTAGGGACTTTTGTGGCGGTTGGTAATCTTAATTTTAAAAGTAAAAATTTGATCTTGTCGCCTTTTGTTTTATCCAAATTCTGTCGCAAAACACGAATATGGAAGATAATCAAGATAATCTTGCATGTACTATGGCGGACAAAAAATGTTGAACGACTTGTTATTCCTTTGACATATAAATGTAAAACTGGCTTTATAGTTAACTAACCTCATTTTTTATTTTTGCCTTTCTTGTCATGTCACCAGTGACAGATTAGTCAATCATAGATTAACACAAAAATTTTGGTGTGCCTATGTCGGCTCACGAATGGTGAACGTGGATGAATCTTAATCGTTTCGTCTTTGCCGTCGAAATTGCGAAAGTCGCTGCAGCCCCTAGGCTATCGAGTGGTGTAGAATGTAGATACGTACCTATCTAGTTCTTAGAGGTTTAGCATCAACACAAAATCAGGAATGTCTTCATCATAGATGAAACCAAATTTAGTTCTATTTACGTCAAGACAGAACGACCCAACAGGTTGTATTTTGGTACGCAAATATCAAAAAATTCAAAGTACAGTTCAATCCACAATACTAACAAATTATAACATTTATTTATTAAACTTAAAATTAAAAGTTTAAAATAAAAATAACTTTACAACTAAAACTGAAGAAGTTAATATTTCATCATTGCTCCATTTTGTTGTACAACCAAGAGCAATCTATTCCTCACGGACAGGCACAGATTTCGGTGATAGTTTGGGGGTGGCTCGTTCTGTTCCACGAAAGACACCCGCCTTCTTTCAGAACCTGGACGCCGAACCACCGTCCCACTTCCGCATAATGGCATGGATAGTGCCCTTCGATAACCCTAAATTCGTCGAAATTTGCCCATACGACATACCCCTCTGGTGAAGGGTTACTATTTTGGCTTTAGTAAATTCAGATACGGCTGACATTGTATCACTAAATTATTATTATAAACTTGATAGACGTTTACTTCAAACCGTCAATTTTTCGATTTAATTTATAAACGTCATAATAACAGTAAAGGGCAGCTTACATTGACATTTTTTGAT
This sequence comes from Tenebrio molitor, assembly GCF_963966145.1. Taxonomy (NCBI): domain Eukaryota; kingdom Metazoa; phylum Arthropoda; class Insecta; order Coleoptera; family Tenebrionidae; genus Tenebrio; species Tenebrio molitor. Next base: position 21,306,053 of record NC_091051.1, on the reverse strand, counting down.
ATGTATGCCAAAATTTCATCGTTCAAAATTTTTTGTCCGCCATAGTACGCCCCTTGAAATACGTGAAATTGCTAAAAATGCAATCAAATTTTTCCACTGGACACTTCTTGTTCTTGACACATTTTCTAATTTAAACCTAAAAATTTTCGTAAAATGTTCCGTGAATTAATGGCTACAATGACATCGCAGATGATGACGTCGCGTTCGTTAATATGTCTATTAGAGAATCAAAATGGAGGCAAATTACAACAAATCTCTTTCAAGTTTTTCTTGTGACATCAAAAAAGCAGGGAAATGACATTATCGAGTCAAAAGTTGGGTTATATTCAATAAAGCCCAGTTCACACATATTTGTCAGTTAAAAATGTCAGTTGTGGCCAAGATTCCGTGTCTGGAATAGTATATATACAATGGCCGGCAAAAAAAGTTAGCTATCATTTAAATGTCAGTGTCAAAAAAGCATTAATTACACATTTGGATTTTGACGTGACACAAAAGTGATGGCTAATTTTTTTTGCCGGCCATTGTACCTACCTATCACATGCGTTTTGCTTTTTAAGATAATTCGAATATTGTCGATTTTAATTATTTTTGTTGTTACAAATTAAGATTAAGAAATGCCAAAAACGAGAAATTCTGTTTTTTTAATTTTTTATCAGTTTTATCAGACTTCAAAACACGGCATTTTTCCACGACATTGCGTGACTTGCAAGCCTTATTAATCTTAAAAGAAAGCTTTATCATTTGTAAGAAATTGTAATTTACTTTAGGTCAAATTACAGTACCTATCATTGTTTGAGACGCAATTTCTTATATACAGGGTGAAATTGAAATGCATCATAATATGTCAACTATATATCTTCAATAAATAAATAAACCGAAAATGTGGTTAAACCTTAATTACCCGTATTCCAATTGATTTAAGGAATGGCTTGTCGATTAAAGTATCGTATCGAAACATCAAATTTGGAGTTCCACTGTTTAAACGAGAAACTATTAAATGCCGTACTTCCACTTACTCTCAAAATGCCTCATACCAAATAATTAAAATTGACCGAAACAAGGTGTGTTCTTATTGTTTAAAATATAAATATGAAAATGTAAAACTGAAATATGTATTATCATTACAAAATCTAACATAAAATAAAAGATTAACGACACAAAATTATTATCAAGAAAAGATTTAAATAAAAGAAAGGAAAACATCAAATACTTGCTAGGTAAGGGAGAGTGGGGCAAATTATTACAGAGGTAATAAAAAGTGTTCAGCAAAATTTAAACAATGAAAATTATTACACGTAGCATTACTACTTTGTGCTTCTCCTGGCATATAAAATTGCTTACATATAATTACAAACATATAACCAACATTAGAGAGAAAACATGTTTTTTATAATACCTGAATCATAATCTCTGTTTTTGACCGTTTAAAAAGCACTAAAGCTTCAAAGTCGCTTTCGTTACAACAAATTGACCTACATTTTGAACAATGATAAATACACATTTATACACAATTTATTAGTACGAGTAGATACATATGTATATTAAAACATGAGTTTTATAAAACTTATATTAAGACACGAGTCAGATTTGCAGCACGCCTGCCGCAGGCAGGAGTGTCTGTAAATGACGAGTGCCCTTATGTTTTGTAAAGCGAGTTTTTTTATGTTATTTTTTCTAATTTGCATATTAAATACATGTTTTTTACAAATATGTACTCGCAAAATCAATTTTGGTAATTTTGGAATTTTGTGACAGTTGGTGACACATTTATTTCATGGTTAATATTTAAAGTAAAATTCTAAATTTAAATCTAGACTAAACATAATTGTTATCTTTCGCAAGTGAAATTGCAGTTAAAGATGAATTATCCAGAAATGCGGCAAATAGCAGAGAATACCAGAGTCAATTTGCTGCCGACAATGTGTGTTACCAACTGAAAAAAGTTCATAGATTTCGGATGTGTTAATAGCTTATTAACGCATTCAAAACGAATGCGTTAACAGCTTTGTTAAAACAGCAAATTATAAAAAATAAATATGCATAGCAACGAAACAACAACAATTGACCATTTTTATAGATATGCATTGACGATTATAATGACACAGATTACTTCGGAAAAAGTATTTCAATTTACTTTTTTTGTTAAAATTTTCAGATTGTAGTGCAGCTACACTGGTCTATAAGTTTAAAATTGACAAATGGTAATTACATTTATACGGGGTCATTATAAATGTTTGTAACAACTAGTGGGCGTAGCGGCGCACCTAAAGCATTGCGCACAGCCGCCTACGATGGTACAATCATTTATAATGACCCTGTATTAGTCATTTTATTATGCTGACAGATTTTAAATTATGGTCCAAATAAAAAAAAATACTTAAATAAAACTAACTGAAAAAAATATAAAAAAGATCTATTTAGTCGCGAATCTAATACTAAGTATTCAAAACAAAAGTTTATATTAGATCAGATAAATTAAAAGTTAAAACCTTTCTCGACGTCTGGTAAATTGTATTGTGTGATCAAGAAAATTTGTATTGCTATATTATTATAAATCAAAATGGCTGTCGACGTAGTAGGCCATGAGCATGCACACCGGCATTTAGATTTAGTTACAAAAAAGTAACCAAATATTAATTTTGGCAGTTTGAGGTTATTATCTAAAAGAAATGACAAGTAAAGTATAAAAGTGAATACATTTTAGTTTAAATTCACATCATTTGAATCTTTTAGGCCCGGTTTCTGGAAACATTTTAACGCTTGATTTAACCGGCCGTTACGTTATCGGACCGTTCCAGAAACCGTGCCTTAGAAAAACTGCCTCACGTTCTCTAACACTTAAAATGTTCTTAAATTCTTATTATAAAACTTGGAAAAATTTGAGAAAACACTGAAAATAGTAAGCGATGACGATGACACTTGACGACCTTGACGTTTTTTTTGACAATTGAAATGTAAACCAACGAACTGTAAAATTACTCTAAATGCGTTGACAACCATTGTTAAATCTAATATACACTCACCGGAAAAAAAAAGGAACACTAATTAGTCAACAACAAATTATTCCCATAATACCTATTTTGATGTATTTTGACCAGGAGGCGATGATAGCAAACATAACCTTGAACATTAGCACAGGCTATTTTATTAGCAATTTCGCATAAAAACAAATGTTTTGATTAAAAACCTTCTTTTCTTAAATTTACCATTTTTATAATAACCATGCAACCTGGTTAGATTTTTATAACTTTTGTAATTTTTTATTGTTGTTAACTTCGAATTTAAGTGCAGAACGTAAAAAAATGCCTCTAGCTGCTGTAAATATTGCCAGAGCAGTAGCTTTGGTTGAAGACTGTTGTTGTTTCCGTTATGCAGCTAATGCTATTGAAGCTCCTTTTGCTAGTCGTCACCGAACTGTTAGAAGGTTTCAAAAGGCTGATTGAAAAAGAGCAACCACATACCGCGACGATATATTTTTAAATAATAATGGTGTTCCGCTTTTTCTGCCGGTGAGTGTATTAGCTGTTTTTTTCATCAAAGAACCACGACCTGTTGATTTAGGTTTGCAATAATAAAATTTTATTAAATTTAGGCAAATTAATGATATCAGCTAATGCCTGCCATTTTAACAATGTCCTTGAAACTACGCAAAATCGCATTTAAAATTTGGACGTGTTATTAAAAATACTTCGCAAAGTGAGACATTTATTAAACTCTCAAATATTGGTTGTTATTAGTTGTTATTAACTTTATTAACATGCTGCGCTACTAATATCTCTACAGATAATCTGTTTCAAAATATATAGTATATGTACAGGGTTATTCTAAATGATTGTAGTCGAAGTAGGCCATGCCCATGTTATTATGTTTTTGCCGCTTTCTTGTGAACTGTCAGTTGTGTCGCTGTCACTGTCGTTTTTTAGGTGAAAAGTGCGGTGATGAGGATTTTTTTGAAATATTGAGTTGTTCTACAATCAATTTAAAAAATATTGAGTTGTTTTGCACCCAATTTAACACATCATTTTGATGATTTTTTTTATGTGGAACGGCGACCATAAATTTTACATTCAGTTTTCACGCCTACTTCGACTACAGTAATTTAGAATAACCCTGTATAATACTACAACCTTAATACCGAGCGACTATAAATGATTGAAGCAAAATAATGGATTGGCAACACTGATGCAGTTGGTAGTGCAAATCTTCTCGTGCATCATCTGTCAATAATTTCTATTTAGGTTAGGTTAAGTCACGAAGTACAATCGCGGCCATCCAAAAGTGAACGATAGCTCGCGAAAATTTCCGTATTTTTCGTTAGATTAACGGGTCTATTTTGTAACTCTCAACGATCATCATTACTAAAGGATTCCTCGTTAGTTAGTGATTAATCGGAATATAGTGATCAAATAGTATTTTGTAAATTTTGCTTCTCGCTAAATAACGTAAATTGACGTCAGCTGTCATCGTTAAATAGTTTATGCATTTTTACTATTCACTATATTTCGTTCGTGTTGATTTGTCGTATTAAAACTTGCTCTTGCGAGTTTTTCTAGCGATGAACAGAGACATATTGATACAAGTAGTGGCAGAATTGGAAAAGAGTTCTTATAAACTATTATTAACTGATCGGTACAAAACATAGAGATCGTGATCGATTGTTAAATCAATATTTAAGAGATGTAACTGATCCGTTCTTTACAACAAAAGAAAATTTCAGAAAACACTAGCGACTTAGTAGGGAGGCTGGACAAGATTTATTTTTAGAAATTTTACCTTACGTAGATAACGGCAGAGTCAAAAAATTTCTAAAATTTGTAGTAGCCCTGAGTTTTATGGCTCACGGTAGTTACCAAAAGCCTGTAGCCTGTAGGAAGCAATAAGCAATGTCTCAGTCCACAGCCTTTATGAAATTGTACAAATTATGGTAAAACACTTGCCCCAGATTTTTTTTTTGTTTTTATTTTATTTTTTTTACTCTTATTACATATTTTTATTATTCCTGAAGAACATATTGTTTTCTAATTCGTCAACATAGAGCTGATACTGTTGCTGAGTCGTCTTGCATTTACGCTTGAGCATTGTTTTTATATACAGCTTGCCCATTGTAGCTTGAGCTGTGAGGGATGCGCAAAGTTGAATAAAGAGGTCCGATAAAGAGGCCCTGGAAGCAGCAAAGAAATGCGACAAAATTAGTGTTAGACCACTGCGCATCCGACTCTCACAGCTCAAGCTACAATGGGGAAGCTGTAACTTTACACAGTCGCAAACTTTTCTTGCCGCTTTCGTATCAGTTGTTATTATTGATTGTGATCAGTGTTATTTACTTATTGCATTTTCAACATTTGAGCGGTAGTGGCAGTAAAAAACATAAAAAGTACATGAACTGTCATGAACATATAGATACTATAAAGTTGGCCGTTGTGCTACTATCCAACCTAAAATTGTAAACTTTTGCCATAACGATAGCTATCGAATTATAATGATAACGATAGGATTTAAGAAATACCAAATATGCTGAAATCGTTGTAGTTCAATAGCGACCAATGCTTAACGAGCATCACTATCGGACGGATAGTTGTTTAACGATAAGTTACAAAATAGACCCGTAAATCAGGCTGTATTCATTGGCGTTCGTGCAGCAGGCGTTACTATTTTAATAATAAAAAGTTGTAATAAATAATTTTTAATAAAAATGAGACAGAGAAGTAATTAATACATTATTAAAGTGAAAGTAAACTTTAGTAAAGAAACCTTTTCAACACCTATTCGTATTGGCCTCTCAAGCCTGTTTTCTTGCCAACGCCTCTTTATATTGAAGATGCAAATCTTACTGCAATTCTCTGGCCACAGCAGCCAAAGACCAATTTTCTTCTAGCTTTGCAATAGCCCTAGCTGTCTGAATCGGAGTGAGATGTGGCATTTAAAAAAAAATAGTTTCAATAATTTTTTTATCGCTAGTGTCAAACTTTGACATTTTAGGACGCCTATGATTTAAAGTAAAAATCAAACTATAAAAAAAAAACGTTCACATTTGGATGGCCGCGATAGTACATATAAACCATTCACGATTATTTCAAATTCGGACTATCTATGAAAATCTGACATTTTAGTTAGCAGTATTGTGATTTGTCTTAATAAATCTATTTTAGGTTATAATTCAACCGAACACTGCTCCCAAGTTGTTACATTTTTTAAATAATTGAACGCATTAGGAACAATAATCGTAAAATTGTAATTGAAATGAAACATACATATTTGTAGGGCAGTTCTGGGTAAATTCTTATTAACTAAATTAATGACGGAATTGACAACAATGCGAATATTTAAAAACGAAACGTCATATGACATATGACCTGACCTGACCTGACCTGACCTGACGCCAATCTAACAAAAAGATATCGCGGCCTCCTGCGTGTCTAAAATAATCGTGAACGGCATATACATTGGCGTTGAAAAAAAAATAGATTTTTTTGACGTTTGTTTCAATTTTGAAAATTGCGTGTGCCATGCCAACGATGTTCCAACTAAAGACTTCAAATGTGTTACCGACATAACAAAATAATTTTCAATCATTGATAGTCACTCGGTATATATGTAATATTATGATATTTTTCACCTTAGGTCAAAAGTGTACAATGTTACCAACTTTATTTTAGGTGTAAGTTGCGGTGTTGGTGGTTCTTTGATTAAAAAAAAAACAGATTATATTATAGTCTGTGTCAATTCTGAATTTCCACCAATACTGCATTCTAGAAGAATTAGAAATTCAACCGGGAACAGTGTTTGAGAAAAATGCGTCATCTTGTATTTGTGAGGTTATCATTCTCCGTGGTTATTACAACCCCCGGTTTAGAAATATTTTTATTTTGCCAACGTAATTCAACAGGTGGTGGAAATTTAGAACTGAGAGCAGACTATACGTATGCTTAATTCTGGCATTTAAGGTTATATCAATAAAAGACTTCAATACAATTATTAGTTTTAGTTGCTCAAAATTTGATATGCTTGCTATTTTAAACGTATACCTACGTAGAAACTGCATCTGTATTTTTTTGTCATGTTCTTGGTAGGACTTTGAATCACGGCTGCTCAACAAACGACTTCCTAACCTCACTTTTTCGAATTCTTTTTTCTAGCTGTCATTTATGTATCACATATTGCAACGTAGTTAAATAGCAAAATAGCTTTCACATATTCTCTTAATCGGCAAAAAGATAGCTGTATCAATTCGTGTATTTACATACAGGGTGATTCATATAGTTTCATAAATATTTTAACCAGTGGAAGATTCCGGTCTCAAAAGGCTCTTGACAATAAAATATTGAGTCATACGTCAAAAATTGGCAAAAATTACCATATCGGTTTTTTCACTAGGTATTAGTAAATGCCATTCTTCGCTAATTTATTCCACTTTACGTACAACAAATGTCATGAATGTCATAATAGAAGCAAACAATTGTGGCTATAGAGAAAATATTGGTATTATAAAGGTCGCTTTAGTTTCATTTTGACAACAATGCCCTACAGTTTGTTTTAACGTAAAATATTTTCATTTATCTGCAGTTCTTAAAGGGTGGTAGTACACTCTTCAACATGCTTTATCTTCAACAATTTTAACGTTAGAACCTAGACATGTTTGTAAGAGTGTTTAGGAGTTGGAATCCACCGCCGGTTAAAGTTTGAATGATACCATATGAATCCTGTACCTATATGAAAAATTTTCAACTGCAAGTTGATAATATTTTCTACCTTAAAAACATTTGGAATGTACGGTCGGTGGACAAATAAAACTGGGACACTTAAATTTTAATCTATGTAAATCAGATCATTGAATTGTCAATATATTTGTCAGTGTCTATATAATATGTCATACCAAAGTGAACCTATTTGTGATAAAGCCGTAATTAAACGACGCAAATTTGTAACTTTTGACTTATGTAAGTGTCATTTTTGTCCCAGTTTTATTTGTCCATCGACTGTACGTACTATTGGGAGCATAAAAAGTGAGACCTCAAATTTCTGTCAGTTCTGAAAAATTTGATGTAGTTCAAGCTTTATTGTCATTTTGCCTTTGATTATTGTCATCGAAATTTGACAGTATTCTAGCTGACAGTTTAAAAATTTATTTTATACTCCTATGAGTATTTCCCTTTTCCAAATGCCATCTTCTTTTAGATAAAGGTAGATTTTGATTGTGACTTTGCATTAAATAAATTGTTAACTCAGTACAGGTTGCAAAGACACACTTGTCATTTGCAACAGCATTTTTTTCATATTTCTGAACCAAATAAAGGCACAAAGGGACCAGAAAATCATAGTTTGGGTTGAATATTTGCCATATAAGTACAGTTTTAAAGTAATTTCAAATGACTAATGCCATAAAAGCGCTGTTGCAAATGACAAGTGTGTCTTTGCAACCTGTACCGAGTTTATTCACTGTGTGCTTACTTACACTCATTCCCTACAACCTACAATACTTAATGACAACGTCAATCAATTCAAAGTAGGGTTAGAAACAGATAAGGGTGATTTCACATTAAAAGCCAAGACAGTGATGTTGATGTCCCATTTTTTTTTGCTCGCAATAGTACGTACTATTCCGGCCAAAAAATTTCGTCCACCCTTTTCCTGTCATTTCACAAAAATTGGGTGTAGTTTATTAATTGTCATTATGATTGACGTTTGCAAATTAAAATTTGAAATTTATTACTGTCACATGTCAACATGTGAAGTGAGGTTATTCGTTCCTAAAGGCTACTTTACAGCATACGTAAGTGGAATGACAGTTGTGGACGAAATTTTTGTCCGCCATTGTACGTTAGATACACATTTAGAAAAACGTGAACAACTGAAGTCCCCGTTTATTTTTGCTTTATTATATGAGGAGATACTCGTATTATGAAAATAATTTTCTTTCCAATACTAACAGATTTAATAATTTTTATATTATGGTTATATTATAAGAATTATAACTGCAATAAAATTTTATTGTAGTTTGAACCCAAATAATTTAATGCCCCTATATTCGTTTACATTCTCTTGCGTTATCGAAACGTTCCTTTTCTTAAACTCTTCATTATCAAACCAAAATATTTTGCCAAATACAACATTTGTACCATATTCTCTAGGACGTTATTGTAATTGTCTTTTCCACTTAATAGCTTTTCTTCATGTATTCCTTATTAAAATTTCATTTTTTGTTTTGTTTACCTTACCTGGTACTGTTACGATTATTAAATTTTGGACATCATTGTTCTATTACATAAAAAAAATACTCTAAATCATGCTTTATTGAAATTGTCAAAAGTGTCAAATGACAAAATATTAAGTTTTTAATTTTCATTTATTTAGGTATTTTATATTTTTTATTAATTAATAAAACCTCATTCTATTCCATTTGTCTGACTTTTAAAACTTCTTGAATGTTTTGTTGGTAAATCTGACATTCACATTTTCAAAATTAACACAAAAATCAACATTGAGGTTATAAATACATAAAGGTCGTTTTAGAATATATGACAGCACGATGACACTAGCGTCCAAAATTTATTGACCGCGACCGTACGTAGAGCTTTAAAAATACTTACACCTACATTTTGATAATTTTTTTGTTCGAGACTGTCAGAATTTGAGAATTTTCTCCTGTGTGAACAGATTTTGATAAATTTGACAACTTGTCAGAACGAAACGTCAAACTAATTTTAAAGATTTTCAGCGATTTGGAGCCTTTGGGGGGCTCGTCGAACAAAAAAACGTTGTATTCAACTCGTTCTTGTGTAATTTGGGCTTTTTTGGCACTCGTGGACCTTTAAAACTCTCGTTTCACTCGAGTTTTAAACTGGCCCACTCATGCCAAAAAAAAAACCCAAATTACACACGAACTCGTTAAATAAACTACTATATCACTTGTCATAGTAAATTTTAAAAATTTAATCTTTTTGATTTCCCATAATGAAAATAAAACATCTAGGGGAAATTGTAATTAAGCTGTTAAAAAGTTCTAATCCATTTCAATTATGAAAAATTAAAACTGCAACAAAATCGATCTAAAACAGTGACATAGTGACAATAGATTCTCAATAATAAACAATTATACTAAGTATGAAAAGGGTTTCTGCTGCAAAACATGTCAACATCAAAATATAATTATTAGAGAGTAGGGATTTTTATAAATACTACTTGTCGATAAAAAACCACATTTAGAAAACAAAAATTCTTTATTAATTGATCTATTACCTAATCGTTATTGCATGTAATTACATTATCATAATAATAAAAATGGCTTCACTTCATTTTCAGCCCATGTTTACCTTATTGGGTATAATTAACATTTTCTGCCGAAAGATATGTTGAGGTTTACAACTTGTATGTTTTTGGTTGCATTTAATCTACAAAAACGATACCACTTGACGTCATGCTAATTAATTTATTAGTAATTACCGATTGCACCTAGAAATGATTGCACTTAACCGACGCTTGTACACTAAATTTAATTAAAATTAACTTTGCAATAATGTAACCCTGTCAACATTTGTTTCACTTTCACTTTCAGTTTTTAAGGAATTAGTCACTAGCTGCATCATCAGTGGCGGGGGCGGCATCCCGACGATCAGCTGCCCCTGAGGCGTTTGTTGATGATGCTGGTACATATTTTCCATGTGGGTTTTTTCTTCAGTGCGCTTCTTCTGCTTCCTTTCTTTGGCCCGCCTGTTTTGAAACCAAATTTTTATTTGCCGTTCAGATAAACCCAGCGTCGCAGCTAGTTCCGCTTTCCGTCTGATTGTTATATATTTATTATTGAAAGTAAACTCTTTTTCAAGTTCGATCCTTTGAAAGTCCGTATACACGACGCGGTATTTATCTTTGGTTCTGGTCTTTCCTACAACAAATTTCCAAAATCAGTCATCGAATCAATCGCAAATTTTTCTACTGTTACTACTATTTCTGGGTATTATTTTTCATTAGTCTATATCAATAGGAAAAAATTTTTAGCCGTATATCTGTGTGAATGCGATAAGGGCAATCGTTGATCAAACGGATTAACTAGCGGTGAGATGAGAAGAAGCGGCTTATTTATTAATGATAAGATCTAACGCACCTGACAACATGTGTATTGTCCTGGGCCTAGACCAGGATACTCCGCATCTTGAGTCTCTGTTTAAACTAGGATTATATATTTTAACATCCGACATCGGTACAGATAGCGACTATGTTCACAGTTATTATCGCTCAGGTTAAACCAGACGCATCTCGAAATAGGTTTTATTTTGTGGGAAATCGGAACTGCATTGTCGTCTACACTACACGCTAAATTTATTATCTTTTATTTAATTAATCAAGCTTTATTTATGTTAGTTAAAAATTCATTTAGGTTGAAAAAATAAAAATTGACATTATGTAAGTATTTTTTTTTGTTCGACACTGTCAGAATTTGAGAATTTTCTCCTGTGTGAAGTGATTTTGATAAATGTCACAATTTGTGAAAACGAAACGTCAAGCTAATTTTAAAGATTGTAAGCGATTTGGAGCCTTCAAGGGGCTCGTCGAACAAAAAAAACGATGTATTCAACTCGTTCGTGTGTAAATTGGGTTTTTTTGGCACGAGTTAAATAAACTACTATTATAAATTATAGAGATGTAACATAAGGAAAAAATAGATTAGGTCAGTCATGGTGCTGACGATACCTACTTTCGAATTCGAAAATAGTTATCGTCTGTTATCGTCTATCATTTTTAACGAGTTTAAAAAAATGTAGTTTCAGATTGTCCTCGTGTTGTTAATTTCGGATATTTCTCTAACAATTGTCTCTAAAGTTTACAAAGCGTTCCACAGACATAAATTTTATCATGAAAAAACTAAACTTCATTCGTGCCCGTGCTTACATTGCTATAGCTTTTGTGAATACATATATTCTTTTAAAGTTATTTATTGTATCAATCTTATAATAGTTAACGATAATTCAGAGAGAACACGTCAACAAAAACGGTAAAAAACTAACTCAAAAAATAATACGTACATTTTATTTTTCATTTTTAATTAGGTCTTTTGAATATGATGTGAGTATAAATTGAACAAGTTTTTTGAAGCTTTCATTGGAAGCTTTACCATTTAAATATTTTACTACTTTTTGCTGTGTTTTTAAATTTTTCTTTCATATTGCGAAAACTTGTTTCCTGAAAAATTATGATAAACGCAGTTATCGAATTTTATTTGTCTAACTTTATTCACATCACACTTTAATGACTTTGCAAATTAAACAGAACATCAGATTTTGACACAGAGAAACCAAGAGTCATCCATCAAATTGAATTGTATTCCTTAAGGTCACGGTTTGATGCAAAAAGGATAATCCGGGCTTACAATTTTGAGAACGAAGATGGCAAGGACAGTAACCGGCGCCGGCGGCAGATTTCCACAATTGCTGTAAAATTTTGTAGGTACAGACACGGTTTGACACGATGGGGTGACTGCGGCCCACCATGCAGCTGTTAGGACAGATATTCTAGCAATAAATAATTTCACGAAATTTAGATTTCAATTGGCCATGATGTTCGCCGGATTTGACACCAGATTTTTTTGGAAAGTTTTTTTTTTCACCTGAAGGACTGGGTAGGTACGGTGAATGTTCTGAACCGTTCCGCAGTTTGAAGGCAATATTTGGGAAGAAATTCAAGTGTGGGAGCCAGACATGTTAAAACCTGTTATCTCCCGTATTTTATTGAAAAAAAAAATAAACACAAACAATGAACAAACCAAAAATTTGTTAAATTTGTGAATGGTAAAGCGACTTATGGGTCACCGTGATAAGAGAAACTCGACAGTTTTTACAGTCAAAAATAGTGGTCTTTAATAATTATAGGCATTCTACACTAAATTCAACGCTGTTGGAAAAAATGCAAAGCATAAGTTAACATCTTGGTTTTTGTAATAATTACTTGCAAGCATATCTACTTGTTTATACAACAAAAATTAGGGAGTTTACTTCAAAAGGCAATTAAATCATTTCACAACAATTTGTGAATTTATTTAACGCCTTTTAAAGAAAAATCAGCAATTTGTCGAAAAAAGAATCACCATCTATTGAAAAATTAAACTGCCAAAGACGAGTAAAGCTACTTCGCAAGTCTAGCCAACTGCGATTTCGTGAATAGAATCAATTACATATTCGTATTTTGTTCGTGTTTGAGATATTGAAAGAAGTTAAATTCGCATTTTGATTTTCAATTATTTTATTTATATTATTCAGTTTTGAATAAAGTGCCATGATTATTACTGAAAATCAAAATGGGAATTTTGCCTTGAAACTCGATACAGGGAGTCAAAATTAGATTTTAAACAACATTTTCTGATAACTTCTTTCGATTCGGTAGAGTTTTAATAATCTCTAAAATATTTTCCACAGTTATTTTTTTCAATTACCGACGCGTACGAAATTTAGTTTTCAAAAGAAAAAATATACCTAATATGTAATAAATACTAAATAATGGAACACACTCTTTTACAAATATTTTTCCCACAGAATTGTAGGTACATAAAAACCAAATTCGATTTGTAGTGAAAATACAGGTTTCCCAAAACTGCCTCTCCAGAGAAAAAGGGGGTATTTGGGTAAATGTGATGATCTGAAGTTTAAAAAAAAAAGTCGTATCTCAAGCGATAATCGAGAAAAGACATCCTAAACTGGACCAATCAGAGCTGATCGCCATCAAGGTAAGATGACCGCAATTTTGCGTTACGGGGATTTCGAAGGTCTCTATCTAATTATTATCATCGCCAAACTTTTCGCTAATTGTTGCGATATCAATAATTATTTTTGCTGTCTAGCAAGTTGTCCGATTTTTTAGTGATACCTGAGAACGAGCGTCTAGGATTGCTGAAATTGAAAACTTTATAACTCGGTTATGTGAGCTATAGGAAAATTTATTTTAGTCATCTTGGAGTCTCTTTTGCTGTCGGTACATGGCTGTTTTGTATGGGGAGGCAGTTCTGGGACAGGCTATATATTGAAAATCTGAATATTGTTTTTCTAGAAAATTAACTGCTTATCTGTAATTAACACGTTGAACATTGGTGCTCCACTTCTTACTTATCTTAGTTACTAATGATAAGGTTGGTAAATACTTCAGCAATAAAATCCTTAAAAAGTTCTTTTTTGCGAATTGTAGGTATAACAAGTTCAACATGTGTTTATGAATGTTATATTATTGTCTATAGATACAAATTAAATATATTTTTTCATTCAGGTAGGCATTAGCACCATGGCGATTAGAAAGAGAAATTAGCACATTAAATTAATTTCCTTCTTCCGTTCACATGAGTTTCTTAGATTAATACCTGGATACACCACAGTATTGGCCAAATTAATATTTATAATAGCCTTTTTCAAATCTGACTTCTTTAGTAGTAAAATTCGTAATTAGCATAGTCATTCATTCACCTATGCAAACGTCAAAAAATTAGACTAGAATTTCACATGTAACAATTTGCATTTGTTATTTAATATTTCAAAAGGCTCATTCTCATTTTGTTGGTTCTCTCTGTACTAGCAGAGACATAATAAAGGAGTAATAATAATAATAATAATAATACGGGCCTTAGGCCCGTATTCACCAACGCCAGTTAAAGTTAACTGTAGGTTAAAATATACGAAAACATTATTATAACAATAGGTAACTAAAGTAACGAAGTATTTTAACCTACAGTTAACGTTAACTGACGTTGGTGAATACGGCCGTAAAGAACATAATATCCAGTTAGGAAATGCGTTATTTTGTGTAACGAGTGGGATATTTGCAGGACGAGCGAAGCGAGATCCCGCAAAATCACACGAGTTACACAAAATTGCATTTCCTAACGTGTTACATACAAGATTTTTTCTAATTTTGACAAAAAAAAGTTTCTTCAAACTTTAAACGAAGCAGTGAATTTCATTAATAATTGTGTTAAAATATCAAGTTCGTAAGTAGGCACAATTATTTTGCTTAAAAAGAAAAAATGTGACAGTGTCAATTTGTTTTGTGCATAAATGTAGTTTTACTGGAAACATCCAAAATGCCTTCAGAATCAGATGATATACCAAGTGATAAGTATATCGTGCGAATCATTGAATTTGTAATTAGAGTTGGCGCTGGAACTGTCAACGTATGTCTAGTTTTGAACTATTGCGACAAACGTCACATTTAATGTCAATAATTGTAAAACAGAAAATGGCGAATTAAGGATTTGAGGAATTAAGAGAAAAATTACAATGGTAATGTTTATTTTAGTAAACAATGTTACAACAGATGCTGAAAGTGTTCTAAGCATAAACAGACCCTTCGTTTAACTCCACTGATAGAATTTTGTAACATTAATTTATACACAAATAAGTGTATTGATTCAAAAAGACCTACGGCTTCAGTTCCAGCGCCAACTTTAATTACAAATTCAATGAATCGCACGATAGAAGAGACTGCACGAAGTGGGATATCGTCCGTAATCCCGAACAATATAATTTGGCTTACGAGAAATTTGAAAAATGTTGTGAAGGAAAAAATGTCAAGCATATCAACGAAAAAATTTTGCTGGCTTATTTCGAGAGAAAGAAGACTCTAAAAGCTTCCACACTGTGGAATCATTCCATGATGCGAAATGAACCATCTCTAAAGAGGAATGAATGAATGTTGATGTTAAGAAATATGTACCTATACCTAATATTTTGGTGGGATTTTTAAAGCGGCAGTCAGACGGTTACTAACATACTCCTCCTTCATCTTCAGGAGTTACCATAAGTAATCGTAAGAGTTGCTGCGTTATAAATGTTTACAAAAACTGGCCCACTCATGCCAAAAAAAGGCCCAATTTATACACAAACTTGTTAAATAAACTACTATTTCCTAACCAGCTAGGAAAAGTATGACGTTTCCAAACGTCAATTAATTTTGAAAAGTGTCATTTTATATGTCAAGAATAGAAAAAAATATTTTTACACCACCATTAAAAATGTTTTTTAATCAATATCGTGCTTTTAAAGTGGGTCTTTTTTCACGACCGTCAGAAGCCAGTTGTAAGATACACAAATCATAACAAAACTAATAAATTACGCCCCCTTGGTAAATCATTTTTCAAAAAATTCCCTAGGGAGTTTTCATTAGGTATGAATTAAATGAAAATCTAAAAAAAGAATAATTTCAAAACTGAAACCGCAACATTTGCTGCTTTCCCAATTTCTTCAGTTTTTTCTACAGAAAAGATATCCATCAAAAAACAACCATACCACAAACAAACTTGTCGATGTATATTTTCAAGGTTGTCAAGGTATTTTCAAATGTTTTTAATATCTATTAGTAAATATCAATTTTCAGTAAATTAGGGCTTAGAAAACTACTTTCTCATTTTCAATCTTACTTCGTAAGTCGTAAAAAAATGCATGTATGCCACTGGAGGGGATGCTAATTTTCCCTCGGTGCTTTGTAGCCCTCTGGCTACAAATTACACCTCAGAATAGATCATATATTGCTCTCTCCACTTGTATAATATACACACCGCACAATTATCGCATGACTTTGTTTCTTAAGTATACTGCAAATGGTCTGCAAACATTTCGTATAAATAGACTAAATTTAATCTTTAAGAAGATTTCAACTCTATATTGGAATGATAATTGATTTTTGCACTGTTTTTGTTGACTGTACGCAAGACATTGCAGAACCATCTCGTTTACCACAATACGTTAGAGCGAATTAATCAATGACTGTAACTCCTTATGTTAATATGTGCAATAATATGGATTTTATACAGTTTCATTCTCGGAAGGATAACACAGAAAAAAAAAATAAGTGAAAGTTCAAATTTTACATGTAGAAACATATGTTATGCGATAATTGTTGTGGGGAGTGTATATATAGATACTAATATTTTACAGGTTGGGGAACTTTATTTCACACGCAATGCAATTCACCAAATTTTGCTTAATTTGCTTCTTTAGAGATAAAGAAGCTGTAAGAAAAAATATTTGATGCTAAATTGTTACGTTCACTATGATATGTACTCATTGTATGGAAATAATTGTAAACGTGAACACATGGGTGACAGCCTTTAACTTTCAGTTGGTGACCGAAGTTACGCAATGCCAGTAGGAAATTAATGCTATCGAATTTATATGTTCGGAGTTTATTAATATTTTTTTTCGAAATAATTTTCCATGTATGTATGTATGTAACTTGTGTAGGTAGCTCTTTTTTACGCTACGCTTGTGCGTTAAAATCTCCCCCCTTGTAAAAAAATAGTATTTTATACACACGTATGACTTATTTAAGGTCTCATAAGGAAACATTTATTGATTTTCCAAAATACTTCAAGAGTTTAACTAATATATCGTGTAAAGCTAAAAAAAATACAACTTAGATAACAGTTACCTTATTACACATATAAGTTTTAAGATGTGATCGATCTTAGAATGAAATTGTTATTGACAATATTGTCAATAATAATAATTATGCTTTATCTCTCAATTAAAAAATCTTAAGTGAATTTCACCATTAGCCTGTAAAAGTTGTATCGGTTTGCTTCAATATTGAAAGGAACAGATTAAATTTGTATAAAAATAGTCTTTTGTATTTGCCAAGTTTTCTGTTTCATATAAAACATGTCTTAGTGCCTAATTACACTGTTTTTAAGTAAACAAAATAATACTTGCTTATTCCACAAAAGTTATTGGTGGGTAGCTATAATAATATCCATATGATACAACAAATGTATTTTTAAATGAAAACAAATTTAGATATATGTATGTACATATTAAAAATTATTAAAAAAAAAAAAACAAAAACGAAATTCCTATAGAAATAACACTTTATTTATCAGCTCACTTATTGTGAATTATAGTGAAAGACACCGCTAATTGAGTATTTCGTACAAGTATTATGGCAAAAATCTAAAAGCAAAAAACAAACAACCAGGTCATAAACAGAATGTGTTAAGTGTTATAATATTATGCACATTATCCCCTACTCTAAATTCAATCATGGAGATGCGGGCTCCCCTAATTGACACACAAATTAACTTTCATCACACTATCACAGAGTGTTTATTTTGGCGATGAAACCCCGCATACCACTAAACGGGATCAAGTGACATATGTTCAGGATCAGTCACGGAAATATATCTAAATCTTGTTTGACAGGACCGCAAGGTCCAAGTGGCACATGCCTCTATTAGATTAGCCACTGTTTGGACATGCCTGTCGAAAATTCGCAACGCTCTTAAAATAAATCACTAAGTGTGTTGACACACCAGAAAACTTAGTTTGACATTAATTTATCTTCACACGACAATACGCGCGAACATTTCCAAGCTGAAAGATGAACACGACACTGATGTTATTATTAAATGGTGTGCGCTTGCACGTAATAAAAAGACAATTTTCTGGTCGAACGTGCTTCGACCGACGGCCTCGACTTCTACCTAAACGTGAAGACCGTCATAAAGAGGCACTCAGACCGCTTTATGGCCACCGTCCTATGCCTCCTTGATGTCTATTTAGTGTTTACAGCAGCCCAGTGACTCTATTACGTTTCTTATTGAATAAATCAGAAGCATTTTTGTCAGTTAAGATGTGAATGCCTGATAGAATTTTTTTCAATAATGCACAAAAAAAACTAGATTTATTAAGTTTGTAATCCACCAAAGATCTAAAAATTATAGATATGCAAATAGGTACGAAATAGTAACTTATGTTTCAAGAAATTTATGATCAAGAGCTGTTACGACAAACGAAAGCATCGAAGACGTGTGGCGCAGCTTTACATTATTACAAATAACCACAGACGAAGATTCGCATAGGCATAACCTAAATCTGAATTTGTGGATTACACCGTATTTACGGAACGGCGAAATGTTGGTAACTCATTTAACTAGGAACCTTTCTCACACTAAAGCCACTTTTATTCTTCATTCATGATCAATGATCATGAATGACACTTATCCTAATAACCGACGACTAATCATAAATGACATTTATGGTTAGATTGTTCGAATCACACGTTTTTAATTTTTTTGTTTTTCACAGTATAAACCATTCACGATTATTTCAAATTCGGACTATCTATGAAAATCTGACATTTTAGTTGGCAGTATTGTGATTTGTCTTAATAAATCTATTTTAGGTTATAATTCAATCGAACACTGCTCCCAAGTTGTTACATTTTTTAAATAATTGAACGCATTAGGAACAATAATCGTAAAATTGTAATTGAAATGAAACATACATAATTGTAGGGCAGTTCTGGGTAAATTCTTATTAACTAAATTAATGACGGAATTGACAACAATCCGAATATTTAAAAACGAAACGTCATATGACAGGACCTGACGCCAATCTAACAAAAAAATATCGCGGCCTCCTGCGTGTTTAAAATAATCGTGAACGGCATATAGGTACTGGGTGACTTTTTTTAATAGGTTGGTAATACTATTGTTGGTTATTCTGCTATTTAATGTGATGTGATGTGATTTAATGTTTGCCAGAGTAATTTTTGAAAAATGTTCCCAACTTAAGAAAAAAGTGACATTCATTTATAGTCACCCAGTATTAATGTGACAAACAATAACTAAACTGGGAAGGGCAAATAATGCTGTAGGGGTCATGAACTATTATAATTAATAAAACTTCGATTAAAAACTAGAGCTCTTACTTGTTCTTATTGCACACAGAAGTGTTCGAAATGTTGTGAAATCATTTAATAAAAGTTTAGTACCTACTGGCCAGAATTGCACGTCCTAGATCAACGAATGCAGAAAAACAACAGTTTGTATAACATACCTACTCTTGTGCTTTATGTTAATGTAAACAGCACCATTACGATGATAAAGAAATTTTGAGTAAGATTTACGACCGTCGATATTAAAAACACCCTCGCTGTCGTTCGCAAAGTGAGCGTTAAAAAAATTCCGCAGCCATCAAGAGCCCGCAAACAATACCATAACAGTTGGTGAGGCATTTAATACGTAAAGGGGCAATTTGTCACTCACAACAATGGCCCAATCGGCATAGTGTCGTCCTTCGCGGTCTATATCTATCGAAATGAGGGAAGTGTACGTGTGTATAGTTGGCGCCGACGACTGTATCGCCTGATAATTGCCATAGCGTCGATTCGCAACTCCCTGCCGTTTGAGGTTATGTTTCCCTGGGGGTCCATTGACGCTATTACACTGTCGCGATGTTATTTCCCAAACTATATCGTCCTGTATTCGTGGAAGCTTTTGCTAATTTTACGGACAATTTATGTAATACTTGCGGTTCCGTTCTGAATTAATGGCTTCGTTTGTATGATATTTAAATAGAGATGGCGCTGCGTCATGATGAAGCACGTGATCATTACTGTCATTCTTGATATGTCTATGTTATAGCCTAGTTTCCATTGTCGTAAAAAATATTTAGACCCGGTTTATTCACCTTCAAGTAACTTTATTTGAACGGTAATTACCATGGATCTACCAATAGCAGATTCTAAATCATAGCAACTACTGGCCAGATAAATTTAGTTGAAGGTGAATAAACCGGGCCTTTAATCGTCTATTAGCAAAAGTTAAAGTTGAAAATGCGGAATACAACTCCCAAATAGGTAGATGAGTAAGTTTGTTAACAACTAATTTGTCGTTAACAGAGGATTATCTACCAATAATAATTAATGCTATTCACTACCGTTCCCAGTTTTTCCTAATCATTTCACCACAAGCACAGCAAATTAAATACAAGAATTAAAATTTGTCTTACCTATCTTGAAAAAGATAATACAATACACTACAGTTAACCTAAAGACAATCCCCCTTCATTCTTTATGTCGATTTCAATATAATATTTACTTGTCATAATGCTTAAGGTTGAATTCACCTCATCCACAAAATAAAATACTGATACCTAGATGAAATTTTAATTACGAAAAATATGGCTCATAAAGTTTCCAATTATAGAGATCCGATTGTAAGAATAATACTAATAGATAAATCTTTTCTCCCAAAAATAAGTGAGTACATACCTACTAGTAATTTAGACGTGGTAAATACAATTAAAAATATTATGCCTGGGAAATGAGATTTTCATCCTGGTTTATTAAATTTAAATCCTCATTTTCTATTCAACTAGTTTAATCTGGCTAAGCGAGATCATATAAATATTAAAAAAAAAAACGTGTATGTTTAATACAAAACTAACGTTATCAAGGCAAAGTACCTACTTTATTTTACTTGAAAAATTACATTCTTCTTGTTTGATTGTATTTACTTGAGGTCGTAGCCATTAAAACAACCACTATACCTACTTTTAAAAATGTCAAATAAACAGTAAAGTCATAACTTTCTCTTTTGACTTATCTTATTTAATTAAAATGAACTTCCACTTACACCTATGATCGACTCGAGCTGCTGAATAATTTTTATTTTGAATGAATTTAAGAAATATTGTGGTCTGGCGAATTATTATTATTTAGTCATTAAGTGCATGAAAGAAAAGGCTTAAAACAGGTATTTTATAACATGACAAATTATTTTGCTGAGAATCGGTGTTCTAAAAGGTACAAGTGGGTGTTGGAACTAGCAGGTAAATTCACCAAGAACGGTAAAGGTGTCCGTGCGAAAATGTACAAGGACCCATGAATTTATCCGTACTGTGGTCCGTTATGTCGGCAAATGTATTTATTTTATGGGGGGTGCACTTAAACTTCGGCAAAACTTCTAAAGGATTTGGAAATCCCTGGGAGGGTCCGGTCCGTCTGTTCTGGTTTCGTTATGAGAAGAAGCTAGGTATAATCTTGTCACAGAGACCGGGTTCTTAACTATTGAATGTTTTGACAGTTCCGACGATTTACAAATTTGGAAATATGTGCGAAAGCTGCACTCAAAATATTTAGAATAACAGTTGTTTCTAGTTCACGAGTTAGTTTACTAATTTCTACCTATCAATGGCGTCCACAGTCTAGACTGGTAACAAAATAAGAAAATTTACAACGTCTGGCTGACCAACGGGATAAAATAAAACCGATGATGAATATGTTGAAGAAAAATAAAGCAAAGGGGTTGTAAAATAATCATGGAAGTTTTATGAAGAACTTTACGAGCTTTTGGTGAACATAAAACTTTAATAAGAACTTAAATCAAGTGAAAGACAGAAAAACTAGCATGTTTCTTCGAACAAAATGGCGCAATAAAAGCACACAGGTAAAAAACCCAACGGCCGCTCACTTTCGATACTAAACAAGACTATTTCGTTCCCTTTCAAATTAATTTAATGCCTAGATTCCTCGGTTAGATCAAAAGTTCCCATTGGCCGAGCCGCCATAAAAAGAAAACGTAAAATATGGCGGCCGGAGAGATGCACCTGTCAGATTAATGAATATCAAATTGTACGCGGGCCCCATCAACATGTTAATTTATTCGTAAATAAGACAGAGAACTTAGTAATTATCGTCAACAAAAATCAAACAATTACTCAATTCGCTCACGAAAATTGTGAAACACAACATCCTTTCCAATTAAAAGGGGACATTAGAAAAACATGCATAATTGTGAAATTAGTCATGTGTGTATAACGTTAATCACAAAAGAATTACGACAATGTTGTAAAACCATCACAGCAGACATGCAAAAGATAAAAGGGAAGATTAAAACAACAACACAAAGAAAAAGAAAGAAGAAATTTACATTTTCGAAGCACAATTGTGTAAACTGAACAAGGCAAGCGGTTTATAGGATTAAAAGCGTACCAACTGTGTCTTGTGCATCAGTGAAATCGAACGGGACAGACTCTGAACTTTGGCTATCAATTTCTAGAACAAACAGAGAAGCAAATTTCAATTTTTACATATTCAGTCAGACTCTAGCGATGAGAAACGTCGAAAAATATGATTTACTGGTTTAGATGCCATAATACACAATAAAACAATTAGAGAGCGATAATTGCTGGAAGTTCATAAACCAATAAATTAGTAGAAAAACAAACACGAGAAAATATACTCTACACTAACTATCATGCAATATGTTCGAAAATCTACAGCAATATATCAATTATTTTCTTTATTTTTTTAAATTAGTCGAAGAGTTTGTTATTGCCAAACCCTTAGATCTCTGTAAATTCAATTTTAAAGTGCATATCCTCCAAAATAAATAAATAAGGAAGTACAAAGCTTATATTGTTTTACTCTCACGTAAATTGCAAACTGAATTTATGCATTTAATGAACCTACTGAAATCAAAAAGTTGTTTAGCATTTTCTGTTTTGTCGGAAATCAATTCAATGGCAAACACCATTCAATTAATATATTTAATAAAATTAGAAATTTTCCACCTGTGAATTAATGAGTTTCTAGCTTGATGGACATGTGGTTAAGTAATAGAACAACACAACGTTTTAATGGCACGTTCATATTGATAACAGAAGCTTAGTGCGCTAAGTGTCCGGAAATTTGAACAGCCGTTCGATTTGTTTGTTAAAAAATTTTCACCTCTTAAAAGATATTGTGTTTAGAAAGAGAATAAATAGACAAATACCATGTCGTGCTACCTAAGTTTTAAACTAAGAAATAACATTTCGTTGATACTGTCAATTAGGTAGATTTTATTTTAAGTTCACAAACATGGATTGTTATGAACTTATGAGTATTAAAATGCTTGCTAAAAACGTATTAAGTGCATTTTTCATTGGAAATTAAAAATCGAATGACTTTTGAACTTAACATTTAAATTTACAACTACCTACTAAAGTTCTTAAGCTTTTCTAGATAGATAAGGGGGATTACGCTGAATAAGAAAGTTTTGAAAAAAATCCATAACAACTCACAAAATACAAAAATGTATTAACGAATAATATTGTTATATGACATTGGAGCCATGGAGCTGAATTGGTAGGTGTATCGTCATTTGTAAGATATCTTACGGTTATCTTTAAATCGCGACAGATGTTAGAAATATGTATCACTAAAAAATTTATTGCTGAATCTTTCTTCAATATTTAATATATCTAATTTAAATTGTCTTATAAGAATTATACATTCCTAAGTATAATTCAATAGCATAAGTATCTGGGGGTGTTAACCGTCGGATTTAAGTCGTGTTTAAGAAAAATATTTTCTTTTTTTATTTAGAAATTTTAAAATTCAAGTGATAAAGTAAATTGTAAATGGGCAATTGTGGTCTTTATTAAAAAATTAGATTCGATTTCACATCGAAGTGATTGACAGCAATGCAACATATTTTTTGTATACCTGTGTAATTGTAGATTCACTAGACCACACTTGAATAACAAAAACAAGTAAACAGCAACGTCACATACATTTTAAGCAAAAAGTTATCATAGTTAGGTATGAAAACATACATATTATGTAAAAGATAAAAGTTCCTTCTATAACTGTATCAAAGAACAATCTTAATTTTTTGAGGCTGGCAAATCTCTTAAAATGAATCTCCCGAAAAATAAATATCTTAAAAATTTAAAACAAATAAAAGTTGTTCCATCTTAATCAACAAAATAGCAGTCGCATTTTACCTTTTTTGCTAAAATTCACGAGAAAGTGCTGAATATTTCTTATAATTTTTGAAATAATACTGTTAGGACCACCAAAAATTATTAATTTTTTTAGTGTACCATCATGTGTACGAAAATTTATTCGGATTTTGTTTCAAATTTTGCATTTCACTGATAAGGCTTTTTAAGTAATTCCAACTTTTTAAAAACTTACTTGTCAGTTAGGTAAGTACGGCGACACATTTTTGAAAATTTTACATTTTAACATCGCAATTTTACAATTTCGGTCATACGTCGTATTAAAAATGTTTTTTTTTCTACTTCGGTGTCACAATGAGCATTTTGTGACACCGAAAACAGTTTCACAAAGATCAATTTTATAACATCGTTTCTAGTGATGATTGAATTTGGGGTTGGTATTATTATTAGTAAATTTCAGTGTTAAATGTGATGTCATTTGAACCTGAATCTATGTTTAGGATCAAAATAAACTATTAAGGGAGTAGTTATTATTGTAACAACATCTGGGAAAACATTTAAAATTTAATTTTCAATGAAATAACATTACTTCGTCAATACGAACCCAGTTCCATTAAAATAGAAGTCACTAGACAGATAATAATTTTATATTAAAAAAAATTAAATTAATGAAGACGAAGTAGAAAAAATAGCATGTTACACTCGTTGCACAAGACATGTTGTCGAACTCGTTCCTTTAGAACGCTCCTCACTGCGTTCGTCGTGTTCTAAACCCTCTCGTTCGACAATAGACAGTCTTGTGCAACTCGTATAACAATATACTATTTCCATCTCCTCCTCTCTCCTCAAAACTCATAGTCGAAATTTCCAGAATTACGTTTTCGTGTCATTTTCACTTCATTCCTTTTAATTTGGGTTTTTATCCTTTCTTCTGATAACTAGACTTTTAAACTGATTTCAGAAATAGATACCTTAACCGTTATGAGGATTTAAGAAACCATCTCCATCACGGATTTTGCTTACCAAATCGTTCTCCACACCGACAAAATAACCTGCGATCAACAATAATTTAGATCAAAGAAGCCTTTGAGGTTTTGGACGTATGTCCAAATGTACTTGATGTTCATACGTTCAGATGCTCTGTGTTTTTTGTTGCATATACCTGTTTCAATTTGAATTTGGAATTTTTTTGCGAAACTTGACAAAACAGGCAACAAGTCCATTATCCGTTATTGAAAACAGCATTACGAAAGTAAGATTCAATGATGAATCTTTTATGTTCTGAAGTAAAAACCATTTTTGCGTTAAAATTTGATTAATAGTGACAGTTGTTTGACGTTTATTAGCTGAGTTAGCAAAGATCTCACACTGTCAAAGTCATAGCCGCCCGTTATCTAAGTAATTGTTGATCGCACGGTATAATGGAACGTTGTTACCGTACAAAATTTTAATATTTGGTCATTCTTTTGGCAGGTCCAAAGTGGATTCTGAGAAGATGAAATCTTTCTCCTCAAAGAAGACAGTTAATCAGTGTTGTTCCTTTCGGTGTGGTTGAACGCATTTAATCCGTGACCGTGTGTTTTTACACTTTTAATTTCAAGATTATTCATCATAAAAAGAACTCTTTAATATGAATACCTACTTCCTCTGGTTGAGTCTTTTTTTACATCTCTATATTTCTTTCTAAGCAAATAGTCTTTTTCATTAATAACAAGGGTTTTAATAAATACTTATGTAACATTTTTGTTTTTGTTACCATCTTTGACACTGTCTTTTTTTAGCCAAAAGTGATTATTTTTCGAATTACGCAAGGTCATCTGTTTCAAAGGTACGTAAGTGTTTATTAAAAAAAAAAACTGGTTGCAATATCGACGAAGTACCTACATGTCTACATGCGTAACCAGAGTATTTGTTTACAATAATTATTATTAACCGCCAAGACAGTTATCCAGACTTTTCTTTCATCATAGATTAAGTTTCTCCAAAATTATATTTATGGATGTTCTATTGTTGATACGTAGTTTCAACTTTGAATATATTTATTCTCATACTACTTATAACAATTTTACCGCAGGTAAACTGTAGATATAAACGAACAACTGAAAGTGTTAGAGATTATTGTGACTGATAAAAGATGATACCCCAAAAGGGAATAATAGCGTACTTCGTGAAAGAAGGAATTTCTTATCAGTAAAAAGGTACAAATGTAATTTTAACGTTAGTAAAGTGGGCTCACCTGGATTAGGTTGGCTCTGGTAGGAGGTCTTCTTGATCCACTCGTAGGGACTCCTCGCGGGCGGCGGCCTCGCCACCTGGGACTGGTTCTGAGGTGAAATGTTCCCGCTCCCGGCCCCCGGACTCGACATATCACTGCCGGAAACCGTAATCGTCGGCGACGGCATCAACTGACCGTGCCCGCCGTCGTTATGCACCATTCCGGAATGCACGAACTCCGGATATTCGTTATTTGCAAAAACCGAATGGGATGACACGTGTGGATGATGGTGCCAAATTTGTTGTTCCCACATTTGCTGCTCAGGGGCCATTTGGCCGGTCTGATGGTACCCGGCGGTGTACCAAGAATGCATGGACGCATTCGCCGGCGTCGTGACCGCTTGCTGGTGACGGTACATATTGGTCGAATTGTAATATGAGACCATACCCACGGTCACTAGAACTCACTAAGTCACTCTTTCAACACACGAACTGTCACTTGGCGAAAATACGGGCGCTAAATGCGCACGTACCTACATTACAAAGGTGAGTGCGGTGGCCGAGATAAGATTTGGCCGATCCGATTCAGGTCCGGGGGCGGGATTCGACTTCACGTGGGGGCCAATGGGAATTTAGGATTTCTATCATGGCTGCGCTGCGGCTGAGAGGCCAATCAAACAACGCGATTTTCGTTGGCCTTGCATTGAGCAATATGTAATTACATGTCTCATGCGTGTGTACGTTTTATGTTTTTTTAATGAATAATTACTGATTACGTTGATGCTGCTACGGTCTTATGTTGTTCACTGTCTCAAAATATGCCGTCAGATGTACCTGAAAACTTACAGAACAACATAAAAATGAATTCACTAAAATATTTAATATGTGTACCTAGTAGGTATATAGGTATGCACATGCCTCTTTCTGAGGCGGCGTCTTGTGTTTTCTCAACCAATTGCTTTTCTATATTTTAAAGTTAAATCAATTTTTACATTACTGTCTTTTCATTTTAAATATCTAACGTTTTTCTCTAAGTAAAAAATATTTCCTTCTATGTATTTAAATAAAAAGCAGAAAAAGTATGAAGTAAATTAAAACAACACAAAATAAATCATTAGATACAATACCTACCGAAAAAAGTTTTAGAATCTGTTACTTTTAGAGTCTTAAAAAATTACATAGGTACATTTGTGACAATTTGATCTAGTTAGAAATATTTTGTAGGCCAGTTCTCTCCAAAAACGATTTTTTTAAATGACGTATATCATTAACATCATTAAAAAAACTACTTGAACTCTTTGATAATACAAAATAATTTACGTTACTTATATTTCGACTTATACGTTGAGATTGAGAAGTCATAGACCTGTGACACATAAAAATACACTGTATACTGGGTCTGGGTGCCCCAAAACTGCAGTACATTGTTAAGTAGTCATTAAAATATCAGGTATTTTTTTCTTTTTTATAGAAAATATGCACCTATTTGTTAGGTACACGAAATGTGGCAACATTTAAAAACATGCTGTGTATCCCAATAGTCTGCAAATATGTATTTAATTGCTGTTGTATCCGTGGTAATAAGAAAGGAAAATCAAAGCCATGTTGCCACTGGTTATTTGAGGTAAAACCAACATAAAATCATTTCTTGTAAATGCTGGAAATAATGAAGTTAATAATTGCAAACGTAATCACAATCATTCAGAACTTTTCTGAATTTTTCTGGTTATTTTCTAGCATGAATTGGCATTGCCCCACTGAGTTGTTCCGCGAATTTTGGGGTACCCAGTATACATAAGTGCATCTAATTGTTTGAAGAGCGAATATACCTAACTGATTTAGGTAGGAATACTTAATATGCATAGGTACCTAACGACTGGTAGGTATGCATAGACTGACTGTTGAAATTTTCAATTTTTTGTTGTAATAAAAGAATGATACTACTAAGATATAGGTAGAATTAAAAATTAAAAGATGGGGCTCGAAATAGGTATCTAACATTTTTGTAAAAATGTACATTTAGATATCTCTATATTTTAATTCAAAAGTGGAATAAATTAATGTTCAAGTAGATACATATTTATTTTCGGATAAACTATAGGGGTCTATCTATCATCTATTATTATTATTATGTATTATATTTTGATAAATATGTAGATACCTATTTACGTACCTACTCGTATTTAATTTAAAGTTTTTAAATCAGCTGCAGTTCCAATTTAAAACCTCTACTTAGGGACTTAGAATTGTTAAAATTGATTGTCTTGAATCATAATAAAGAGCGATCAAATTAATTTGTAATCGAGTTATTCATGAATCTGAAATCGTATGTCGTTACTTGAACTCCACGCTCCAATAAACACACTTGAAACACAGGTCAGATCTTGACATATCAATCGCAGAAGACATACGGATTCAAATCCATGGATGACTCGATTACAAATTAATTTGAACGCTCGATATTTAACTACTAACATGTGTTCAATTGAAAAGTTCATCAAGTTGGCGTTGATCTTTATCGCTATTCTTGTCTAACACTTATTATGTTGTTATGTTGATCTAAACTAATTAGTAGGAGAAATTTTGGCACTAAGTGCAGGTAGGAATAGGTATGTTTAGCATACCTACTGATTGATATTGAGAAAAGGCAGTTGCAACAAAGTTGCATTTAATAAAAAAATAATATTAATTAAACTAAGTATGTACATTTTTACAAATTCAAAAAGTATCAGAAAAGTTTTTTTGTTAATTTATTTACTCGTTTAATAGGTATGTTAGACTTTTCCATCTTAATGATTAATGAAAAATGAAACCATTTAGGTACCTACATATAAAAAAAATGAAAATAAAGAATGACATTTTTCTTACAGAACTGGAATGGAATTTTATCTATATTTCACAACTTTCTCGCAAAATTTATTGAAGAATTGTAACCAGGTATATCTGCAATAAATTTAATAAAAACGAAGATAAGAACATAGAGTTGATAAAATTACATAGGTACTTTGAATAAAATATCGAAGATATGTACTTTATCTCGTGTTCAATCAACCTATCATATCATACCTACCTACTTACTTTAATTGTTGAATTATAAACTGCACTCGTCACAGATAGCAACATTGGAGATTAATAACGTAAAACCACAAGACACCATATTTGAACACCTTGTCGACAATATTTTCATGTGTGCAGCACCTTAATAAATTTTAAAAATTTTGGAAATTTTTTGAATTAAACTTTGTTTAGGCACCTATGTGTATTTTAGATAAAAAATGACATGATATCAATATATTTAACACTCGAATACATTTTATTTACAAGATGCACCATGCAAATTTCAGACAAGTTGTTACAGGTAAGTAGGCATGTTCAATAAAGTATTGAAACTAAAACTAGGTACCTTAATTGTTAAAAGCAATTGACACCTTCCTTAAACTACTACAGCGTGTGATCAACAATGACTGAGTCTGTTGGCAATGAAACAATTGAAAAGTACTGGTGTTTTTTCTCTCGTAATTCGCACTCACTGATTTTTTTTAACTTGAGGCGACATTATGTTATGCCGGTTATGTTTATGCTATTACAAAAATGAACCTTTGGTAAATTTCAAATTTGCCAAATTTCATTGTTACCAACAGACTCAGTCATTCTTGATCACACCGTATAATCTACTACCTAGAAGGTGCGTACCTACGTTTCATTTTTAATTTGAATCAAGGTCCAAATTTTAAAATCTTTAAATACAGTGAAGTCGGTACTGACCTGTCTCCTGTCTGTTCTGCTGGTCCTCTTTGTTGAGAATATTTAAATGTTATTGAGGGATCAAAGTAACCGCCGGTATTTAGGTGATATTTTCTAAGAAGACTGGAATTTTGTAAGGGGTTTAAAATCACAAGTACAGGTAGGTACTAAACAGGTAGGTACTTAAAAGGTATGGCTTGGTACTTTCATCATTTATTTTTTTCTTTTAATTTCTATCCCATATTATTGACTCATTTTTGCTTTACTGGTAAATGATGATAATGAAATTTGACCAAGGTCAATAACTTTTTGAATAAAATTTTATTAACTAATTTAAATAGATAGATACAATTAAACTTCTGTAAACAAAAAACTTTTGTGCCGTTTCTTTTATAGGTAACCTTTGACTTTCACTTGCCATTATTCACCCAATAACAGTGCATCAAGTTACTTTACGAACCACTTTGTGAAAATTAAAATTTGTAATAATAATTGTCTTCTCAAACTCGGTTGATACTTTTTCATTTGTATGTACATTTAAATTGTAGAATAACAATTAGCCCAGGAATTTTGCAGACTGTTAAGCAGACACATTTTCTTTTTTTAGTTTAATACATTTATTTAGTAATGTAGTTACGTTACGTACTTACATTTTGGCACTGTGGTAAATGTTTGAGAAGAATTTCGGCGAGTTTTTATTTTAATTGTTTGCACTTAACAAACTCAAGTGTACAAACGACAAACAAACAAAACATTTATGAGACAATAAATCTTGCACTTATAAATTATTAGTCAATATTATTGCTTGCCGCAGCATATAAACATTAGAAGTTTTCCATAACGATAAATAATAATTTCCAATATTTTTAAATTTAGACGACAATGAAAATGTTACTCGACCTTCAGACACATTACGACAATTTTAAATTGCTATCATTCGGGGATAAAAGAAAATTATAATGAAAGTGTTTTTCTGATTTTTGTTTTATTTATAGATACAATATAGTGTGTCTTAATTACTTTTTCACTACATTTATACCGGGTGTAGAATTGGTTTACGAGACAGGATTTTACATGTAAAAATAAAGAGTTTCAATTATTGGCTCCCCTATTAATTTTACGGCAAAATAGTTAAAATGAAAGTTGGAGAGAATTAAAATTACTGTCTAATTTCGGTCTTACTTTTTTTCTAACATCTTCTGGTACTGAAAGAAAGGCAAGAAAGGAGTTGACACAAAAACAGTAAAAAGTACTACTAAGCATGAAATTCTGTTTCTTTCTTTAAATGTTATAATGGAGGATCTTTTTTAAGCAACATTTGCTTCAGGTTTCCCAGACCGATCAATTCCTGCCATAGAAACAATTCGAAGAACTGGAGAGAAGTTTGAGCATTTAATGGAAGTTACCTTTTCATTCATCCTGTAGTCCTGTACGACTTCATTTGAACGGCAAATTAAAAGACAATTAAATAATAGAGAAACCATCCGACTAATACATAGTATTTTAAAAGTCAAATTTCATGGCTAGTGCTACTTTTTTGTATTTTTGTGTTAACTCCTTTCTTGCTTTTCTTTCAGTACCACAAGATGTTAGAAAAAAACAAAGAGTGGAATTAGACACTATTTTTAATTCTCTCTAACTTTTATTTGAACTATTTTGGCATAAAATTATTAGGGGAGCCAATAATTGAAACTCTTTATTTTTACATGTAAAATCCTATGTCTCGTAAACCAATTCTACACACGGTATATATACCTCTGCTCGGAATTCTGTTAGATACCTACGTTTAGTACCTACGATTCAATGGTTTTAATTTGCTGAAATTTGAATAATGCGTCGTTTCATTATTAGTTCGTTAACTCTTCTCCAGGTGTAGGATTTTTTTTTTGTATAAACCATTGGTCGTTTAAAAAATATTACGTGTCATCACTAATAACAAAAGAAGAGAATACCCATCGGAGATGTTTCTAGTTTATTAGAATTCTATCTTTCGTAATGCCCTAAGAAAAGGAATTAATAGTAAGCTGAGCTCTTTCTAAAACAACAGCTAAGAAGTAAAAGAAGCGGTAATACAGGGTTATTATAAATTATTGTAGTCCAAGTAGGCGTAAAAACTAATTGTAAAATTTATGGTTGCCCGTCCATATAAAAAACGTCAAAATTATGTGAATAAGTGAGTGCACACCGTTCACACACAGGAGTTAAATTGGGTGCAAAACAACTCAATATTTTTAGAATTGTTTGCAAAACAACTCAATATTTTTGAATTCAATCGTTAATTTAAAAAAAATAAATAAAACACCCATCACTCTTTCACCTAAAAAATGACAGTGACAGCGACAAAAATTGACAGTTCACATGAAAGCGGCAAAAATGCCATAATTAATAACCCTGTATAACGCTCTGTCAAAAGACTATTAATTAATTCGCGTTTACCACAACAAAGCAAGGGTGACACAATCCCCAAAAAAGTCTATGGCCACAATTTTTTGCAATTTCAAATACATTTTTATGATTGATTCTTAAGGATCTCTCCCATTAGGGACTACGCTTCCTTACTGCATTAGAATAAATGTTTGAAAACACCATTAAAGTAAAACAAGGTGTGAGCTGGCTTAAATGTTGTTTTTGAAATAAAATTCAGATCTATAAAAAGTCCACTTTACGGTTTTGAAAGATTTTAAGAGAAAGAAGAAAAAAAAAGACAAATTAAGTAGTAAAGAAATGTATTACGAATATATACTCGCACCAGTACCTACATAGAAATTATATTGTATAATACATACAAACTATTGGTTTTAAAACTTACAGCACACCTACCTCAATGTTTCAGATGTTGAAAAGTCATTAAGTTTATTAAGTTACGCAGCACTTTTGTGGAAATGTTGTTGTCCATACCCCTACCTCATTTTTTCTCGATCATACTCTACCTAACGCATTCTACCGAGTCTTTATTATAATCGTAAATAAAAAGAAATAGTTTTTTTTTCTATAATTAATTCAAAAAATTGATATTCACGCATAGTTATCTATGCGTGAAGTGAGTCATTTTCTTACATATAATGTTTTTTTACACTGTTGTAAGATTGAAACTATAGAAACCATACATAACACTGTGTGAAATGCAATTTCACACACATAAGCTTTTCTGTTTTTCACTTCACGCATTGTTTTCTATTAGTTACCTAGCGACATGGTCACTGCGTTGATTCAGATTTCCTTCAAAAATCAGAATCGCACATTTTGTTTGTTAAAAAATTTGAGTAAATGTCAATTTGGTTTCACTTTTGTGAACTAAAATTTAATACAATCTCAATCGTGCGCGCCTACTAAGTTTTAATATTTTGCCAAAATAAACGATAATATTATGGAGGTTGCTTTTTATTTATTTTTTATTATTAGAATGTTGCTTGTTTTATTAAATGATTGATTGTAAATTGAATAAAATAGTATATAAACCTCGGCGAAAGTACCATTTCTGTGTCGAAACACTAGTTCACGTCGAGGACAACACTCACTTCACGCACTTAATATAAAAATAACTTCATATTGTATAAAAATGCGTGTGTAAAATCCAAAAAATAGTAAAACACCGCCTAGTTTTAATTTTAAATAATTTATAATCTAGAATCCATGGTAAAATACCTACGTCAGTTTATACGCGATTTTATCATGTATTCAAACTATGAATAAACAGACATGATTCTGATATTTGGTGAGTGCCGTAAAAATACTGTCCAAGCTACACAACATGTTCTCTCAAAGATAGTAAAGATACCCAAATAGGTCTATTTCTAAAGTTTTTATCTAACGTTGATTTCTTCCAATATTTCTTCTTATAACTTTACATAGAGAACAAACTGTCATGTTGACTTTTAAAATGAAACTACTTTAATTCCTTATTTGTAAAACGTTAAACATGGTAGGTATCTAGCAATTTGAGCTTTTGATATTTTGTGTTGCATAACATTAGATTTTCGCGGGAACTCTACGGTGAATAACCCCGTACCTATACCTAAGTACATATAATATTACTTTATAGTACAGCGTGATCAACAATGACTGAGTCTGTTGGCAATGAAACAATTGAAAAGTACTGGTGTTTTTTGTCTCGTAATTCGCACTGGCTGAATTTTTTTAACTTGAGACGACATTAAAAACATTTTTGGTTATGCTGGTTATGTTTATGCTCTCATAAAAATGAACCTTTGATGGTAAATTTAAAATTTGCCAAATTTCATTGTTACCAACAGACACAGTCATTCTTGATCACACCGTATATTTATAAGTAGTATGTACCCTTTAGTTTTAAATTGAAATTAAAGTAAAATTTAACTGGACTTTTTGTCCAGTCCAGTCGTGCTCTGGAACCAGCGTTTTTTTTTCAGTCCATCTAAAAAAAATGAAAGTGTATACCTAATTTAACGTTATGTCGATAATTTTTTAAATGCATCGTTGCGACTTCGCTTAATTTAGGAAAATACAGGGTTATTAATGTTGTTATAAATGATTGTCCCATTGCAGTTGGTGTTGAAAACGACACAAATTTTAACTTTTGGCCAGCCTCGCAAAGTTAGACAAACTAGTCTCACTCATGTGGTGAGGCTTGCGGCACATTCAACTACGTCACCAACGCCAACTGCGATGGGACAATAATTTATAATAACCCTATAGATATACAGTTATTCTAAATGATTTTCTTCAAAGTAGGCGTAAACTGAATGTAAAATTTATGGTTGCCACTCCACATAAAAAAAAAAATCAAAATGATGTGAGTAAGTGAGTACACACCGTTCACACACGGGAGTTAAATTGGGTGCAAAACAACTCAATATTTCTGAATTCAATCGTTAATTTAACAAACAAAAAAAAATCTCATCACCGCACTTTTCACCTAACAAATGACAGTGACAGCGACAAAACTGACAGTTCACATGAAAGCGGCAAAAATGTAATAACATGGGCATGGCCTACTTCAACTACAATCGTTTAGAATAACCCCGTAGAACACTCGAGTTTACCCCACACAAATTATAATAAATTATGCTAAATAATAAAAATTAAATTTATTGCTTTGAGCACAAAAATTTCATTCCAACTACATAATTCGAGGTGTCAATATAGTCAGTGTCAAATTCTAAAAATGTAAATATGTATGTTGGTGTAAGAGTATTTGTGAATAATTTTCGATAAACTATTGAAAACTATAGATGTATTTAACTTGCATTTTTAAATCATAAGCTTCGTTAAGATATTTGTTATTGTCATTTTTCTTTATACGCTCTCCGACGTATCT
This sequence comes from Tenebrio molitor, assembly GCF_963966145.1. Taxonomy (NCBI): domain Eukaryota; kingdom Metazoa; phylum Arthropoda; class Insecta; order Coleoptera; family Tenebrionidae; genus Tenebrio; species Tenebrio molitor. The sequence continues at coordinate 21,270,320 of NC_091051.1, read as the reverse complement.
ACTGAAATTACTTTATAATTAATGAATAATGATTCAAACTTATAAACATCATTTATGGAGTTTTACGTAGATATCATTCATATTCTCTCTACATATCTTATTATAAAAGAATAAATATGCCTACGGAAAGTGAGTTATTTAACTTTAACAAGGTTTAGTACAAAGACACTGGATTAAAAACACAAAATATTAATTTTATTTTGCAATATTTATTTGACCATTCCTTAAAACAAATGGTATTGCGATAGCAAAGGGTCAACAGAAGTATCGCGCGTTCAAATAAAATCTTGGGCTGAGTAGGCGTTGGAAAAAGTAAACCGTTTACTCGAATGACATTTGTTTATGTTTAATCGGGACATAATTGAACATGTTTGTTTTCAGTAAAGGATGCTCTTAGATATTTGCTTCGAGAATAGAAATCGTTAAGTTATTCTCTTTTTAATGTAAAGAAAGAAAAAAAGAAAGATTTTAGGCTCTAAATTTTAGGTTACCTGTCAACATGCTCCAATTAATTTACGCTTTAAAAAAACACAAAAATTGACGGTTTCCAACGCCTTCCCAGCCCAAGATTTCATTTGAACGCGCGATATTTGTCACTGTAAAAAAGGAAGCCACATCGCTTCGAAGTCAAATTTACAAAGGTGACATTTTTGTTCCCTACTTAACGAATGATCAAAAAGAAAACAAATCAAGAGTGCTAGAGGGCGATTCAAACCAGAACAAGACAAGGGCGGGGCTTAAGATGCGCGCCGTTAAAGTGACCAGTGGCGTATGAAACTATTACTACTTGATTAAAATAATAAACATTACGAAATGAATGAGCAAAATTGATTTCAATTTTCAACAGGTTTTTTTTTTCATTTTACACAACACAAGTAGTACACAAGCACTTATGATAGACAACAATAAGCGTAAAAACGGGAAAAATTTTACTTTCTAACGCCGGCACTGTAATACACGTCCTTCCCTTCCGAATCAATGGACTGAGCCGACGTCTTTCTACGCAGACTACGTGATGTCCTGTTCTGGTTTGAATCGCCCTCTATCTCATCCTTTTTTTTTATCGAAAGGTTTGTTTTAGATTGACTTCCACGCATATGTAGATATACTTGCTATACACAGTCGTTTTATTGATTGCCTACCTATCTAAAATCTTCAACGGTAAAACCCATTTTATTACTTATTCTGGGATAACTGTAGCTTACAATTACAGTAAAAGTCTGTAAACTTTGCCGAAATCAAAGAGTTGTTTTGTAGGTTAGCAAAAGCACAACGTTGACATTTCTTTGACATTTCCGCAAAAAATCTGCTTACCAGTGGCTTCGCATTTGGTAATAAAGGTATAATCTTGTCAAAATAAATTACTCGCTATGATTTAGGGATATTCGTTACTAGGTTGCCATAAATTTGGTTAGGTTGGAGGCTCTGTGGTTTCTGGTGACAAACAAAAGATATCGTAACCGTAAGGTAGCGAATTCCTTGTAACAGTTTGGATATAGCTCTATTTCTCGCTAAGTGATGGATGTTTTTTCGTTTCACAATCAATTTTGGTTTCTGGCGGCATATTTATTGGAACTAATTTCTCAATTCATAGTAACCAACCTTAAGCATTCAAAATTACTTCTGAAAATTCTAGTTACACACAACATGAAAAACGTTATTTCCCTAAAAGTGCGAATTCTATGGAGTAATTTATTTTTGACACGAGAGTAGTAAATTACCCATTCTTACGAATGTAAAATACTGCGTACCGAGAGAAAAATTGTCGCCGAGGGCGCTTGCGACCGAGCCAGGACAATCTCGATGATGTTAAACGATTTCACGGCCAAGCTGTACACAACATTTTTTGTGCAACCGAAAATTTGTAATTTTTATAAAACGAATAAGCAAAATTTACTTCACCGTCAATAAATACATATAAATTCCGGTTACATGTCGCTATATGGAAATGACATAAATAAAACAATTCACTTTGTAAATATGTAATCGTAAAAATGTCGGGAGAGAATTGTAGTGAAAATGATGTTTCAGTTTCGTGTAGGTAGTCCTCCAGAATTAAAAAGTACGTATTATAAATTCTGCGGTTTTTAATTTCATACCCAAAAATCTAAACGCCAGTCTTACATAGATTTGATTTGTATCAAATATTAAAATGGCGTTTACTTTAACGGCCGCGCCGTCGTTAAAAGCAACGGTCGCGAAATTGGATTTCGCGCCCTGTTTTAGGTACGCGAAGTGCTCATTTCGCGTAGGGTTGCACAAAAAGTACTTTTCATTTCTTTAACGGCCGTCGTTAAAATCAACGGTCGCGAAATTCGATTTCGCGCCCTGTTTTAGGTACGCGAAGTATTCGTTTCGCGTACGGTTGCACAAAATGTCTTTTTCATTTCGTGATTGAGAACGCCAAATAAAAACCTTTTTGTTTACAACATTTTGAAAGCCATTATTACATTTTGTAATAACTTCGTATCACCATGGAGAACATTCTTTTATCAGGTGTTTTTTATTTGATTTACAACAACTTGTCTCACATACACCGTTAAATCTGATGAGATAAATATAATTGTGTCGGCTTGTTTCAAATAGTCGCTTGCTTAAATTTATCTGGCTGTAATTTTGATCCTTCTTAATACTCTCAGCATCAATCCTGCCATATAATCGTCACATTTAAATGTTAAGGTCATAACTTTTTAGTGTTTATCGCTTTTTCGTTTTCTTCTGTTTGTGTACAGTTGTGGGCTGATGAAATGATCCCACATTTTACTCATTATTATGTATTATGCAGTCGTATATTAACTAAAATATTGACTGAAATCATAAATTAGACTGACAATAATTATTAGTAAAGGACTACTGATAACGGTTTTATTGGAACTTCACACTGACACACCGCCCGCAATAAAATTTACCTTCATGTCAGAAACACAACGTCCTATATGTTTGTTTTTCTTTAGGAAGAAAGTGGTGCTGCGAACAATAAAACGGGGTGAACTAATACATTCCACATGATGATCTTGTTGGGAAAACATTTTACTCTAAAATGATTTTACGATCATCTGAAGGACAGGCTATCTCGTTTGACAAATTCACAGTGTTATTATAGAGTTATAACATTTGTCAGTCTATGAATCATATCGAAAGCGGTGGTTGAAATGTGTCCCAGAGGTTCGCTTAGAGTCGTGGAGCTTCTTGATTTATGAAGTCGCCAGTGTTCAAGCGCCTCTAGGGATTTCACATCATGCTGATGCGACGTGCTTTGCATTTTTATCTGACGTAAGAACAGAAATAAATTGTCACAATTAAACTGGAAATTAGTTGATTAATCATAACTAAGACAAAATTATTGTAAAAATTCTAAAAAAAAGACTGATTCAGATAACTTTCTGACCCTAACGAAATTTAAATGCAGCCAGTAATACGTTATTGGCAATTCTTTTTTGTATAATTCTAAAATATTTTTTGTTAATTCAAATGTACCTACTCCAATGACGAAGGGGTCGATATGATATTTATATGGGTTTCTTAAATAAAAAAAATATTGTCGATTACTGCCATTTTTATAATTGAGTCTCTACGTAGTTATTTATTGTTGTAACGTGTATAATTGATTAGAGATCGTTTTTAAATTTAATTAATTTCTACACCAAATTTGAAATACATACTTAGGTTTACTAAATCTTAATTTTAAAAAAAATGTTTTTGTCACATTTTAATTATCAGAACTATTTATTTATTATCAATCATCGTCGTTTCATATTTTCAAACGCATTTTCCAAAACCTAAACAGTTACAGCGTTTTTGGAAAATTAGGGAATGCAATTTGAAAATCTTCAACGCAAATTTGTATATATAGAATACTTCCATTCACCATTTTCCTGCCGTTCAGCGTTGTTAAAATAACTATCCGTAAGAAAAAAAGCTGTCAACAGTCACTGTTACCAATCTAATTTAAAAGTCATAGCCTACTCTAATAATAAATTTAAATGAGCGCTCGGTACTTACTTCAAGGCTTCTCAGAAGAAGGAGGGGATTGTCAAAATCTGCTTCTTGTTAAGAAAGTGTACGCAAAATATTCATTTATGAGAATGAGTTATTACTGTAGGGACACTTCCATTGGGTCCACTAAAATTTTATTGCGCTTAAAAGTTAAAAACCCCCCGATTGTATACACCATTGATACCATTGATACCATAATGACTCATAAAATTTTATTGGGTACAATGGAAGTGTTCCTACTATACGTGCTATTATTATTATCGGCGCAAATGAGTTCCTCCAAATGCAGGTATCAAGGTGGATGTCAGATCAGGTAGCGAAATGTAGAGGATTATCAGGGACGGGCTAATTTCATGAAAATGACATGGCAAAGCAGGTACACTTCAAAGTATTTATTCTTTCTCAAAACTTTTCTGTGCACCTCCAGCGTGTTTTTCCATCTTTCATCACACTAGCTTTAAAAAATTTTGCACCATTAATAACCAATAAAGGGTTTCCTTTTTCACTGTAAATAACTTTTTGAACATTCATTGTTCGCAGAGACAGAATGTTAACTTGTCACAAGAAAAATTGATACTAAGTGTTATACAGCGTGTCCCAGAATTGACGCCATACCCTTGTATGGCAGATACAGAATCGTTAAAGAAACTCATATTTGTAAAAAAAAAAATGTCCAGGCTTCAAGGGTTTACGAGTTAGAGACTATTAAAATTGACCAATGAGGAGACTATGTTTCAAATTGAACTTAAGGTCGTTGAAAGTGAGCCATGTAAAAAATCTAAATCCAAGTGTTAACGAAGTTTGAATGATTTTTTTTTGACAATACTGACGTTTCTAAATGTCATAGATAGGTGGTTATTTTAAAGAAATTCCATGATCACAAAAAAAAACTATAAAAACCTGTATTAGAAACCATCGCATTTAATAACAATTAATTTCACATAAGATGTTCAAACTGCCTTCCACCCACTTCAATACACAGAGTTGCTCGTCGCAGCAAGTTATTTTGAACATTTCGTAACATCTCAGATGTCAGAGTCGCAATAGACTCCTGCAGTCTGTTTTTCAATATTTCCAAAGTATCCACTGGCTCACGGTATATGTAGTCTTTATAAATTAATTCCACAGAAAAAAATTCACTCCTCGACTGATCCACCTATGCGGATACCATGTATTCAGTACTTGCTGCTTGAATTTTGGGGAGGGACACCGTCATGCTGAAACCATATTTGCCTCCTCAAGTTTAAATCGATGTCTTCTAATAATTCCGGAAGATTGTTTTCAAGAAAATCTGAATAATCTTCACCATTTAGTTAGACGTCGAGGAAGACGAAAAGGTCCTATCTAAAAATACAAACATTACAAATCTTAGATTAAAAGTGAAATCACTATAGTTATTTTATTAGTACTACCAAGCGATCATCAATTATTCCAGCCCACACATTAGTACTAAATTTTTCTTGAAAACCTCTAACTCCAATAATATTTGGATTTTCATCCGCCCAGAAGTGCCAGTTGTGACTGTTATACATCCCTTCTCTTGAAAATGAGCATTCCCGGTAAAAAGAATATTCCGAGCGAAGTTTGGATTCAGCTCATTTTGCTGTAACAGTCATCGGCAAAAACCTATTTTTCTAGGATAGTCTGCTTCTTGAAGCTGCTGAACTCTCGTACTTATAATGATATTGAGAAGGATGTAAATGCTGCTCTTAAATAATGCTATGTGTAGTGGATTTCGAAGAACCAACCATACGCGCAATTACACGAACACTTCTTCTTGGGTCATCATCCACAGCAGTTCAAGAACTGCTTCTTCCACTTCTACTTCGAGTGCCTGACGTGGAGCTCCAGCTACACCTTTTTTTACTGGCATTATACTACCCGTTTCTCTAATTCGACTGAGTAGTTTTAATATGACATGATTGTCGGGATGACGCCGATCTGGAAAACGAATGGCATACTCAGGAGCAGCAGCTGCTGCATTACGGTTACATTGGCCATAGAGGATGGCAATTTCAAAATATCCTTCATTAGAAAATGACATAACTGACAAAATTAAAAATTATGAAAAAACGTCATTGTCAAAATAATTCATTCAAAATCACCATTTTTTTCCATGGCACGGTTTGGAAATTGTTGTAGTCTTTTAGGAAAAATGCTTCGTCATTGGTGAACTTAAACAATTCCTAGCTCTCCAATCCTTGAAGCCTGAACAATTTTTTTGCAAATTTGGATTTCTTCAGTGATTACGATTCTGCTATTCATCGGTATGGCGCCAATTCTGGGACACGCTGTATACTTACCGTTAATTTTAAGTGGGGTGGGTAGGGGTACCTACCTTATTGAAAATATTGGAAAAAATTAAACATTTTACTAAATCTTAACTGGTGGCTAATGGCCAGTCCAGATGGACCGCCGCCGCCGGTCTCTAATCCAATTACAGGTACTTGGAGGAATTCGTTTGCCGATAAGGATCAAAAAGATAGAGCCCTGCAAAAATTTGACCGCGTGGAGGAACTCGTTTGCGACCATTATTATTACTACATCTATAACGTGTTTCACCTAAGAGTACGAGCCTGACGAAGTCTAAAAGCAACACAAAATACGAGTATATTTCACAATGGGAACTAGATTCATTAAAAATTATAAATTGTTGTTTTGGGCACCCCTAACTGACACAATCACTGGAGAGCTTTTCCACAAATGTGATTTATTACACCTAGTTACTCATGGAAATCGAATATTGGGTTGCATTTTGAAATCGTCCGGCTCGAACTCTTACGTGAAACACGTTGTATATTATACAGATATCTTAAACGTGCCTCTTTACGCAATAGCTATTTGTGTATTAAGAGCGCAAAGTGATACATACATTGTCGATTGAGAGATTGTTGCCGCGCGACTACTACATATTATTTTATTTGGACCAAATCAATGTAATACCTTCTTCAAATTAGAAACTAATTACATATTCACAATATTGACATTAAAAGTACAATAATTACAGTTTTTGAAAAGTAATCCATGCTCTGGAAGTGTGCATTCTGGTTCTTTTGCTGCACTTACAATTTCGGGAGGTGTACACGAAAACGTTTCCTCAACAGTTTCCCTTCCTTCTACAGGCTTTTGAGCAATGTTTTTTGTAAGAACACAAAGAACACCGACACAAACTGACACAACAATTCTTTCTGTTTATTCGTTGTCACTAGTTACAATAATCACTGGACATCGCGTGAGCGACAAAGTAACAGTCCTCGGAAAACGTCAACTTTGCGTTGTCAAATGCAAGCGCAAAGACCTACTTTCTACATCGATTGTAGGAAAAAAATTAAATGTGATTCCTATCTTCAGTTTTTTGATACATTTTTCTATAGTAGTCATGAAAAGTGAAAAATCATGTATTCAATTACTATGCGTAGGTGGAGGGAGGGTTGCTGAGACTTTGCACCTTTTCAACCTGGGTTCAAACTCCTAAGGATGTTCTAGGTTTGAGATTTCTTGACCATCGTTCGTGGTCAACGTCTCGTGTCCTGAGGGAAAGAGAAATGCGTATAGAAACCAGAAGCTTATGAAGTTCGGAAGAGAAATCCATGTAGATGATGACCAAAAGAGTAATGAGATGGTGTTTTCATTTATATTTGGACATCTGCGGAATTGGTGGGGTGGAAATTTTAAATGGCAATTTTATGTGAATGGGGGCTCGATACTCCACTGTGTGTTAGAAGGGTCTTTAGGACGCATCCTTTAATGGATAGAAGATTGTTGGGGCCTTCTTCAAGGTTTTCTCGACATCGAAATTCACGATAGAACATGACTTCGGTGTAGCGAATGAAAGAATTTTTCACAATGGATGAGGTGGAGACTTAAATGATGGAATTGGCGGCGGGAGTTTATTAATAGCATCAGGTGCCCCTTTTTGTGAACGTCGGACTTTGTATTGTCGTGATTCGGTGATCACTTGCAAGATGAAGACCAAGGGTGATAGGGCGGAGAATTGGATGACTCCTGCGTAGAGATGGAAGGGGAGTGATTGTAATTTATGGACATTGACCTGATACAATACGTGCAGTTTGACAAGAAGTAAAATCAATCATGCGGTCAAATTTGGGGTTCAGTTGTAGCAGTTGCAGCTTCATGAGGCCATCATGCGAAACTTGGTTGAAGTTGAAGGCTCGCTTGATATTTAGGAAGACAGCAAGTGTGCACTCCCTAAGGTGCGTTGTCAGCGGAGAGTTCTAACATATGGTTCTTTCTTGTTTTTGTGGAAGATATGGACCTTTTTGTTACACTAAATGTGGCAACATTTAAAAACATTCCATTTATCCCTATATAATCGGCAAATAATTATGTATTTTCTTTTTTTTGTATTCATGGAAATAAGAAAGAACAATCAAAACCATGTTGCCATATCTTATTTGAGGTAATACCAACATAAAATCACTTGTTGGAAATGCTGGAAATAATAATGAGCTGATCACAATCATTCAGAATTATTATACCACTGGCTAGTAAAGAACAGATAGTCAAGACCTTTTTTAATATTTAAAATAAATGAGATCAAAGCTATACCTTTTGAGTCCCCATATCGCCCAATTTAAAAGATATAAAATGTATTTATTATTTTTCTCCTAATTTTCTAACATGAATTGACATTCCACCATTGAGTTCTTCCACGGATTTTGGAACACCTGTATATACCGGGTGACTTTTAATGATTGAGACAAATTTAATGGGTTGGCAGTGTTGGCAATGTCGAATAATAGGTACATCTGATCATTTGTCAAAGAGTTGTCTGTTGATTCGTTTTCTAGATTAACATTCTCGTTTCACTCGCGTTTTACATTATGCCACTTATGCCAAAAAAAAGCCCAATTTACACACGAACTCTTTAAATAAACTACTATTAATTCGGTTCTCTTCAGTTCGAATGAATGTGTGGAAACCCATTATCTAAAAACTTGTAATTTGTTCCTTCCGAATTTCGTTCGGTTGGGCTAGGTGACCTATAAGCTTTAGGCCATTTGAAAGTATGAAAAGACGTATGCGATTATGTTTAGAAAATAATAGGGAACATTTCCAATCTTTTTTAAGTTGTTTTTGTCGATGTTATCTTCCCTGCAGTTTCGTAAACGTTTATTGCTTTGACTTTTCTTTGGTATTATGACTTTTTACTGTAGTAATACCCACAAAAAAAAGTTCATAGGCCACTGCGGTCGGGTTCTTTATTGATCTCACTGTACAGTTGGGAGCAGTAATTTTTGGTCGTCAAAAATCATTGTTTGACACAATGAAAAGTATTCTACTTTGAAACGGCCATAATATATAACATTATTTATACTGGGTGGCCCAAAACAGCTTAGCAGTACGTTGTTTTTGTAGAAGATATGGACCTATTCGTTACACTAAATGTGGCAACATTTAAAAACATTCTATGTATTCCAATAGTCTGCAAATATTTCATTTTTGTTGTATCCATGGAAATGAGAGAGAAAAATGAAAGTCATGTTGCCGTACATTATTTGAGGTAAAACGGACATAAAACTACTACTTGTAAATGCTGGAAATAATGAAGAAAATAATTGCAAACCTGATCACAATCGTTCAGAATTATTATACCACTGGGTAGTAGAAGACAAATACTTAGTCAAAATCTTTTTTAATATTTAAAATAAATGAGATCAAAGCTGCACTTTTTGAGTCTTCAAATCTAAGAGGTATAAAATTTTTAAATTATTTTTCTGGTTATTTTCTAACATGAGTTGGCATTGCCCTATTGAGTTGTGCCGCGAATTTTGGGGCACCCAGTATGACATGAATTGTTATAATGTTCTTTTTGCCAAATTTTATTAAGTAATGAAATTACCTTTACTTTATTAAAATATGATATTGAAGCTATGATTTTGAACAATCTAAAAAAAATTCTGGACCCTTAATTTATTAGGATCGACATTTTATTGAAATTGAACATGATTAAATAGGGAAAAAATTTAATTTGCGCCGATACCACGAAATTTTAAACAGACGAATCAACCGGCAACGTTGTGTACTTAGATTTGATTAGTCTAGCATCTTACTCGTAGTAATATTAAAAATGCCATTAGTACAATTGGTCGCAAAAAAAAACTGTCAGAATAAAATTGACACATTTTTACAATTTTTTCATACTATGAAACCTTCTTCCGAGAGATGGGTTACAACTACCAGTTGAAAGGGCATGTGTTTTTATGTTGAAAATGATATTTACTATTTGCGAGAATTAGAAGACGACACGGGCAAGGTAGGTATCTCGGGTCAATTCAGATTGGTTTAAATTGATGTCGGGTAAGTTACTAGTCCGGGTCTTCGACTCGACTCCATCCCAATTTTTTACTGTTGTCAAAATTATTTTAATCCATCAGTGTCATACGGGTGGACTAAATCCCAGCTGCGGAGGCAGGGTTCAAAAGCAAAACATCAACATGATCGTGGTTTAGACAACCTTCAGAAGCAAGTAAGACGATTCTATATTTATCAAAAACTGCAGATGCCATATTTTTGACAAGAATAATTTGAAATTGTCATCTATATTGACATTAATACTTTATTTACATTTGAAGTGTCAAAAAGTGACGACCAAAGCATTTTGGCCGCGATAGTAAACTCCATCCATTTTCAATATACATTACTGTTAGGGAATTTTCTTTTTTTGTATTGCAATGAAAGTGTTTTATTTTTTCTAATATTGAACAGTCAAAGCGGGCATTTTGAATTTGTCAAAAAATTTGTCACTGTCAGATTATAATTATTGAAAAAAATACGATTAAGTAGCTGATATCGCTACTTAATCGTAATCGGAGGCCACAGGCAGTGTTATAAAGAGAAAATGCCTCACTTTAGAGATAAAACAAAGTGTTCACCGATGTTTTAAAAACATTTGGGAAGTAAATGGTCCAAATTTGGGGAGGATGCCAGTTTACCGAATGGTTGGGGAAATTTTTGCCGTAAGTTGATAAAACCACTTTTAATTTAAATTGATTTATTTAAAATGTTAGCTTCAATCTGCTACAGATATCTGAAGGAAAAGTACTACGGAGTAATTTCTGGATCGGGGGCACAGGCACAGAATGGAAACGACGCACGATGGAACAGTGAAGAAATATTTGCGCCGTTGCGTTGTGCGCTTTTTTTAATGACAAGATCGCCGGCCTTCAGGCTTGACTTGAGAGGGTTTGCTCCTGAGCACTATTCGTTTTGAATGTATCACGCTTCCGCTCTGTGTCCTGCTCTGAAATCTTTTCGTTAAAATTTGTTTATGTTTATTAAGGTACAGTGGCGAGCACGGAATTTCGCACACATTGGACATTTCACTGGCATAATTTTATTAAAATGAGATACTGGCGGCAGTTTCGTCACAGTTTAGGTGAAACATCAGTCATGATCACATATATCATGATTGATTATAATGACAATAAAGCTTAGACTAGATAGTTTTTTTTAATGACATACAAATTGGTGTGCGAAATTCCGTGCTCCCCACTGTACACCTACTTGCTGTTTTCAATGCCGGTATTTAATATTAACCTGTAGATACCATATTTTAAGTAAAATATTCAAAACTATATTTAGTTTACTTTGCTTGATTGCTGGACTCGATTAGAGATTTGTCAAAAATGACAATAATCGTACATTATAACCTCTTCAAAATACACATAACCTGAATTATTATCTGTGACATTGCACTTACAGTAGAAAAAAGTTGTATCCTATTACACCACAAAAGTTACTAAAACCACTAGATTTAGTAGTGTATATTGAAAATGGATGGAGTTTACCTAAAACGTTTTTGCAGACTCATCTGCTCATCAGCAACGATTCGTCCGCAAATAGTTATTTGTATCACAAGGCCGACAAATTATTTAAAGCAAAATATAATAATTTTTGTTAAAAAATTACCGAATGGGCAATTTATTTTTCTTTCATTGGTAACATAAAGGATCCAAGAAGCGACAGTCACGACCAAAGTCAATCAATTCCTAAAATTTTCAAAACCGTCGTCGTCCTCTGTTATTACTAAGACGTCGCTTGGTATCCCCTCGGCCTCTACTGCTATACACAATGTATAGCTTGCGCTAAAGGATACAAATTTGCCCGACATCAATATTTTACACTTAAAAAATTGTACAAAAATTCCACATGACATTGACATTTTGTGCTGCCAACCTAAAACTTTCATTAGGTAAAAATTCCTGTTTCGATTTTCTTGCCTAGGCAGGGAAATGCTAGTTTCCAGACGATTTAGAATTTAGATGAATGAAACATCAGTATTTCTAGACGGAGGCCGAAAAAGCAATGTTTTAGGTACTTGTAAAACTGACAACAAAGCACTAGACATTGACGCTAATAATTATAACCTCAAACGTAGAAAAACATAACCTAATTCAACAGCCAGCTTTACTACCAAATTAATTGCAAAATTTCCATGGCCTCCCATTATGTCAAAACAACGTGAATGCATTTTATACATACTTACTACTTATTTAAAGCCATACTTTATTCTCATTATAATTACCGTCTTGGTTATGATTGGTATTTTTTGGATATCGGAGCTTTAAACAGTTTACCTAAATTGATTGGCAGAATGACAACATGCATGTCAAAATGACAATGAATCGAAAGTGGGTTTACGGTTCTTAAGGTTTATTTACACTTTACATTAATGTCAAGATAGTGACGGCTAAAATTTTTTGGCCGCCATAGTACATGATTTCGTACAGTTCAAAAAAGTGTTGTACGGCTTTGTTGCGTGTATGCTTCCTAGCAATACCTAATAATGCTTACTGAACACAAAAATAGAAAAAGCAAGTTCCAAACAAAGAGTAAGACACAACCATAGTGATGTTCTGATATTGTTTAAATCCGATACACACAATCCTAAAGTAGCTGTACATACAACACTTTAATGAACACGACTGTACCCTATTCACATATCAAATATCCATCACCTGTTGACTTGACTTACGGTGGTTAAACAATACATACCTTTATAATCTTATAACGAATGCCACGAAAAGAAAGATTAATTCGGTGTGTAGATGAATTAAAAAATGTGACTCAACTTTTCATTTTTTGGTGGATCGTTTATACATGAACAGGATGTAAAGGGTGTTCATTTATTATTCTGGTAGCATCACCTATGGAAATCTTTTGTTTTGAAAAACGGATGTCGCAGCGTTAAAATAAAATACGACATAACCTCACTAAAAAATAACAGCATGACACGAATTATGATAAAAAAAAGTAACACAATGAGGTGCTGGAAATGTCTACCTTCTTCTTTTCGTAACAATCTGTGGCACGTTCCTGCTCTCCTACATAAGGTTCAGTCTGTTACGTTGTGATAACTGATGCACTGAAGTGTGGGGAGCATTTTGCATTATTTCTCTTGCAGTTTCAATAACTGCACTAACTGCAGCAGTGCGTTTTAGCGGCTGACCTGTCATTTTTCTTCGGTAAACGCCTCCAGTTTCACGAAACAACTTTACACACGAGCTCAGGTTATCTTCGAAGGTTTTCCGTCAACAATAACATTGGGAAATTCGGCGATAAACTCTTCTAAGCAGTTTTGTACGGAGTAGATCCATGAATCATTCACTTTCAAACCATTGCGATTGCGAAAATAACTTTCAATCAAAACGTTTTCTGCTCTAACGTGAACGCCAGGAAACAAAACTTGTCTGAACGCAAATTGACAGTTCTACTCTAATTTTACTAACGGGAAGTTCAAACGACGACATGCCTTAACAGAAACAAAATATTTCCATAGGTAATGCTTCCAGAATATTAAATGAACACCCGATATATACAGAAAAATCAATAAAGAACTTGATCACAGCAGCCAATGAACATTTTGTAGCATGTTCTTGATTGAAAATTATTTGGCAAGTTGTCAGTTCGACGCTATCGCTTACAGCTGTGGTGCAAATGACTGACCTGTTACTATGACAACTCATATGAAAGTTAATGCCAAATGTGTGCGATTTGCACCACTAATATTCAATCCAACGTGAACAGGTATTAAAGGTTGAACACAAACCAATCCTTTTCGTATAATATTTGGTAATTGTTCACTTTAACTACTTCTGGAATTTTCGCGTTTTTTCTGGCTAGACAGCCTCAGGACGTCCGCCTACATCGTTTCCCACCAGTCAAACCTTGTGCAAATGAAAATTTTCCTTACCCTTTAGTTATGCTAAGACTTGGCGCGACCTTGACGCGACCTTGAAACACAACAAGAGAGAAAAAAAAGGCATTTGCACAAGGTTTGAATGGTGGGACACGATCTAGGAGGACGCCCTGAGGCTGTCTAGCCAGAAAAAACGCGAAAATTCCAGAAGTAGTTAAAGTGAACAATTACCTAATATTTTTGAAATGGGGTGAAATCAGAAAATGGAGATTGGTTTTATTCTGTACGAGGGTCGGAAGTGACTGACCAACTGAGTGGCATCACTTCTATACATAGACACTAGACAGTATCCTAGACAGCGGGTTGACCACACGATCGTAGTTATTATAGCGACTCTGTGACTGTGTGGTAGTGTGAGGACTGTGAGGTTGCGCCGTGGGTTGCGCCTAGTTGTCATGTTCACACCGCCGCGCCGTGGCTCCGCGTCGACGTTACAATGACATCGTGGGGTGAGTGTCAAAACATCAATCCAACATGCTGCAACTAACTTATTTCCATTATTTAGTTTTACATTACAGTTTTTATGGCAAATCGTCTGCAAAATGCCTATACTTTCTCGCGTTGACCGAGGGCGATATCCACAGTGTGCGATGTTAGCTTACAGTTCCCGGGGCGATATATCTGGTGTGTCAAAAAGGTCGGATAAACTTTTATCCACGCGCTACTGGCTTCATGTAGAACTCGGAAAAAATATTTAAAAAATTTTATGCCAAAAAATAACATGACATTAATTTTTATGGTACAATTTTTTTTAATTGCTTTTAGTCCTCTACCTTGTCCCACAACCTCGTAGGTAAAATTTCAACACATTTTAAAAATACACCTTGTATATCATATTTTATAAAATGTACACCAATGCGGTTTCCTTGTTTTAAAGCATATTTCCTAGAGGTTACTTTGCATTGGGGTACATTTTGTAAAATATGATATTCAAGATGTATTTTTAAAATGTGCCAAAATTCTACGTACGAGGTTGTGGGACAACGTAGAAGATTCAAAAAACAATTTAGAAAAATTGTACCTCAAAAATTAAATTTCATTTTATTTTTTGACATAAAATTTTTTGAACATTTTTTCGGAGTTCTACATGAAGCCAGTAGCTCGTGGTTAAAAGTTTATCCGACCTTTTTGACATACCCGATGTACTTTAGAAAATAAAAGTTGATGGCAAAACGAGAATGTACACGGAATGCTAAAGAAGCAGCAAGGGTTTATGTCCAATGTTTTCCTAACAGGAATCATCCCGATCACAAAACGATCCTCAGTACGTGTTATCGCACGAACAGTCGAAACAGGTCAAATTTTACCAAACAGAAAGGAGGTGGTGCTCCCAGGACTGTACGCACTGTTTAGAAAGAAGAGGCTATTTTAGATTTTGGGGCCACGTTAAAAATATTATCAGGAGCCCTATTGCTTTAGATTTAGAAGAACAACTCAGGGGTCGCGTTCGGGAAGCTTTTGCAATAATTACTCCTGAAATGATTACGAATTCTAAACTGAGTCTTTTGCCCGCGGATACAGTTATGCTTGCAAATGAATGGTGACCACTTTGAGCACTTGCTCTGATTGTATTTATTTTTCGTTTCATTTCCCTTTTGACTTATGTTCTACCTTTTCTCCTGTTTTTTACGATAAGCTCACGTGCATTAGAATAAACAAGGTACTTTTCAGATCCGCCATTTATTGTTTTATTTAAAAAAAAATAAAAACAGACTCACATGATCGATGGCAAGTGTGACATTTTGAATCACATCTGTCCAGGTATGTCATTCTGACAGTGTGATAATAGGTATACGCTTAGCAATCGATTCTATTCACACCTGGAGTTCTTTTTCTGGAATTGGAGGATCTTAGACGTCTCACATTTATGTTATGCATTCGTGGGATGCATTCTTGAGATCTAGATTGTCGTCGACATTGGTCAGTTTTCTCTGAGGTGCGAGTACTGGGACACTCTGTATAAAGTATAATAATTAGGGTCAGAACAAGTTCGAAAACAAGATGATTTTATTTTTATCATAAGTAATGTTAACTCTGAAAATATCCTAACTTTACATCGTAAGTAGGTACAGCAGTTTTGCCGGTAAAGTATCCTAACTAAATAGCTGCACTTAGAATACTCTTACATTACCTACTTATGATTTTGTTTCATTTTAAGTAATATTTTATATAATATTTTTTAATAATTTTCAAATTAAAGTCGAATTACTTTTTCTATTCCAATTGTATAATAACTGTTTTTCATTAGTTAACAGAGTTCATCAGCAATAGCCCGTTTAATAATACATACATAATTTTGATGTAATGGTACCAAGTATACAAAGTAATAATTGTAAAACGTCAGTTTCAGTTTGTCTAATATTGAAACTTATTTATCAATTTCTCTTCATTGTCTTAGACTTAGAAAAAGTATACATAGTATTCTACTCGCGGATAATGGCTATTACTCGTTCAGATGAATTACGCCACTCGCCTTCGGCTCGTGACACAAAATCATCTTCACAATTGCCTAATAGCCATCATTATCCGCTCATTGAATAATATACCTACCTACTATTTTCTTTTTTAATTATAATTATTTTAAGATGAAAAAATAATTTCATTTATATTTTCTTTTTATTTCTCATTTGTTGAATTGCTAAGATTTTTTCTTGTAGTTTACTGAATAAAAAAATCATTTTTCGTTGTTTTTTTTTTGTTTTTCAAATAAAAAATTAGAGTCATCATCAAAAATGAAGCCCTAAAATTATGGGGAGTGCGCACTTACGATAAATTTAAAAATTCAAACGTTCGTTTGCAATCAACAAACTAGTGTACCTAGGTATAACCAAAATGGCAAATTAAGTTAAAAAAAAAAACAAAATCCTATCTTTATAATTTTAGTTTATAAGCAGCATTTATTTCGTGTGTCAAATGACCAAACGTCATCAAAATAATAAGCACCTGAACCTTCATTTGATTTTAAAATCGAAAACAGTTCAGATTACCTAATAATCCTTTCTCAAACGAATACAATTTGTCAATAAACGCTAAACAGTAAAGAAAAGCAAAAATGTAACTGTCTTTGAAGCTGCACTAGTATTGCAGTTATTGTGAATGTTGATGGTAATAATGGCATGCCAGTGTTGTTACATATTCGATCAAAATAATTTCCGCAGTTTTGTTAAATAAATGATGCAAAGAAGAAATAGTAAATCACGAGTACGAGTTCAATGAGAGACATTCCAGCAGTCGCTGTATTGGAGTAATCGTGCCACAGTACCACAGTAGACAATCTTTTTAAATTAGTTCCGCAAGAGCAAAAAAAAATGCCATCAAGGATAGCTATGAAAAAGAAAGTGTCGTGTCTTTGATTAAGAAATTCGTCATGCATTTGTGGAATCCTGAAATGGGTTATAAATAGGTAAATAAACAATAATTTTATAGGTATTATTGCACTTTTTCCCTGCAACTTACAAACGCATTATGGACTGTGTCATAGCTATCCTTGAAGGCATTTTTTTTGCTTTTACAGTATAATATACAGTGTGGAAATTAAATAACGCATAAATTCAGTAATTCCGTTATATTAATTTTTTGGACAAAATCTCGAAGCAATATAGCGATTTTAACTTCAGCAAATATTTTCAGGTATCATTTATTTTTCAGGTTATGACCTTTTTTTATATAACAACCTATATTTTTATTAAAACAAAAAACATTAGTTACGGCTGTCAGAATTACAAAATTTGTAAATGTCACAATAAAGTAAGTGTTATTATTTTGCTTTTTCAGAAACACAGAGAATTGAAGTGGTAATGATGATTGGTTATGGCGACAGAGCTAAGACACATCAAGAAGTGTGACAACTTTTTAATCAACAATAGTAGGATTAGTAGCAAATTTCGGGAACATGGTGTTGTAAAGGATAGGGTCTATTTTCCCGTCGTTGATTGGTCATAATGTGAGAAAAGTTTACACCAAAGCAATGTTCGAGTTTTGATAACTACTGTCAAATTTTGATATTTGATCGATTTTTTGGTTATTAGTGTCGAGTTTTTGTAAGTTCCTTTATAATTTTTTTTTGTTAATTTTGCTTGGAATGTATTTTTTCATTTTTAGAAATCAGAAAGAATAGAGTTTCGGATAAGATTGCCGTCATTTCTGGCCGGTTGCACTGCATTTTCGTTAATCATTTATTAACTAACTCGAGATTTAAACTCAATGGTGTATTAATAGTTATTTAATAAACTAGTTTGTTAATGAGGGCGATTAATAATAGAAACTGTTTAAAGCACGAACGAGTGTAGCGAGTGAGTGCTTTTAATAGTTGAGATTATTAATCGCCCATTAACAAACGAGTTGATTACAAAATTTTTTCGTTGACCGCCAACTTTCTTTTTATGACAAAATTTCAAATTAAAGCCAAATCAAAACCAATTTCATCTTTTGTGATAAAAATTAGACCTTATAAAATACCTTCATCCTTTTTTTTGTCCTCGGGGTAGGCCATTTTAAAATTTTTCAACACTTTCTATTCATTTTTCTACAAAGAGTGGCTGAAGACGTCAACTCCGTTCACATTCAATTTCACGTAAAAATCACGGTTGCTAAGAAAACCTAGTTACCTTTGAAAAATATGACATGCAAATTATAACCAAAAAGGTCGACTTTTGAAAAAGTGAATTCGTAATTGTGCAGTTATGGAGCAATAAAATATAGAAAACCCTGCTGCACTACCTGCTGCAGTGTTGGTAAGTGCAAACCTTACGGTGCAAACAATGCATGTTCGAGGTTGTTTATACATCAAAACGTCAAAATCGCAAAAATCGTTGATTAATGAAAAATAGTGTATTAATGAGGTCCATTAATACACTATATTTTAGACAAAATAATTCATTAATATTGAAATTAACAAGAGGTCAACGGAAATAGTATATTGTATATCAAGAGTTGAAATCGAATTTTCAACACGTGGTATACACGATATTTTTCCGACGACCACAAAAAAAAAAACGCTAATATTCGGCATCCCTTTAAACTTCAAATATTATTCGACAGAGCTGCGGACAAACTCGACGGGGTAAGAATTGATTCCAAAGAGTGATGTCAATGTGACAATAGTTAATCTGACAATTTGTGACAACGCGAAAGTTTGATACACAATGAAAAAGTTTTGGATGTCGCAGCTTTTAGGCTAGGGCCACACTACAAACTAAATAATTGGCCGATAATTTAGTCCGATTGGGTAGCTTCCGCGCACACCAGGCAAACCAAGGCAAACTAAATTGTTTGGTTGGCTGTTGGTGCGCAGACAGTCGACTATTAATCGGTCGACTGCTTATGCACCGTTGATAAAATCTACACGATATTAATTAAATATGAGATTTGACATATTTTTTTTTATAGGTTGCAAATAACCTTTGGTTCAATATAACAAGTGTTCAATTGAAATGTTCATCAAGTTGACTTTGACTTTATTTTTTAAAAGACAACAACATCGTAAATTAAGTCGGTTAGACAAAGATAGCGACAAAGATCAAAGCCAATTTGATGAACTTTTCAATTGAACACGTTTTATTTTATTACTTTCATAATCATAAATTAAAAATCAAAATTTTTGCACTGCAGAGAGCCATTGGACGCATAATAATTATGTGTGGATCACCGACTGGATAGTCGGTGAATGTGCGCGCCCGCATAGTACACCATGCTCTATCAATAGTTGGCCAACTTTCTTGTTGAAAGGGAATCGGGAAGTTCTTGCAACTATTTTTCGATCAATCTGTCGGCCGACTACAATCGCTTTAGTGTGCGCACTCACATAAGTCCTCATACTTATTAAGAACCAACTAAATTGTCGGCCGATGAAAAGTCTGTAGTGTGGCCCTAGCCTAAATGTCCACCGATGGTACAGTGGCGGCTATTAATTTGGAAACACCAAGATTTTTCTATTGTAAATTGTTTGTCACTTTGACAATGTTATTGACATATCAATTTCGGCTGCGACAGTCTGTTGAATGCGCTCAATGATGACATGAGTGGCATGAGTTCATGACATAACGCTTACAGTATCAAATATTAGAAAAACCAGTAAACTAGATTAGGCCAGTGTTTCCAAATTAATGGCCGCCAGTGTACATAAGAACATAAGTACAAGAGTATCATAGCGAATCAAAAAACAGACGTGTTTAGTTTGGAGGGAAAAAGTAAGTGTTGGCCGAAAATTGCCAAGGATTTTAATACTCAAAACCTGGGAAGCCGCTACACAGATTTTTTTTTAAAAGTGTGTCCAACAAACAAGAAAAACGGATGCTAAAGAAAAAAAGGAAACACACAAGACTGGTAAAGGATCCAAAAAGAACAATAAGGGGAATTGATTTTGAGCATCATTAACAAACTGTACAAGGACTTACAAATAAGTTTGATTGTGATGCTACATTGGAACCAGTGGAATTAGAAATAAATAAAATTAAAGTAAAATATGTTTTTGTTAAGCAATTGCGAAATATCTTACAACAACTTACGTATCAGCAGGAAATTCTATTTCCTCTTCAATTAAAATCAAAAAATGTAAAACATTTGCTTTTGTGAGATTGAACCTCGAATAAAATCTAAATTTATCCAGTTCATGAAAACGGTCAGACCTTGTGACCTGAAATCGTGGAAAACCAAAATCTATGATCTCCAAGAAATCATCAAAATCTTCCATGTTGATTTTAAATTTGAAGTCACATTGACATTAGTGCCATTACATAATAGCTATTTAAGGATTAATTCGCCGATTTTGGCTACTTTACTAAACAAAGATTAAAGGTTATTTAAAGTGCGGTGCAAACAAACTTGTCAAATTAAATAATACTTAACGTCAATCACTGGATTAAAAGTGCAGTGCAACCGGCCATTATGCTTCTGGTGCTCAATTGTAGCTATCCATTTGAGCTAAACCTTGCTTTTCACATATCCCCATAAAAAAGCACTGATTTGAAAAATGTACATTTTCGACGTTCTTTTCATTTGTTAAGTACTTTAGTTTGTTGATACCAAAATTACTTTGCTAATATTGGAATGTCGGAATTCAGTCATGAGTATCCCTCTACGGTCATGAGCGTATGATTTTCTTATTATTAGGCATTCACGATCTTTTTGGGACCGAGTTGGCTATGACCATTTAGTGTTTTTGTTGGCAGTAGGTACTTCGGCGATAACTAAATTCCCTAAAGTAAATTGGCACTTTTTGTGTCAGGTTGGATTACTTTCAGTTTAAGGTTTATTTTCTGAATAGGTACTGTCGCGAGCAATCAATTTTGGTCGTCAATGTCATTTCAAAATTTGGTTAGATTGTCACAGATTTAAAAAATTTCCCTGCCTAATTATGGCCATGTCAACAAAGTGTGAAAAAAATGAGAAAAAAAATGACAATTCATGTCATACAACATGATGATAGGTTGATAGGTTATGATATTTACGACTGTTTTACAATGGAGCATTTTCGATTGCGTCAAAAAATGACCTTGACGACCAAAATTTATTGCTCGCGACTGTACATTGTTGCCGGATCTTTTAAATCTGGTCTGTCCTTTTTAAATTGGAAGTAGCATCGTTTAATGGAGATTTTTTGTCGTAACAAAATTATTTTGGCAATTTTGACTTTTCCTTTGACGGAAATTAAAATTACATATTTTTGCACACTTAATAAAATTTTTACTTTCTTACGAATATTAAAATAATAAATTTGGCAATGCGGTGGCAACAAAATGTCGAACAGACACTGACAGAAAAAAAAAAGTTGCATCCGTTACATCACTGAATCAGTTAGTCCAACATGAAAAGAAAAATCATAGCCAACTCGGTCTCAAAATCAAAAAGATCGTGAATGCCTAAAATAATTTTGTGGAAATTTCAATGTAAAATTGGAATTTCGCTGCCATCCTGTTTTTACTTGTAAAAATGGACATTTCAGGACATCAGACAAAATCTCATGCATTAGTCCTAGATACTATGGCGGACAATAAATTTAGGCCGGCAAATTTCTGATATTTCAAAAAAGTCAATGCAAGCGACCATTTATTGGCATTATGACTGATGTGTCAGTTTGTCAAACTGAAGGTTTTCAAGCTGTTTGGCGATTCCTTCGCCCTTTTCGTAACTTACAGATCATGACGCACTAGCATAACTGATTTGTAGTAGCACTTCTCTCTGGTGCACGCTTCTTTTCCCAATTTTAATTTTGATTATCGCTGTCACGATGACAAGAATGACAAAAATCGAAAATGGGGTTAGTTGAACATAATGCCAGCTTCACATTTTGATGTCAAGCCAATGACAGGCCGGCCTAAATTTATTGTCCGCCGTAGTACCTATAGGTGGTTGCAAAAAAAACGGGAAACGAACATTTTCCTAATGTAAATTTGATTTTGTCCATTTGTCAATTAATTGTCTACTTGACAATGCCTGCCAAATAATTTTAAAAAATGTCATTGAATTTTGAAAATAATTTTAACCGAGCTATCGTAAGAAATTTCACACTGAAAAAATTTCAATTTTTTTCTGACAGAATCCAAATCTGCAAAAAATTTAATTGAAAAATGAGAATATTTGAAGAAAGTTTGCTTTAAAAAATAAAACGAATTGTCCTAATTCTTTTTGAAAAGTTTAACGAGAAAGAAAATATATCCATTATTCGAAACTTTTGGCTCACTGTATGCAAATTAGTTGCATACCTATCCTTGCGAATAAAGATTAAAGCTGCTAACCATATGTACAGAAAGTACTACATAGAAAGTACTTTTTAATTTGATCAATTTTTTAATTGGTAATTTGAATGTTAAATTTGGCACACACTTGCCGCCACTAAGTTAATATATCAAGTCGCCGTAACACACGTCACGTTCTGTATAGCTGTGACATCTACCAAACGATAGATAAACAAAAAACAAAATTCAAGAAGACAATCTGTTTTATCACGAGTTTTATAATGTTAAATTTCCTATATTACCGACAATAATTCAAAATGGATGTTGGGCACGCTAAATAGGTGACCGGTTGGTGATCAAGTTTGTGTAAATCGACTGCATGAAAATATTAAGGAGTCATTTAATGTTTTGTTTTAAAGTTTGATTAACAAATATATTATAAACTGAAACAAGATGAGTGACAAGCTGGAGAAGTTGTACGAAAAATACAATATTTTGTCAGACGCAAAGGATAAGGTCTCCCAGGTTAGTACAACAGTTTACATTTATAATTTTAAGTATGTTGTAATTATTATTTTAGCATTTGAACGAGTACGTTGAATCCATTGATGGTATTAAGGGCAATGAAAATGAAAAAATGTTAGCTGCACAGATCCTTTCCAAGTTTTTTAAATACTTTCCTTCATTGCAAGACAAAGCGTTAAATGCGCTGTTAGACTTGTGTGAAGATGAAGAAACTAAAGTAATAAGTTTATTGTGCATGTTTCCATGATAACGTTTCATTTACAGATTCGAGCTTGTGCTATGCGGTATTTAGTCTCAATATGTAAAGATGTTAAAGAACATTTAACTAAAGTGACTGACATTCTTGCCCAAATGATGCAACTGGAAGAACAGCGTGATTACACCACTGCTTCATGGTGCCTCTTACAGTTATGGAAAGAAGATTCTGTAAATGTACTTAAGACCATGTATAATCATATTCGATCTTTAAATAATGCTGCAGCTAGGGTAAAGTGTCTGCAATTAATACATAATAAATTCATCAAACCTATAGATAGCCAGCCAACTGAAATTGAAAATATTGTTGTAGAAGAATCTAAAAAGCTTCTACAGGTTGTAAGAAAAGACATTTAATCAAGATTTTTTGCAATATTTTAATTTTAGGATGAAATTAGTTCAGATGAAATTGTTATTATTATAACTTGTTTGAAACATTCAAAATATGGTAAAACAGCAGTAGGCCAGCAAGAACTCCTCGACTTTATTTCAGAAATCATGGAATTGGATGGGGAATTTGATCCATTAGAAGATTGTACTGTTGACCGTGTTATTATTTGTACTACCCATGCATTGCCTTTATTTTCAGTAAGTCATCTTCTGTTCATTTTTTTAAATTTAAAGTGATTTATGTTTTTCAGGCAAAGAATGAATCCACAAAGTTTGTGGCTTACTATTGTGACCAAATCCTTCCCCAGTGGGATAAAATAGTTACTCTAGAACAAGGCAAATTGTTTCAGCTTCAACTTTTAAGACATTTAGCAGAAATGAGTATATATTGCGGGAAATTTGAAAATCCTTCATTACATGTAGTTCAAATTTTTGATAAGATTAAAGTGTACATGCCAGCACCACCTGAAAATGCAGACGTATATAAAATGCCAAATCTAGAATTTTCCTATGTAGAGTGTCTTTTGTTTACTTTTCATCGTTTGGCGCGTCAGTGTCCAGATTTTCTTACCCATGATCCACAAATATTAAAGGATTTTAGAGCTCGATTGGTCTATTTCTCTCGGGGTGTTCAAGGGTGTAACAAAGTTATCCAGACTAAGTCGATTGAAGGTTTAAGTTCAGTCAACATGGCTAAGGCAAAAATAGCTCCATCATTATTGAATAATATTAATGTGCTGATTAAGGATCTTTTTTATCAGCCACCAATGTACAAATGTAACGTTACTTTGTCCTTCAAACAGGAGACAATTGAAAAGGAATTGGTAATAAAGATATTTTATATTGTGTAACAAGCCCTAATTGTCTCATTGTAGAAGAAACCAGCGGGTTCAAGTGGACAAAAACGACATGTCCCTATAACTTTCGATAATGGGTCAACAACATCAAAACAGATTCGACCCAATCGTTCTGGAGATAACGTTAAATTGTACACACCACCCAGTGGGAAGTTTAGCAATAATTTTCAAAATTATGGTGAGTCTTCATTTCTTTGTGTATTAATTAATTGATGAGCAGGCAGAAACCACATTGCACTTTTATACAGATGTCCCCCAAAAAAGACGAGTCCATAGCTGCCTTATTTATCGGAGGATTTTAATTATCTATACACCAAATTAAATGGTTGTGAATAGGCTACAAAATTGCCTAATAAAATCACGTATTTTCGGGGACATTCTGTATACAGTATGGAAACTTTAACTGGAATAAAATTCATAACTTGGACATTGAATATTTTCAAAGCCTACGTGCTAAAAAATAAAAACCCATTTTATAAGTTGAAGACTAACAAATGTTCAAAATGGACATCGTTTCTTTCTTAGCAAATTGCAAATCGGTAGTAACATGCATTCCTTACGTTTTGTAACATTTCCGGTCCGATTTGTCGCATTTCATGCCTAAAACTGAACAGTATTGATAACCCTAAGCAACGTATTAGGCATGAAATTAGGCAAATCTCACCTTACAAAACGTAAGGGATGCATGTTACTATCGATTTGCAATTTGCCAAGAAAGAAACGGTGCCCATTTTGAACATTCGTTGCATTAAATAGAATTCAACTTGTAAAATTGGTTTTTATTTTTTAGCACGTAGGCTTTGAAAATATTCAGGAAACATTTAGTGCATTGTACCTATTCCTTGCGAAGTGGCCTTTCAAACGAGGTGTCACTTGGTATACCCTTACATTTGAAAAAAAAGTTAGGAGTGGTTGCGCACTTCCGGGAGGAGATATGCAAAAACCATATGCACCAAAATGTAGGCAAGGAAAAGCAAAAATCGACCTGTTTCGGGATTTTTTACAAAAATCGCCCATGTCCAAGTTATGAATTTTATTCCAGTTAAAGTTTCCACACTGTAAAGGATGTTTTTTTAAATTTGGCGTCGAAGTAGGCGTTGGAGAGTCGATTGAGAGCGCACCATTCCTGTAAAAGCCTAAGATTTAAACAGCTGATCAGTGATCCGTAACCTGTATAGTGCGTTCACAATCGACAGTTCCCACGCCTACTTCGACGCCAAATTTAAAAAAATACCCGTTATAATAAGAACCAAATAAATATTCGTAATAAATAAATTAGTGAATTTAACTAATCAAGAAAGTAATTGGAAACAAATATTATGACAAAAGTTCGTATCGATTTTTAAAATAATTAGTTGTACAGTCGATTGCAAAAAAATTGCAATTTTGATGTTACCGAGACAAGCAAAATGTCAAAACTTTTCATTTCTTGTGTCAGACATAACCTATTTGAAAAAGCATGCCCTTAAAAGTCAGAAAAACTATTCCGGACACGGAATCTTGGTCAACATTGTTTTGCCATTTCTAAAAAAAATGATGTAAACCAATCATTAGCGTCATTAATAAATGACAATTATTAAAAATCACATTGAAGTTTTTATTCTGACATCAAAAAAAGCAAGGAAATGGCATTATCGAGTCAAAAGTTGGGTTATATTCAATAAAGGCCAGTTCACACATATTTGTCAGTTAAATGTCAGTTATGGCCAAGATTCCGTGTTCGGAATAGTACATCTTTTAAAAATAGGAAAATTCAGTGCTCTTGATTTTTATGATGTACAGTCGTTGACCAAAATAAAATAGGACAAAGTAAATTTCGATTCTGTAATTCAATATTTTTGCGAAATCCGTCTCTTAGGAAACAAACGTGTCAAAAATTAAAAAAAAATCTGTTGGCATTTATTTTAGTTTATTCATGGGTATAAATTTGAGAATAAAATGTTTTAATTTACAATCGCAAATCGATGTTCATTTTCCTACTTTAGAGAACCAAATACAAATGAACAGTTTACCGACAGTTTTCAAAAACTCACAATCATTTAATTGAACAGTGACAGTGACAAGGTGACAAGTAAAAAAAATACAACCTAACTTTTTGCAGATCAATCGTCAAGTCAAATCAAATTGTAATCTGAGAAAAATACGTCCCAGTTACACTACACAAATTTTTGAAGTTAAACAGTCGATTGTGAACGCACCATTCGTGTAAAGCTTGTCTGCTTGTTACACAATGAGTTGCATAAAACGTAGGGCATAATGCATAGACATAAGACATAAAAACCGATTCAGTACGTGACACATAGACGTCGTATATGTTTATTGTTAACCAATCAGGTATTGCAAATTTTGTAGGTTATGTGCACTGTTGTGTTACAGACACTGACCTTGTTGCAATTAAAGAAGAAAAGGTCCTCCAAAAATAAAAGTACGCTTTTTAGGTTGTGGATGCTACTTGTCAATAGTACCACGAGTACCACGAGGTAAACCTGAAGTAAACGCGCAATTCCGCAAGGCAAGTCAAGATCGATTTTGATTGGTTGGCCTTTGACCATAAGCAACTGTGCATAAGAATCCAACCGTACGGAAGTTTTCAACTTTATGGTTATGCGTTATGCTCATTGTGTAATATTACATACGATAATACGAGCTGAAATTTTACGTTTTGTCATTATTCTTTATGAGTTGTGCCTTATGTTTTATGCAAACTCATTAGAGAGTTTTTCTACTTTGCGTTCGTACTGATGCTATTACGATACTGTTTTGCGTATCGTAATAGGAAATGGCGTGATATAATAATAATACTAAAAACAGTGAAATTTAATTTTTTAATGTTGACGGATACTGTGGTGTCGCGGCAGACCGTAGACGTGACCTTGGGTGGAATCCTTCAACTTTAACGGTTTTAAATTATTTTTTTTTCATTGAAAAAGTGGCAAAGTAGAAAAATACTGTATGACATCTCGTTTATAAGCCATTTGATCGCACTTACTCCATTAGGGCACTCCTCGTTACGCTCGTCGTGCTCTAAACCCGTGCCTGCGATAAAATGTTTCTTATAAGACTTGTATCATAATATACTATTTCGCGTTACGTGTTTCAGATAACCGTGTACGCTAACGCCGGTGTTGCTAGGCAATAGCGTAACCGATTCATTATTACCACCGCCGTCTTGATTGACATATTTCACTATACATCTGCCTGGGCGAAGCTTTAGTGACTGTGATCTCCACGGCGCCACTTTAGGGGGGAATGTCACTAAATAATCATAACCTCATAAACAAATGTAATGAATTCAGTGAAGTTGTCAAAATGCAGTGTCAAAGACTCAAAGAGTGTCGCAGCTTAAAAGTAGCTTTAATAAAAACAATTTTATTGATTTTGTTGATGCTAGTTCTGTGTGGTGTTTCTGGTTTTTAGCATTTTGCTGTTAGTGTTTATGAACTGGCTTTTTTTATCATATTAGAACTGATATTGCGGTAAATGCAGCAACAACAAATTTCGTTAGTTGTAATGTTGTAAACCTATTTCTAGATTAATATCAAAATTATAATCTGATTCTTGGATTTGCAGTACCTACATTATTTCCTAAGCGGGTCATTTCAGATAAAGATGGGTCCACAACAAAACAATTACCTATATTTGCTTAATTAATCCGCGCCATTCTTGGTGGAAATAAGTGGAAAGGATATTTTACGTTTTGTACAGTTTTGAATATAATATCATTTTGGGCAAATTATTATTCTGTGAATTTGCACACGCCACTGACCGAGATATTTTCAAAAAACGCGGCGCCGAAACTTTGTCCCTCCCCCACAACCGAACCAGTGCGCAACATTTTGCTTTTGCTATTTAGAATATCCAAACTGTAATTACAATTAAAGTAATGTACCTATCATTTATCACTGGACAACTATGCATGACTGCATGCATCATGCAGATACATGTGTGTGGACTGCATGTCAAAATTGTCACGAGGCACATGACGATGTGATAGCATGACAGTTAGTTGCTAACAGCAACCCCCGAAATCAACCCTAAACGTCAGAATCATGAGAACATAGGATTTTTCGGTCTACGCCCAGGCCGCTATAGACACTCTGACTATCTAGCAGGTCGTGATTATTACAATAAGCGATTACGGTAATTGCTCGCGAATAGCGTACCGGTTATTTTAACGGAACATAACGCGAAAACTCTATTGTATAACAAGCTTAAAACCTAAGATTCAAACAGGTGATCCGTGATCCCTAACCAGTAGAGTGCGTTCACAATCAACACTTCAACGCCTACTGTAAGGTGTAATTAAAAAAAAAACCGATACTTTCTCTACGTAGAATTTAGTGATTTTTATGTCAACCAATCTCTCGCTGGACAAACTATAGAATGTTTCACCAGTGGACACTTGGACAGTATTATTGATGAAAAAGTTCTTTCTTGAATTTGTTTTTAGTTGTCCATCAGTTTCAATAGGTGGTCTCGAAGTTGTTTGGATTCCACAGCAAAATAAATTGCATAGATGTTAATTGAAACATTGACAGTCGGCTTTGGTAATACTTTAATACATCATATTTGTATTTCGCTAGAAATTTTGGTGCTCTTATAAATAGGAACTTTTTAGTAATGTTAACGTCGTTATTTAAAGTAAGGTGGCCAGATAACCGCTTATGTTCTATAATTGGCCTTTACAGGGTTTTTAAAAAATATTTTTGTCAGCATTTCTGGTATTATTGCTTCAAGTAATATCTGTTCACGTTGGAATGAACATCAGTGGTGCAAATGACTGACCTGTTACTATGACAACTCATATGAAAGTTAATTCCAAATAGTGTACCTATATAAAAGTTTAAACTTTAGATTTAGATTATAGAGTACACCTAATTTTCTACAGTGTAAAATGCACTTACATTTTTTGTCAATGATCAATGTCAATTTTGACAAACAAAATATCAAATCTAACGGAAAACGCGAAAGTGCTCATTTTTTCCAAATTAGAAGAAGGGTGGTCGATCCGGAGGGTAGCCCACTATTATAACATCGTGCAGAGGATAAAACAGACACTATTATGGTGTTCTAAAATATCAACGAGATTTTATGTTGTCAAATTTACCTAACCTATATAAAAAATATGACATTCTAATTTCAAAAAAGCATCTTTACATGTGGAAAAAACTGTAATAAATCGACTTCCTAATTTTTGAGGTGTACTCGATAATTTTGAAATTAACTACACTAATTCCAAATGTGTGCGATTTGCACAACTGATGTTCATTCCAACGTGAACAGCTTATACATTTTTATCAAGTAAAGCAAATAATTCCCTCGGTTGGCAATATTTAAACATTGGCAAGTCCATTTATAGTCTTTGCCAAATCCAAATAACCACCAACACTGCATTCTACCCAGAAAATCAACCAACGGTTGATTGGTCTAGCATCCTACTATATAATATCAAAATTGCCATTATACATTTAGTGTAATTTCGTTTTCACCAACCGAATTCAACAGGTGGCGGTTATTTGGGTTTGACACGGCCTATAGATAATTTGAAATTGTTTTTCCAAGTCGTTACGGGAGGTTACTGATTTTAGTTGGGTATCCCCAATATAATACTGTTTTTGTGGATTGTCATCAACAATACGTAAAACCACAGACTCATCAGCGTTTAAGTTCAGTAACCACTGTTTTGAGAAATTAGTTACTCCATCAAGGTCTTTTGAAGATTTTCTCTTGAAATTGTTTAATTTTTTTTTTAATCAGGAAAAGAATTGTTGAATTTTGTATTTGTTCAAGAATGGTTCTGTACATCAAAAGTTGTAGTGAGCTTAGCACTGTTCCTGTGAAACTCCACTCGTGTGATTTTTGGAGTACCGTTGACCAATTCATTTGTTAGAAATTCGAAGATTCAGTTTAGCAATTTTCCCTTCAAAAGCAATGTGATCGAGTTTTAGCAGAAGTGTTTTATGAGGTTTTGTAAATTGATGTTTATTTACCGCTTTCCGATTTTCTGGTAAACGGGATATTCAAAGGATGTTGTCACCCATTGTCACTGGCAAGACTTCACTAATAATACTACAGCACATTCCTTCATTGATAGAGCTGATACTTCATTTGGAATGGTGATTACTGATTAGGTTTTAAATAATTTAATATTACACACGTCTGCTTGCTTATTGGTGCTTTACTCCGTTTTGGAAATTCATTCATTATGGCAGCGACAATATGACAATTTAAATCGTTGCCAACTGTCCAATTTTTTTTATTTTGTAAACAAATTAAAAAAAAAATTCCAGCTTTGTCATTACAAAAATTAATTTACTGTACAACACTTGAAGTTACAAGACAAATGGGCCTAATTTAGGGCGGATTTTATCATCCACTATAGTAAGATGAAGTATAGATGTAAACTCACATATAATCTGTTTCAAAATCAAAAATCCACCATCTGTTGAATTATGTTGGCAGAAACAAAGAAATCCCTAGAATAAGTTTAATTTTTTTGGGTTGGCCCAACATTCCGCCAAAATTTGACATCGAACTGTTGAGTTTATTTACCTAACACAAAATAATTATTATTTACAAAAAGGTGGTAGCTACCTTATCACACGTTTCGAGTGAAAAATAAAATGAGAATAAGTAAAACATGGTGAACTACGACCAAAACGACTGTCCAACATTTTTCTTTCATAACCCCACTTTTTTCTGACACTTGCAAACACACTAAAAACAAAAGTTGGCGACGTTGTCGGTTGAATGCAATGTTGGTGGATTTTTGATTTTGAAACAGATTATATTAATTAACTGTTTGGTATTTTATTACACGTTAGAAAGACTTCAGCAATTTTACTGTTTTTAATCAATGATACTCAAGACTTAATTATGAATATTTTTAGATCGAGGCAGTTCAAGAAGTAATCGCCCTAGGGGTCGAGGTGCAAGAGGAAGAGGCGCCGGACGAAACTGGAGAAATTAACTTTTTTTTAAGTGTAGTGGTACCGAAAAAAGTGATATTTGTTTCATAAGAAGCAGTATTTCAAATTGGCCATCATAAACCAAATTTATTCAAAATGTTCAAATATTTTTTAGCGCATCTATAAGTATTTTTGTAAACATTGGCACAGTCGATTTGTAAATATCATTGAGCTAAGATTTTTACTAATTTGGCTATAATTAAGTAATAAACCTTTAGTTTTATTATTGAATTGTGCTGGATTTGTTTTTTTTTTTTTTTCGTATATAGATTAAAATATAATTGATTTGTTTCATAATATCTTAATAAATTAAAACAGTTTGAGATATATTTTTTTTTTTTGTGAAATTACATATTATCAACAATTTTACACATTATTCTATCTAAAATATAACATGGATCAGATTTAACCTCTTCTTTTGATGCTTTTTCTTGACTTACTAAAAGATCAGTCTCCACCAATAACTTGGAATCAACTTCCATAGGTTCAGGCAAATTTTGTATAGCTTGTTGGAGTATTTCCATCACTTTATCTAGGTGTTTTTGAAACCTGTTTGCAGTTTCTATTCTTTGTCTTCTCTGCAATTCCATCATAACTCTTAAAGTTTCTCTAGCTTGATGTGGTCGAAATTCATTCAGTAAATGATGAATGTGGATAAATAACAAACTTAAATCTTCTACTTTTTCTGCCCTTCTTGGAGAATCTGGACAATTAACAAGTAAGTCTAGCAGATCCAAGAAATTTGCTAACAAAGACTGATTCAATTTTTTCAGCTCTCTTCGTCTATCAAAATGAAGTGGATATAATCGTTTAATTCCCTGCAAATAAAATTAATTCAAATATTTATAATTAATGATGAGAACACTACAAACCTGACTTTCTAAAGGTCTAATTATGCTTTCTTCAGTGTTAAATGCATTACCAAACATGTGATAAGTGTCCTGAATTGGGGGTGGAGGCCTGGGGGCCCTCCCTCGCCGAATCATTTCATCCGTGTAGTGATTTATGTATTGCATTGGCGGCAAGGGTAACGAACTCACTTGTATTGCTTCCGACGAAGCCATCGTATATTGTACACTCAAAAATTAAAGCCACTTTCAACAAAACTTCAACCTTAAATAATACATACAATCTGTATGGGGACTTTTTTTCTCTTCAGCATGGTAGTATTGGTACCAGTATGGCGCAAACTGTCAAACTGGATTTAAACCGAGGCATCATAAATTCAAAGATCCCGCAGTTTTAAGATCATATACCGTGTGATTTTAAATGATTGTGACTTTTTTTCATAGGTTGGTAATATTATTGTTGGTTGTTCTGCTTTTTAATGTGATAGTTGCATAAAGATAGGCGTCCTCGCCTATTTGACACAATTTATTAATACATAAAATGTCAAAATGACGTACAGTTGCGAGCAATAAATTTTGGTCGTCAAGGTCATTCTTAGACGCAATCGGAGATGCTCCATTGTAAAACAGTCGTAAATATCATAACCTATCATCATGTTCTATGACATTCATTGTCATTTTTTTCTCATTTTTTGACACTTTGATGACATGGGCATAATCAGGCACGGGAAATTTTTAAATTTGTGACAATCTAACCAAATTTTGAAATGACATTGACGACCAAAATTTATTGCTCGCGACAGTACGTACGCCAATGTCACTCATATAACCAGATAGTGCACTTGACCAGCAATGCATTGATTGTAGCGGTTCAAGATTCTTGCCGCGGTAGCTTTCGTTTGGTTCGCGCGAATTTAAAATGTGATCCGATCGACGCGGAATTCTAAAATTGTAAATTCAGCAAATAAGAATTCTAATCAATTCTATGGATGTTATGTCCATAAAAATGATACAGAAAATAAAAGCAGAATAAAATATTAACGCAATATATTTTTCAGAAAGAAAAAATTATAAAAAAAGGAATACAATTCAAACAAATCAAATATTCTAAATAAAACAATCAAAATGGAAACGGGCTAACCCATACAGACTTAATTGTGGCATGAAGTAAGTTTAAATTTTGTTGTAGTGAATTTAAACCACAGTTTTATTTATACCAATTAATTGTAAGTTATTATTAGCCTTTGGTTCTAAAGATATTATGTTATAGTCAATTATAACTATTATATTAAGAGTATATTTCTAAAATATATTTTCTGGGTTAGGCCGTTTTATCTTTTACACTACCTCAAATAAACGCTTCACAAAGTCACAAATGCGATACATTCAATAACTTTCTGTTTTTAAGTGTTGGGCAATTTGTTGCGGTTGTAATATTTTAATGCATAATAAATTCTCATGTGGACATACAGTTTTAGAGAATAATCTAAGGGAAAATTCTTCTTTATCGTATTTATTTACAAAACCAACTAAACAGATTTTTAAATTCGTGCGAACCAAAACAGAGACTTGCGCACTGAAACTGGAAACAATTCCAGGTCCGAGTGCACTATCTGTTTATATGAGTAATCTGTGCCAATGTGTTGATTAAGGTATCAAGTTTGCCAAAATAATTTATGAAAAATGTTCCCAACTTAAGAATAAAAGTCACAATCATTTAAAATCACCCGGTAAATGAATGTGACTTTTTTTCATAGGTTGGTAATATTATTGTTGGTTATTACACAGTATAACCAGTAGCGACAGAAAGCTTGATTTGCGAACGTGACCCTTATTGACTTTTACTACCCAAACCGTCACTTCTCAAACAGCGTGGGATATGAATAGGCAACTCCTTATACATACAAAATCAGCAATATTTCAGAAAACAGAAAGTTTTAGTGGAATATACATTTATTAATCAGAGAATTCATAGTGATTCAGGGCTACCACCACAAATTTCAAACGAATTCAAACCAAATTCAAGGACTTTACTACCCAAACCGTCATTTAGTCGTGTTCATAACGACCCAATGCTTTTCTTATGGACCTGTCATTTCGTGTCGCTACTAGTTATACTATGGTTATTATGCTTATCTGCTTTTTAATGTGATAGTTGACATAAACAGGCGTCCTCGCCTATTTGACCAATTTATTAATACATAAAATATCAAAATGACGTACGTACGCCAATGTGTTGCTTAAGGTATGCTTCAAGTTTGCTAAAATAATTTATGAAAAATGTTCCCAACTTGAGAAAAAAAGGCACAATCATTTAAAATCACTCGGTATAATCTTGTCAAAAATAAATTACTCCCTATTGGAAAGCAGCCTGGCAAGACGTAGATATTTTCAATAAAAATCTAATTGAGGATCCTACAAAACAACTTCCGGGATTTGACCTACCTAGGAAAATCTGGTGTAAATTAAATCGTTTTAGAACCGGCCATGGCAAATGCAATAATATGTTGTTTCACTGGAACATTCGTGAAAACCCTTCTTGTGAATGCGGTGCAGAAAAAGAAACCATCCAACACATTGTGGAAGAATGTCCCCTTACTAAATTCCAGCAAGGTTTCTCCAAACTACATCTACTTACCGAAGACGCCCTAAATTGGCTACAACAAATTAAAAACATATAATTTACCATAATTATTTTATGAATTTCGAATTTTAATTGTAATTTTCTTCCTACGAATATATATATACCGAGTGACTATAAATGATTGAAAATTATTTTGTTATGTTGGTAACACATTTGAAATCTTTAGTTGGCGACATCGTTGGCATGACACACGTAATTTTTAAAATTGAAACAAACGTCAAAAAAATCTAAATCGACAATGTACTTCGTGACTTAACCTAACCTAAATAGAAATGACTGACAGATAATGCACGACAAGACTTGCACTACCAACTGCATCAGTGTTGCCAATCCACTATTTTCTTTCAATCATTTATAGTCACTCGGCATATATGTACAGGATGATTTACGAGGAATAATGAGCCCGACGGAATAGAAAATGCAACCCGCAATTCATCAGGAGAAAAACCCGGTCATTTACCGCTTCGATGTCCGGCTTTTTGTTGCAATGTATTGTGGGTTGCATTTTCTATTCCGTCGGTCTCATTATTCCTCGTAAATCACCCTGTATATTCGTTACTAGGCTGCCATAAATTTGGTTAGGTTGGAGGCTATGTGGTTTCTGGTGACAAACAAAAGATATCGTAATCGTAAAGGTGCAAATCCACGATGAGATATTTTCATGCAATATTGGTCTCATGATACAAAAATTTCACGAACAACTTGCAGGAGACAATATCTTGTGGCTTGTGCTATATGTTTCAGTGTTTCATGTCTCTCACGAGTGTTTCCACAATTGAATTCAGTTGTTCGTGAAATTTTTGTATCATGAGACCAAAATTGCATGAAAATATCTCATCGTGGATTTGCACCTTTAGGCAGCAAATTCCTTGGAACAGTTGCATATGGCTCTATTTCTCGCTAAGTGATGCGATGTATTCTCTGATCTTACTCTCCGTCTATTCCATTTCCACGTTACTGCCTATTCCCCTCCCCATACAAAACGACGGGTGATTTGTAGTGTTGTTTCTTGTGTTGTGTCCTTGTCTTGTGTCCAGTTGTGCGTCTCTTTCATTTTTGACAGCCGTACTAGCTGCAATACAAGTAAGTTAATCTCAAAATTTCTTCAATTATCTTGGTCATCCTAATATGTATTTTTTTTAAATACGTGGTAAAATATCGATTACGATATTTTGTTCACAACATGAGTGATTGTTATTAGTTTATTGTTCGCAAAATTTGTTTTAGTGATCTGTATTTTCTAACCTCAATTCCAGTCATAAGCATTTGATGTTTAACACGAATTTGTTTTAGGATGTTGATGCCCAAGAAGAATCGGATTGCTATCTACGAATACCTTTTCAAAGAAGGTGTTATGGTAGCCAAAAAAGATACACACGCACCCAAACATCCTGAGTTGGAAAGTATTCCAAACTTGCAAGTTATCAAAGCTTTGCAATCACTGAAATCAAAGGGTTATGTAAAGGAGCAGTTTGCATGGAGACACTATTACTGGTAAGCAAATTTGTTACGTTTTTGAACATTAACCAAGGTAAGATTTGCAGGTATCTGACAAATGGTGGTATTGAATACCTTAGAACTATTTTGCACTTGCCTCCTGAAATTGTACCCTCTACTCTGAAGAGGCAGGCGAGAACTGAAACTATTCGTGCTCGACCAGCTGCCTTCAAAACAGAAGCTTCAGGCAAACCCTCTGAGGATCGTGCAGGATACAGAAGGGTACCTGGTGGTCCTGGCGCTGATAAGAAAGCTGATGTGGGTGCTGGTAATGCTGATTTAGAATTTGTAAGTTCATTGATTGGATTTGTTGTGGCAGTTTCTGATTTGATTGTGTTACAGAGAGGTGGCTTTGGAAGGGGCAGGAGTGCACCACAATAAGTTAATTTTTTATAATTACTATAATCAATGAATAAAACCGTGGTTATGTGAATTTTTTTGTTTCATTGTTGGTTTCCCTTATAATTTCAAAGTGAGGGCGCCACTCGTCGACTTGTCACTTGTGTTGACATGTCATTCATGTCAGTGTCAAGTGTCATTTGAACAAAGATTTAATGTTTACAAATTTCAATAATCATTTAATAACTGTTTACTTTCTATTAAATGATCAAATCGTGAAAAATGGGACAGCAACAAAGTTCACAGTTTCAAGATTATTTCTCTGAAATTATATCAGACGAGCCTATTGCTACCTTACTTTCTGAAGAAATTCACACTCTAACATATGAGAAGTTTTTGACCATCCTTGGAGAACTAAATCAGCTGTAAGAAAAATGGTTAATATTGGTTAATTTGTGATGATGTATTTTCAGCTCAAAGCAAAGGTTAGATTCTGAAGGTAAACAATTGATTTTTGCTGTAAAAAAGGGCACAGATTCTACTGTATTTTGGAAGGCTACAGTACAAATAGCCTGTGTTAAGATTGACTCAAGCACTCAGAAAGTAAGCACATACAGGCTCCTAAATCTATATGAATTTTTGAAAGTTTTTAAAACATTAAAATGCCAATCTTCAGCAGAGGAACAAAGTCGAAGGTACAATTCATATATATTTTTTTTTTTATTGATGGAACATTGAGTTTTACATCTTTTGTGACTTTTAGTGGAAGCAGCCAAGAAGTAACTGTTTCTCAAGTACTTAACAGTATTGATAAACATTCTGTCGATAATACAAAAGAATGTTGTATTTGTTTAGAAAGAAAACATGAAGTTATACTGCCGTGTATGCATAGTTTTTGTTTAACATGCATTGAAGAATGGTATTTTTCCAATTTGACAGGAATAGGCTAATAACTGCTTGATTGTTATTTTTAAGGAACGCTTGCCATGACACATGCCCAATATGTCGTGCAAAATTAGAAAGCCCAGATGATACATGGGTGATATCAGAAGTACCAGAAGCTGAAGAAATCAGCAAAGAAATTAAATCAAATTTAATGGAACTTGCTGAGGACAGAGATTCTCAATGTGTGCCCTCTTAATTTATTTATTATCAATTGAAAATATTTGATAGTCGTAATATGTCAATTGATAAATATGTTGTAAATATTTAATTGAATTTTTAGAGAACATCTATTTGGGCAAATATGTAATTTTTTTATATTCAATTTACATTTAAAATGAAGTCCTGCCCTTGATTAATGGTCTATTATTCTTCAGTTATTTCTGTAAGACTGAAGATTATTATGACTTGATTAATTATTAACAACCATGGGGTAGATTCACAAAACTCAGATAATTTGCAGTTGTCATGGTTCTGAATTTGCAATGTCGTATCGAGTCTTACTGGGTTTCATGAATGACCTCCTATGTAGCTACTATTTTACGTTAATGAACGTGGTTTTAAATTATGCCAGTCAATAGTTCAGTTTAACGGTACAGTAGATATACATGGATGTATTATGTATTTTTAGGTAAAAAAAATACAAGTGAAAAGTAAATTGAAAGGGAACTGGTATCTTCTGCGTATTTAGCAATTCTGTTTATCTTATATACCTACCAATAAGTTTTTTACCTTTGTGATAGTAACTTATGCAATGTAACTGAGATTAACGTCATAGATGACTCTTCTGTGGCAGTACTTTTATGTAAAAATGCTTTTTCCCAAATTTAGGAAGTTAAAATCAATAACTTCAATAATTATATTTATTGTAAGTATGATGAATAGTCTGGAAACTGTTTGAGCTTTTATGGGGTTAAGTTCCTGTGCAGATTGTTTGCGATTATTATAAACATCAAAACACATGTTTCTCTATCTCATCAGAAATTGTACTTGGTTCAGGCAACAAATTTTTTTATTATTGCAGCGTATTGATAGTTTTCAAAAGCCAGCTGAATTTCCTAAGGATCATTTTAGCCTCGAGTAAGAAAAAGATAATGCAGATATATATGGGGTGGAAAAAGAATGGTGTGATCGGTGGTTTCCTGTGATAAATGAAGAAAATCCAAATCCAAATATGAAAAATTACAGTAAAAAGGTTCCGAATCGGAATTTCGTCGTCGAACTTCCTCATTTCAGGTTAAAATGTGGCAACAATTAGAGATATCGCTGTTTTAAGTCGCCAACTTTTCTCTAAATAGGTTTTTACACCGGCAACTATGAAAAATCACAGTAAAAACATTCCGAATCGAAATTTTGTCCTCGAACTTGCTCATTTCTGATTAAAATGAGGCAACAATTACAGAGATCGTTGTTTTAAGACGCCAACTTTCCTTTAAATAGCTTTTTGCACCTGCAAATACCTATGAATTTCGTCGGCGACTTGTTCATTTCATATAAAAATGAGGCAACAATTCCGGAGATCACTGTTTGAAGTTGCCAACTTTCCTCTAAATAGGTTTTTAGACCTGCAATTATGAAAAATGACATTAAAAAAGTTCCGAATCAGAATTTCGGATTAATAAAATGAAGCAACAATTACAGAGATCGGTGTTGTATGCAGCCAACTTTCCTCTAAATATCGTTAATAAACTTCTCAAAATGAACGCACCACTCGTATGTTATTCAAAATTATCTTATTGTGTAAATTATTTGGAAATATGGGATAAAACCGGTCAGAGAAAGAAAATAACGAGACCATGCATCATCATTGAAAAGCTTAGTTCTCAGTAGAGGGAAACATTTGTTATTTTAAGAGTTAAGTTGAGAATTTTATCATTCCATTGATTATTGAGAAAAGATTAAAAACAATCGTTAAAGCAATAAGAGATATTATATTTATTATCTAAAGTTAAAGCTGAAAATCAGTTTTGAAAAATATGTGACAAAAGTTGAATTATTATTTGTTAATTTTGTGAAGAAGTCTACGTAAGAAATAAAATCGAAAAGTGTGAACAGCTGAACAATATACAGTGTGGAAACTTTAACTGCAATAAAATTCATAACTTGGACATAGACGGTTTTTGTAAAAAAATCCCGAAACAGGTCGATTTTTGTTTTTCCTTGTCCACATTTTGGGGCATATGGTTTTTGCATAAGTATCTCCTCCCGGAAGTGCGCAACCGCCCCTAACATTTTTTTTCAAATGGAAGGGTATGCCAAGTGACACATCGTTTAAAAGCCCACTTCACAAGGAATGCAAGGCACATTTTGTTTCCTAAATATCGACTACAATCAAGGCAGAGAATACAATTAAGGCAACATTTCAATGTAGATATATGCTATGCTGCTTTCACGATTGTATTGTTTGTTGCTTCTCTCACAACACTCACCTGTGACGTGTGGCCCTCACAACACAAACACGTGCTTACAGTGCTGAAAGTTAATAACCTCAAATTAAAAGAGTGGCATAGCGGGCATAGCAAAGGTGGTGTGCTGTATGAGGTATCGTTAGTTACCTTAAATTTGGTGAAATTGGTGTTATTTTCAGAAACTGATTAAAATGAAAAGATTATCCGAGGAGAGAACGAAAACCTTGTTTGAAAAGTTAGCAAAATAGTAAGTTAAGTTAATTTTCCTAAATCAAAATGTTTCCCACGTGTTTAATAAACAAAACGGCTAATGATAATAATATAATTATTGTTAAATTATTATTAACATGTTATTCTTTTGTTTTGAAATTGCAGTATAGGAGCCAATGTTAAACTTTTAATCGAAAGACCGGATGGAGTATACTGCTTTCGAGAGCAGAGAGACAGAGTTTATTATGTCTCAGAACAAATCTTAAAACTTGCAGAAAGTGTGCCATCAAATCAGTTAATATCTGTAGGAATTTGTTTTGGGAAATTTACAAAAACAAACAAATTTCGCTTACACATAACTGCACTAAATTATTTAGCGCCATATGCACAGGTAAAGTAATAATTAAATGTTTTGTTCAAGTTTTTTGCACTTGATATAAATACTGAGTAATGTATATTAAAATGATTTTTAATTTATTTCAGTGTAAAATTTGGTTGAAGTCTTCTGCAGAGCAACAATTTTTATATGGCAACCATGTTTCAAAATCAGGCTTAGGAAGAATTAGTGAAAACACAGAAAAATATCAAGGTGTTTTGGTGTACAGCATGACAGACCTACCTTTAGGATTTGGTGTTGCAGCAAGATCAACTGCAGAGTGTAAGCATGCTGATCCCTTGACATCAGTTTGTTTCCATCAAGCAGATATAGGAGAATATATAAGATCGGAGGAAGACCTTTTGTAGTTTATATATATGTATTTATAAAAAAAAACAGATAATATTGTTAATATGCATTTTTTTTTCTTGTGAAACCTAATGAGCTGAATATGATCTAGAAGGTTAAATTAAATGTAAAGTTTTTATTTAAAACAATGATATTTTTGGGTAATTTTAGTCAATATGTACTACCTACTTTATATGTTTACTACATTATTGACTAATTTTTGGGCTATGAAATTGTTTTTTACTATTGCTTGCTCTAGAGGTTAATAATTATAATTAAATTTGACCATGGTCAATACTGAGATTTGTCACTTTCTAATTAAAATTTTATTAAACAAGTCAAATACAGTATGTCGCACTTAAGATAAAGGCAATCTGTTTTCTTTATTGCTGGCAATGGAAATTTTAATTTTTGGACTTCATGAGCTGCATCTCTTCAAGTATTTAACTGTAAGTTGTAAAACCTCCAATTGCGAGCTCGTGAATAGAGCGAGTTCTTGATATTTTTCTTCGCTTTAGATATATTGAAAGAAGTTATCATAGAAGTAGTTCCAAATCTAATTTTGACGCGGTGTGGGTCGCGTACAAATGTGGAGAAAGAACGGAGATCCGGGGTACAACGGCCTTTATCGGGTGCATTGTGGACAGACCATTATTGATTCTCGCTTTAAAAGAGCGGTTTGGGATACCGGTGTTTTCGCGTAGTTTGGTGTCGTTCACGAGGACGACGTCCAGGCTGTGGCAAGTAGCGAAGACTGAGTTATTCAATCTTGTTCGATAGCCTGTTTGCGTTCCAGAACACCACGGAGAGGGATCTTGGAATAATTTTTCCTTCTTCTCTTATCATTGCCTCAGGAGAAACGCTCTTAACTTCGGGATAAAGGACGTGGCCAGCTCCTGGACGGCCGCTGCCGCTACAAGGAAGGTGTTTTTATCCGTCAGGGCAAGTTTGGTTGGCTATGGGGTTGGGCGATCGCTTTGGTTTCGAGAAGCTGGGGCGTCCGCGGTAACTAGTCATGTGTTCCTTCGTGTAGTTAGAGTAGGCACTTGGCCGGTGTCTCCTTTTGCTTCGTACAGGAAGCTGAGGAGTTGAGGAACATTGACTTACGCGGTCTTTCGACATGACAATCAGGCTCTGAACAGCCTTCCAATTGTCGAAGATATTATTCCCGAAGAGAAGGACCTTGACGAAAACAAGGGGCATGGGTTTCTCCCTGCGTGTCCTAACCATTCTGAATAGTTTCAGAGCATGGTACATCTAGTCTTCGAAGTCTTGTTTGTCTCCGGGGACCGGCTCGGATTGTTTCGTCCTCTTCGAGGATGTATGCGAGAAACTTAACTTTCTCCTCGTCGAGGCTACGGGTCAGCTTCTTGAAATCTTCAACTTGTTGGCCTCCTTGTCGGGTTTGGCGGTGCGAGTTGTGTTCACTTCTGAGGGTGGCTTCTTCCCTCTTGGAGTTTCCGAAGGGTGCGAGATTTCCTCGTGGGCTTCTTTTTTCTATCTTATTTGTCTCTTTGTTCACTTTGTTTAACATCGCGGGTGGTGTCTTTTCGGTGGCTGAAGATATCGGTTGTGCGCTTCTCAGATGTTTGGCCCTAACGTTGCCGCTTTTGTCCGTCTGGGGCCAGGGCCACGCAGGACATTCGCGGAAGCTTGCAGGGTGTTTACCTCTGTAGAGTGCACATTTCGTCGTTTTGGGGGGATTCTCGCAGAACTTTATCTAGTGCTGCCTGGCGTACTTGACGCAGCGATAATTCGCCTGACATCTTCTTTGTGAGTGAACCCATTTTTGGCACCTGTGGCACTGCCCTAAGGTTTTCAGTGTTTCAATGATTCACACCGAATCGCTGAGTTACATTCTTCAGTTCGTAAACGCTGATTTGAACCTTGGGGACTTCGATGATGATCATCTCGAGCAGGCTATGCCTCGGTCGACACTCTTGATCATAATTTTGAGGGTTTTTTTGCCCTGATTGCCCTGAACTTGACTGGATCCTGATGCCGTCTTTTGTGATTTTGACTGAGTTGCAACAAATGTTTTTTTTTATTTCAGTGCACTCTTTGGTCCTCACTATGATTAGCGGTACGGGCTCCGATTTCTGGAACTTTGCTGAGAGTAGATTTGGAGCGGTTGACTTGCAGAGATCTCCGTTTCTCTGGACGATAACTTTTTTTTTTTGCTTTCCCGGCATCTGAATTGTGGTGGTCGTCTTCCATGCTCCGCTTCTGGGATGGGCGGGTTTCGACAACGGTGAATTCGTCGCTTGATTCTTCTTCGGTGTCTTGTTCGCTGGAGTCGGATTCCGGTTCCTGGGTATTTGTATCCGTTTTAATTTTTAGGTCGCCCTGGGAAGCGGGTGATTTAAGGCTGCCCGGTGATTCGAGCTGTTCTTAGTCGTCTTGGCAGGAGGCGACTCACTATCTTCAGTAGCGGGTGGAGTGCCCTTGCTGTCAAGATCAGCTGCTGGCGAGCAATTTTCGCCTATAGACTGTTGCTACCTATTCTTTTTTTTCTTCCTCGGCGGTTCGGTTTGAGGACCTGGCGTCGCGAGTCCTTGGATTATGGCTGTGATATACCTGCACATCTTACCATTAGTCTTAAAAGAATGGAGTAGGTACTTTTAGCAGCACGGCATGAAGAAGAGAGATCTCTGTCCATCCCGTGCTGTTTCGTAGAATTACGGGCGGGATCCTTGTTTTTTTTCGACTTTCCCTTTCGACGCTACCGCTGAAAATGAGGTGTTGTTAATTTTACCTGGGGCTAGTTTGGTGGGTTGTGGTGTTGGCGCCAACTTATTTTGGTGTGCTTGTTACCCTGTGCACTTGGTCGATGACGCCCATCTTAGTTCATGCAGGAAGCAGCCTTCAGATTGTCGAATATGTTATTCTCGGAGGGAGAGACCTCGACGAAAACGAGGGGTATGCTTGACCTCTGCAGACTCGATATCTTCCTTGAGGGTGTAGGTGTGGAACTCCACCTTCTCCACGTCGAGGAACCGCGTCATTGCCTTGAAGTCGTCCATGCTTATGGACACGGATGCCATCTTTGCACTGTTTGGCCTTGGAGAAGGTTATCTTCTTCGCAGCCAATTTGCAAGAGATCTCTGTCCATGTCT
This sequence comes from Tenebrio molitor, assembly GCF_963966145.1. Taxonomy (NCBI): domain Eukaryota; kingdom Metazoa; phylum Arthropoda; class Insecta; order Coleoptera; family Tenebrionidae; genus Tenebrio; species Tenebrio molitor. Next base: position 21,225,704 of record NC_091051.1, on the reverse strand, counting down.
CGATGTTTTCAAAGTGTCACATGAGGGATCCTTGGTTTTTCGGTGACTGGCGTTGGCTGCCGGAAGTAGACTTAGGTTTGGTACCTATCATTTACAAGGCACGGTGAATGTGAATGCCCCATTCACAAGCAAGCCCCTTGCTTGCTCTTGAGAACAAGTCCGTCATGCCAGACCGGATCAAAGGCTTTGGCGACCCATTTGTGTCTTATTATTGTTAAAATACATTTCGCGCAAAACAGAAATAATTTTAGTACCGCGAACACATATCTAGTTCAAACCAGAAGGGCTGGACAAGAACAACCGCTAATGTAGTTCGGAAAGTACCGAAAATCACACAGTTAGAGCACAGGAAAAAATCACACAGGTACCTCTGCACTCATCTACAGCCAAGGGAGAAGTCAAAGATTAGGGGAGAAGTGTCTCTAAAAAAAAACACATGGCCGTTCATCCCTTGCCGGCTTCCACCATTTTCACCCTCGCCCCTAGTGGTCGCTGGTGGTACCGACATCGGTACTATCAAAACGGGTACATGGCTTTTGTTGGCGGTTGGTTTGAATTTAAACTCGGCTATCTCAATAGTAAAATTGACAATATAAACTGTCATTAACTGTATCAAGCAAAAATTTTCTTCAACACGATGCCGAAAGTTGTGTCTTTATTAAGACACAAGACCTCATTAGGTTAACAGATATTTTTAACGTAACTAGTCCTCAATAGTCTTGAGAAATAAATTAGTAATTTCGATCTGTAGGTTGAACATCGTCTAATTAACGATGTTGTAACAGAAAAATCAGGAAGTTTGCAAGATTCTGCATCAGATGATGAAAAATTCGATTCTGATAGTGAAATAATGGAGGAAGATCAAGTCTAAGTTAAGTTTAAAATATTGTTCCTAAAATCAAAGGGAAGTAAGACTTCTTTATCATTGTAATTTACAAATTTTATAAATATAATTACATACATGATTCTTTAGAAAATGAAAACATTTTATTTTATAAAATTCGAATCTACAGTTAATTTCAAAATTATCGAGTACACCTCAAATATCAAGAAGTCGATTTATTACAGTTTTTTCCGCATGTAAAGATGGCTTTTTGAAATTTGGGCGTCAAATTTTTTATATAGGTTAGTAAGTTTGACAACATAAAATGTCGCTGATATTTTAGTAGGTACACTATAATATCGTCTATTTTATCCTCTGCACAGTGCTCTTCGCGATGTTATAGTCCTGGGCTACCCTCCGGATCGACCACCCTTCTTCTAATTTGGAAAGAATGAGCACTTTCGCGTTTTCGGTTAGATTAGGCATTTTATTTGTCAAAATTGACATTGATCATTGACAAAAAAATGTAAGTGCATTTCACACTGTAAAAAATTAGGTGTATTCTATAATTTTGAAATTAACTGTACATATAATTGTTGTTTGTGTTTTCACACTGACGTCTTCACTCCAAAATGACATTTTATGCTGTCAGAGTCAACAAAGTCATGGCCAACCCTCATGCACTTAGAAAATGAATATATTTATAAACTCTGTCTAGCGAGAGAATGGGAGATTTTGAATTGTAGACTTGTAACCCAACACTACAAAATGCTAGAATACATTAATTAGAGCATAATTTCAGGGCAAAAAATGCTTGAAGGTAAATAAATAAATAATTTACGATTTGGGATATTTATTAGCCATAATGACATAGTGACTTATTATTCAAAGGGTACTGACGAATCGCAAAATTCCATTTGCAAAACATGGTTTGGACTATGCAGTTGCTATACTCCGCAACATTCATAAGTCATAATTATTTGGAAATTCGTTAGTCTGTATATTTCTTCGTTAAAAAGAAGTCACAATCGAAATTCTTGAAAATGATTAAATTTGTAATATGTTTAGGTGCGTCCTAAAAAATGCCGCAAGCCATATCTCGGTTATTTATGGCTTGATTTAAATAAAACAAAAACTGGAATAAATCACTTTAAAAATGCTATAAGCACAATTGAGGCCTCCGTGAAAATACAGGTCGCGACCAAGAAATAGTGACGTCACGAAATCCGACTGACTACTGTGTAACTTATAATACCCAATATAAAGAAAATTATATACAGTGAGCGGCAAAAGTATGGAATAAATTCATTAAAAATTAAACAAAATTTTTTTCAAAAAAATCTTTGGACAGGTCAATTTTAGTTTATAAAAATACATATTTTAATGCAAAATAAAATTCGAAACAGTCATTTGTTTTCGAGTTATGACGTCATCGATAGTTTTTTTAAATGGAAACCCCCTATTTTTTTTCTTGATTCTGATAGCCCTTTTAATTGTCTAAACGCCAGTATAAAAATTTTGTTACCTTACACAAGGAAATTTTTGTGAAAAAAAAAATAAATTTGGAAAAAATAAATTTTATAACGAACAAAAACAAGTCAAAAACTGTGTTAGTACGTATTTAAAATTATGGAATTAAATGTTCGATTTGCCATCCCGCAGCTTGTTGACAATAAGCAAGTTTATGAAGAAATTCCCCCTGTTTTAGTTTTATCTAGTTTTATCCCCCCACCCAATCAAAATTAAAATTTCTATACGTTGTGTTTCTGTTAAATGAGTCATTTTCGAAAACGTTTTGTAATAGTATATTGTTATATAAGTGAGGAAAGGGATGCATTGCTAAACGAGAATGACAATTGGATCACGAGCGATAGCGAGTTGATCTAATCATTCAAGTTTAGCAATGGACCTTTCCTCACGTATATAACATACTATTTTTTCCAACGTCAAGAGCTTTCGGTTTATCTTGCATAGGTATTATCAATTTATTATTTTATACAAATCAACATAGAAGTAAAATTTGAAAATCACGTTTCCATGCTCACAGTAAACAATAAAATTTAATTAATGAATGTCAAGTCGTGTTTTTACCAAAACTTGAAAATTACTCAGAATTTACTAAACAAATAGTGATGGAAGTAGAAGATAGTGTTGTAAATTTACCAAATACAGAAATTAAAGAAGCAGCGAACTAGGTATCTTTGGAATTATTACCTATAAAATCTCGAGCACGCTACGGAAAGGAATACAATGCGTTACTGAGATGGAGACAAGTAGTAAGAAGCGCTAGTTTGGCGTCAACGTCAAGCTCTGTACCGACACGTTATTTAGAAAAAAAAATCAGGAACATTTGGAGTTTTAATTCCTGTAAAAAATTGTACATTTAATTTCTATAATACTGATAAAAAGGTTAAGTATCTTTGTAAGTGCTAATTGTTAATAAAGAATTCTGACAAATGTATATACAGGGTGGTCCCGATATAACCTGCCAAAAAAATTCTGGGTCATTAGAAGGATCTAACAAGTCCAAAAAACCCCATTTTGTTAGGTCCAAAATAATGGGGATAAATTAACCCCTATCCACACCCATTCGACGCTGCTGACCACAAAAATACGTACCTACTCAGGAATTAATTGTTGGTGTTTGTAAGTATGACAGTATCTAAGCAACATAGGTACCTGAATCGTTTATGACAAATCTCAAATCTGACAAACTAAATCAAATTAATGACATTTATTGAAAACGCTGTACCTACACTGTGTGCGTTAATTCACCAGCTTATTTAGGTACAAAAGCTGATTTTGTAGACTGAGATGAATGAGTAATAAATAAAGTGGTGTTCCTCAATGTGTAAATAAATGTAGAGGTAGTGTGTGCAAAATTGTGGAAGAACTGTGTAACAAGAGTGGTTAAATAGCCAAAATAATGTATTGAATAAATTTATTTACACTTTACATATTCGTACTTTCAACTCTAACTGAGAATATCTTCAAACTAATGAAAGGTAAACTAGACTAGAACAATTATTTTATAATAAATGTTCTGTGTGCCTTCCGTTGGCATTTAAGCACATTTGAGTACGCTGGTACCAATTTTAATAAACAGAATTCAGCATTTCTGGGTTTTTACGAATCTGGTTCGCGGCGTCTGTTACGCGTTTCTGGAGTTGGCCTCCTGTATTTATTTCAACTTCGTATACCAAATCTTTCGTGTGGTCCCAAAAATTAAAATCCAGAGGGGTTAAATGGAGGATCGGGGACGCCATCGTATTGGAATCAGTCAGAACCAACCTCACATAAATGCGGATGTAGCTCCACAAAAGTACAACGGGACGGAAGGACTCCTTCAGGAAAACGCTCGCCGTATGGTCGCCTTGCCGGTCTTGAATTACCACGTGTTTCGCCATAGAGTAAATGCAAATCGGCGTATTCTTGTTTTGTGAATTTCATAACCTTTTGAAGGATTCGAAAATTTAAAATTAAACTTGACAAATGTCATAGGTGTTACAGGTACCGTTGCTAAAGAAATTGCAGCCAAGTAACCAGAATTACCTTTTTAAAACCGATTAACTCATTAGCGTACAGCAAATTTTGACCAAATTTTCAATTATTTTTATCTCGAAAACGAAAATACTTTTATTAGAAACTTTTTTTGTGTATGAGTTCTACTCATCGTCACCTATTACTGGATTTCTTTTGGCAGGTTATATCGGGACCACCCTGTATATGTATATTTGAACGTTATTTTAAAGAAAGTATGTACATACCTAAATGGGGATTAATTTTTTTTTTTACTTTCCCCACTAGTGAGGGAAGTGATTTACTTTCCTCACATGTGATGCAAACGCCTACTTTCATCTCTAAATTGAGTGATGGAAATGTCATTTTCAGACTTGACGTTGGAAAAAACAAATAACACATACGAATGAAATTGACAATAACATTTGACTGTTTGATTTACCTACTTGATTTTTTGACTTGTTTTTCTTCGTTATAAAATTTATTTTTTCCAACTTTAGTATTTTTTTTCTCAAAAATTTTCTTATGTAAGATAACAAAATTTTTATACTGTCATTTAGACAATTAAAAGGGCTATCAGAATCAAGAAAAAAAATAGGGGGTTACCATTTAAAAAAACTATCGATGACGTGATAACTCGAAAACAAATGACTGCTTGGAATTTTCTTTGATACTAAAACATGTATTTTAATAAACTAAAATTGACCTGTTCAAAGATTTTTTTGCAAAAAATTTTGTTTAATTTTTGATGAATTTATTCCATACTTTTGCCGCTCACTGTATTTCAATGAGTAAAATTGAATATTGTTTGAAGAAAAATAATTATTATGATAAAAAACAATAAAGAGAGTTTTCCACATCACCTTAGAGGTACCCAATACATGCGTTGGCTCTTGTGGAGGCCTCGCCAATAGCCCTATCTCTATGTGTTTTATAAGTTTAACTATTAAATTTAAATAATTTTCTTTTTGGTGGATCTTTATTTTGGGTGCTAATTTGGTCGTTGATTAATTTTGAATAATTATTAAGAAATATATTGGCAAGGATATGACTGTTTCAATATCAATATCGACTTCAATGTTTTGTTACATAAAATACATTTTTCATTAATTTCTTCTACATATTTTTCCAATTTTAACATTGTCAACTCCCGTAAAATGATCCTTTGTTTACCGCTTCTTAGAAATTCAGTTTCATATTTATCAGCATTAGGCTCACTAAATACCTATCTGATGTGCCTTAATAAAAGTTTCAAAGAATAATTTAGAGCGTTGTTTTTTAGATCATCTCTTGTTAAATTTTTTAAATATTCACCAACATTCGCAGAGTCATTTTCACCACAGTTGGTAAAATTTATAACAAAATCTGAATTGGTGGTAATGTATGTTAAACAATTTTCACAACCGTTAACAAATTTTTCGGGCCTCCGGCCGGAATTTGGTAAATTACAGATGCATTGCCGGCCTAGTCCGGCTAAAAGTAGAGATTTCGAGTTGTCATCGGTTTCGGTTGGCATTTGTTATCAAAATTCTATCAAACGTCAATGTTTGTTCTGTGGAGGGCTCGTTAAGAATGTTTTTCTATTTATAACAACGTACAAACTACAAAGAAGCAATATTTAACTAAAATTAATTAATTAAAATTACGTTTCGAGCCATTTCTTGAATATGGGCTGGTGTATTTATTACAACAAATGTTTCAGGAAAATGTCAAAAACAATACAAATTAATTAAATTTAATAAATGTCAGGAAACAAGAGCGATGTTGATTTTAAAATTTAAATGTTTAAATGTAAGTGTTGCCAACACAAAAAAGTCCCTAATACCAATTATTAAAACAAGTGCTTTAATTTCCATTTAACAAAAATCCGCACAAGTCGGCATGAAAAATTTTGTGTATCACACGTCCAGAAACTATTTTGCGAGCATTCGTACTTACAATATTCGTCTATCGACTCGTACTGCAAATCGTACTCATGCTCGCAAACGTGCAGTTTCTGGCCTTGTGATACAAATAGCTATAATTAGTGAATGTGCACAGTATGCGGCAATATACTACGTGATCAAGAATGACTGAATCTGTAATCTAAACGCATTTCCGGTTGTCAGCTTTGACAGAGTTGACAGGCGAATTTGACGTTTACCATCAAAGGGTCATTTTTGTAATAGCATAAACTAGAGTGGTATATAAGAGAAAGTAAGCTCGATCCTGGTTCCTAGAGGAGTGTTTAAGAGTTAAATTTGAGTTGGCAGCCTGGTTTTCACCACATTTGTGAAGTTAATGCAAGCAAATCTAAATAGCTAACATAATATTTATATTTTATTTTCACTCCAGAAACATTTTGTTAACCAGCGATTTTATTTAAACGCAGATAACGACAACTTTGACAATAAAAGTGCAGCCAATCATCTGAATTATCAATCGAAAAACGCCCCTAGGAACCAGGATGGAGCCAACTTTCTTTAATATACTAATTTTAGCATAAACTAAGCATAAACATACCCGACATAACCTAATTTTTTTTTAATGTCGTGTCAAGTTAAAACACCCGGTCAGTGCCAATTACGAAACAGAAAAACACCAATATTTTTCAATTGTTTCATTGCCAACAGACTCAGTCATTGTTGATCACGCTGTAGAACAAACATCACAATATAGCAGAATTTGGGGATGTATCAAATGAATTCTTTAATATATCTGAAAAGAAAGAGATGTTTTCAGACAACCGAAAAAGACCATTATCATTTTTATCTCTGGCATCCAGTGAAAACTTTTTTAAAGAAAATGTTCCAAATTTCGCGGACTTTAATTTAAGAAGGCTTAAAAGTTTTAATTATTGTTGGTCTTTTTCTTGCCACCTCTAATAGGGATCCATCGTTTCTGGTCATTTTATCGACTCTTAGAACCGATGATTGCGAAATGTTTGACACAGACTGCTGAATGTTTTGTTGGATTAAATGACTCCCTATGAATGCATTTAAGTAATCCATCTTTTTTTTATTTCTTCATCTTTTGGAAAAAAAAAGACGCACATACATATTAGTAGGTACTATCGTAATTGCTTGAACCATTAATTTCAGGCATATTTAATGAAAGGAAAAAGACTCACACAGGTATACAGTGCATTTTTTTAACTGTTGCCATGGGGAATTGCATGGTAAAATTTATACCCCCTATTAACTTTTGTTCTGATGAAAATATTCAAACCATTTTTGGAACAAAGTTGGAAGATTTTTTAAACTATCGGATAGATTATAATTCAACATCCTAAACTGTCGAAAAAGTTGTGAAAAAAATATTTTCTTGCGCGCCGGAATAATAGTACGTCGAGCGGCCGCCAGAATAGCGTTCCTGTCGGCTCAACCAGCACCTGACCATCTCCACTTTTGACTTTTGTCACTTTCATTTAAAAAATAGCGAGATCGCCTGGAGGCTATGATTAAATTAGCTTTTGGAAGGCAGAACATGTAAACATTTATTTATTAAAAAAACAAAACGTTAACGCACAAATAACTCAACAAATTAACAGAAATTATTAAAGGAAATGTTCAAAGTGTTTTCCTTCGACTGCGATCTTGAAAATTTCTTCGCGTGTTATTCTTGCCCTTAATTCCTCCACAGTTTCTGGTTGACCTCTTATGCGTTTTTTTTTAACTGTCGCCGTAGGGAATTTCATGGTAAAAATTATACCCTCTGTTAACTTATGATCCACTGCAGATTTGGTGCAAATTTTTATTTTTGTAATAAATCATTAATAATACTACGTAATGCATACTGTTTGAACAACGAACGACAAACAGTTTTATTTTACTAATTTTACTTTTCAAAGTTAAAATTAATGAACGTAAATAATTTGACAAAAAACGTAGTAGGCGATATGGGAATAAAAATTAGGTTTTATATTTTAATTTATTATTTATTTTAATCATAGCCTCGAGGAGATCTCGTTATTATTTATTTTTTAAATGAAAGTGACAAAAGTCAAAAGTGGAGATAGTCAGGTCTCAGGTGCTAGTTGAGCCGACAGGGACGCTATTCTGGCGACCGCTCGACGTACTATTATTCCGGCGCGCTAGAAATATTTTTTCACAACTTTTTCGACAGTTTAGGATATTGAATTGTAATCTATCCGATAGTTTGAAAAATCCTCCAACTTTGTTCCAAAAAAGGTTTGAATATTTTCATCAGAACAAAAGTTAACAGGGGGTACAAGTTTTACCATGCCATTCCCTATGGCAACAGTTAAAAAAAATGCACTGTATATGTATTTAGTCAAATTTTTAGCACTGTTGATAAAATGTTGTTTATTATTATATCCTAAAGGGCGCCAACCAAAAGTTTATTTTATACCTAACTAATAGTATACAGGGTGGAACAAAAGTATCAAATATTGGCTGTAACTTTTTAATTTGACAATTTATGAAAAAATGTTTAATATAAAAGTTGATTGGTGTATTATCCTGCATCATCTGGTCTTTCTAGTTTGTTCCTATCTTCTTTTGTTTCGCTGCTATGGCAACCAACTTTGGTTTTTTAAATAGCACCCATCATTTTTTGTGTGATTTTCAAACAAGCATATCTTTCTGTATTCATAAATACAGTTTTTCCATTATGGGAAAAAAGAATAAAATTAAAAAAAAAACAAATTATGTAACTTACTAAGTAATAAAATGCAATATCAAGAATGCCATGGAAATTTGACAATTTTTGTTGAACGTCATGCATGATAATAAACCAAACAATTTTTATATTAAACATTTTTTAATTTGAAAAATTAAATGATTTTTTATGCCTGTCCTTGTCGCACAATCTACTCAAACTGGGGATAAAAAAAAACACAATCTAAAAATGATTTGACGTAATTTGACAAAAACTAGTGTCATTATTCTGCTGCATATTTAATAATCCTCGTTCACGATTCATCTAACTTATTATTTCGTTAGAGTTTTCGTTTGTGTTTAAGTATTGTCATTTATTTCTTTGTTCTCGTTACATCTTTTAACTTGGTTCAGTTACTTGCGTTAATTTTAATACTTTAACATGGTCAGTAACAAGTGTTGTGTTAGCGGCTGTTCAAGTTCTAGAAAAAATGGATTTAAATTGTTTTATGTTCCAAACAGTAAGACACCCGTTACATATACTTATATACAGTAACAAGCAATTTAATATTAGGAGTCAAAAACAGAGTACGGAGGGAACAGTGGCTAAAAAAATTGAGACTGTCTACAAATCTGCTGTGTAAGTATCTACATAATAAAGTAAAGATTTAGTTTTTCTTATGTTAGGTGATATAGGTAAGTGGCTACAGTATACTTAATATTATTTTCATTTGCAGAAACATTTTAGTAAAAATGATTTCTTTTGGGCTGAAGATTTGCAGCGATTGAAACCTGAAGTTTTCCCTCATCTGTTACTGAAACCTATGAACATAGGTATATTTATTATAGGTATTTTTGTGTCTGATAGTTTAAACAGCTACCTATACCTATAACTTTTTTTTATTATAATACGAGTAGTTACATTATTAATATATTTTATTAACAATAATTATATACTGTTTCAATAGCTAAACTTTTTTCCTTGATTTTAGTTGCTGTAGATCATCTTGCAACTGAATTTGTTCCCCAACTAAACCCTAATCCCGAAACTCCATTTAACCAAAACTACCCTTTTACGAATCTTCTGAGAAATATTAATTGTGGTCAAAATGTGACAGTAAAAGTATGGGAATGAGAAGAGCAGTTCAAAATATATTTTGATATTGTATTTTTAAACGATTAAAAATTTGGTAACTTGTTTGGGTTTTATTAGTAGTTTTTGTAAATTTTAATTAAAAAAATATCTGCAACCAGTAAAACATTTCAGTTAAAAAAATTTGATTAATAATGGGCGACATAACCCAACAAATTTTTGACATTGTAGTAATGCCATTATTTCATTAAAAAAATCCCCAAAACTATTGTCTTCCTTATTTCACTTGTGAAATTTGCATTTGATATCTTTATCTTACAATCCACTCTCGCGAGGAATGGAATGGCGGTACCTCTATACGTAGTGTGTTGATCTAGTACCTTAGTGATGGACATAGACAACACAGTAAACCTAGGTTTACTGTGTTGTCTATGGTGATGGAGATGAATTGGCGATATCTAGTGAAATTTAGAATAACCACACATTTAAAAAGTTAAATATCAGGTTATGTTATATGCCATTTCATTGTCAAGAACTGTCAGTTTATACTTTTATGACACTATGGCAGGAACATGAAAAATTAGTTAGAGTCTTAGAACCTCGAATTCTGTAATTCTTGCATCGTTTTACTCCGAAATGATCAAGTTCCACGACGAAATTCCCATTCGGAGCGGTTTTGCTGTGATCTTTCATACTTGCTTGTGTAAAAACCTATTTAAAGGAAAGTTAGCGTCTTGAAACCTCGATTTCTGTAATTCTTGCATCGTTTTACTCCGGAATGATCAAGTTCCACGACGAAAACGTATAAACTGACAGTTTTTGACAATGAAATGGCATATAACATAACCTGATATTTAACTTTTTAAATGTGTGGTTATTCTAAATTTCACTAGATATCGCCACTTCATCTCCATCATCGACTTGTCATTTGGTTTACTTTTTTTCGACATTTGGGATGGCCATAACATAGTTTAATGAAGTTGGTCATGATTTGGCCATGGCCAACTTCATCTAGCTTCCGCTGCGCTCCATACGGCCGTCCCATTATGCCAGTTTTCATTGTTGAAATTGATTCTACTAGAGGTATTTTCATATTTGGTGGCGGAAACAAAAGACTGAGAAATGTCACAAAAATGTATTGTCAGTGTCAAATTTGTCATAAACGCCGTAAAAAGGAATGTCTAGGTAAATTTAAACTTTCGAAGCTGTAAACTGATTATATTCAAATTTTTTCAAAATATGTATTTCAGTAAAAAAAGATTAATGTTTGAAAGAAAACAAAGAACAATTTTTCGGATTATACCTTTTTAGAAGTGATACAATTATCAATTAGGTAGTAAATTATCACACAGTTTCTCAGAAATTATCACTTTTATTCGCCTGGTTCTAAAAAAATGTAGGAATTATAATGAGATATGTAAATTTGTCGACTTTTTTTGTGAATGAGAATGTTAAATGATTTGTTCAAACTTACGTAATAGCCTTGTTGAATGATTGTTTACATTACACAGAGTCACAGACTAGTTATTAATGTCAGGACTAATTGTACACTTTCCTTGCTTTTGTTTGTGCCTATAGGTATCCTGTCTACTTATTCGGTTTGTTATTCCTGTAGAATATCATTAAATAAATAAAACAATGAACGTAGGAATAAAGCAACGAACAAACGAACCAATGAACAAACGAACGAACAAACCAACAAACAAATAAACAAACGAATAAATAAATAATAGTATATTATTACACGAGCAAGTAAAAAAGATTTTTATCCACGAAAATAAAGGTTGCAGCACAAGCCGAGAGCGTGTACTGTTATAATTTGAGTGGATAAATAGTATTTTTCAAACCAAGGTAAGAAAGTGCTTTCTTGCAGACCGCAGGCAAAGATTATAAACCGAGCCGTATGCGAGGTTTGTAAGTGCCTAAGGTCTGCAAGGGCACTTTCTTGCGAGGTTTGTAAGTGCCTAAGGTCTGCAAGGGCACTTTCTTAACAAGGTTTGAATACTGTTTTTTCCCTATCGGCACAACTTCGTTGAAAAAAGTCAAAAAAAGATGGTTATATTCCTGATTAAAACGAAAATTTTGAGAATTGAATAGTAGGCTGGGTTATTTAATTATCTTGTCATCGCATTTGAAGATTTGACGTTTGTTCGAAAATTTGATAGAAACAGGGTAAAGTAATCTACCTACCTAGCTTATCTGTTTATTTTCCAGATTATATGATTGATCTACCAACTTGCTTTATTGAATTGGCTTTCATTTATCAATAACTTATTTCACTTTTGACACTTTTGACATTTGTATTTTGGTACAGTTTTACCATAAACATTTCATGATTAACTTTCTTACCTTAGCGAGAAAGTTGAATTTTCTCACCTCAAATGAGGTATCCACAGCCTACATTTCTAACCGGTAGGAAAAAAAACCTTTTTCTACTAGAGTTTGGAAAACTAACATATTTATCTACGATCAAATATACAGAAAAATAATAAAACAAATTCTTAGTTAAATATTTTTAATTTTTTAAATTTTAATGTTCCTTTTGTTACTATGGTTACGTTCTTGTATTTGGTTATGTTGCTGCAGTTACTGCAATTTCTAATTGTGATTGGTCCAAGTCCGATGGATAAAATATCCTGTCAGTTTTATCCATGGCTGGGAATCAATAAGAGCTCTCTTTTAATTTGTCGGTGGATAAAATCACAATTTAGAGTAGAGCTTCCATCAATAAAGTTGCTTTTATCTGATGATCGTAGATAAGTACATTTACAAAACAAATGTTGAATTCTAACTTCTTTAAATTTCTGTCCGACAATAATTAATTAAAATATTATACAGGCTAAAATCGAAATACATACATACAGAATACAGAGTGTTTCCGAAGTTGAGGGGTTCCTTGTAACACGAGACACTATACATTATTCTTAAGAATCTTAGCCTAAATATTCTTAGTAAAATGTTTGTATTAAGGGAGATAATTGATTGTATATTTTTATTGTTTTCTAAAATTTTGAGTCCGGTCTTGTCTGTTTCTCCGCTATCCTAGATTAATAACTAACGTGGCCCAGGATGGTGTCTTTCTGGAAATCGCTCTGCGTACTCTCTGGACGCCGCAGCTGCATTCTGATAACGTGATAACATTGCCCATACATTAGCAACATATCTGTGAGCTCATTATTTTCGTAATGATAAAGCCATTCCGACTAATTAGATGACAATTCTGACAGTATTTTTGATTAACGTCCATGCTCATTTGATTTTTTTTTTGTCAATTCTAATTTCTAACAAATTTGAGCAGGACCGGTTTCAAAAATTTAAAAAAAATCAACTTATTGTATCCTCATTGCTGTACACATTTTACTAAGGTGACTTTGGCTAAAACTCTTTAGTACAACGCATCCTATCACAGGTTAAAAGGAACACCTCAACTTCGAAAACACCCTGTATTAAAACCGTAGGATCTTCAAATCAATTTTGAAAATTTTGCGCTATACATCCGCATGAGGGCAGAAATTCCGTGTACAGTAGTAGCGGTGTGTGAACTTGTACGTGATTTCGTAAAGTTTAAAAAAGTGTTGTACAAGCTTTGTTGCTTGTAGGCTTCCTATCAACACCTAATAATGCTTATTGAACACAAAAATAGAAAAAAACAAGTTCCACATAAAGACAAAGACACATCCATGGTGATTTTCTAATATTTTTTAAAAACGATACACACAACCCTAAACTAGCTGTACAACACTTTATTAAACACAACTGTACGTAGTAAAATGAACATGTCGTATTGTTCAACTCGGTAAGAGTCGTTGGACAAACTTACGACTGGTGAAAAAAACACATTTATTTTACTACTTATATTATAATCAAGAGCGATCAAATTAATTTGTAATCGAGTCGAAATCGTATGTCGTTACTTAAACCCCACGCTCCAATAAACGCAGCTTGAAACACAAATTACATCTCTATATCAATCGCAAAAGACATACGGATTCAAATCCATGGATGACTTGATTACAAATTAATTTGATTGATCGATAGATAAGGGTGCTAGTATCGCGTTTTCATTCCTACACCGTGATCAACAATAACTGAGTCTGTTGGCAATGAAACAATTGAAAAGTACTGGTGTTTTTTGTCTCGTAATTGGCACTGACGTGATTTTTTAACTTGAGACGACATTGAAAACACTTTCGGTTATGTCAGTTATATTTATGTTATTATAAAAATGAATCGTTCATGGTAAATTTCAAATTTGCCAAATTTCATTGTTACCAACAGATTCAGTCATTCTTGATCACACCGTAGTATTCTTACACGGTTTTGCGGCTCTGTGTATTTAAAGTGTTTTTAGGCTATGTAAGGTTTGTGACTTTCTGCTTTTAAATGTTTAACCACATTTTCGGTTTATTCAAGATATACTATTGTTTACATATTATGATCCATTATAATTAATATTTTATTTGAGGGTAATGCGTGGATTTGTCGCTATTATTTCAGAAATTCCAAAAGCGGCAGGGCACAACTGATCTAGGAAAAAAGTACGAAGAATTAGTCGCAGCCAATTTTATTTTAAAGCTACTTACTGACGAGAAAGTAAATAATTTTAATTTATCATCAAATGATGCAAATTTTGGACAATTTGACGATATTGTTCTTGAAATAAATACCGACCACAAGGAGACATACGCTATCCAACTTAAGCATAACAACAGAGCTAAATCGTTCACAGCAAACCATTTGGCAGCTATCGATGGAAATTTTAGTATTAAAAAATATTTCGACTCATTTAAACAACTTTCGATGACTGATACTTGTAAATTTATACTATACACCAACAGACAATTTAATGAAGGTAATAAGAAAGTAAGGATGAATAACGTTATTCTTAAAATAATCAAATGTGATCCGATAGAAATTTTAAATACTTCTTCTCAAAACAACTGCTGTTATAAATTTAATATAGAAGAATGCAGCAGCAGCGATGAAGAAACACAAGAATATAGAAAGTTTTTGCAAAATTTTTTTCTCTATACTGATCAAGGGGACGTAAGAAGGATTGAAAATATAGTTACGAAGATTTTTCAGGACAAGTTTTTTTGTGACGGTGTCTTGGGATATGAAAAATACTTGAAATTCATAGCTGAATGGAGTGATCTTGAGGGTAAAAAACTAAAGCTTGAAAGAACATTGATGCAACGAGTGACAGCACTTTGTATATTAACACCATTTATTCAACCATTTTCTATTAGCCCTGTCAATGAAAAAATGAAAGTTTTTCGTCAGGCAATTTCTGGGTTTGATATCACGTTTTTTGAGGAAAATGTTTTAGACCACGTTAGGAAAATTTGGGGTGACATGAAAAGTGAACTTGCTAATATTGAAGTAGTTGAAGATATCAGAAATAATTATCAGTTAACTTCCGATTATACGTGGAATGTTAATGGGTTCAGCGACGAGGTGTGTTATTGGTTAATAGATAGATGTCCTTTAATTGTCTTTGAAAATAAGTCCACATATGAAGCAATTCGATTATGTAGAAATAAAAAATTCGTTATCATTGTAAAGAAGTCCAACCAAAACGACGAAAGTGATGATAAACAGCTAGAAGAGTTTTCGGTATTTAGAACGTTATCAGATTTGAACCCCGATTCAGAAGTCTGTAAAGAGATGAAAAGGGTATTTAAATGTTCTCTTCAGGAAAAAAACGATATTACTTTAGGAAGATTAATTCAAGAAAGTGAAGAGTTTCAATCAATTGTAACAACAAACGATTTAGCAAAGATGTTGGAAGATTCATATCAAATTGGTGATATAAAAGAAATAATTCCACACCCATACATCGATCGGTACTTAGCGAGAAATCTAATTGACATTAAATATTTTGAGAAACTTAATGGTAGCACATTAATTGTACTCAATTGTGTAGACAAAATTGATTTAATTAAGAACCGAATAGGTAATTTTAATTTAATGAGGGTCGACGTTTATTTACAAGACGAAGCTGTTAAAAGTAAAGAATTTAATTACGAAAACAACATAAATTCTGATCATCACATTTCACTTTTTCACTCAAGCCCCGACTTGAAAAAATATGTCACAGGACCTGATCTTTTTGTAAGTGATACTGAATGTTCGAAAGAGGATTTTATGGAAATATGTAAGAAACATTCGGAATCACGTATATGCCATCATTTACGAATTGTGGATAATGAAACCTTAGAATGGATACGAAGTGATGGTGACATTACTGATCTAGAACGGTTTCGCATTGAAAATCAATCTGTCAAAGAGACAGAATTCTACAGTACTCAGCCAGACAATAATATAAATTTAATAAATGGGGACCCTGGGATGGGCAAGTCTGAATTGCTAAAAAACATTAAAAACAATTCACTTTCAACGTTTTGGTGTGTCATTTTTTACCCGAAAGATATTTCGTCTTTATGTAGACATCTTGATGGAAAATTTTCCGATTGGAATAAATTTGTTGAATTTCTTTTAGATATAAAATATAATAATCTGAAACATTTCGACAAGGAAATTTTAAAGATATTAATTAAAAATAAGAAGGTGATTTATTTCTGGGATGCACTCGATGAAGTATCTACCACTGAAATGGAATTTGCAATTAATTTTATAAACCACTTTTCCAGAAAAGGATTAGTACAATGGATATCCAGCCGTTGTCATTTACAAAAAAAATTAGAGAAAGAATTCAGAGTACTCTCAAGAAATATACGTCAGTTTAATGATGAAGAACAAACTTACTTTATTCATCAGCGTCTTGGAAACTTATATTCGGAGGAAGAAATCGTTGAAGTAATCGACAAAATTAAAACAACTGTTACCCTACTTAAGCATAATGATGTTCTAGGAACTCCTCTACAAATTTTTATGGTCACTGAATTATTTCGTCAAAATAAAGACAAATATCTGAATTTATTGAAAAATGTATTTTCTCTAACTGACCTGTATCATCACATAATAGAAGAGAAATTTAATTTCTATTATGAAAAGAAGGCAGAAGTCCAATCTCCAAATCAAGCTTTATCAAATATTCTTGAAGGGTACAAAAGAAACATGTTCGAAAAATACGAAAAAGCAGCAATGAAAACATTAATCACGAACGAAGTTTTAAGAAAATTCAATATCAATTGCGACGATTTCTTGAAAGAAATTCAAGGCAGAGATGATTGTATCGGCCTTGTAACAGAAGTCACCAACAATTTTCCTCAGTTTCTTCACAATTCGTATGCCGAATATTTTGTTGCAATGTATTTCAAAGATCATTACACGGAAATAAACGATTTTGATTCAATAATCCTGGACAGAAGATATGCCAATATACGATTCTTTTTTGATTTACTGACAGCAAAGGACTCTTCTGCGCACATTGCAGTTTTATACAAGAATCTTGAACTACTAAAAGAACAGGGACCAGGTCTGAAAGACTGTAAAGATGCAAAAGGAAGGAATGTTTTGCAGTTGGCATGTTCGTGGGGTCAGAGATATCCCGTTTTATCTGTTCAGAATAATGCCGGAAAATTTATTATCGACGATGAAAATGACGATTCGGTTGTAGGCGAAACACCTGAATACGCGGAGATGTTACAGTACTTGCTAGAAAATTGCGATGCTTTAGAATCAGATAAGGTATTTAAGAGTACACTATCATATGCTGAAGAAACGAATTGCCAACTGGCTAAGCTGAAAATTTTACAAAAACAGGGTCTAAAATTTGGCAGATTAATCAATGACAGTAGCGGGCTTAACCTCTTGTATTATTCAGCAAAGTTTGGATTCTACGAGGTTCTGGATTTGTTTGAAGAGTTACCAATGATTAAAACCAAGAAAGAAAACTTCTCGCTATTGCATCTAGCTGTGGTACATGACAAAGAAAAGTATTTACAAAAACTGCTAAATTTCGATATTTACATAAAATCAATCGATGAAGGAGACAAATCCGGAAGGACGTCGCTTTACATCGCTTGTCAAGATGGAAATGAAAAAATTGTTAGTTTGTTGCTACAGTTTGAAGCAAATGTTGACATTGCTGCCAACAATGGCTTCACACCGCTTCATGCAGCTTCTATGAATTCTTATGTTACACTTGTGCAGTTGTTGCTAAAAAGAGGGGCCAACATTAATGCAGCAGCAAGTCATGGTATTACACCTCTTCATTCGGCATGTTGGAATGGACACGATGAAGTCGTTGAAGAGTTAATTCGTTGCAAAGCCAACCTCAACGCATCTGCCAATGACGGATGCACCTCACTCTATATAGCATCTAGAAACAAACATAATAGAGTGGTTAAGTTGTTACTGAATGCTGGAGCAGACAAGAACTTTGCTCAAGAAGATGGCGTCACACCGTTGTTAATCGCAAGTCAAGAAGGTCACAAAAAGAACGTTGAGGCGTTACTGAAATTTAAAGCCGATGTCAACATTGCCTCAGCGAGTGGGGAAACACCTCTCTACGTAGCTTGTCAAAATGGACATGTTCAAGTCGCTCAGAACCTGATTGAGGCCGGAGCTGACATTAATGCTGCCACAAACAGAAATTGGACACCTCTACTTGTAGCTTGTCAGCAAGAACATGCTCAGATTGTTGAACTGTTATTACGATATGGTGCTGACGTTAATAAAAAGGTCGATCCAACACCCTTCAGTGTAGCTAACTTTCATGGTCATGACAAAATATTTCGGTTATTAGCCGAATACGAGGATGTGCAGCAACAAAAAATAGAATGATTAGCAAAGTTATTACAAGGTAAGAGGTAAGTATCAAATCAAGTAAGAAATTATAAAATGAGATTTTTGTTTTTACAGAGGTCGTTACAACGCATTGTCAACACAAAACTACTCTACCAAAAAGTGTGAGTATTCATCATTTTATCTCTCTCTCTCTCTCTCGTAGTCTAAATCTCATGGGGTAGTGGCCACTGTGACGTTATGTATTATATCTTTCCATATTATTCGGTTTTGTGCTTCTATAGTGAGTGTATACATTTCCGGTTATTGTGATTACTTCATATATTCATCTGATTGGCGAACGACCTCTTGTTGTCTTTCTTTCCTTCCATTTTCTCTGGTATAACTAGTCTTTCCATATTATGATACGTCATTTATTTATATCCGTAAAATCTAAAATATCGTAAAATTAAAATGTTTGGACGGTGCTCAGTCCATGAGACATTTAACATTTTCTGCCAGCAGAAAATTTTTGTGACATCGATTTTACTTCTTCTTTTCTGTCTGATAGACCAGGACATACATCCGTATGTCAAGACATAGAAAACCAGACATAATTTCCTTTATCCCTTGGATATGTTTTTATCTTTACATATTCGTGTTAATTTTTTTTGTAGTCGTTCTACCAATTTCACATGTTCTTTTTATTTATTTTTTTGTTGATCCTGTTTCGTATCTATTTATGTGATGTATCACGGGTCTATTACCGTTCGGTCTGTCGTTGTTTTTGAGGCATTTAATTCTAGTGGCTTCTATGTGTTCTATGACGTCTGGTGTTTCTTCTTTGCTGGTTGCGAATTCAGCGGTATATTTTAAGTTGTTTATTTTCTGTCCATTATACCAGGACATTTTTTTTTAACACTGAACACAGTCCATACTATCTAATTCCCTATATTCAGTTTTAAAAAACACAGATTAATGCATTATGAGTTGCTATGCAACCAATTATACACGAACCTGCAAAAATGGTCGAAATGTCGCCTAGAAATGTCATTCAAGATTACATTTTCAAATAATGTTAAAAATTGTTTCGATTGATGGAATTGGTCTATCATGTGTTGCAATGTCACGCATTATGTGTATTTTTTCTTCAAACAACTTGACCATTTTTTTAAACTGTCAAGTCGGTAGTTATTTTCATTACCTTGGTTACTTGATTACAGTCATGCATTGACCTGTGTTTTTTAAAACTGAACATAGGGAATAAGTGTGGACTAAGTTCAGTATTAAAAAAATGTCCCGGTATATTATCCATACCTATATGTATGTTGAAAAGTTGCGGAGACATGATAGGTACCTACATAATATAAGTATCCTTAATTCCTTATCTACTTCTACAGGGTGTCTCAGCTAAGACTTTCGAGCCAAATAACTGTTATTTTCTAACGGATTTTTATAAAATTTAAAATGCAGATATTTTAGACGACGAAGAATAAAATCCTATTAAAAAATAGTTATTTTTGTATTAAGTGCGCAAAATAATTGT
Organism: Tenebrio molitor; assembly: GCF_963966145.1. Lineage (NCBI taxonomy): Eukaryota > Metazoa > Arthropoda > Insecta > Coleoptera > Tenebrionidae > Tenebrio > Tenebrio molitor. The sequence continues at coordinate 21,205,434 of NC_091051.1, read as the reverse complement.
TTTTTGTTGGGGCATGAGAATGAGTTTTTGGTCGAGACCGTTAGGTCGAGACTTCAAACTCATTCGAATGCGCCAACAAAACAATCATCTTGTGCACGAAATACAAACACTATTTTTTCTACAACCGCATTTGAGAATTTTTGATTTTTTAAATTTTTGTAAAATTTTCTTTGGATGCTAAAATATTTGTGAAAAAGTTTCCTTGGATGACTATTTTAGCACCCAAGGAAACTTTTTGACAAATATTTTTTCACTATCAAAAATGACATAGGTACTTTGCGATTTGATAACGATGCATAAATGTCACGTTTTTTTGACGGTTGTAGAAAAACGTAATTTTTACATGCCTTTTTAAAATGTTGAATCAATTAAGATTTACATAAAAAATTGATCATCAATAAAAAAATGCTGTAGGGAAAAACTCGTCCTTCAAAGACGTCTGGTTTGCAAGAAAAAAGCAAAAAACTGTGTTAAACGTGGCTGCAAATGCAAAAACGTAGACGCGTATGAAACAAACGCGCAATTTTGCAGAACTTTGGTCATCCCTTTACGCAGAAGTGCATGTGACATATTTGACGTTTATCTTGCTAACCTTACAAACACTTACAAAGTTAAAGACAACATTTGGACGAATTTATTATAGTGGATGCTTTAATTCTTCCATAAAGGACTAAAACACGATCGGGTAATTTTAGCAAGGTACTATTCCGGACATGGAATCTTGGCCAACATTTTTTAGACATTTCTAAAAAAAATGATGTAAACCAACCATTAGTGTCATTAACACATGACAATTATTAAAAGTCACTTTGAAGTTTTTCTTGTGACATCAAAAAAGCAGGGAAATGGCATTATCGAGTCAAAAGTTGGGTTATATTCAATAAAGGCCAGTTCACACATATTCGTCAGTTAAATGTCAGTTGTGGCCAAGATTCCGTGTCCGGAATAGTACGCTTCCTGTGTCTTCAAATAAATCGACGACTCTCTTAACCTTACATTTTGTAAAGCCTACATTTGGATAATGTTCCACGAGAAAACGAACTGTGTCATTGAAGTTCTTACGACACTTTCCATAGGCAAGATTTTTTTGCTTTTTCAACAATATTGAAATTTCTGCCGCTGTAGTCTATTTTTAGAGTATTTTCAATAAATTTTCACAATTTGACGTTTCTAATAAAGCGCGCCCAATTTTGACAGACTTTAAAGGGTGTACAAAATGTTGCTTGGCAATTAATCATAATCATCAATTGTTTCAAAAGGTAACTGCTCAAATACCTTCAAATTTTACATTAAATTTTTAACGACAAAATCTAATCTTTTCGTTGAATCAGACAAGTGATTTACTTAATTGTTTGTGTAGACCCCTATTTTTTAATGTTTAACAATCTAATAATAATTCATTTTTTAACTTGAGGTAATTTTATTATTACTAATTGAACCTTCCTGGTCTAAAATATCTGCATTTTAAATTTCATAAAAATCCGTTGACAAATAACCGAGATATTAGGCTCGAAAGTCTTAGCTGAGACACCCTGTATACTTAGTTATAAGTTTTAAAATAAACCTTCTTACAATGAATTTGTACAGGGTCATTAATCATTATAAATGATTGTCCCATCGCAGTAGGCGTTGGTGACGTAGTTGAATGTGCAGAAGCCTCATAGTCATAACATGAGTGAGACTAGTATCGCCGATAGGTGTAACGTTTCGTCGCTGGCGGCACATCCACAATTTGTGTGAGTTTTCAACGCCAACTGCAATGGGACAATCATTTATAATGACCCTATACTAATGATACTACATTTGTATTGCTAAAGTGAAATATGCAAGTTAGGAAACAAATAATAATCTTTTTTCACTACTAGTCTCAAAAGGCGTCATTATTGACTCTCGAACCGACCCAGAAGTAGAATTTCTCTCCCTAGGTTAATAATAATTTTCATTATTAACCAAGGTCAATAATGAACATCCGTCACTTAGCAACGAAAGATTTTCGTTGATTTCATTGGTTAACGTAGACGATTTTCACAGCAACCGTTGAAAAATGAGAACTCGGATCGTCGCATCAGACAAAATAATTTGATTAATAATTATTATCAGAAAGGGTTTTAACGTATCTAGTAGTGAAAAAAATAGTATATAAACCAGGGTGAAGAGGTCCCTTATAGTCTTCGCGCCTTAGAACCCTCGGCACGCCTCGGGCTCTAATCTTGGCGCTCTGGCTATAATCATGGACTTCTTCACCTTGGTGTATAATATACTATTTTCTGCTAATTGTTTTTATCAAAAAGCCGGGCGCCCTAATTTGCTTTTTATAATTGTTTATTTTTTAATTGTAATTCAGCTTACTGTTTTCAGAAGATATATGCACCCTTTTACGGCCACACAATAGCTGCAGAAAGTTGACAATAAATGGAAGAAGAAGGAATACATATTATTATAAAATTATTACATTCATATGGATTGTAGTTTTTCAGTGTAGTTAGTTTTCTTATAGGTATAAAGTGTGTAGTTAGGTATTGAGTTTCGTAATTTGTTGTTTAACGTTATTTTATTATTTGGAATTATGTTCTTGCATATTACATATCAAAAGTTCTGTAGTATTTTTATTAATTTCAAGTAGGTAGGTATGTCATGTAATGTATAGTTGTTAGAATAACTGCAATAGATATTATACAGGGTCATCATAAATGTATTTAGACCATCTACGGTGTCTTTTTTTTAACGCTGGCTATAGGGATTTACATGATAAAAACTTTGGATCGTGTTATTAAGCTTTTTAGCAGGAATTTTAAAGTAAAATTTGACAGAATATTAGAGTAGGTAATATTTCAGTTTATTTTATACTAGAGAATAAAATAATTCCAGAATAAATTTAAAAAGTACATTCAATTTATTAGATTATTTCTTGCCCAGAAGGCCATGACCGAGTGTCAAAATATTATTTACAAACGTTAAATGATTCACTGCACTGAAAATAGTTTGAACAATTTATGAAATGAAAATTCAAAAATAATTACAATAGTTTATAGTGTTTCCCCGGATAGGTGAAACGACTTTTTCAAAATTTCCAAGGCATACTTGATTTTTTAAAACTAAAATTATGTTAGCAATTAGTATTTAACCAAGCAGGGCTGAACCCCAGAAAATGAAAATTTAAACCGAGAATTTTTTATCTTTTACAAGAGTCGTTTCACCTATCCGGGACATAAAGAACGTTGCTGCGCTCCTCCTCCAAACAATTGTCTTCGATCGGTACATTGTCCTTAACGTTCGTGATGCTTATGAGATTTTTTGCGCGATTGAATATTTATTACAAGACATTCATATCTAGAATAGGCGCAATGCGATATGTCTTACCCTTCAGATCCTGTTGCCATAATGTAGATTTTTGTATCGCGTTTCTAAGGCAAACTTGGAATGTGGGGTGCGTTCAGCTCTGATTTCTGAGTAGGAGTAATTCGTTTCCTCGAAGTTCAGATGTATTGTTACTATTGTTAGCTAATAAAGGTGAAGACCTTCTTGGACTGAAAAGACATGGTATGACTACAAGAGCCATGTGAGTTTCCAGAAAGTGCTAACATCTTGTCTTCAACTTCTGTCTGATATGTGAAGGAATTTCCATTTTTTTAATAAAAGTCTGAATTTGAAATTCGAGCATTGACAGACTGACATTTGACATATTTAGTGATAAATTGACTAGCAACAATTAGTAATTAAAAAAAAAAAAACTTTATGTTTAAACAATTATAAAATGCAACGAGTAAAACAAACAAGTGACTGTAATGTTGACTTACATATTTGCGCAGATTAGTAAGCACAACAAATGTAAACTACAGATTTTCAGTTAACGATTAACAATTAAACAAATAAGAAAAAATTCATTTTTCTGGGAAGAAATAATATTTGCCAAACCACTATTTGCAGTTAAAATTAAAAAGAAATTCCAATACACACAATATCGTCACTACAGTATCATATGAGTGAATCGTTTCTTTAATGTCCAGTGGCGTAACTAGGTCTTGAACTTGAAGGAGGCCCAATATCGAATTAAAGTTTTTACATTCACTAACCTTTAAAATACAAAGTCCATATTCGCAGAAATTTTCATGCTGTAAAGAATACATAATATACGAAAAATGCATTTTTCATTCTGTTAATTAGCAAAAGAAAACATTAAATCATAAGACATTATTAAGTATTAAGTACAAATAGTAGTTTATTTGACAAGTTTGTGTGTAAATTGGGCCTTTTTTGGCACGCGTGGGCCATTTTAAAACGTGAGTGAAACGTCTTCTGACGTCATTTATGGATGTTTTCGTTCATTAGCAAAAAATTTTCCGATAAAAATTTTGCACTTGGGATATAATATGTGATAAAATTTGATTCTTTTTAGATGCATAAAGTTTTATGTCATCCATATAAAGAAGGTGATTTAATTTGGATAGTGTGGTATTATTAAGTTGTAACAAAACGGCCCATAGGGGACGCTGTCCGACGACACATTCCCCACCGCCTGCTCGTAAGGTTCTCGATTATAAAAGGTAACGACAACGGTTGCGCCAATATTTCCATCTCACTTAATTTGGCGTCTATGCAAGTTAATCTGTTCGACACGATACAAACATCCCGTGACACGATACAAACATCCCGTAAAATTGTGTATAACTCTGTCTTTGTCACGCTCACGGCATTTGTCGATATGTCCTCTCTTTTAATTTGGCGTCTCAAAAACGAACAATGAGTTGTCGCTACCTTATTTATCATCGAGAACCTTACCTGCTCGGAGATCGCTATCTTGGTTGCGCTCTCTTTCGTCTGGGCTTTCCAAGAGACTACCCGTGGCAGTTTTATAATCCAAAATACCAACAAATTATCAAGTGTATTAGTTTTTTCAATAAACCCATTCAACTTGTTACACTTGTTACAAAGTCTAATATTAAAACCGTATCCAGTGCTATTTAATAGATTTGTCAATGGATTAATGGACATTAATAGACAAAACCATAAAGGACTCAAAGAATCTCCTTGATAAATTCCCCGTTTAATTTGAATAGGCTTGGATTTTAATTTAGTATTGTTTTTGATAAATAAATTTAAAGTAGTTCTCCAAAATGTCATAACATGGGATAAAAAGTTAATCAAATCCAAATTAATTTTAAAACTTTAAAAATTTTATTTCATCCTGTGTCAAATTTCAATACTTTACGTCATCAGTTTGAATCCGGGAAAACGCAAAAAACGGCCGGACGCCGGTTAAGTGTTGCTATTGGAAACACAAAAGTAACAATCGCAATAACAATTATTCAGGTTTAAGAAATGTTTTATTCAAAACTACATCTAAATGCAAATTAACAATTTAACTATTTCGGCCACAAAGAAGATGCACTTACTTTCTCAGACTAAAAACGTTAGTTCACAAATAAAATAATACAACCATTTAAACCAAATCTAAAAAAATAGGCCAGCCAGCATAACCTCTTCCGTAATTTTCTTCACATTATTTTCTGATTTCCATTTACAAAAATGGCTGAATTGTTTTTGATACCTTTCACCAGACTTGCTAGGTATTAATTCAGCACAGGCTTCTGCAGATTTTCTTACAATTTCTGGAGGATTTGATTTAGAAGTCATTTTGACGCACAAAATGATTTCAACAAAATAAACAATTGCCAAACAGCCGTTGCTAATCATGTTCCAAAAATGTGACTAGATTTGGAGCTTTTGTTGAATTATTTTGAAATTAATTTTAATGTTTCTTTCAAACGAAATTTGAGGCAGGATGAAATAAAATACTCTCTTTTTACTCTTTTTACAGTACTCGTTTCGAGTTTCAAGACTCGGCTCCTTCGTCGCCTCGTCCTTAAACGTCTAACTCGTACTGTAAACTACGAGTTCCCGGACTTATATCGTTAATTACTATTAAGTAACCATGAATGTGGTACTGAATCATAGGCTTTTTTGTAGTCTATCAATGCGGTATAAATATTTCTATTATTTTTTCGAGCTTGTTCCATTATTACCGTATCTATTATGAGTTGTTCTTTACAACCGAAAGACTCCTTAATACAACCTTTTTGTTCTTCATTAAGTATATTTAATTTTTGACAATGGTCGTAAATTATTACTTTAATGCAAGATGTCATAATTTTATAAATTGTAGGCAGACATGTTTTGATGGATTTTTAGTATCGGAATCTTTTTGTTTCAGATATGTTATACCATGGGCCAAAAACTCTGAAAATGTGTTAGGTTCCCTAATAAATCCGTTAAAGTGAGCAAGTAACCATTTATGAATACAAGTAAATTTTTTTAACCAAAAGTCTTGAATTTGGTCACCTCCAGGGGATTTACAATTATGTGAACTATTAATATTTCTTATTAAAATTTCAGGGCTAATTTGAATATGATGTGGATTATTACTATAACAAAATAAAATTTTATTTTATTACTAGCTGACCCGGCGAACTTCGTACCGCCTCAGAATCAATAAATGTTGTGTTAACTTATTAGGTGAATTAAATTAAGTTTTTTTATTAAGATAAAATCAATAATTAAAATGAATTGAAATTTAATGATTTAATGCATACACAAACAAATTTAGTACATTTGGTTGCAAAAAAAAAACGGGAAACGAAAATTTTTCTAATGTAAATTTGGTTTTGTCCATTTGTCAATTAATTGTCTACTCGACAATACCTATCAAAGAATTTCTAAAAATGTCTGAATTTTGACTCTAATTCTAACCTATCTCTCGTAAGAAGGTTTCACACTATGAAAAAATTGTAAAAATGTGTCAATTTTATTCTGACAGTTCCCGTTTTTTTTGCAACCAACTGTACCTTAAATTAATGCTAAGCACTACGCCCTCCGACGGAGATTATTCATTCGTATTCACGTCACGTGATGTGCAATTTCTGCACGGATGTTGGCTTTCAGGTCTTGTAGGGTCCTTAGATGATTGATATAAACCCGAGATTTCAAAAAAACCCATAAACAAAATCGCAAGGGGCCAAATCTAGCGAGCGAGTTCTCTACTACAAATTGGCCCTTATTGAAGTGAAACTCCAGTTCTTCGTCTTGTCGCACTCCCGGTTTGTCTGAACGTAGCCATGTACCCATGTAACAATTGATTTCTGGTTCGGGACACGACCCAACATTGAAGCGATTTCGGAAGGGTTGCGATCACAGAATATCAGTTTGAAAAGTAGACCTTGACGGCAAACGCAGGGTCTCCATCTCCACTCTTCCAACCATGGAGGTAGTATTAACAGGAGGGAGCATTCCCTATAGCCCTATAGCTGTTTGATAAAAAACGCCTCAACCCATAACTTTTTTATTTATTATCCGATTTCAATGAACAAAAAAACCGAAGATATGGTTTTTCATGCGCTACGAAGCAGCCATAAAATAATTTTTTTTTTTGCGTTATTTTCAGTAGCTTACGATAGTCAACTTTTTTTTTTTTAATGGACACATGTAGCTTTTTAGGCTCAGTCTGGTAAAGTTTTTTTTTCTGAATCTAACGATGGATTAAAAATTATCGTTTGGTTCATAGCTGACTGAAAAAAAAAAAAAAAAATTTTTAATTGTGGTTCACTTTATTATGAAATTTTCAAGTGTGCCGTGAAAAACAATTGGAATACAAAACAAATGTCAAGTGTGAGTTTGAAAACTTTCAGGTGCAATCTTGAAGAGTTTTATTATTATTTTCTTGGAAAACATAAATAATAATTTAAAAAAATATATTTTTTTTAATTATAAGCCAGTCCTAGACTGCAACAAATTTTTTTTTTTATTTTTTCTATTAACTTTTTGTTTTTGACTAATTACGATTTTTATTACACTCGAACATAAAATAATAGTCAAATGGCTGCTATCCTGCATGACTGACAATGTTATTTTATACTTAAATAAAAAAAGTTTAAAAAAGCAGATGAAAACTTCTAAGCTGACGTTTAGATGACATTTATCGTACTTTGTATTCCGATTGTTTTTCACGGCACTCTTAAAAATTTTATAATAAGCTGAACCACAAAAAAATGTTTTTTTTTTTTCAGTTAGCTATGAACCAAATGATAACTTTCAATACATCGTTAGATCCAGAAAAAAAAAACATTACCAGACCAAGCCTAAAAAACTACATGTGTCCATTTAAAAAAAAAAGTTGACTATCGTTATAGCTATTGAAGATAACGCCAAAAAAAAACATTTTATGGCTGTTTTGTAGCGCTTGAAAAACAATATCTTTGATTTTTTTGTTCATTGAAATCGGGTAATAAATAACAAAGTTATGGGTTGAGGCGTTTTTCATCAAACAGCCTGTATATCGTCAATGCTTTAGATGCGGTATCAGTCGGCCACTCTCTGGTACCACTTTATGAATCTTCTCAAACTACGCGCAAGCGTTAGTGACACTGCTGGGCCTCTGCTGGGATCTTTCCACACGGTGCGCTCTGCATTTAGTACCACTTTATGGCAGTGCGCATTTACGTGGCATTTCCGCTTTTTTCAAATAGTGCTCCCTCCTGACAACGCATGATGGCAGCTGACAGAGATAGGGAACAAATCTTTAAAACCACGGGACCACGGCTTCCGAATGAGACCACTCCCGCCCCATTACAGTCTGAATGGCGCATATTTCAAAAAAGGAAGTTATGTTGTCGCACCCTGTACAATGCAAAAATGGGTAAGAATAATACGTGTTGATCACCATTGATCACACTTGGTGTCAAAACTCTGTCAAAGTTGACAACCGGAAATGCGTTTAGATTCCAGTGGTACCAAAGGTATTCAAATTTTCATTGTTACCAACAGATTCAGTCATTCTTGATCACGTTGTAATATCGCTATTAAAAAATAGGGGTTGATGGTAGAAGGGTGAAAATTTAGGGTTGTATGTATTTTTTAATGCCACATCATACAAAATTAAAATTAACAATTTTTTCCAAAAAATAAAAAAAAATTTTTTTTGGGTGGACCACCCTTATCACATAGGGGTATAAAAAATAGATAACAACCTATTCCAGACCTACTGAATATACATATAAAATTTCATCAAAATCGGTCAAGCCGTTTCGGAGGAGTATGATAACTAAAACTGTGACACGAGAATTTTATATATTTTTTAGATTAGATTAGATTAGATTAGATAGATTATTATTATAAATTATAAATAATAGTATATTATGATACAAGTTTATAAGGATATGATATAAGGAAGCCTTTAAAATAAACATTTTTCTATTTTGCACCTATAACACAGTCAGTATACTGTATAACACTCAAACGGGTTTCGAAAAGGAGCTCTTTTCGATACGCGTTTCAGGAACATTTACTTAAATTTTAAATGTTGGCGATGACTCATAGTGAGTTGTTACTACGTGATCACGGCATTTCACGACACTTTAAATTCAAAACTTGTTCGTCTATTTACCAGCGTTACGAACCCTTATATTTGCCAAATATAATTTTCCTAGCATTATGTTTTGCACTTTTTTTAAATTTAAGGGGCAAAATAGAAAAAAATATTGTATTATATTCGTTTTATAAGCCATTTTGTCGCACTTGTTTACTTTATAGCACTCGTCGCTGCGCTCCTCGTGCTCTAAAAAACACGTGCGACAAAATGGTGTCTTATAACTCGTATAATAAATAAATACACTCACCGGCAAAAAAAACGGAACACTAATTAGTCAACAACAAATTATTCCCATAATACCTATTTTGATGTATTTTGACCAGGAGGCAATGATAGCAAACATAACCTTGAACATCAGCATAGGCTATTTTATTAGCAATTTCGCATAAAAACAAATTTTTTGCTTAAAAACCTTCTTTTCTTAAATTTACCATTTTTATAATAATCAAGCAACCTGGTTAGATTTTTATAACTTTTGTAATTTTTTATTGTTGTTAACTTCGAATTTAAGTGCAGAACGTAAAAAAATGCCTCTAGCTGGTGTAAATATTGCCAGAGCAGTAGCTTTGGTTGAAGACTGTTGTTGTTTCCGATATGCAGCTAATGCTATTGAGGCTCCTCTTGCTAGTCGTCACAGAGCTGTTAGAAGGTTTCAAGAGACTAATTGAAAAAGAGCAACCACATACCGCGACGATAGATTTTTAAATAATAATGGGTTTCCGCTTTTTCTGCCGGTGAGTGTAGTATCATACGCTATTTTTTATTATACCTGCACTACCTACAATCTGAAAATTATAACAAAAAAAGTAAAATTAAATACATTTTCAGAAGTACTTAATCTGTGTCATTAATCGTTGATATACAAATGGTCCATTGTTGTTGTTTCGTTACCATGTATATTTGTTATAAATAAAGGCCGGATTTATATGCATTTGCATATTTTTTTGCTAAACAGCTTCGGATTACTTTAAAGTTTTCTTGGCATTTCAGATGATTCTAAATAAAATAACATCATTCTTATTATGCATATTATTGCATATTTAGCAATAAAAGCATATTTTACAATAAATGCATATTTATTTGCATATAACCCAGGAAAACGCACATCTGGAAAAAATATCTTTTCTTCAAACGTCCGTAAAATATGACATTGCACTGCTGCATTGATAATGCTAAAGTGTCACTTCATTGTCATGGCATCTAACGAGCTGACCTGCGTCCGTGAAGTTATTATCCCCGCTGAGGAGCGTCCGTGAAGTTATTATCTCCGCTGACGAGCGGCTGTAAAGTAAACTAGCTAAATCATTTGAAATTCCTACCTGGTCTCTTAACATGTCTTAAATAATTTGTTATGAAGGTTTGAAGAAAAAATAGTATATGTTATTCGGAGCAAAAATGGTTTTATGTGCTTTGGCTGGTTTGTCTGCCTCACTGCGTTCGGCAGTCAATCTACCAGCCGCAGCACATAAAACTTCATTTTTGCTCTTCATAACATAATATACTATTATCTGACAGAAGACAAAATTTTACTCCAGAAAATTTAGAAAGGTATCTTGTTTGCCATTTTAATGGTAATTAAATCAACATTGTATTATACATAATTGTATTATTTTTTAATTCATATAAGTTTTAAATTAAAAAAGCGTGCCTCTTTTGAGTTTTTAAAGCATATTTAGCATACTAAAGTGCATATTTTGTAATTTCGGAAGCATATCTTGCATGCATATTTCGACTTTTTTAGTGCATATAAATCCGGCCCTTAGTTATAAATTGTGTATAAATGTGTTACTATCAGTGACGGCTCGTATTTCGCGAATATGGGTCGGCCGAACATGGGTAGATCGGTAAAGCTCTAATTAGTCAATTTAACTTTTTGATAGGCATCCGCGTGACAAATGTAGGTTCATAATTAAAAAAATTTTACATAGTAAAACTAACAAGTGCAAGTGCACTTGGCTGCCCGTTAACCATATATGTTTCTGGTACAGAGTTTTAGAAAACGCGCGATTATGACCACTTTTCGATTGTATTAAATCAACCATTGAGGGTTGTGGAACTGGCAATTTCTTCACAAATATTTTGTCATCATAAGACAATGTATGAAATTTATTTACCAATAAATAGTTAATCAAATCGGCATTGGTACTCACTACATCTTTTACATTTGCCATTGTCGGTGTGTTTACCTACTTACCACTTACACTCACTATTTAAATAATACTATAATAATTAATAACAGATTAAACACACAAAACAGAAACAAAAGACGATACGTTAAACTGTTAGGAGCAGACGTGAATTTGAAGTTAAGGAATTAAACTACGCAAACGCAAACTCTAAGGTTCTCGATGATAAAATAAATAAGGTAGCGACAACTCATTGTTTTACGGGATGTTTGTATCGTGTCACGGGATGTTTGTATCGTGTCGATTAACTTGCATATTGCATAGACTCCAAATTAAGTGAGATGGAAATATTGGCGCAACCGTTGTCGTTACCTTAGCAAACTCAGTTTAGCAACAGCTGTCGGCCAAATTAACTTTTGCCGGGGTTGTGTGAAACGAGCTAAGCTATCCGTTACAAGTTACAGCAACATAACTTAAGATTGGTGAGACGAGACAGCTGGACGTACTTCTGAATGTATTCATCGTTTCAAAATCGCAGTGCAAAGATTAGTCTGTGTGCACTCGGCAAATACGTCACTGGCCGACCCTTCCCCTTCCTTGGCCGAATGTATTTATTACCTATTTAATAGACACTTGCCGCAGGAGCCTAGGAACGGCTTTGTCAATTATTGTCGTAGTTTTGTAAATATTCGTATGCATTTAATTTTTGTAATGGTGAAAAAATAACTTTAACTTCAATATCTAATTTAAATTGGTCTTTACTGAGGCAATTAAAAAAAAACGATGAAGGCGAACAGACATCATAATTTATGTTTAGTAGAATTTTGCGTTTATTAAGTGGATTTTTATTTACACACATTTTTTTTCAAAACTATCCTGGATGCGTTTAGGTATTTATACTACATAATATGTGTATTTACAGCACATACGGTACACAGTACAATGTAATTAGGTACGAGACAGAAATGTAAATTGTAATTTAAGTTGTTATTTGTGTTTGAAGAAAAATAACGTAAACATTTTTTTATCAGAAAGTATGAAAATAAAATTCGTAATTTTGTGTGGTACGGCCCGGCCGACTCTGCCGCCCCTAACGAGCCGTCACTGGTTACTATCAGTGGTCAAAATGTAGGTGAATTTGTTGTTACCTAAGAAATACTTAAGTCTTTAGTGTTTTAAACTATAAAGGGTGTTTTTTTAAATTTGGCGTCGAAGTAGGCGTTGGAGAGTCGATTGAGATCACACCACTCGTGTAAAAGCGTAAGATTGAAACAGCTGATCCGTGATCCGTAATCTGTATAGTGCGTTCACAATCGACACTTCAACGCCTACTTCGACGCCAAATTTAAAAAACACCCGTTATATATAAAACAAAGTCGGGTTAGTTACGCTATTTATAACTCAAGAACGGCTGGACAGATTTTTATGATCATTATATTGTTGGATTTGTCTCCGCCCCGATTAGCAGAATAACTATTAAAACATCGAATAACTAACGAAAAAAAAAATATGAAGAAAATTCATTTTGAAAGGTTATGTCATCTGTCACAATCTGCCATTGTGCGCGCATCGACAATTTGAACTTAATTGAGATTTAACGTCAGCTGAGTTTTAACACGAAGTGTGATCAATGGTGATCAACAACACTTACTTATGCATTGTACAGGGTGCGACAACATAACTTCCTTTTTTGAAATGCGCGCTATTCAGACTGTAGGGGTCGTAATGGGACGGGAGTGGTCTCATTCGGAAGCCGTGGTTTTCAAGATTTGTTCCCTATCCCTGTCAGCTGCCACCATGCGTTGGAAGAGTGGAAAGCCTGCGTTTGCCGTCGAGGTCTACTTTTCAAACTGATTTTCTGTGATCGCAACCCTTCCGAAATTGCTTCAATGTTGGGTCGTGTCCCGAACCAGAAATCAATTGTTACATGGGTCACTACGTTCAGACCATGATTTCAGACAAACCGGGAGTGCGACAAGACGAAGAACTGGAGTCTGACCTCAATAAGGGGCAATTTGTAGTAGACAGCCCGCTCTCCGGATTTGTCCCCTTGCAATTAATTTTGTTTGTGTTTTTTTTTTTTTTTGAAATCTCGCGTTTATATCAGCCATCAAAGGACCCTACAAGGCCAACATCTGTGCAGGAACATACCCGCTGCTATGTCATGGCTAACGCTAGAAATGGGCTTATTCACTTATTCAGTGTATCGCACCTGTATCTAACAAATTATGCATTTAAGTACGTCAACTGTCTGTAATTATTTAAATGCTACCCCAAGTAATGCTACGTCGCGGGGGAAGCTGTTTTAGGGTTGAGCATTCATTGCTGTTAATTTTCCATATTTTCTTCCCGTCAAATGTTGACTGCATCCCAACCAAACTCATTAAAATTCAATTAAATCAAATTCAATCCGTTTATGGTGATTGTTAATTCCAGATTATTTTTATACAGTGAATTTTTTTATCAATGAACCATAAAGATTTACATGGTATAAAGTATAAACTTTATTTCGCGTCAATGGTGTTTCTATTGCTAATTTCAAAATTATTTTTCCGACATGAAATAAACTTTACACCATCTCAATCTCTATGGTTCATTGATAAAAAATTCACTGCATAGTTAGTTACAACTCGGGACACAGCAATTTGCTCTTCTACTCATTATACTCTCACTTCTTGCAAATGAATTTACCGAAAAAACTTAATTTTTCAGTACTCATCAATTAATTGTCGTAAAATAATCACATTTGCACATCACGTGACGTGAATACCAATAATCTCCGTCAGAGGGCGTAGTGCTTAGCATTAAATTTAAATATGTGTAAGCATTAAATTTGTGTATGCATTAAATCATTAAATTTCAATTCATTTTGATTATTCATTTTATCTTAATAAAAAAAACTTCATTAAATTCAGCTAATAAGTTAACACAACATTTATTGATTCTGAGGCGGTACGAAGTTCGCCGGGTCAGCTAGTAGTATATTAAAAGACAAGTTTCATAAGACCCAGTAGCGTAGATAAGGGGGGGGGGGGTCCAGGGGGTCCGGACCCCCCCAGAGCTCATCCATATACTTTTACAACTGAATAATACTTTTTCAGTATATACACTGACAGGCACAAAAAACGACACTTTGAATTTTAAGTAATTCATTGTCTTAGAAAATTTTTTTGGTATATTTGGTATATCATATTGTATTGATAAGTGTTATTTAAGTTATTCTTTGCCAAAGAATATACGACAAACAAAACATTATACACAGCAAATAAGATTTTAATGAAAAATGATAAAATCAATTTTTTTAGAAAAAAATTTATGTTATGAAAAATTGCCAAAATTTGAATAGTATTTTAAATTAGTATCTCATGTTGTCAAATTAAATCTTTTAACACGTAAGACAACCGACAAAAACACAACATGAAAGTAGCGCAAACTTTTCTAATAATTTATTTAAACAAAACAATTCGGTTGCCATAGTAACCATACCACCCCCGATCATTGAAAATGTCCCAATTTAACTATTATTAAAAAAATAAGCACAAATATAATTTCAAGATTATTTATTTAAAAAAATCATAATGAGTAGCTTTCTGTGCCAGTCAGTGTACTATTCCGGACACGGAATCTTGGCCACAACTGACATTTAACTGACAAATATGTGTGAACTGGCCTTTATTGAATATAACCCAACTTTTGACTCGATAATACCATTTCCCTGCTTTTTTGATGTCATAAGAAAAACTTCCAAAGTGATTTTTAATAACTGTCATTTATTAATGACACTAAAGATTGGTTTACATATTTTTTTTTGGAAATGTCTAAAAAATGTTGGCCAAGATTCCGTGTCCGGAATAGTACATAAAGTCATCAGTGCTGAGAAAAAATCATGATTTAAATTAAAAATTAAAAAACCGACTACATAAAATGCATTCACGTTGTTTTGGCATAATGGCCATGAAAATTTTGCATTTAATTTGGTAGTATTAAAGCTGTCTGTTGAATTAGGATATATTTTTCAAAGTTTGAGATTATAAATAGCGTCAATGTTTAGTGCACTGTTGTTAGTTTGCAATAGAAGAATACTCGGACATCGCGGGAAATTCAGCAACATGTTGTTATGTTCATTTTGATAGGTCCGTATATCAGGCACTTTAATGACGGAAATCAAACAGCTTAATTTTTGCCGTTTTTTTTCCGTGCTGGATTACTTATCTAAAATTGTTTTTCGAGTTTTTTTTGGTCTTTTTGCAACATGACGCGTATGAACAATAAACATGATTGTGTTCCTTAAAGTCGTATTGTGATAATTTCATATTCTAGTGTTATAAGGTAGCAACTAGCAAACTACATTAAAAACCAAATTTTTATAGGTACAATGGCGGACACGGAATCTTGGACGATTTATCATTCGATTGACATAAAAATGTAAAACTGGCTTTAGGTACAACTAACCTCACTTTCGATTTTTGTAATGATGATGTGAAAAACAAATTTCAACTAAAACTTTCTAAAGTCAAATAGTCTCAAACGTCAATCATAATGACAATAAAGCGTGGTTTACATTGACACTTTTTGAATTGACATAATTTTGACGTCTAAAATTCCGTGTCCGCAACTGTACGTAATACAAAAGTATGTGGACCCCCCCCCAAAGCAAAAAGCTATCTACGCCACTGATAAGACCAGTCTTGAAGCACGAATTCAAGATTAAAAAATTTTAAAGAATGAGTGCTTCATGGTCTTATGAAACGAGTTTTTTATACTATTTTTTGTAATTTGCCCTTTTTAAGCCGTTTTTGTGGCGGTTGGTAATGTCTTATTTTAAAAGTGAAAATTTGATCAAGTCTTCAAAGTCGCCTTTTGTTTTATTCAAATTTTGTCACAAAACACGAATATGAAAGATAATGTTTCATGTACGCCCGCTGAAATACGTGAAATTGCCAAAAATACGGTCGCGAATTTGTTGCCTGATAAATCCTGATAAATAATTCTTTGCACATTTTGTAATTTAAACTGACACGCATGACGGATCAAGCTTTGCCAACGTAAAAATTTTCGTAAAATGTTCCGTGAAATAATGGCTATAAGGACATCCCAGATGATGACGTCGCGTTCGTTAATATGTCTATTAGAGAATCAAAATGGAGCCAAATTACAAAAAAGCCCTTTTTCGCACGCATTTTAGTGTCAAAAACAGGGTTTCTGTAATTTGCCTCCATTTTGATTCTCTAATAGACATATTAACGAACGCGACGTCATCATTTGGGATGTCCTTATAGCCATTATTTCACGGAACATTTTACGAAAATTTTTAGGTTGGCATTGCTTGATCTGTCATGCATGTCAGTTTAAATTACAAAATGTGTAAAGAATTATTTATCAGAATTTATCAGGCAACAAATTCGCGACCGTATTTTTGTCAATTTCACGTATTTCAGCGGGCATACATGAAAGATTATCTTCCATATTCGTGTTTTGTGACAGAATTTGGATAAAACAAAAGGCGACTTTGAAGACTTGATCAAATTTTCACTTTTAAAATTAAGACATTACCAACCGCCACAAAAATTCCTAAATCGAGGAAAGTAAACATTTTTGTTTAAAAACCACTTAAAAAGGGCAAATTACAAAAAATAGTATAAAAAACTCGTTTCATAAGACCTTGAAGCACTCATTCTTTAAAATAACTCGTGGCTACGCCACTCGTTTTTTAATCTTGAATTCGTGCTTCAAGACTGGTCTTATGAAACTTGTCTTTTAATATACTATTATGATTATAATAAAAAATAAAATATAAAATTATATCTGTATATTTCCCAATGTAAATTTTCATGTTTCATTTAATGAAGTTTGTTTATACATTTTTTATACTTATTTGCACCAAAACTACTTACAGACTTCGACTGACTTAATGTAAAAGTAACAATAACTTCTATTTTCATTTAAAAAATAATTATAGGTCATACAAGATCGTTATGGCATCTACCATCAAAATGTATTTGCTACAAAGCAAATATCAGAAATACAATTTTGAATAGTGGATTTTCAATTCTAGTCGAATTAACGCTGTACTCGTTATTTGAAATAATCGAGTACAGCAAAAAAAAGTGCAAAATGCATATTTTCAAGTCTGTAAAAAATCAGAAAAATGGTGTTATTTTTAATTACGGTTTTTTTATTTTTACAGAAAGAACGTTTTCGTTTTCAATGGCAGTTCTCAATATCGGTTTAGGTAACTTTTATTAACTCGTAAGATACTCACTTCGCTTTTGCTTCTTGGCCGTTGCCTTCCCTATCATCGTTTTGCCGCATCCCGGAGGATCATGCAACAAAGCCCCTTTCGGTGGTATTTCTTAGTAACGGGATGCATCAGTGAAAGTAAAATTATTTATTTTTCACTTTAGTATAATTGCATGATAACTCCTAGGATACGAAATACGTAAACATGTCCATAACAACCGGGGAATAAAACAGGGCGTAATAAGAATAAGCGGGCGTAATAAGAATAAGCGGGCGTAATGAATTCATAACGCCCTCATCAATTCATAATTGCAAAGATGCCAATTTTTTTTTTTTTTTAAAGAACACGTATAGTGAAAAATAAAATCTTGTATGCACCACGGCGTCACCGAATGATTACGCCCATCGAACGATATCCATCTCTCGGGCTAAAGTCCTCGAGCTGGATTCATCGTTCTCCGGGCGTAATCATCGTTGTAACGCCCTTGGTGCATAAATAGCTAATTTGATTTAATCAACAGTAATTACATAAGTGATGGTAATTTTTTGATAATTTTAACTAATATCTGTTCACGTTGGATTGAACATTAGTGGTGCAAATCACACACATTTGGCATTAACTTTCATATGAGTTGTCATAGTAACAGGTCAGTCATTTGCACCATAGCTGTTCTTCCCAACGTAAACAGGTATTAGATGCACGAATCTTTGTTGCTATCAAAGAGTGGGATTTCTTAATAGCAACAAAGATGACTGCTAATCTAGTTAAAATTATCAGTTATAATACCACGAGTAGTCAAAGATTGTCGAATATTTTTGTGGTGGTATCACGAATGGTCATTCGCTTTATGAACACCATGAGTGCGTAGCACGAATGGTGTTCAAAAGCGTAATGACCATAAGTGATACCATCGGAAAAATATTCTACTATCTTTGACTACGAGTTGTATTCAACAGACTATTCAATGAACCAAATCAATGATTAAAATAAAAATTTTCAAAGCTAGTTCGCAAATCTATGTTACACATGATTTCATTGTTTAGTTAACTTCGTAAGAAAGTAATAATTTCTTTGAATAAAAATAATAATCAAGGTTTGTTTAAAATATTCACCTCGACCACTAGTGGAATAGTCAGTTATATTTTCACGAGTGGAATATTCGCTGGAATTTTCTGTTGCTAGGCTACGAAAGTACATATCTGCTCTTTTATTGGTTAATATTTGAAAAATAACAGGTGAATTGAATAGTCATTTATAATACCACGAGTAGTCCAAATTATGCCGATTATTTTTCAACTGGTCACGAATTGATATATCGTGCTGACGCACTCGTGGATTCATTCCCAAGCACAATTGAATAAGTGAACTATTCCATGAACCAACTTTGGCAGCAAATCGGAAGAAGAAATTAACGCAGAAATCGAAGAAAATGTTTCCAACAACACAAAAAAGACACGTGAGTCCATTTGGAAGCAATTCTCAAGGCTGCATTCATTTGTTAAAAATTATCGCTGGGATCGCTAGTGGTATTACCGATACAATTTCCACGAGTGGGAATATTCGGTCCAATTTTTTGAAACCATGGTAACAAATGTGTAAAATTGTGTTTTTATTGGTCCATTTTTAACAAATGAAAGGTGAATGGAATAGTCATATATTATACAACGAGAGGATTGAAAATTCTCGATTATACGAGACGTGTTGCCCGGAAACAGCACGAGATCGTAGATCGAGTGGTGTTTCCGGCAGCACGTCGAGTAATCGAGAATTTTCCATCCTCGAGTTGTATACGGGTAGACTATATCATGAATTAAATAAAAATAAATAAATAAATAAACAGGTTCCCGAAACCGACTGGGCGCATTCAGTAGCAGAGCGATTTAATGTGACGTTAATGTGACGGCTAGCGCAAAAATTTTTGTAAGTTAAGGCGGCGAGCGAAAATACAAAGTTTGGTATATTCGAATATACAAAGGTTCGTATATTCGAAATCGCCCTGGTTACTACAATAACCGCTGTAATACATGGTAACTAAAGAAAATCAAAGATTCTTATTGGTTTATAAAGTAATGAATGATATAGTCAAAAAAATTACCATCACGAATGTAATTCGGCGTGATTATTTTTTAAACTATGTCAAATCTCAAAAGTGAAATCTGAATGGTACTCCATAATGGCGACGGTGCTGAATTTTTAATGGTTATATTGAAACAAACGGCTGCGAAAAAATTATCACGGTAATTAGCTACTAGCAAATAGTCAGTGTAATTTTGATGCTATTGGTCCATTTGAAATTTTTCCTGATTACGATTGGCTGACAGGACTGTTTAAAAAATAATCATATCAATTACATTATCTATGCCAGCTATTTCATTGAAGGTGATATCAATTTCTGAAGGATTCACTAACAGGGAACATATTATGGTAAGTTCGTACTTACTCATTTAAACTGTGTAACGGTTCTCCAAAACCAATTTTTGCGACTAAAAGCCGTTTGACACATGACAGTTTTGATATAAAATTTAACACCAAAAATAATATTAAATATTTCGGTGCGTAGCATACAGTTAAATTTGATAATAAAAATGTTAACAAATTTTAGATTAAAAATTATAGAACATGTTCTATAAACTCTCAAATATGCGCACAAAAATGCGCAGGAGCAACGGAAGCCCCCCGCCAGCGTTCCCACTCATTTCTGTACTGTTAATAGTAGTGTCAGTTATCAAATTAATGTTTGAAGACATCACTCTGAAGTATGACTGAAGTGTGAAGTGTTTTTGAACGGTTAGAACATCACAATTGAGTTATGTTGGAACTGTCAACATGTCGGTAGCCATAGCAACAGACATGTGCGCATGCGATCATGACAAAAATTTGTACTGCGTTGCAAACAGGATTTTCATTTTTCATCAGATTTATTGTTAAAATTTGAAGATCAATCGTATAAAAAAATGTCTAAATTTTTTTATGTTAAATTTTATATTAAAAATATCATCGTGTCAAACCGTCTTAAGGGCCGGATTCACCAACGCCAGTTAAAGTTAACTGTAGGTTAAAATGCTTCGTTACTTTAGTTACCTATTGTTATAACTAAAGGCCGGATTTATATGCATTTGCATATTTTTTTGATAAACAGCTTCGGATTACTTTGAAGATTTCTTGGCGTTTCAGATGATTCTAAATAAAATAACATCATTCTTATTATGCATATTATTGCATATTTATCAATAAAAGCATATTTTACAATAAATGCATATTTATTTGCATATAACCCAGGAAAACGCACATCTGGTCTAGCCACTTCAAGAAAAGGCCGCCTTTGATATGGAAGTTGCAAAAATGTGCCGACACTGCCGACTGGTCAGGTTTATAGGTATAGTTTAGTGAGAGGGGAGCACTTGCCACCGTGTGCCGACACAATTCTGCAATAAAATGATATAATGTATGCATTGGCAATTTGGTCTAAATATGACAATTTCTCTCATAATCACGTCTTTCGTATGTTCAACAGCTTACTGGAGATATATTCTTGTTAAATAAGATTTAGTTTCCAGTGGTGGTAATTTTTTACCGTTGATTTTCAGTGTATTAAAATTGTCATTTCGAGAAATTTTGAAAATTTTTTTGTGGCGAATCGAAAATATGAGTTTTCCAGAATGCCTAAAGTGAAAGTGTGCAGAAGTCAACAAATTCGTGAATGGATATCAAAATCGGAACATATTACTGCTGGCGGGAAAGTCATTTTTTGTCAAACATGTTCCAAACACAAAAAGTATTTTATCTGACATTTTACTCCAGAAAATTTAGAAAAGTATCTTGTTTGCCATTTTAATAGTAATAAAATCAACATTGTATTGTAATTGTATTATTTTTTAATACATATAAATTTAAAAAACTTGCCTCTTTTGATTTTTTTAAAGCATATTTAGGTGCATATTTTGTATACTTAAGTGCATATTTTGTAATCTCGGAAGCATATCTTGCATGCATATTTCGACTTTTTTAGTGCATATAAATCCGGCCCTTAGTTATAACAATGTTTTCGTATATTTTAACCTACAGTTAACTTTAACTGGCGTTGGTGAATCCAGCCCTTAGAAACACAGTAAATTAAAATGAAACATAAATTTATTAATTGCTACATACCTTCTTTTTGGTGTTTACCAATTCTTGTTTTGAAGCGAATACTTTGACACCTGCGGCTATTCCAATTATGTACCTATCAAAACAAAACCAATCATAACTGTATTGGCAATTATTGATATATTCAACATAACCAAGGAAAATATAAGAATCTCTTTATGCACACCTGAGTTTATTGCAAGAAGAACTACGATGAGGTAATTTCTTTTTCAGTATCTCTGATGTTTGTTTAAAATTTCGCGAAATCCTTCTTAACTGTATTGGCAATTATTGATATATTCAACATAACCAAGGAAAATATAAGAATCTCTTTATGCACAAGAAGAACTACGATGAGGTAATTTCTTTTTCAGTATCTCTGATGTTTGTTTAAAATTTCGCGAAATCCTTCTTAACTGCATTTAATCCCCGTAACCTTCACTTTCTCAAATATTTGATGTCCCACCTCCATATTTCACGATGTCCGAGACCAGACCGATTGATAAATACCTTTTCATCGATTCGACAAGCAAGGCAAGACGCAAGTTTAACATCAGGAACCATGGAAATACCTGCAATGTGTGCAGCTGCTTTAATTGCAGGCGCCTGTGACATTATTAAAACTGTTGTCGACAACGTTTTCGCGTATTTTGTGAGTATATTTTACATGTTTTGGTTTCTGTTTATTTTTTTTTAATTTTTAGTGCAAAACCCATAAGCAGGCCATCAAGCAACGTTAACAAAACAAATAGAAGAATTATGAATTTTGAATTTTTGTATCTCAAAATCAGTAATAAACGATGACCTAGTAGATACGTTTTTAAAATTTTTCGTGTTAATTATACCGTGCGATCAACAATGATTTAGTTTAGAACAAAGAAGCTCCTGAGATTTTGGACGCATGTCTGCTAGAGGATAAACTCTATTTAAATAAAAACACTTTTTATTTTCCATTTGTTGGATAACATTTGCTATGGCATCTGGGGTATGTACTGTTGGCCTCCGAGCCCCTTTCTTATGTTCTACATTTCCAATTTCACTAAACATTTTAACCCTATTTCTCAGAACTAGAAGCCAAGAAATCTGCCTCCAAGAACTCGACCAAACAGGCAACAGTGCTGTATCTCAATTCTCCGTTATTGAAAATGAAAACACCATTACGAAAGTAAGACTCAATGTCGAATCTTATATCCTGTTTTGCGTTAAAATTTCATTAATAGTGACAGTTGTTTGAAGTTTTATTAGGTAAAGTTAGCGAAGATACGAAAAATCTGACAGTGTAAAAGTTATAGCCGCCCCTTACCTAAGTAATTGTTGATTGCACGGTAGATACTTTTGTCAAGTGTTGATTTACGTATCATGTAATGAATTCAGGTTCAAGTATAAGGCATTCACAATCTTTTTGGAACCGAGTTGGCTATGATTTTTGAAGTGAAACTTTTTATGGGAGGGTCTTGAAATTCTGATCGGCAACCTTTTTGTGTGACGAAAAGTGGTGGGGGTAAACACTATTGTGGGGCAGTGTGGGAGCAGTGTCTCTGTCTTTGTCACACTCACGGCATTTATCGATAATGTCCTCTCTTTGATTTGGAGGCTTAAAAATGAACAATGAGTTACGCATTTCGATATTGTTTAGTGTTATCGTTGTTTATAATTTATTTTCTTCATTAAAATATACAATTTTGTTGTGAATATGCTATTTAAAAGTGATTGATGAATAATTACAATGGGTAGTATGCATAAGAATAAGCATTTGCTTATACTATATATTTGTCTTTTTCTATCTAATAGATCCATGTATTTCTATCTCTCACTAATACAAGTAAAAGCATTTGCTAATGGTTTATGCATATAACCCATTGTTTCCCTGTAATACAAAAGTTTCACTCCTATCGTGCGTCTTTACGACACATTCTGTTTTTTTTCTTTTCATGTTGGACTAACTGATTCAGTGATGCAACGGATGCAACTTTTTTTTCTGTCAGTGTCTGTTCGACATTTTCTTGGCACCATATTGCCAGATTTATTATTATAATATTCGTAAGAAAGTAAATGATGTATTAAGTGTGTAAAAGTAATTAATTTTGGCAAAAGGAAAAGTGAAAATTGCCAAAATAATTTTGTTACGACAAAAAATTTCCATTAAACGATGTTACTTCCAATTTAAAAAGAATAGACCAGATTTCAGAGATCCGGCAACAATGTACAGTGGCGAGCACGGAATTTCGCACACATTGGACATATCACTGGCATAATTTTATTAAAATGACATACTGGCGGCAGTTTCGTGACAGTTTAGGTGAAACATCAGTCATGATAACATATATCATGATTGATTATAATGACAATAAAGCTTAGACTAGATAGTTTTTTTTAATGACATACAAATTGGTGTGCGAAATTCCGTGCTCCCCACTGTACTATCGCGGCCAAAATACTTTGGTCGTCAATGTGACATAAATGATATTCAATTGTAAAGCAAGCTTTAGGGTGTTTAACCTTATTTTTCACTGTTGTCAAAATTATTTTAATCTATCAGTGTCATACAGATGGGGTAAATCCCAGCTGCGGAGACAGGGTTCAAAAGCAAAAGATCAACATGATCGCGGTTTAGACAACCTTCAGAAGCAATTAAGACGATTCTATATTTATCAAAAACTAAAGGTGCCATTTTTTTGACAAGAATAATTTGAAATTGCCATGTATATTGACATTAATACTTGATTTACATTTGAAGTGTCAAAAAGTGACGACCAAAGTATTTTGGCCGCGATAGTACCTATTCAGATAATATAACCTTAATTTGAAAACAACCTAACCTAACACAAAAAGTGTCAATTTCCTTTAGGGAATGTAGTTATCACCGAGGTACTGCCAACAAAATCACTAGATGGTCATAGCCAACTCGGTCCCAAAAAGATCGTGAATGCCTAATACATTAAAGTTCGTTTCATTGGTACTATAATCTGTTTCAAAATCAAAAATCCACCAACAGTGCATTCTACCTCGAAAATACAACCGACAACGTCGGCGACATTTGTTTTTAGTGTCTGCACGTGTCAGAAAAAACTGGGGTTATGAGAGAAAACTGTTGGACAGTCGTTTTGACGGTAGTTCATCGTGTTTTTTATTGTCATTTTATTATTTCACTCAAAAAGTATGATATGGTAGCTAAAACCTTTTTGTACATAATAAATTAATAATTATTTTGTGTTTCGTAAATAAACGCAACGTTCAATGTCAAATTTTGGCGAGAGTTGAGCCAACCCAAAAAAATTAAACTTTTTCTAGGGATTTCTTTTTTCTGCCAACATAATTCAACAGGTGTTGGGTTTTTGATTTTGAAACAGATTATATGCCAGCGAATAAATTTCGGACATCAATTTCATGTCATTGTCATTAGTTGTAAAACACCCTTTACATATTAATAACCCTATTTTCTACAGTTGTCACTTTGACACAATGTTCAGATTCAGTTAATCTGACGTTACTTTGAAGTATTGAGAAATAGTATTTTACATTAGAAGTCCGTTAGGATAGCCTTTACTGCCGCGCCAGAGATTTTGTAAGACACGAGCTCGCAGAGCGAGTCGAATAATATTGGCGAGGCTGTAAAGGCCCTAACGGACGTGTATTGTACTATGGCGGACAATAAATTTAGGCCGGCCTGTCATTGGCTTGACATCAAAATGTAAAGCTGGCATTATGTTCAACTAACCCCATTTTCGATTTTTGTCATTCTTGTCATCTTGACAGCGATAATCAAAATTAAAATTGAGAAAAGAAGCGTGCACCATAGAGAAGTGCTACTATAAATCAGTTATGCTAGTGCGTCATGTGTAAGTTACGAAAAGGGCGAAGGAAACGCCAAACAGCTTAAAAACCTTCAATTTGACAAACTGACACATCAGTCATAATGACAATAAATGGTCGCTTGCATTGACTTTTTTGAAATGTCAGAAAATTGCCGGCCTAAATTTATTGTCCGCCATAGTACAATAGTTTTTGTAATATCTCTACGATTCGTTCACAATTATCTTTTTGAAATACATTTTTTTCAACGCCATCGAAAAAACCGAATGATTAATAAGTGTGCGAAGGACGTCGTCATGTCAACCGTTGTTTGTGAAAAAAAATTGTTTCAATGTTGTTTGTCAGATTTGTTCAACGCTTAACTTTCCGTTGAAAATAAATGAATGAAATCAATAAAAAATCGCAATCAAGATATGCCGGATGTCCGGAAGTGAGGTATCGTTATTGCCTGCAAAATCGCGCTTGTGTTAGTCTTAAAATTGTGAAGCATCATCTTCGAACTTGTCTACATTTGCTGCTGTTTGTCAGATTTGTTCAACACAACTTTCCGTTGAAAATAAACGACTGAAATCAATAAAAAATCGCGATCAAGATATTCCCGATGTCCGGATGGCCGCACAGCAAGTGAGGTCATCGTTATTCCCTGCAAAATCGCGCTTGTGTTGGTGTTCAAATTCTGAAGAATCATCTTCGATCTCGTCTACATCTGCTAGTCGCATACGGATTTCGATTAATTCAAGGTGTGTCCCATAACATTAAACATTAATTATTATTGTACCAATTGTAAAAAAGTTGAAAAATAAAGTCTAGATCTACGTTGCTATAGTTATTTAGTCATTCATAACGGCCGCTCCCGCTCATAACGGACACCCTTAACGGACTCCGGCCGTTATGAGGTTGTTTACATGGTGACAAACAGTCCGGAAAGCCACCTTTAACAACTAGATATTACAAAAATAATTTTAATATGTCAGAAATTATGACAATAAAGCCTAGACTACATTTCATTG